>NC_081411.1:558524030-559192780 GCF_030272615.1 Cryptomeria japonica | reverse complement strand
ATCCGTATGAGGTATTTATTGTACAAGTACATAATGAAATGATGTGACTTATTTTTAATTTTTTAAGCTTAATTCACAGCAAAATTTCATCACGTTTGGGCATTTTGCAGCCTTATGTTGATTGGTTTGATTGGGAAGATAAAGGGCATCCTTTGTCTAATGCACCAGAACCCAAGAGGAGATTCATCCCATCAAAATGGGAAGCTAAGAAGGTACCTTTATTTAACCATGGGTGAATGCTATCAAAGATGGCATCAGCATATGATGTAATTTTCTGATGTTGATGGTTTCTATACATAATGTGCAACTAGTGAAGAAAATTCAATCAAAATTTATGCATTTTTAATTATGTTTAATAATGATTGGTCCTTTGTGTCCTTTCCAATTTATGTATGGTCAAAGGTAAAATTATAAGGCATTTCCCTTAATATTATGTTTCTACAAAGCAATGCATTTCTAAAAGAACTTGAAACATTATTAATCTCTGTGTAGTAATGATTAAAAACTTATTTGGCATGGTCGGCTCACTTCAAAATTATTGTGTTGTAAATGGAATTCACAATGATGTATTCCGGGTTAAGGAATCATATGGATCACAGGCATCTATGTTACTTGTATTATGAGATGTGGAAGAGGGTCTCCATTGAAAAATAGATTTTGAATTGTACTTATAGAAAGATTATCTTGTTTGCTCTCTAATAATGCTCGTTCATTATTCTCTAATATATCTAGCAATTAACATGGAAATGTACATAATCCATATATTGAAAATGCAATGACAGATATCTATTTTAATAGCTAGATATCCACTTTTGACACCAAAATAAATTGGAATTACAACTTAGAGAACATTTAAATTTTCAAGTTGAGAAGTTAGATGTTTAATGCAAAGTCGGCAAACAATGAGATGTATCTTCAAACTCAAACCTTTAGGTCATCAACCCCATATTATTAAAGAGACCCATATTTGGTACTTCATTGACGTTCATCAAACAGGGTTACATCCATGGATCTAATTTACTTTTGATAATCTGGGTATTTTTCGAATAACCACCCTAAATTTTTTTTTTTTTCACAATACGAAAGCTCAACATAAATATGTCAACAGTGATATATCGCTGTCATAAAGTGCTGATACATGTGCAGATACAAATAGCACTGGTGAAATCTCTTTCCCAAAATGCCCAAATAATTTAAACCAACACCCACATGAAAACATCAGTAAAATACCTTGAGACTATGAGCTGGGATGATCATGACAAGTCTGGAAATCACAGTATGAGTTGTTGTAAGTGACGTAGCAGGTCTGATACGACCGAAAGTGTTGTTGTAGGTCTTCTATACAGTAGTTGTAGGTCATAGCAGCTATGAAAAACCATCAAACCCCCCTCCAAACCAGCGTAAAACACCTCCCAGGGTTTCTACAAAGCCTCATACACACCCAGCATCACTAAACACCCTCAAGATGACAAGGAAAAGACAGATTTCAGTTATGCACAATCACTGATCATGGTGCTGAAACAGCAGCAGCCAGCATTAAAATATTAAAATATCCTTATATCTCCATTTGTTCGATGCCAAAGGGCCTGGAAATGATAGTCAAAGTCGAGATGCCTCCATCCAGCTCTAAAAACCACTCAGAACAGCAGCGCTTGCACCTTGGAGGTCTCACGCCTCCCTTCACATGCTGTTTCAGCTATGATATGGCCTCCCAAGTTCGTCATTCCTTCATCTGGGCATTGTATGACCTGCAAGATGACTCCAGAACAATCAAATAGCAATCAAAACACAACCCTCAAACCCTTATTACCTGCTTCCAATTTGTACAGCCTGGTATGGCCAAGCAAGAGTAGAATGGTATGTGCAGCAATTGCCCAACACAACAAATCACTACAAACTGAAAGAAATCTCACCAAATTCTGCAAGCTGAAATACATAAAAAACCTGCATGGCTGGAAACCCCAAAATTGGAAACTTTGTTCTGCACATTTTTGATTCTTGAATGAAACCACAACTATCTAGCTAGGGATTATCTCAAATCTGAAACTAGAAATCTATAGAGGGTTTTCGTCCTCAAAAGATTTTGGAGGAACTCACAGGTTCAATTTGACAACATAAGTATCTAACCTTCATATATATGCAAATGAGACCCCTCACTCCTTTTATAGCTTTGAAGGGAAAAGTCAATTTGAAAATATCATATAATTCATTTTCCCACCAAAGGCCTTCTTGAATTATAAAATGACTTTTTCACATGCAAGTACCCCCCATCTTTTCCCCTAGGTGTCCACTTTTGAATGAACATAAACAACTTTAATAAAATATAACACTCAAGAAAATATTTTATCACTAAGCATTAGAAACTTAAGTGTATATTTTAGATACTCCACTCTAGTTGCGGAAAGCATTGCCAAGGCTTTGGAATCCAATTTTGATCATGCCATGAAGTAATTGAAGGAGTGAGATGATGATTGGTGTCAGGTCGGAAACTTACTAAAAATAGATGTGTTCTCCAAGAAGTTTGGAGAACACCCTAGGAGTCCAAAAATGCTTTTAAAAATGTTATCTATAATGCCAACTGAGCTCAATGCCAGAAATAGAAACCAAGAAAAAATGAACTTGTTCTCTCCAAGATCTTTGGAGTCCCCTTAGCATCACCAATTAGCCTATGTGAACTTAGGAAATAGGCTAACGGTCACCAAACTAACTAGGCTTGAGAAGGGAACATTACAATTTCAAGGACACATTACTTAATTAGTCTGTTGATATTTTATTGCCTAGCTCATTCAAATGCTCATGCTCTGTCCTTCCTGCCTATTTTCATTACAAGGATGTGATTACAAGAGTTTTTGTGGTAGTGGAATTAAAGCAAATATAATTTGTTCACTTGGACCTTTTCCTTGTAACATTTTGAACTCGAAATGGCTTTCTATACCAAATATTTATTAATTGATGACGACACCATTGTCTTACTAAACTATCTCCAATGCCATTGGTGGCATGCCATAATGATTCTTGTCAGTTAGTTGAGGACCTGTTCCCACCAAGCTATAACTTGATTGAGACTTGGAGACCACGACATTCTTTGTGGTGATAGGATTTTTCATGTAGGTTCTCTCTAGAAGGTTGAGAGTGTTAAATACTTTATTTCCATTGTCATGTTTACTATGAGATTTGGGGAAGGTAATACTATTTGTACAGAGACTTGGAAGATTCATTGTCCACCTCCTTCTATTATCCTGATTCCTAACTAGAGGTGCTTCATATTTTTCCTTTGATAGGCTGCCACTTTAGATGTGGGGCATTGCAGGGGACCAATAGGGCTAATGGGTGATAAATCCTTACAGCAATATCACAGGTTAAGGGTTATAAATGCCCCTTGGTTACTTGTTCACACATATCCTAATCCTCTTATTTGCATATTGGGCATCTTAAATCTACCATCAGTGAGAGGGGCCATCCAATTGTCTTTGCTCACAACCTGGGGCAAAGGGACTAGTGCACATCACCAAGTTTGTTGATGTTTGGCGTTATGAGAGGTTCTGTGAAAAGTATCCTGCTGCTTTTTAGGATTGTCTAGTTTTCCTCACATAACCCTGGACACTCACCTATTTGATCTTACATTGGTCTGGTTGTTGTGGTGGATAATCACATCAATTCTTATTCTTTTGCCCTGAGTGCTGATACAAACATGTGACAATGCTGTTTTCGAGTCTTTCCTTATTTCCTTTGAGGACTCTTACCTTTGTGTGGTGATTTCTATTTGTACTTTTCTGTCATGGTTAGGATTTTTCTGCTTTGGCTATACCTCATCTAGTCATGCTTTCATTATTTTAGTGTTTGAAGGTGTTGAAAAGATGCTTGGAATCTTGGATGTTAATCTTTGCTGTCAAAATGTTATTAGCTGTGCCATCAGTTATTGTATGCTTATTTGGGTGTGTAATTCTTTAGGAAATGTTAGCCATTGGGCAAGTAGTAATTCTTTAGGAATGCGTTTGGGATGAAATGTTCTAGTTAAGTGACATGCTTATGTCCCCAGGTAAATTCAAGCAATTGATTAATGTTTGTTTTTAAATAAGCATATGTAGGTCTATTAATTAAATGCAGTAATATAACACAACCCCAGAAGTTCTGCTGTCACTGGATTTAGTCAGAGTTTAGAACTAAGATTACTAGAACTAGGATACTGGAAACTACATACAACAGCTAGTTCTTTACAATTTTCAGATGATGCATCATTCAAGCAATGGTTTCAGTGTGACTGATATTGTAGCTTTTCAAAAACTATACACAGTCTACAGAGATTTGGTCCCTACAAAAAGCTGAAGGAAACAGATTTTCTTCAAATTGGCAGAGATAGTAACAGTAAATGTCTTTGGCTTTCCCTAGGGTGATGATCATGATTTGGGTGCTATTTTCACAACTTCCTTTGTTCGAAATTTGTATTTAATGATACCTCCCATTTTCTTCAAGTTGTGATTAGGAAAATCACTCCTTTGTGCTGCAAAAAAGCTTCAAGTCTCATCTAACTTTCTTTAGAGCAAATCACTGTAAATCATTAATTCTTTTCTTATCTTATTTTCGATCATTTAAATTATTTACTAGTAAATTTTGTCAAAGATTTTTGTCAACGATTCTTGTTTTAGAGTAATAGCTTGCTTTTAATTTTTCTTTTTAATGAATGAGTGTTATCTTCCAGTTATGGATTTTATTTGGTAATTTGGTAAAGACATGGGATGGTAGACAAGATAGTAAGTTCTTTCTAAACCTACTGTAAGATTAATTGGTTTTTTATTTATTTTCACTTCATCAGGTTGTGAAGCTGGTCAGAGCTATTCGTAAGGGATGGATAACTTTTGAGAAACCTAAAGAAAAGCCTCGCTTTTATTTGATGTGGGGAGACGATTTAAAAACATCTGAAAAAGCAGCTAATGGGTTGACTTATATCCCAGCTCCAAAACCAAAGCTACCTGGTGAGTGCCTCCCAACTGCTATGTCTTACATGGTATAAGAATGGTCCTTAAATTGAGATCCTTCCCTCATTTATATACTTTTATTAAGTTCTTATAATACTTGTACAACTGTTTTAGGTTTACCTGTCCTGTATTGTTTACTTTTCTTTAGTCCATGGCATTTTATTAATTTTCATAATCTGGAATTGTCACCCTAGTACTTCTCAAGTCCCATTGACCACTTTGGTCTTTTGTCAACATATATAATTTCTTACAAACTTTAATTCTAAATCTGTTACGCTATGAGATGAGTATATTTACTTTTTATACCATTTGAAGCATTTTGGAGGAATCATGTTTTCCCTTTACTCTTAAAACCTAACATATTGGATGACACCTAAGTCACAACGTTCGAATTCAAATTCAAATTCGACAACCATAAAATTCAGATGAAATTTGGCAAGGGTAAAAATTCAAAAAAAAAATTCGGATTAAATTCACCTTATATGATTTTGTATATTTTTAAATTTATGTAATACTTCTAATAAATTATCAAAATAGTTTAACATTGCTAAATAGATTTGAAATCATTATAAAAAGATGGCACATTTATAAATATAAACCATAAGAAACATGTGAAATCATGATTGCGAAGATGCTCTCTTTTCAAAAAAGTACAATCAAAAGTCAAGACTTTAGAACTTAAAAAAAAGCTCTAAGTCATCAAGAGCACTTGGCTCAGATGGTGTAGCATCATCATTTGTATCACTATCCAATTCCTCATCAAGAAAGTCAGGCTCATTCGCAACTAGCACTTGTATGTCTTTTGAAATTCGTTGTTGTGAAGAAGATGTGGAGTTGTTTGCTGATTTGTTGATGAATAATTTTAAATTGCTGTGAATGTAGACAATATCTCCCAACTTTCCGGACAACAACTTGTTTCTCTTCTTGGAATGGATGTGTTCAAAGCAACTCCAGTTCCTCTCACAAGCTGATGAATTTGCTCCCTGACTTAGTATTCGAATGACAAAGCATTGAAGTTCAGGAGTTTGTGCTCCATAGCTCATCCACCATCTATAACTAGGTACCACATCTTTTGCCATATCATATTTGGCTGTTGCTATTCCAAACAACCCTTCTGCTCTCTTGTATACCCAACGTTGGTCTCTAATTAGAGCTGCAACTGTTGGATCTGGTTTGAATTTGCTAATGGCTTCATGAAACCTTGCGATAATTTCAAAATCACCTTGTCTATCAATATGAAATAGCTTATGCTCCAAATAGCAAGCTGTTGCATGTAAAGGTGTGTGCATCATTTTCCATTTGGAATCAACTGTCTCTCATATCTCCATGTACTCTGCTTCCACATCATTTAGTGCTCTCTGAATAGCTTCTTTACAATGGTCCAGGCTTTCATAAAGCATGCCAAGGCAAGGAATGTTACCATCAACCATACAAAGCACTTCAAAAATTGGCACCATCAACCATACGAAGCACTTCAAAATTTGGCCCATATATACTTAGAACCTTTGTTCCACTTTCCCAAAAGTTGTTATTTAAAACAATTTGCTCTATGTTCTTGGCCTTAGCACTTTTAATAAAGAAAATCGAGAGAGCAGCATTTCACAAAGAAAATTTGACGAAAACCCTAAACGCTGTTCAAAAACCCTAAAAGAAATGCTTCTAAAATTTTTGCTTTAATGTTTTAGGGTTTTTGAACATCATTTAGGGTTTTCGACGGATTTTCTTTGTGAAAGGCTGCTCTCTGGATTTCCTTTTTAAAAGTGTCAAGGGAAAGAACATAGAGCAAATTGTTTTAAATAACAACATTTGGGAAAGTGGAACAAAGGTTCTAAGTATATGTGGGCCAATTTTTGAAGTGCTTCATATGGTTGATGGTGCCAATTTTTGAAATGCTTTGTATGATTGATGGTGACACTCCTTGCCTTGGCATGCTTTATGAAAGCATGGACCGTTGTAAAGAAGCTATTTAAAGAGCACTAAATAATGTGGAAGCAGAGTACATGGAGATATGAGAGACAATTGATTCTAGATGGAAAATTATGCACACACCTTTACATGCAGTAGCTTGCTATTTGGAGCATAAGCTATTTCATATTGATAGATAAGGTGATTTTGAAATTATGGCAGGGTTTCATGAAGCCATTAGCAAATTCAAACCAGATCCAACAGTTGCAGCTCTAATTAGAGACCAAGGTTGGGTATACAAGAGATCAAAAGGGTTGTTTGGAATAGCAACAACCAAATATGATATGGCACAGGATGCGGTACCTGGTTATAGATGGTGGATGAGCTATGGAGCACAAACTCTTGAACTTCAACACTTTGTCATTCAAATACTAAGTCAAGGAGCAAGTTCATCAGCTTGTGAGAGGAATTGGAGTTGCTTTGAACTATAATGTCCCCTTCTTAGCAGTAATCAGTTCAGTTGGTTGTTAGCCTATTCTAGAGACCCATAGGCTAGTCGGAAGCATAAATTAGGGTTTCCTACTTCTAGGGGGATATCTTGGCATTTTTGGTGGCTTGCATGTTGGAGTTTTACAATTTTGATTCTGGATTCCTTCTGGGTTTCCAGAAAGCTTCGCAATAATGGTACATGCATAACAAGCAGTGGAGTTTGGTAAACTTACTATTTTTAGTAAGTGTGGGTGAGGACAACTCATTTCTTTGGGTTTTTCTGGGTTTTCAGAGAGCTTCGTGATGGTGTAACATGCAAATGGATCCAAAGACTCTTACTAACTTACTATTTTTAGTAAGTTGTGACAGCTGCGCAGAATGTGGTTAAAATGCATTTGGACACACTATTCTTAGCAGTATGCTATTTTTAGTAATTGCTATTTTTAGCAGGGTTTCAACAAGTCAGTTTGAGCAGTTGGTCTTCCAGCATTTTTGGAGCTATTTTGGCAAGACAAAGCTTATGTTGGGAGAATTCATGGTTGAGGAAAAATATTTTATAAGTGAATTATTTATGAGGCATGATGGATGCCTTAGAAAGAAATATGTTAATTTTATGAACTAATTCACTTTATTACCTTGGATGCCATAACACACTTTGTGAATATTTTATAGTATATTTGCTACCTTGAGGGGGTCGATTTGGTGAATAAAGTATTATTTTTGACTTAAGTTGGTGTCCCCTTTTGAAGAAATTACATGACTTTAGTTAGAGTTAAATATTATTTTTGCTTGGGCGTCCAAAATGGCATTGGATTTCGTTTCATTTTATGACATTTTGGAGGGAGTTGAATTTGAATTTGGAGCTTCAAAAAGTTATAAATAAGAGTGCTGGGCTCTTGTTTTTGATATCCATTGCTATTATGACGAAGTGTTGTCAAAATTATTCCAGACTCTTGCTTCGAGAGATGCATACCTCTTAGTACCTTTAGTTTTGAGCTTGAAAGATAGACCCTAGCTGAATATTGTGACTATTTCTCATTTAGAGGAGCAGAGTGAGCTCAACGAAGATGAAGATATTTGTTGTTTTCTGATTTTTGGAGTGTTGTTTTCAGTTTTGGAGTTTGCTGGTTGTATAGAGCTGAAAGAGAAAATCGTTCATAAGTCTCTGGGAGTTTAGTTGCTGGTTCTGGGTATTTGTCCTATGTTTCCCTCATGGCTAGACGATTCAATTTGCTAAGTTTCATGATTTTTGGAGCTGTTTTGGATTTTATGGAGAAAATCGCCCTACTTCCCAAGGCATACCATGTTGGAGGGTGCATTGGAAAGCATGCACTGATGTTTTGATCCGAGTTGCAGTGGTTAATAGGTTTTGGTTTGGACGCCTTGGCTCTAGGGATCATTTGCATTTGGTTTCAAGTCTTTCAGAGCTGCGTGGACAAAGTTATGAGCATTTAGGTGATTTCTATTGTTGCTGCTTTGTTTTTCAGATTGTTGTTCTTCATATCAGACTTGAGTTATTTACCTGTTTGGATTCTTTTCATATGCTGGATAGCTTATATTTGTTAGAGGATCCATTTCTAACATTTTGGTGTGTTTGGATATCCATTTGCCATTGTAATCTGCAAGTTAATGCTCTCATTGTAATGCTAAAATCAGTAGTACTGATCAGCCTTGTTTAATTGCTTTTGATATTTTGTATTTCCACTGAAAAACGTGGAAGAGGATGGCCTAGCCGCCTATTTGTTTCTCTCAATTAGTTTCATAGTCTTTCTGCTGAATAAGTGGTTGAGTGATCTTATTTTCAGAATTGTAATAACTACCCTCTCATTGAAAAGTGGTAGAGTGATCTATACAGAATTGTAATAACTCTCCTCCCGTTGAAAAGTGGTAGAGTGATTCTGCATTAAGTTGTTCTTGCCCATTGGACAAGCGGAAGGGGCCGACTTGCCGCCCAACATTGTATTTTCAGTTTATTTTGGAGCTAACGATCCCTTATTCACCGCATGCTCTCACCTTCCCACGCTGGGCTCTTGGTGGTCAGAAAGTGGAAGGGTTACCTTTCAGCAGTATTATTTTTTCTTTCCTAATCTTAATGGGTGCATTGTGGTGTTAAATTTTTAAAAAAAGTAAGGGGGCCATTACAGTGGTATCAGAGCTGGTTTTCCTGCCAACCTGTGTTTTCAGATTAATCATAGTACTCCATGAGTGATAGACAAGTCCGTTACTACAACAAAGAGCAAAAGAGACAACAGTATTAGATTCCACCCGTCCCAGTTGAAGAGACTTTTTCAGAGGTTTTGAGAAACAGAGAGACAATAGTTGGTACTATTGAAGAAAGATTGATAGAACATATTGAGTTCGTAGAAGCTAGAGCGGAGAGAAAATTTGACACCATGATGGACATGGTGTCCCAGTTGCTGGCCAAACTCAATCAAAATAATGGTGGGACTCCTAATCAACCTGTCAATGGACAAGAGGCGAGCACTTCTAACAACCTTGGTGGAAATGGAAGCATTCATGGAGGAAACGAAAGTAACCATGGGAGTAACAATGGAAGAACACTTGGAGGGTTTGTTACAAGACCTTTGCAACCCATCTTCCTACCTAGAGAAGCACCACAAGCTGAAATTGAGATACCAACAACTAATGAGATAAGCAATAGTTACATGGACTATGCTTCTCTCCTTGCTGAGATTCGGAATATCCTCACCTTGGATCAATTCATGAACCAAAAGAAGAAGAGAGGTGGAAGATATGATAACCGCTCCTATGCTCCAAGAGACTATCAACAAGCCCTTGGAAAGGTGACTTACTTTGACAGGAGTGCTAAGTGTTCTGCTAGAGCGTGGGTTTAGAAGTTGGACAATTATTTGTCCTTGAGACTGTTGGTGTTTGTTTTATCATCTACCAAACATTAGAATATAGTACCCAAAGATAATTTACCCTCTCTTGAAAAATTACCGCTTATGCTAAGATTGCTAGAAGATCATATGGCGATTCCAAGGTTTCTTTTGTCAGGTCTTGAAGTGTGGATAAGCTCAATGGGCGTTGTGATTTGTTGGTAATACACAAAGGGACTTACACTTGAAGGAATTGTCAACAACTTTGGGACTTAGGTGAATTTGTCAATTAAAGCTCTCTCTTTTCTTTTTTTTTTTTGATTTTTCGGGGTTTAAGACTTTCAAAAAGGACAAAAGGGATAAGGGTTGAGAATTCTATTCTAATCCTATGAATTCCAGAGACGGTATTGATTCGGTGAACTCAATAAACCACGCTCTGATTCGCCTCACTTAAGACAACTACACAAAGTGGATGCAATCTTCGAGGGATGTGCTTATGATTGGAAGTTTAAGCATGCACAAAATGGAAAGCTCAGACTAACTTTGCACAGTGAATGAAAATCATCCATTCACCAAAAGTATGAGCAGAGATACACCATAAACCAATACTTATCAGATCTTTCATTCATCTAACAACGTAAAATAAATTCTAACTAATATGTTGAAGAAATTTAAAACCTTGCTTAATCACTCAAACATTAGGGATTACAAAGCCTTAAGAGAAAGCACACATGTAATATATTATCTGGAAAATGACGTTCATGCAACAATATTTCAAAAACCTCACACTCTCCAAATGAGAGGAGGCAACCTTATATAGTAGTCCAAAAATTATGAACGACTGAGATTGAACAATGATCAAGGGCTCGGATTAAAAGTTGAAAACCCTAATTAGGGTTTCCCCAAACTCTAATAGTTAAAATGAATAAGGAGACAAGTGGTACAATTACTATTCTCATTGAGGTGAGTGTCCAGTTTCCTTTTTTGTAGATTCGATGTACCTGGACACAACAAGTCGCACCTCCTCTATGGTGACACTTGGCAAGTTGCTAATTTGGAAGTCGACCATGTCCACATCATCAATATAGGTGGCGAGAGTGTCTTCCCAGTCTGTTGCTTGTGCCAGGAAATTTTCATCTATGCATATGAAGCTCGAAATTCTGGAGAGAGCCTCCCTAAGAATTGGCCTTGAAACTTTGAAAAAGTTTCTTTCAACTTTGGCCTTGAAACTTGAAAAAGTTTCTTTCAACTTTGGCCCTCAAATTCTCTACACGCAGATGCTTTTCTCGCACCTCATCTTGCTGCAATATCTCAGCTGCCACAAAGAAGACCTTGTCTTGAATATCTTTGATGGTCTTTTCTATCTCTGAACACTTAGCCTCAAATTTTCTCAAAGATTCAACCCTTGTAACCAAAGCAAAAGTACCAAGTGCTGAAATCATATAGGTCATCGAGCTGGATGACTTTTTTGTCTATAAGATTCTGCTGAGAAAGTCCTCTGATTATTTTCAGATATGGAATTATTCTACTCTGAATATCTTCAATGTCTTCCCAAGCTTCAACTATGTCTTGAAGTCTGCTCAATAGGGAAGAGGTGGAATCATGTGCTGATATCAGGTTCTCAATGAGTATGTCAGCACGTTCTGAAGCATCAAAAGTCCATCCTTTGGCTTATCTGAAAGTCATCTTCATGTCCTCGTAATCCTTTAATGATTCTTGTGGAAGAGGTATGGGCGGAGCAACAGGTACCTCCTCCCGATCAATGGGTTTTGTTAAATGTTGGACATATCTCTTCCATTGCTCATTCTCAGCTTTAACCTTCTTTCTTTGTTCCATTTTTTTATTCAACCTCACCTTGAGAGTGTTGCAAGAGTCATCAAAATCTTGGACCTCATGGGCCTTAGTAGGCTTACCCAAGTTCACGGTAGTGATCTCATACTCCTCAGGAGTGATGTCATCCTGGGTCTTCCCTGCCTTAGGTATTGCTACCTGAACTGTCCTGCATCCTGCACTATCTCTCTGAATCAAGGAGAATCTCTTGGCTGGCTTCATCTCGCTGGATTTATCTAACTCAACCAAAAGTTCAGCTGTATTATCTATATGGTGCACCTCCTCAGGAACTTTGGTTTTCATTCTTTCTCTCAACCAATCAGGAATGGTTGACTGCTCCATGCCACTCTCATCAAAATTACCTTCTACCTCCTTCGGTCCAGTGACGATTGCATCCAAAAATTCTCTTGGCTGCTCCAAGTTCTCAACTTCGATAACCTCAACCACTTTGGGTTCTTGTCCTGGTTCTTGAAATGGGAACCGAACTGGTTCCTCCGTGATCTCCTCAATGACAGGAGAAGGAACTCTTATTTCTTGTTCTATCTCAACATCTTGCTCTTGCTCATCAATTATCACACTCAGTGGCGTGGTAGAGGAAGCACTTATGGTCGAGTGACCTTCTCTTGACTGGTGTGGTCCTCCTACATCTACCTCTCGAGCGACCTTCTTTCCTTTTGCCCTCAATGAATTTGCAGTGGGCTCTTTTCTTTTCCTCAATCCCACACTTTCGAGGTTCCTGTGGCCACTGGACGTTACACCATGAGGGGAAGACATAGAGTCATCTGTCCCCATAAGATCATATGTGAAAGTAACATTCTTCGCCTTAATCTCCTTTGTCTTTTGAGCTGCCCACCATTTGGAATATTCAATCACTGGCCTCATAAGATCTCCAAGGTTACACCTCTCAACATCTGACCAATCAATAGGGGCAAGGGGCTCGTTTTTCAAGACGACATAGTGTGGTTGCTCATATTCACCGTCCTCCTCAAGTTGGTCTGCTACCCGAAATACTTCAGAAACTTTGATTAAATTTAGTGGAATTCTAGACCACAACCTCCTTATGTCGAAGCTGTCAATAGCGTTGGCCCAATAATCTTCTAAGTCTGGCCTATGCTCAAGTTTCACTTCATTTACTTTCCCCATTTTATGAAAAGGGTCAAAATGACTCCTTGCTTGGTACTGGAAAAATGGGTACCACTGAATCTCCCTATTAGCAAATGCAACAGCTTGGGATGAAGGACGTGTTTCTAATCCATTCCCAATAGTAAGCAAAGACGCTCTCGTCTTCTGCTTCTTCCTCTTGACACTCATAAAATTTTCTAACTGTCGTACTACCTTGAATAGTACCATCCTGTTCGTGGGAAACATAGGCAATTTGTATGGCTGTCCTGAGATTCCCTGAATCCTCAGATAAGTGAACTTGGGGTATTGGATAAACCAATATCCAAATCTACTAATGAAGTCCATCGACTCTTGAGAGAGTCGCTGATGGATACCCCTTTGAAGAGTTCTGGTGATATGCATTAGGAATGCATCGTTAACTCTCTTCAAGTGGGACTTTTCTTCTAAGGGCAGCTGGGGATAGCAGTCATAAATAGGAAACTGGTTCTCCTTGTTCCCGACAGCGCCTCTACATACAAGACCTCTGTACTTATATGTTCTGGCCAAAGAATAGAGCAAGTAGGAACTCATGTAGAAAGTCATATTCTTTTCCAAATTTCTCAATTGATCATCAAGGTTATCACTAATGATCTTTGCCCAATTGACCATCTTCACTCCAGCGGTGACCTCATGGATAAAGTAGTACATCCATGGTTCAAAAGGAGCACCCTGCTGGCTTCCCATAACTTTGTTCAACAGGACGATGAGGTCTCCATAATCTTCCTTGAAGTATGCCCGTACAAGGAGTTTGGGTATTTTAGAACTTCCTTTCCTTGGCTTTTCCAACCATTGATGGTTGATGTTAGCTTCATATTCCTCTATGTGATCCTTGTACGATTGTGTCACCTCATCCCTGGTTATGTAAACAGTTTTGTTGTACTCAAGGATACAGAATGCCTCTCTGATTGTCACTTCTCCGATGTTCGCTAGGATTCTGCCGTTAGGAGCTACTATTTCTCTACTTGCTGGGTTGTAATGTTTGGAGCATTCTGGTACTAACTCGGTACACTGCATTGCTGGAAGGAAACCAGCAGCCTGTACGATTCCATTGTTCATCATCTTTCGCGCGATTGCGTTAGGTAGTTGAGTGCCTGTGCCATACATTCTCTTCTTAAATTCCCGGAGGTCGATGTGACCCAAGTTTGTGTCACCAACTTGCTTCCATCTAGAATTCATTGTCGATTCTGGAGGGGAATCTTTGTCTACTAGAAACTTCATTTTGTGTGATGTCCCCGCTTCGAAGGTCATCCAAATCTGCACAAGAAACAAATAAACTTAAGTTATAATCTGCATTTTAGGTGCAATTTCAGAGTTTGGAGGTTAAGTAATTTATAGTTTACTCTCTTCTCAACATTGGATTTTCAAATACTTTGATATTCAGAAAATCTTAAGAAAATCCCTTGAGAATCATCAAACTCAAGGAGTTTATAGTATGATTTTAACTTCAAAATCAGAATTTGGAAAAATTTAAGTTAATTCAAACTCCTTGAAATTTATTCTAACTTGTTTAAAGGCAGAAAATGAGAAAGAAAGAAAGGGAAATCTGCTAAATTTATTCTCTCTCTTTAAACTTTGAGGAAAAACTTGGGTTCAAAACCCAATACCCTGCCTTCAAAACTAATTTTCACCTTCGAAGAAAGAAGAAGAATGAGAAAAGAAGCTGCTTGGAGGATGAAAAATCAGATGTTAATCAGAAAATTAATGAATTTGTCTTCCAAACAGTCAAGGTCCTTCCAAAATCTGTGTGCAAACTTGTGAAAAATGGTTGAAAATCTCAGACTTATACTTGAAATCCTTCTTGAAATTACTTCCAACCTGCAAAAACTCTTAAAAATTCTCTCAAAAATGTCCTTCACCTGCAGAAAACTTCTCTCAAAAACTCTCTCAACTTGCTCTTGAAAGTTCGAACTTCATATGAGGAAATGAAAGAATGAAAGACACATTTGTATTGGAGTTCGAATTCTTCATTTAGAAACTCAGTAAATCTTCCAAAATTTGTTTCTATTTCATCCTCAGTCCTTCGGATCTGCAAAGAATGTTTCTAATTTGGTCTTCAGTTGACTTGTCATCTTTCAAGCAAGTTCGAACTTCATCTTGTCTTTCGAATGCAAGTTTCTAAATTCATTTTCTGTCCATAATTCGAACAGGATCTTCAAATCTTCAAATCCAAAAACTTTCTATTTTGGTCTTAGTTCTAACTTCTTCTTGAAATCTCGCTGACCTCGTCTTGGAATATTCCTTTGTTTTCAAATTTAGCAATTAGCTCATGAGGGCGGACTTCTTTGTTTTGATTCTCCTTGGTAGGGCGGACTTTGCTAGACTTCAGGAACCACAACCTTGACCAAGGGCGGACTTTGCTCAACTGTGATCAATGAGGGCAGAGTTTATCAAACTTGTGCACCATTCCTTATGTCCATGGGGCAGACTTCATCTCTTCCATGCACACCACATTCTCCAAGGGCGGACATTGTTAGCTTCATGCACCAAATGATATGCCTTAGGGCGGACTTGGCTAAACTTATGCTCTTTCCCCATCATCTATAGGGTGGACTTGGCCTGATGTATGACCCTTTGGAGGGCCAACTGCTTACTTTCATGGTACCTAGCCTCTTATCTAAGGTAGACTTTATCAAGTTTGATGCTCTTTACTCAGGGCAGACTTCTTCAAGTTGATGACCCACCTCACCTTTTCCAAGGCGAACTTGGTGGATCTCAGGAACCACAACCTTAACCAAGGGCGGACTTCATCATTGTTAGGAACCCCTTCATCATGTTCAAGGCGGACTTCATGGATTCCACAACCTTGACCAAGGGCGGACTTGATCAACATCAGGAATCAAGGAGGGCAAACTTTATGAACATCAGGAACCACATGATCAAAACTTGAAATCTCCATAATTTGTGCAATTTTTACCGGATTGCCTTGAAATTTGAATTTTAGGCTTCAATCATTCATTGAATTCCTCGAGATCCCTAAAATTTAGGAGTTTAGTTGTTTGGGTCAAAACTTGGATTTAGGAAGAATTTGTCAATCAATTCAGCGTATCTCAGTGTCCATAGTGTAAACCCTAGATCCCCTTTCCAAAAATAGAAAAAACAGGCATCCCTAAAAAATAGGAAAACTTTCTAAAAATAGCCATTTCAGGGATCGTGCTCAAAATGCCGAAAATGAAACTTCCTAAAAAATAGGAAAAAGCAAAAAAAAACAAAAAACAAAACTTTCTAAAAATAGAAAGTCATCCAAATTGACCCAAATCAATTGCAATCTTTGTCCTTCGGCCTTTCTAGGCACTTTGACGGTGTCTAGACTCTGTTCTAACCATGGCTTGCACACACTGACTCATAATGTTCAAAACTCAGGTCGTTCAAAACTTACAAACTTGACAATACCGATGCAGGAAGGTCACCAGGCCCTAACAAAACCCCTAGAAAGCAGGAAAAAGGGAGGGTTCCCATTTGCAATGGGGTGATGTGTGAAAAGGTCACAACAGAGACCAATGCCGGAGGAAGATGCTATCAAGTCTGCTACATTGCATTTGGATGGGGCTGCTCACGAGTGGTGGTACCATGGTTTGGTCACTCTTGGCCATGGTCTTATTGTCACTTACAATGAGTTCACCAACAAGCTCATTGAGAGGTTCGGCACTAAGCGCCCTGAGGTGAAGTTTCGTGAGCTTGCACAACTGAGGCAACAAGGATCATTGGACACCTCAATAGCTGATTTCCAAAGACAAGCTGTGATGGTGCCAAACATCATGGAGAAGAGACTTGTGGTCCTTTTTACTGAAGGATTGGAGGAACCATTGAAGGGTTGGGTGAAGGCGTTTGATCCACCAACGCTGAATGAAGCTATCAAAAAATCAAGAAGGATGGAGTTGGCCGCCCCTAAGTCAAAATTTCAGTCGAAGCCTTTCCCTTATCGAAAGGACAAGAAGAAATTTTCAAATCAGACTAAGAAGTTTCCTTCTAGGATGGATGATGAGCTCTGAAAAGAGCTCCAAAGGAAGAATTTGTGTTACTCTTGCAAGGAACCATGGGCCTCGGGCTATAGGTGTCATGGAAAGGGCAATGTGCGTGTTCATTATTGAAAAGTCGTCACCTTTCAACAATGTCCACAGGGGGCCCATGAAGTCATGGAGTCACACACATGACGATAAAAGAGTTTACACATTAAACATCTTTAAACAGTACTACAAATAAAAATAATTAGAGACTCAATCTCAAATTTAATTTACATTTTCAACCATACTTCTGCTAATAGATCAGAATCTGAAAAATCAAAACAACAGACTGACATGGAGGAAAGTGAGTACGAAGAGGTTCCAGAAGAGGCTGAAGATGACCAAGAAGGTGGGGGAGTAGTTGCCCAACTATCTAGTCTTCATAAAAATGAATCATTTAGAGTTCAGGTAGTGCTTGGAGAGCAGCAACTCATAATTTTATAGATGAGAGGATTGTTGCAAAGGGAGGATTGGTAACTGATGAGGTTAAAGGATTCAAATTAATGGTGGCTGATGGTTCTACTATCTCTTGCAACCGGATGGTCTCCAGTATGTCTTTGAGATTGGGAAATTATGAAGTCAAGGATGACTTCTATGTGGTGAGCATTGGAGGTACTGATGATGCATTGCTTGGCATACATTGGCTGCGATCTCTTGGTGAGATCACTCTCAATCTGCAAACAATGGAGTTGAAGTTCATGGCTGAAGGGAAGAATGTGGTGTTAAGAGGGATGTCTAATGGAGGCCCTCGAATTGTGTCATTGAAGAGGATGGAGAGGCTGATCCGTTATGATCAAGTTGATCCGATAGTTTGGCATCAAAACCAATAGCAGTGTCAAAAAGGCATATAGTATCACTGCGAGATGGGTGTATCGTCATAGTGCCAAATTTCTCGGATTTGAAGAAGAGCACAGGAAGCAAAGATAAAATAAAAATTCGGGTCAAAATGGAAGAAAGCAAAGAATGCCCCCAACGCTTTGCATCGTCTCCGAATGTCGAAAAGCAAGATACGACAAATAGGAGGTAAACAAATAGAGGAATGTGGATGACAAAAAATCCCCTGTATCCGAGCACCTACGGAGTAACTCGGGTCCTGCAGGAGAGCACATCGGATAAAAACAGTCAACCTCCCATATCCAAGTACCTACGTAGTGACTTGGATCCTTCGGGAGGGAACAAATAGGTAAAGCAAGCACAGGGGAACACAACCACACCCACATGCAAGCAGATGGAGATGAAAAATAAAAGTCCTAACGATCAGCCCTTAGGAGGGGATCGTATTATAGGAGATCATCGTCCTCAAGAAGAGCCTCGTCCTCCCAATCTAGGTCATAAGGAGAGGGGGGGCGAGTTCTAAGAGGGACTATTGTAAGGGCCGCATCGGGTGCCTCACTAGTAGCAAGAGCAAGAGATGAAGCAGCAATGACGTCTTCCTCTTCAAGCTTGGAGGGGGCGAGGGTCAACAATCGTGTGAAGATCGTAGACAAGGCCAGAATGTCCTCCAAGGAACCAAACATGCAAGCCTCCGTGGAGGAAGCAGGTGATTCACTTGGAGAAGATGGAACAAGAATAGGATTGCCGTTCTCTGGAAGAGGAGCAGTGACGAACTCAGGAGAAGGCGGGGCCTTCTCGATCATGCACACAGAATTAGGCAAACCAACAGGCACTTAGACAAGCAAAGGAAGGGATGAAGAACATACCTGTGAAGATTTGCGTCGTCAAAACTCTGGAACAGGGCCCTGCTCAAACTTGCATTTACACGGGATAGGAGTGTTAGGCCTCCTATCAACCGTAGTAGGCTGAAGGACCCCACGAAAACTCGGATGTTGGATCGGTGGCGAGGCATGCAGGGTAGACAAACTGGCACTAGGCACCACCTGTGTATGTGACATGTTAAGGGGTCGGGACAAGGGAGGCATGTCCGGCAAAGAAGTGATAAGCGGAGGCTCCAAGGAAGGAGCGATGAAGACCTACACCTGCTTAGGGGGAGGGTCATCAAAGATCCCTGGAGCAGCGGGAAGCGAAATTGAATCTGATGTAGAAGTGGGAGCCACCGAAGGAACTGGTTCCGATACAGTAGCGCTGGAGGATGCACTGGCAAACTGTAAGGTAGTGTCACGCGCTCAAGTTTGGGCCCGTCGGAAGCGTTTACGCTCGTGCGCACGTTGGTTCCGACAGAGGTGGGGACCACCAATCGTAGTCTAAGAGGAATTAGGAGCATCATGTTCCATAGGAGAGGCCTCCGGGATCGGCTCAAGGATAGGAGAAGGCCTAATTGATGAAACAGGAGGGACATCCTAAACGGGCACCACATTCACAGCGACAGGCGCTCGACTTTGCTTTGCTCAAGGAGCGGGTGGAGGGATAGAAGGTGCCGACGTGGTCTGTGATGTAGATGCAAGCGGAGACGAAGGAAGCCGAGACGAGCGCTTGCCCTTCACATAACGAGATGGCCTAGGGATATCGACCATGATGGGAAGCTCGAAGGGTGGGCGGGCCATGGACTTCGGCAATGAAGGTGCCTTTCCTTTGGCTGCACTAGGTGCACTCGCAAGAACAAAGGACATCACTGGAGTCTGCATGGTCCTAGGCGGACGGGGAGGTCTCGGTGCTGGAGCGGGTTTAGTCCTAGCCCCCTGTGATGGAGAGACATGTGGCGCAACCCGTTCCAAGATCGGGATCTTAGGTGCAGAAGTTGATGCGGGAGGCGACAAGGGTACGGTAGGCTGTGCCGACGTAGAAGCCGACTCCCCTGTCTTGTATTTATAATACGCACGATATAAAAGGTCACTGCGGGGAAGCATTGGCCCAAACGGGGCATGCCAGAAGTGATCCAAAGAGAAGTCCCCATGGGTAATCAACGGTCAATAGCCAATGTCCTGGACGACATGCACTACGCCCTTGTGAGGAAACTTTAAGCACTTGTGAACCACGGAAGGAACCACCTCCATGGCGATCAACCACGGGATCCCGAGTCGGACTCGGAAGAGATCAGACTCAGGGTTGATAGTTAAATCGAGGACACCGCCTTGGGGCCTACCATGACCGTCATGGTGATGCTGCCCAATGGGCTGATAGAGAATCCATGGTGGGTTTGCAAGGTAGTGCGACACTCATCATAGACCGACCTATGCCATCCATTCACGAAGAGTGTCTCCTCCGTGATGATGTCGACTTTGTTGGAGGGGTCAACCATCACACCTGTGACAGTTTGACCATTCAATCGAGCATGGATATAGAGAGGAGCAGGCTCTTCGCAATTTGGGGCATCGAGCAGTGTGAATGAGACAAGAATGTCAGACACCTTCCCCTTCTGGGTAGGGGGGGAGACGATAGGGGTGATGGTCACCATATTGACATATGGACCACCATCCAATGCCGGATTAGATGTAGAAATCACATTTGTCGAGTGCGGAGGAAACGGGTTGGTATAGATCTACAAGTCACTGTTGGTTTTATCCACGAACTTGTTCGACTTGTGTTTCCTTGCGTCAACTTTGATAGCCCCACTGTCGATGTGGTCTTGAACAATGTGTCCAAGATGATAACATCTCTCAGTGTCGTGACCAGGGACATGATGGTAATGACAATACTTTGACCCATCGAACCAGCGGGAGTAGGGTCGACTATCTGACAGAGGTTTAGGCTTAGGTAGGGTGATCAGGTTGTCTCGCAACAACCGCTGCATGATACTCAAATAAGAGTCGTTCAATTTTGTGAAGACTCGGTTTTGTGAAGATTGAGAGGCAACTATCAGAGGAGTAGCCACTATATTAGCCACGACTTTATTCCTCCGAGACTCATTTGAGGATGTGCCAGGAAAAGACCCACCACGGGGGTTCGAAGAAGAGTCTCCGAACTACGTCACGGTGTGCTGGTAATCAGTCAAGGCAAAGCACATGCTGGTAAAGTTCTGATAACGATTGAGGGACAACTTCTCCCTCAATGCCGGTTGTAGGTTGCCTATGAACATACGTTGTAAGTTGTTATCCGACAGGGCAAAGGGGATCTTAGTTGAGATCGCCTGATATCGTGAGATAAAATCTGTCACCTTCTCATTTGTTTCTGCTTACAATGAACAAGGTCAGATATAGTGACCTCGCTGCCTATGTTAGCCTGAAACCTCTTGAGAAAGAGATCCATCAGTTGGTCCAAGGTGCGGATGGAATGGTCAGGCAGAGAATTTTACCATTCCAACGCAGTCCCTTTGAGGGAACGAGCAAACAGCTTAAGGAGAACAAAGTTCAGATTGTGATAGTCACTACACATGGTCATAAATGAATCGATGTGAGTGTTTGGGTCACCATCGCCATTGAACCTATCAAACTTCAACGACTCGGCGGTCTTTGGAAGGATGGTATTTAGGATAGTGATGTCTAAAGGGCTCTTCCTATAATATGCAGGTGCAAATGATTGACCGGAAGTAGAAGCCAGAGAAGTGAGCTGCAACTGAAGCTGGCCCATGTTCTACAGTATAGTATTCAGAACCAGGTTCGTAGGTGGAGGAGGAGGTGGTGGAGCACCACCTCCCCTGCTAGACAACATGTTGGCTGATGTGGTACTGGCAGAGACAACTGCAATATGGGCAGCAATGGAAAATGCAGTTGAGTCACTAGCCATACCCGTGTAACCTAAAGGAACAAAGGAGGTAGAGGAATGCATGATCATGCCATTCAATCTAATAGAAGAAAAGAGACACTATGCTCTCGATATTCAAGAATTGATCACCAAGAGGAGTAAAGTCTTTGATAGTCCACCCCCTGCGAGACCTCCTGAGAGAGGGACTGAGCACATAATTGAACTAGAAGGAGCTAAGCCGGTCATCACTACTCCATACCGGTATCCAGAGAAGTAGAAGGATGAGATAGAGAAAGCTATCAAGGAATTTTTGGATATGGGATACATCCGGCCAAGTAAGAGCCCCTTTGCTTCTACAGTGGTTCTAGTGAAGAAGAAGGATGGGACCATGCGCATGTGCGTGGATTACCGAGCTCTTAATCAGAAAACTATCAAGAATCGGTACCCCATACCCAGGATTGATGAGCTCATTGATGAACTACATGGAGCTGTTTTCTTTTCTAAGATTGATATCAGATCAGACTACCATCAGATTAGAATGAGCGAATTAGATATTGAGAAGACAACTTTCAGATGCCACTTTGGGCATTTTGAGTTCCTAGTCATGCCCTTTGGGTTGACTAATGCTCCTGCTACCTTCCAATCCTGTATGAACAGGATCTTTTAGAAGCAGCTGAGGAAGTTTGTGCTTGTCTTCTTCGATGACATCCTCATCTTCAACAAATATGGAAGGAGCACTTGAAGCACTTGGATGAAGTGCTCAACATTCTGGTGTCCAAATCATTGTTTGCCAAGGAGTCCAAGTGTGAGTTCAGTATGAAGGAGCTGCTCTACCTTGGCCATATCATTAGTGCGGAAGGAGTTAAGGTTGATCTTGAGAAGATCAAGGCAATAGTTGATTGGCCTCCACCTGAGAACTTGACACAATTGAAGGGGTTCTTGGTTCTTTTTGGCTTCTACAGGAGATTTGTGAAGGGCTACTCTCAGATGGCCGCTCCTCTCACAGATCTCACTAGAAATGGAGCTTTTGTTTGGTCAGAAAAGGCACAAGGTGTGTTTGACAAGTTCAAGAAGATTATGAGCTCGTGCGCTGTTTTGGCTATACCGGATTTCACCAAGCCCTTTGAGCTACAATGCGATGCATTTGGAGAAGGTATTGGTGCTGTTTTGATGCAAGAGAAGCATCTGATTGTGTTTGAGAGCAGAAAATTGAGATGAGTTGAGAGAACTTACTCTATCTATGACAAGGAAATGCTTGCGATTATGCATGCATTGACCAAGTTCGTGCAATACTTGGTGGGGAGCAAATTTGTTGTCAAGACAGATCACAATAGTCTCAAACACTTCATCCACCAAAAAAATTTGAATGAAAGGCAACAGAAGTGGGTGAGTAAGCTACAAGCTTACGATTTTGACATTGAGTATGTCAAGGGGAAGAACAACATTGTGGCTGATGCACTCTCAAGAAGACCCCACTTGAGCTCCTTGTGTAAGCTTACTGCTGATTGGAGGAATTTGTTGCTTGCTGATTATGCCAAAAATCAGTTTGCAACCAGCATTATTGAGGGTACTCTTCATGATGAAAGGTACAAGGTGGTTGATGGGTTGATACACTACAAAGGTAGAATCTTTTCGTTGCCCGAATCTAAGCTCAAAAAGAAGATTTTGTAGACTTTACATGACATTCCTCTTGCTGGTCATCAAGGATATTTTAAGACCTATAGGCAGATTCGTGAGAGGTTCTCTTGGAAGGGCTTGAAAAATGATGCGTTGAGCTACATTAAGGAGTGTCACACTTGTCAAATGAACAAAAATGAGCACACTCTTCCAGTTGGTTTATTGCAACCTCTACCTATTCCCAATCAAAAGTGGCAGAGTATTTCGATGGACTTCATCACAGCGTTGCCAAGAGCTAATGGCAAAGATTGTATCTATGTTGTGGTGGATAGATTGACCAAGTTTGCTCATTTTTATGCCATTGCTAGCTCATTTACAGCAGCTCAACTTGTTGATGTGTTCTTTCATGAGGTGTTTAGACTGCATGGGCTGCCGAAGAACATTGTGAGTGATAGGGTCAGCAAGTTCCTAAGCACTTTTTGGCAAGAGATTTTCAGACTGTGTGGTACAGTGCTCACTCCAAGCATTAGTTATCACCCATAGACTGATGGGCAAAGGGAGATTGTAAACAAGTGGTTGGAGGGCTATCTTAGGAATTATGTCTCAGAGCAGCAGAAAGCTTGGGTGAGATGGCTACACTTAGGGGAATACTGCTACACTTCTTCCTGCACGCTGTTCAAAAACCCTAAAAGAAATTCTTTTAAAATTTTTGCTTTAATGTTTTAGGGTTTTCGGCGGATTTTTTTTATAAAATGCTGCTCTCTGGATTTTCTTTTTAAAAGTGCTGAGGGGAAAAACACAGAGCAAATTGTTTTAAATAGCAGCTTTTGGGAAAGTGGAATAAAGGTTTTGAGTATATGTGAGCCAATTGTTGATGTGCTTCGTATGGTTGATGAAGACACTCGTTGCCTTGGCATGCTTTATGAAAGCATGGACTGTTTTAAGGAAGCTATTCAGAGACAACAAGGTATTAAGATATAGATATAGACCTTGGAGAAACCATTGCAAGTTAGAGAACACAAACAAAATCAAATGTTTGCAGTTTTGGCTGAAGCTATGCGAGGGCCAGACTTTGTGACATAGTTTGTGTATCAAGATGAAAATAATAAGCTGGCAGCTAACAAGAAAGGAAGAGTGCCTAAAAAAGAAGTTGTCAGACCTATGGGAGTGGCAATGAATAAATCCTTGTTCCAAGTCATAGGTGTTGGGAGTAAACAATGGGTATATCTTTTGAAGTCATCAACCATATAGGGTAGGGAAAAGTGTTTTCTGCTAGAAACATGACCCAAAAACCAAAATGAAGGTGGTTTCCAACCATCGATCTGTTGTTCTCAATGCTTCCAGCTTTGTCCATAACTTCTCTGCAGTCACAGAAGGATTTTTGGTCACATGGTGGAGTTTTCAGGCCATTACCATTTCTGAATTGTTCTTAGCTAGTATAGGATGATCTCCAACCTTTATTCTCTTGGTTTTGAATAAAGGAACTCAGTTTTGTAGCCAAGCTGCTATGTTCGTATTAGTCACTTGTTTATTCTTTGGATGGATTATATCTTGCATGAGCAGCTATTGCTCTGTAGTTTTGAGGAAGATTTCTTTGCTTGATGTTGTGTGTGGAAGATCTCACCTATGGGGGTCACTAAGTGCAAGTGTTTCAGACTACACATTGCTATTTGGAAGGGAGTTACAAATGACATATGATTGTTACATCATGTTCCAATTTGTACATTGCTGTTTTGGGGAAATTTCAAACAACCTATGCTTATCACAGCCATTGTCTCACTCACAAATATTCTGACCCTCATTGATGGTCAAAGGGCACAACTTGTGGTGCCATGTAAGAAATTATGGAATGTAGGTTGATTTCTATGACAACAATCTAGGGGATATAAATAGAATATTGAGTTTCCATGGTCATAGTCCAAATAAAAGGATGTAATGCTCTAAGTTGTCAGTCAGGTTTGGGTTTGGGTTAGGGGATCTTGTTTGCTGGTTCGGCTAAAAATTATATATATATACCATAATCTTGAATGTCATTTAAATTTTAAGCCATACATGATAAATATTCTTTGTTCAAACTTCAAGTCCAATATCAAAAGAATAATATCAACTTCCAAGTTTCAACAATTAGTTGTAACTTTAAAGTTTTAATCATCAAATGGATTCTCGAAATCATCAACATCATCATCATCATTGACGTTAAATGATGTAGGAACATTAGATGAACCATAAGTAGTGCTGGTGCCACTTGTACCACATGTGTGCTTGCTTTCCAACTCCTCAAATGCAATATGCTGAGAAGTGGATGCATCCAAGTCAGTATGTTTTGGCTCTATATCCCACATGTTTGTCTCCCCTTGCTTGTAGTCATGTTGTTTGTGTGAAAGGAGATGCAAGTTGGAATGCACATATACTAAGTTCTCTGTTGTTTTTGAGTTCAATTTATTGCGCTTTATCGAGTGGATGAAAGAATATGCGCTCCAATTCCTCTCAGATGCAGATGATCTAGCAACCTATAAAGACAAAGTAACAATTAAAGTTATATATTAATCGAATTTTAAAAAAAAAGTTGTAAATAAAACTTTAAATACTAAAAAATAAATATTCATTAATTGTTAAACTTGTGATAAAATTTTGATTGCAAGGGGTTGTTGGTGTTGGAAGAATTGGCCATGGAAGTACCACCAAGTATGAGCATCCTTCCTAAACCTATCACAGAGAGCCTTAACACTTTGACCATTTGAGTGCACAAAAGCTATGAACTCATTCGTAATTGTATCTTGCAATTCATCTTCAAGGAAGAGTCTAAGGAATGCTGCCTTGTTAACTTCAGCCACTTCAAAATCTCTGTATGGGGCAAGCTTTCCTGGGACAAAAAGAATTTGTTTGCTGTAGTATTTTGGAGAAAATGCAAAGGCAAGAAGATGTAATGGAATGATCATCTTGTTCCATCTTTCTTCAACAATTGCATGCACTTGTTTGAAGAAAGTCTCCTCAAGGTCTTTCTCTTTCGCATTTATGATGCACTTCATTTTCTCAAGCATTGAGTTGATGCCATCATATATCTCTCCAATGTAAGGCCTATCCATGTCAGTATATCTAATCATGCTCAAAATGGGCTCGATGAAACTAAGGAGATCCTCCACATGAGCCCACCATGAGTCATCTAATATCCTTTGCCTAATTTTGCCCTTTCAATGCTACTTTACTTCCATATAGACCAATTTTGACTAATCATCATATTAAAAAGTGCCTCTCTAACTTTCACAAGTCATCTCAAGGTGATTGTGTTAGAGGTGAAATGGGTCTCTGCAACCTATAATAGAAATTAAAGCCAAATTGATTAAAATTTAAAAACAAACTTTAAAGAAGAACTAGAATACACAATCAAATTTTGAAAATCAAAAAATGTGAAATTTTATACTACACTTATCTTCAATAGCTCCAATTTTGAAAATAATCTAAAAATTCCTTGAGACATGTGGTGGTTGGTGATGAATATCTAGATGTCCTTAGCCTCTGCATACACCTCTTTCATCTAGTCAATTTTAATCCCAATTTTGTGATTGGACCGCACAAGGTGTCCAAAATATATGTTGATATCGTTCCTCAACCAACAACATGTTGTCATTTTATGACACCCTTGGTTCATCAGTGAAAACCGATCAGAGATATGTTCCATGGACCACTGCTGCCCCAGTTGGATCAAGGAGAAAACAATGGAATCATGAAGTATGAAGTGTTGTTTTGCCGGAACTCCGGAACCCCCAGGTTCCTAAGTCTTCTCTTCTCTTCCCCGGAAGTCTGGAACCCCGAGGTTTTGAAGTTCCTTCCTTAGCCTTTTCTTCTCTTCCTTGGAACTCCGGAACCCCGAGGTTCGGAAGTTCCTTCCTTAGCCTCTTCTTCTCTTCCCCGGAACCCCGCTTCCTTAGCCTCTTCTTCTCGTCCCTGGAACTCCGGAACCCCGAGGTTCCGAAGTTCCTTCCTTAGTCTTCTCTTCTCTTCGAAGTTCCTTTCCTTAGTCTTCTCTTCCATAACTCCGAAATCCCGAAGTTCCAAAATCCCAAGCCTAAGTTTTCCCAACTTCGGGAACCCGTGTTTCCGAAGTGTTCCGTCTTCCATCCGGCTTGCAACACTTCCAGATGGAGTGGTCAACACTCAAGGCTTTTAATGCTCCAACGACTCTTGCGACCAGTTTTCTATATAAGGCTGTCATGCCTCATTGTAAAGGGTTCTCTCCTTGTTGGCTTGAGCTATTCTATGCTCTTTCACTTCTCTTAAAGACTTGTATTTAGCTTGCATTTCTGCAACTGTAAGTTTGGCCATTGGCTTTATAATGAATTGAAATCATCATTCTTGCCTTACTTCAACTTATGTATGTTGTGTATGTGTTCTTACCTTCATTGTAAGTGTATGTTGTGGGTTTCTTTCACATATATGCCGTGTTAACCTGTTTTTGGGTGTGGCTTGTGGGAAACCTTCTCGCCTCTTGACATTTAGCAAATTCTAACCTCCATACATGCATTGGGGTCATTCATGCAACTGAAGTTTGTGCATCTCCTGGGTATTTCGATTGATTCTTTGTGTCATCTCTGGGTGGGGAGAGAAACATCTCTTATCTTGGTGCATCACCTCCTTTCATTTTAAGCATTTTTTCTCTTCCCTTTTCCTCTGCAAGCTGTTAGGATAGGTTTAGAAGTAAGATTTGGAGTGTTGAGTTGGTTCAACACCTGCACTTGGATTGAGAAGGAAGCCAGCCTTCTCCGGAGATTCAACCCCCTTGCGCAAAGTCCCACACTTCGGGGTTGTTTCCATGTTTCACAAGTTTGTTGAGTTGATAGCTCAGCAAGGGTGCAAGATTTTGTGATAACACAATCCAAAAGCTTTACAATTCTTTGCGTTGTCCAGTATGATTGAACAATGCTACGAGGTCCCATTGTCTCAATGGCTGCGATGAGAATATCAACAATAAATTGTCCATCTTTTAACCGCCACTCACAATCCACGACTCTATAAAACATTGCCCTTTTGGGGGACACCGCAATGACATTGATCAAGGGACGATTTTTTGAATCTTTCCACTCATTTGAGACAATGGACGCACCCTGTCTCAATCCATGAATCTTTTATGGGCTTCAATGCATCTTCAACCACTTGGACCTCTTTTTCCAACAAGTGCCATACACCTTCTCATAACTCGGGCCCTTGTACCCCTTTGGAGCTTCATTAACTTTTTTCAATATCTCTTTCCAAAATGGGGATTGAACAACATTGAAAGCCAACCCATTTGCATAAATGCATCTTGCTACATGTTGGTTGACAATGTCTAGACTCTCATTCTGAAATGCAGTTTTTTAAAAATTTAGATCAGATTTAAATAAACAAAATTTACACATTTGCACAAAGATTACCTTGGGAAGACCTTCCTCTTGAAGGTGAAAAACCCAGAAACAAAGTAGATATTTATTTCTTCAATAAGACAAAAGTCTTTACAAGAAGTTGCTTCACTCTTTGAAGCTAAGTGATGATACAAGATCACCCTAGACAACAGTAAGGAATCTGCACTACTGTATATCAGTCTATGCTGATAAATCCACCTTCTATATTCTACAATCTGCCTTGAAGATCCTCATACTGCTGTAGATAGCCTTGATGGAGGTACACACAATATGAATCGCTGAGGGAGAAGTGCGAATCTACTTGCTGCAGATGATACGAACTGCTGAAGGTAATGATTGTATTGATTTGATACTTATGAGGGGAGATGAGACTCATCTTTATACCTATGCATGGATGTCTCCAATCAACACGTTGTTGACATGTTTTTTAGGACAGCGTCTAACATAGAATAAAGTTGCCTAACAGTCACTTCACTCTCTCTTGATCAAAGTACGATTGCATGCTAAGATTGCAAGAAGTTCAAACAATTGACTCCAAGGTTCCTTCAATGCGTGGACGTGACTCAGTTGGCTGATGTGATTGCTGGTAATCCAAGGGGCCTTACGTGTGCATCCTTCTTTCACTTCTTTGCTGTGGCTGGAACTCCATCATCGGATATGGCAAGTCTGCGATGCTATTGCTTCGAATGGACTAAAATGAACTGGAAGAAAAGGGAAAGGGTTCAGAAGGATCTAAATCTATTCCTAAGGGCCATGATATCAATGATTAATGCTTTGGTGGACAAATTCCAAACAAACCAGCTCTGCTTCGCCAAGATCAACTACAACTCCGCAAGAACCGGTGCAATCTTTTGGGGATGCTAGAGGATTTTCAAATCGAGAAAGTACATTTGAATACCCAAAACGGCGCAATCCAAATGACTATCCACAATCGAACTCAGCACAATTTTAGGGGGCTCAGACTAACTTTACACTGCAACTTACAATCAGCAAGATGCAAAAAGTATGAACCATGGAAATTCATCAGACACCATTACATTCTCCATTGAAATCAAAGCACTTCACTATTTCTAATCTAAGTGAGGAAGGTGAAACCATGCAAGCTTTGAAAAAATAATTTAAGTGGACACCATCAGAGAACAATGTTTCACTATTATTTTCTCAAAAACTTATCGCAACAATTTCATACAAAGCTCCCCCCTCTACAAATGAGGGGGGTCACCCCTTATATAGGCTTCAAGCCCTGGCTACATGCAAAACCCTAATTAGGGTTTGCCCAAAAGATTCTCCACACATGATGCAACAAGGTGGGAATCTCCAATTAATAACCCATCATACCCATATACAATTAATTCAAAAGTACCCAAAATAGCATCCATTGTGCATTAAATGCACCACCTCCTTCAAATTCGTCCAACATGCGTTGAATATTCATCCATGCAAAAATCACCCCATTATGTCATAAATGATCCATCATTTCCACATGCGGCGACTGCATGCAAAAGGAATCTACCATAAATTCAACATGCAATGACTGGGTTGCCATTTGGTCAAATATTCCGGTAATGAATGCGCCACTCTACTGCCACGTGTTCAATAGATCCTTGCCATGCAAATGGACTTTGCCGTCGTCTATCCGCTCCTGCACATCTGGAATTGTTGGAGAGGGAAAATTCGATTCAGGAAGAATTTTCTTGAAGTCTCTTCAACTTTCCTTGCTCAGAGAAGGTTTCTTCATCAATTTTGCACATTTCCTAATTTTTAGGAAAATTTCCAAATTTTTAGGAAAATTTCCAAATTAGGGTTCCGCAGTCCAGGAGAGAGAAAATTCTCCTACGAATCCAAATCTGTAAAACTTTTGAAATTTGGATGTGATTTGATGCCCGAGAATGGATTTTTCAAATTTTTTCCTTGGAGGGGAAATTTCTTGTTCAGTTCATCCCTGATTCCTTCCTTGCCTTAGAAATTTTATGTTCAATTCATCCTTGGGTGTATTTCTTCCTTGCTTGGAATTTTGTCCCGAAGGAATGAATTTCCAATACGCAGCCAAATTTTCATCTTTCTTGGAATTCTGTCTTGAAGGAAGGAATTTCCAACATAGCGCCAAATTTTCACCTTTTTCAGGAACTCTGTCATGAAGGAAGGAATTTCCAACATTTAGTCAATTTTTCACCTTTGGAATTATGTCCTGCAGGAAGGAATTCATTACTTAGCCAAATTTTCATCTTTCCTGGAATTCTGTTATGAAGGAAGGAATTCATTGTTTTGTGAATTGTCCATGTCTCCCTTTCAACATCCCTATTTTTTATGGATCCTCCTAAAATTTAAGAGCCAGGTTCATTGGGTGAAGAATTTCACCCCGATTCTGAATCCATGAAAATTTCCATATTTGGCTGAGATTTGATGTCTAAAAATAGCATAACTGAAAATTCGCCCGAGGGGAATTCTTCTTTTTATTCCTCCTTGATTCCTTGGATTCTGTGCCTTAGGCAAAATTTTAAATTCTTTGCTTGGATGAAATTTTTTTACCACGCCAAGGATTCATGAATTTTCTCTCTGTGAATGACTTCTTGGATTCAGCGCTCCAGCCTAGACTTGGGCGCATTTTGGCTCTGTCCATGGAGAGGTGGATATTTGCACTTGTGAATTCATTCTTGGTTTTAGCGCCCCAGCCCATACCTGGGCTCATTTTGGAGATGTCCATGGAGAGGCGGAAAATTGCACTTGTGAATTACTTCTTGGTTTTAGCGCCCTAGCCCATACCTGGGCGCATTTTGGAGATGTCCATGGAGAGGCGGAAAATTGCACTTGTGAATTACTTCTTGGTTTTAGCGCCCTAGCCCATACCTGGGCGCATTTTGGAGATGTCCATGGAGAGGCGGAAAATTCCACTATTTTAGGCTCTTCGTCAGGATATATATATATATGAAATATAACATTGCATCTTCAATATGTCCTTTTCCTTTCTTATACTTTAAGTTATATTTCATATATACTTTCAGGATGTTTGAGAGTGGTTTCAGGTCCATAGGAATCATAATGCAAATTCTGGATTTTGGAAGATCTTCCAAATTTCTAGACTTAGTCAAATTTCAGGCCATTTTCGGATCAGGATGACATTGGTGGATTGATGTGAATTTCTGGACTTGGATGATCATGCTTGCTTTCCTCTTCTGGAATAGGAGATCCAAACTTAGCCAAATTTTGACCACTGTCTGTGCTGAGATGCCACTTTGGGATTTTGAAGGTGGATTTTCCAGACTTAGAACAATTTTGTGCCTTCCACTTCAGGGATGATTCTCATACTTAGCCATTTTAGACCCCTGCCTGTCTGCTTTCAACTTTCTAGATTTAGAAGTGATTGTGCATGTTGATTCTTCGTTGTCTGCTAGCCTGATCCTGCCACAAATAGACTTTCCCAAAATAGAAACTTTCCAAAATGTCAGAGTTAGAGCCTAAAACAGGACGCATGAATGACTTACTATAAATAGAAACTTACTAAAAATAGTAAGTTTGATTTTTGGCAAAATGGCGACATTTCGGGACTCGGAAAAATCCCTAAAAAATAGGGACTTTCTAAAAATAGAAAGTTGCTCCGTTTGGGCTCAAATTTCACTGGGAGGTCCCTTGAAGGGTCCTGATTCCAGTCGTATGCTTAGTTTTCCCGAAACCCTAACAGGAACCCCTAAAATCTAGGACAGAAGGCAAAAACCCTAAAATTCACAAAACGAGTCCTTGACTTAGCCGAATTCGCTCAAACAAAAAGCAGATTTTAATCAATATGACCCCCAAACACTTGCAAAGCAGAGAGATTGACGAGACTGCTGCGAAAAGACCCCAAAAATGCAAGCCAAAAGACCGGGAGGGCCAAAAAAGTAGGGGGTCCCCATTTGCAATGGGGCGATGTGTGAAAACGTCACAACACACATCTCTTCTACAAGTCGGCTTCTTATTTAATCATGATGTCCTTTTGTTAGAGATTTGTTACATCATAACAAACACGATTTATACAAGGGCGGCGGGAGTTATATGTTATACACAAATCGCACATTAATAAATATTAGCAAATTGATATAACTAAATTGTCTAAGGCCGATAGGCCTCTTAGATAATTTAGTTGTCTATGTCAGCCATGAAAGAATACGACCGACGCTATTACATCAACAGTTTCTTTCCAAGCTCCCTTTTACCTTTGACTACAGTGGGTTATTTGCTTTGAACATCAGGTGCGACAAAAAATGGGCGGTTCCCCACATATAACACTCGGAATATCATAGTTTAGAGTGTTGTTCCCCAGATATCTCTTGGAATCTCTGGTTCAGTATGTCACACCAGTACACATTTTAACATTACTCCTACTTAAGCTGACGGGTTTGCTTTGCACGTTTTGACCAGTATTTGATTTCTTTGCTGAGCTTTGAACTTAACTTGGGCCCTAGGCCATTGAGATCACTTGGTAAATAGTAATTGCCACGTAAAATTCTAGCCGAGCTTTTAATTCTATTCATGGGTCATTGGCACCTTTTGTTATAAAGAGATTTGTGTGTAATTCCTTCATCGGACTTTTAATGTGGGTATGTACTATGGGGTTGTATTTGAGCCTCGAGTCTGACCAGCATAAAGTGAAAAAGTACAACATTACATCCAAAACATAATCTTGTAGAAAACTATTGCAAACAAGATGTCTTTTTCTTGTTTAACTCTAATGTGTCTAATGTGAACCAGCCTTGTATGTTGGGTTGCACTAAAAGATTTGCAGTCATCAACATTCCATATGACATTGAACTTCTCTTTCAAGCCTTGTGATAAATATGCGGTTTTTTAAAAGTTCAGTAGTAAGAGACCTTGAGCATTAAAATCATTTAGTTTGATTCGATGCATCAAATCGTGAGTGACTCCAATTTGACACAGCCAATTTTTCTTTTGCACCTTAGAACAAATGAATAAACTAGTAACATTTTGCTTGGTGCAAAACTTGAAACTATTTAGTATTTGAGGAAAACATGGCCTTTTGATGAATTGCATGCACTACTTGGAAGTTAAATCAGACACTCTCATAACTAGAAGTCTAGAATTAAAGCAATTACCATATTCATCTTTCACCTCTACAGTAGCTGATACATAAAACTGATGCATGAGAGTTGTTTGAGAGCAGCTAGAGTATTAGACATTATAGATGCCATTTGATTTAGATTGATGGTTATTGCATTCAATCTAATTATTTGTTTCTGATAGCAACCAGTTTGGTATGGTAACAAAATCAAACAATTCCTATCTACAGAGTGACAGGTAGGCAAAGTAAAAAAAAAACACAGTTTACACTCATGCGACAAAATCTCTACAAAGCCAAAGAATCAACACAAAATATGTTTAATTGATGCATGAATTTGATTGACAAACCAAAACTATGTTCTTGCAATGTCTTATTTTGTTTCCTGCAATACAAGAGGCGCTGGCTATAGAGTAATAGTTTCAATCTTAATAGCTTCCCCAGTCAGAAATTTCACCCAATGGCCTGTGTATGTCACGAACTCTTTGCCCAATCTGCAAAGGTTTTAGAGGACATCTTTGCTAGCAACTCTGAACTCTTTTCCACTGACTCCAAAAGCCTCTCCCTTTCCTTCGTTTTTTGTCCCCCTTATTCTTGCCCCTCGTTCTCTGATTTGTTTCGTTTCTTTTCCACCATTCCCCAACTTCCATAACTGCCATTGAAACAGGGGCCTTTCCATTAATGAGAGATTAGTCAACGTAACAATTGAAACGACTGGGAAACCAAAAGGCATAAAATGTTGACTTATGCCTACAACATGTCGACTGAAACAAAAAGAGTAGAGCAGGGTAAAAACTTCAAACATCTTCCCATGAAGACCCAAACCTAAACAAGAAAAAGAAAAAAAACAAAATCGTCGATGCTCCTGCATCAAGCTCTCCTTTGAACAAACAAATTTATGAGCTCCTACTCATGAGGTCATAAACAGAATGACTGAATGTTGAGATCTCAGGTGCATATAACCATGAAGCATCCTCCAAAGGATGATTTCTCCACTTCACTAGATGCGTGAAGTACTTTCTCCTGCGGGTCTTCTTCAACAATTGTTTGCCTAGAATGCATTGAATTTCCAGTGGAGCTGCGTTGACCACTTGCTGATCCTCATTGGGTTGCAATTCTGCCTCTGCTTTACCAACTTCTTTAACACCTTTGTAAGGATACAAATCCACAACATTAAAATTAGGTGAAATGCTTGTGCCTAAAGGAAGGGCAATCTCATATGCATTAGTAGAAACTTTCTGGAGGATTTTGCAGCGACCGATTTTCTTCATTTTCAATTTGTTGTACTCACCTGTAGGAAATCTTTCTTTCCTATGGTGAGCCAAAACAAGATCTCCCATCTGAAAATGAACTTCTCTCTGCTTCTTATTAGCATATTGTTTGTATTGCTGATTGCTTCCTTCGATGTTCATCTTAACCTCTTCATGAAGGTGATGAATGACTTTGGCAAATTCTTCTGCATCTGCACTTCTTCTTTCCATTTCACCAAGAATTCTGTGTTTGAAGACACCCCTAGGTGGGATGCATGCCTTAAACAATATAAAATGGGCTGAAACCTTTACTCCTATTTGGAGAATCATCATAAGCAAACTCAGTCTGTGCTAAAGCCATATCCCAATTTCCAGGTGTATTTCCAACAAGACATCTCAGCATATCAACAAGACTTCTCTTCACAACTTCAGTTTGGCCATCCATTTGGGGGTGAGGCTGAACTGAAACTTAGATGTGTACCCAATTTCTTCCAAAGAGCTCTCCAAAAGTGCCCTACAAACTTAGTGTCTCTACCAGATATTATGCTTCTTGGAATACCATGTAATCCCACCGTGCCTTTGAAAAACAAATTAGCAATATTCGTGGCATCACTAGTCCTCTTACAAGGAATGAAATGGACCATTTTTGAGAATCTATCAACAACTACAAATATAGAATCATTGCCTCTTTGAGTCCTAGGCAAACCAATCACAAAATCCATACTTACAGAATCCCATGGTCTAGATTTTCCTTTTGCATGTTGACAAACTCTGCATCTCTCCACATACTTCTTTACATCAGACTGCATCCTTGGCCAATGATAGTGTGTACCTAGCTGTAGATAGGTTTTATTTTGTCCAAAATGTCCTTCTAGGCTGCCACAATGCTTCTCCTTCAAGAGATTATCTCTCATTGAGCCTCTAGGTATGCACAATTTATTACCTTTCAACAACAAACCTTCATGTAGCATAAAATGTTTCCATGGTCCTCTATTTCTGCTGATAGGACTGCAGCAAGCCTCATATGTATCTTTGAAATCTGCATCATCCACGTATAACTCTTTCAAACTATCAAATCCAACATTGTTTGCCTGAATCTCATGTAACAAGAGACTTATTCTACTCAATGCATCAACAACTTTATTTGTTTGCCCACTCTTATGCTTCGATGCAAAATTAAAACTTTGAAGATACTCCACCCATTTTGCATGCCTCTAATTTAGTCTATTCTGGCTATTTATGAACTGCAATGCATGATTATTGGTATAGAGAACAAATTCCTTGGGAAGCAAATAATGCCTCCACTTCTTCAATGATTGAACCAATGCATAAAATTCAAGATCATAGGCAGAATATTTCTTGTTAGCATCATTTAATTTTTCACTGAAGTAAGCCACTGGTTTTGCTTCTTGGCTAAGAACAGCCCCTATTGTCAAACCACTAGCATCACATTCAACCTGAAATACTTTATTGAAATAAGGCAATGTAAGGATAGGCTGCTCACTCACCTTTTGTTTGAGAAATTTAAAACTTCTCTCAGCCTCTTGTGTCCATTCAAATTGCTTTTTAGATCCCTTAATGGTTTTAAGTAAAGGAGCAACTACATGATTGAAATTTTTAATAAACTTCCTGTAGAAACTATCAAATCCAGGAAAACTTCTTACCTCCAATGTACTTTTAGGTGTTGGCCAGTCAATGATGGCTTGAACCTTTTCTTGGTCCATCTTCAATCCATCTTTGGACACCACAAAACCCAAAGAAATCAATCCAGCAAAGACACACATTTCTTAAGATTAATCTGCAGCTTCTCCTCATGCAACCTTGTCATAACCATCCTCAAATGAACCAAATGCTCCTCCTTTGATCTCTAAACACCAAGGTATCATCAAGATACACATTAACAAATTTCCCTAAAAATGGTTTTAAAACCTCATCTATAAGCCTAATGAAGGTACTAGGTGCATCAGAAAGCCCAAAGGGTATAACCAGCCATTCGTAAAGTCCATCATTAGTTTTAAACTAAGTCACCGCGTTTGAGTTCGAGTTCAAATTTGCCAACATTAAAATTTGGATGAAATTCGGCATGAGAAAAACATTCGTCATTAAATTCGTTTTATATAAATTTGATTTTTTAGAATATATATATATATATATAATATGAAAATAAACAATATTAAATTTGTTTAATTTAATTTAAATTGTCAAATTTTATATATCAATAATTAAAATTTTTATTCTAAAATATTAATATGTTAAATATTTATCAAGATAGACTTTATTTTTATATCCATAAAGTTTTGGTTTAATTTTTTAATATTAATTAGCATCGCATTGCGTGTTGTCTCCAAACCCTACTTGGCAAGGCATCGCGTTGTTAATGTTTTGCTTTAATTTTTTAATAGTTTTTAGAAAATTTGTCAATAGTCTTTTTTAATATTAAGATTTATATGAATGTTTATATTCAAGCAATAACTTTTGCCAACATGTCAGTCTCAAAACACTACCCATGGCAAGGCATTGCATCCGTCAACAGCCATTCAGCGGCCCGCCTACAGCCCTTCAACGACCCTCATCCCTCTTGGCGGCACCTGGGAACTGTTAATCTGTCGACGGAAAAGAAATCTGCCTGTCATCCTACAAATTTAAGACGAATTTTTGCGAACTTCATATGTTTTTTATAAGTCTGCCGAATTTCAAACCTGAAGCCAAAAATTTGGCGAATGCGGCGACTAAGGTTTTAAATGCTGTTCACCACTCATCTCCATGTCTGATCCTAATCAGATGATAACCACTTTTCAAATCTATCTTTGAGAACTACATAGAACCACTCAAACAATCCATCAAGTCTTCAATTCTTGGAAATGGAAAGCTATATCTGATAGTTATCTTATTAATGGCCCCATAGTCCGTGCACATTTTTTGTTCACCTCCTTTCTTAGGTAGTAGGACTGTAGGAACAGCAAAAGGGCTGAGACTCTCTTATCAAACCTTTCTTGAGTAATTCCACAATTTGTTTTCTAATCTCCTCATTCTCTTTAGGAGTCAATCTATACGCAGCCTTGTTTGGAAGGCTAGCTCCTACTATCAAATCCACATGATGATTGATACTTCTTATGGGAGGCAACTCATCAGGTAAATCAACTGCAATAATAGCCATGTGCTTCTTCAAGATATCTTGTATCTCCTCAAGTAAATCATCTATTTTTTTAGAGGTAAGAACGGTCTTGGGCTTGAGTACCAAAGCATATCCTACTTCTTCATCTTTCATATCATGTAAAAACTCTTTTCTCCTTACCATTATTACCTTGCTGCTGCTGCCACTACTGCTGTCTTCTTCTTTTTCCTTGCATAGGCAACAATGTATGCTTGATACCATCCTTTTCAAAAGTATAAGTGTTATCCCTACCATTATGCACAACTTTATACTGCCAAGGTCTACCAAGCAATACATGACACACATCCATGGGCATGATATCACACATAACACTATCTTTATAAGTTTCTATTTGAAATTCAACTTCTGCCAACAATTAATGGCCCTTGTGTAGCCAAGAAACTTTATAAGGGAAAGGATGTTTGGTTTTCTTAAGACTCAATCTATCTACTATTTCAGTAAACACAAAATTATCAATACTTCAGCTGTCTATAATCAGTTTTCAGCACTTACCTTTTGCCTTGCATTTTGTCTTGAATAAAGCTCTGCTTTGCACCGGTTCTTGGCTCTCCTTTGGAGGCCTCAACAATACTCTCTTGAACAGCAATGACTCCTGGATTCAGGTTCTTCTTTGTGATGAGTAGGTGATCCAACACTTTCTTGATTTGCTTGCACAATCTGATTGCTTCTATTGGGTCTTGTATGACCTCCTTGTGAAAACTTAGGACACTCCCAACTCTTATGACCAGCATACTAATTACACTTAAAACACTTATCAGCAAAGCCTCTTCCTCTTCCTTGGAAACCACCTCTTCCATATGATCTACCTCCTTTGTTTTGATATCCTCCTCTTTCTTGTTTGACTAGTCCATTTGAACTATTGGTCCATTCATCTGGATGGTGTTGTTACCCTCTTCCAGCCTGCTGTCCACTTCCCCTATAGCCTCTTCCTCTATTCTTTCCTTGCTGATTTTGCTTTATTGCAAGTTTCTTCTCTGCCTTTATGGCAACTGGTAGGCTTCCTCAAGAGTTTTAGGAGACACTAGAATCAATTAATCCTGCAAACGAAATCTCAATCCATTCAAATATCTTCCTACCTTCTCCAAATCTTCTTCACTATAGCCTGACCGAATCACCAACTTGTAAAACTCTTCTATATATTCTTTTACGAACATATCCTTTTGCTTGAGATTCTGCAATTTTTTGAAAAGATTGGTTTGATAGTCTTCTGGAAGGAACTTAGCCTTTAACTTAGCAAACATTTTGTCCCAAGAAGTGATCTTCTCCTTACTATTTCCGTCTTTTAGATTGAACATAATCCCACCACGTAGCAGCATAGCCTTTGAGTCTGGTATAGGCAAACTTCACTCTTTTCTCCTCTGCCACTCCTTCATACTCAAAGTAATTATCAAAATCGTTGATCCAATCAATGAGTTCTTCTCCATTAAGACTTCTAGAATAAGTAGGAACCTCTATTTTTAGTTTGGCTCCAATGCTCATGACTGTTTTATTAATCTCTCTTCCACTCCTTCTGGTTCTGCAAGAGCATTATCATCCACTTGAAGCTCCTCTTCTTCCTCGACCTCACTAACATCATCCATTACAACACCCCTCCTTTGTACCTGCTCCATAGCATCTAATCTTGATGATAGGTTCTGCAACATTTCAAGAACTCCTTCCTCTTGAATTCTTCAACCTCCTCCTCTAGCACCTTCTCTTCTCATTCTTCTTGGTGGCATTCTGTCCACACCACAAAAACCCCAATCTTTTACTGCTCTGATACCAAATATGATAGGAACCAGTTTGGGATGGCAACAAAATCAAACAATACCTATCTATGGAGTGATAGGAAGGCAGAAGTAAAAACAAACACAGTAAAGTTGTAAACACTCAAGTGACAGAATCTCTAGGAAGCCAGACAACTGACATAAAATATGTTTAATTGATGTATGAATTTGATCGACAAACCAAAAGTATGTTCTTCCAATGTCTTATTTTATTTCCTGCTATACAAGTGGCGGTGGCTATAGAGTAATAGTTTCAATCTGAATAGCATCCCCAGTCAGAAATTTCACCCAATGGCCTGTGTATGTCATGAACTCTTTGCCCAATCTGCAAAGGTTTCAGAGGATGTCTTTGCTAGCAACTCGGAACTCTTTTCCACTGACTCCAAAAGCCTTTCCCTTTCCTTCGTTTTTTGTCCCCCTTTTTCTTGCCCCTTGTTCTCTGATTTGTTTCGTTTCTTTTCCACCTTCCCCAACTTCCATAACTGTTGATTTTCCCAGGTTTTATTGGATGTATTTTAATGTATATATCTAATTCAATCTGATACTTGCATTCTTGGAATTCTATGTATTCTCAAATTGAATAACATTATACTATATATATTCCTTTGGAGAGGCATGTCCTTGAATGGACATGTCTCTCCTTTAATTATAATAATTTAATCAATATTATAATGTTTCATCAATCAATTATTAATTTAGAATAATATAATAGATTAATATTGAATATTAAATTTTATATGATTAATAATAATATAATAATATATTATTATCAATCAACATATAGTATATGTATTCTAAATGATCATTCGACTCAAGCTACAAACATTAACACTCCCTCTTAGCTAGGGAGGATGATCAGACAAAATGTGTAGTGATCTCCCATGTCAACACTTATGGCCCTCACCATAGATACACAAAACATAATTAACACTCCCTCTTAGCTAGGGAAGATAAAATCAATGCAAATGCATTAAGTCTAGATTAATTATGGAATAGAAAAAAAAATATTATCTCACTATGATATCAGGAAGTATGGTATAAACAAGAATATCAAGGCACATGATATTCACCCTAACTCAAAAATATCATCTCATGATATTGGGAGTATTTGCATCAACCATATGATGCTCATCACAAGGGACCATAGTCTCAAGGTGTGAATTTGCCTCCGTCGGCGATTCTATCCATGATCTCTCACGTGGATTGCCTCAGTCGGTGATTCTATCCACAAGCTCTTACGTGGATTGCCTTAATCGTTTGCTGTCAATGCTAACAGCTGATAGTTATCGGTGTGTTATCCTTGACAACTGATAACTATCGGTGTAGACTAACACACCGATAACTATCGGTGACTAACATAACACTACCCGATATGCAACCCGATCTAATGCAACCCGATCTAATGCAATCTGATCTAATGCAATCCGATAATATATATTAATCGGAGTCATCATTATGTTAGATCGATATTCATCTAGATACAAGATTCATTAGATAGATGAACATGAGAAAGATGCATAGTATGATTTAATCAATAGTTTGGTCATATGCAAATATAGAATGACTATCAAGGATGATTCAATTGCTTGATGGTTTTATCATAGTTATCGATGTGAAATGATTGAATGAGAGACTTCATTTATCTCTCATTCAATCATTTATCTTACCGAAGCTATTATGCATTAACACTCGCTCTTAGCTAGGTAAGATGAATGTAGACAATATATTCAAGCATCATAATTTAATAGATAGTGATCATTTTAGTCATTCATGAGAATCATACCATCTAATCATTTGGTATGTAGTATCACCTAAACACGTGATCCTGAAGTTCATCACATCAATCTTTGTGATTGATAGGATATCACCTAAGCATCTGATATTAGTATTGCCTACACGCAATACTTAAGGATAATCATATGAGAAATCTTAATTTCTCACCTTATCCTAGTCGTGATAAGTGCACTAACATTTTATACAAATGTTATATCACCTAAATACATGATATGAAGTATCACCTAGACACATGATACAAATGTCCATCACGTCAATCTTGTGATGACAGGATATCACCTAAGCACATGATATCAGTATTGCCTAAACACGCAATACTTAAGGATAATCATATGAGAAAGATTTAAATTCTCATCTTATCCAAGTTGTGGTATGTGCATTAACATTTCATATGAATGTTTTACCACAACACAATCACGGCTTCATCCATGATTCACCAGAGATCCACCATGATAATTGGTTTGGACATTATAAGATCGTCACCTTATAATGTCTCCATACAAGTGTTTATTATCTTGAGTGATCGTCACCTCTCAGATATGAACCCAGGGGATAAAATCCAAAAATGTCCTGTCATGACAAAGAAGTTTATACATTAAACATGCAAATACAAATTGCAAAGAAAATTACCTTTCTATCATACCTAAACCTTTTCTGAAGTGATCAACCTTCACTCTGAAAGAGGTTTTTTTTTTGTCAGAATATCTGCAGTTTGATCTCCAAGGGAAAACCCCCCTACTCGAGGGAGAAGCACCCAACATAAAATGTCTTCTTTATATATCAAATATGTCTAGCAATAATGCAAGACATGGGCCCAATATATGTTGCTTCACTCCTTGAAGCAAATTTCACAAGAGCAAATCTAATTGGCCTTCTTCAGAGGATCGATCTTCTCTAACTAATATATAAACTGCTCTTCACATAAATTGAATGGATCAGAGAATGAGTTTGCATCTTCTATATATATGAGGGAGGCACCCTTTCACAAGGGGCCGGTCCTTAATGACACCATTTGTCTCTTCACAAGGGTGACCACTACAACATCAACACTCCCTCTTAGCTAGGGAGGAATCCTTTTTAATAATATAGTCATGAAATGACATCCACCATGGCTACTCCTAGAGAGTGGAACACGATTCATCACGGTACTCAACATGATGATATCCATCATGGCTACTCCCATGTATGAGAATGCATATGAAGTATGAACACAAGTGCCCATCACAGAGTTGCTCAACGTGATGTTTTCATCTCATCATGACGTTCACCATGACTACTCCCAAAGGGTGGAACAAGGGCCTTCACCTCAAACTTCTCCCTCATAGAGAAGAGTGTATTAACAAGGGCTTGCTCCTCAAACTTATCTCTCACAGAGAAGAATGTATTAAGCATATTTTCATGATGGTGTGGCTCCCTCTGATATCAACCTTCTGACCTCCTTGTCTAAGGTTGCTTCTGATGAAATGTTAGACTCCCTCTGAATCTGATATCAACCATCTGACCTCATTGTCTAAGGTTACTTCTGATGAAATATTAGACTCCCTCTGAATCTGATATCATCTATCTGACCTCCTTGTCTAAGGTTGCTTTTGATGAAATGTTAGACTCCCTCTGAATCTGATATCAACCATCTGACCTCCTTGTCTAAGGTTGCTTCTGATGAAATGTTAGACTCCCTCTGAATCTGATATCAACCATCTGACCTCCTTGTCTAAGGTTGCTTCTAATGAAATGTTAGACTCCCTTTGAATCTGATATCAACCATTTCTGAGGTTACTTCTGATGAAATATTAGACTCCCTCTGAATATGATATCAACCATCTGACCTCCTTGTCTAAGGTTGCTTCTGATGAAATGTTAGACTCCCTCTGAATCTGGTCTCAATCATCAATTCGTTTATAAGCATCAATTTATTTCTCCCTTTAATTCAATTTTATTGTGCTTTCGTCCTGAAGGTATGTCAGAGAGAGATTACAAATAGCTCATAAACTAAATTATCTTGAACAGAAATACCAATGATGGAAGCATACAAGATTTTACTAGCCAATATTATAGCATAAATTACAAACTCAATAATTCATGTGCCTTAATAAAACATGGAATACTTATCTTAAGTTTAAAACATTTCCTTTCATAAGGTGAGCCCATATAAGAAATATCACGCATGAATCATCTCTCATCATAATTCCCTTTGAATGATGTAGAACATTTTCATAATTTTGATCAACACTTTCATTATTATCTGCCACACACAGTCGTTAATAACTTTTGCAATTTACCAAATTTATCCAGTCTTTTCGGTGACATGTTAGAAAATCTAATTACAAACATTTCCTCCAAGTTATAGCCAGATCCAATGGTTAAAACAGAAGTTGTGACATTTTTCCCAAAACTGCTAACCCTAGGTAGGGTTTCAAGTGACCTGCACCAAAGTCGTCATATCTTGCACAAAACTGAATCAAATTTGATGAGATAAACATATTTGAAAACTAGAAACACAGATCTTTCCATCCATATATTATAGTCCTCATTTTGAGGCCAACCAAGGGCCGTCCAATGGCATATTTCAGACTGAAAATTCTAAAAAAACTGAATTCTCCAACCCTCTCCAACCTCCAAATTAATCTTCACATGCCTGAGCTCTGATACCATGTTGATTTTCCCAGGTTTTATTGGATGTATTTTAATGTATATATCTAATTCAATCTGATACTTGCATTCTTGGAATTCTATGTATTCTCAAATTGAATAACATTATACTATATATATTCCTTTGGAGAGGCATGTCCTTGAACGAACATGTCTCTCCTTTAATTATAATAATTTAATTAATATTATAATGTTTCATCAATCAATTATTAATTTAGAATAATATAATAGATTAATATTGAATATTAAATTTTATTTGATTAATAATAATATAATAATATAACATAATAATATATTATTATTAATCAACATATATTATATGTATTCTAAATGATCATTCGACTCAAGCTACAAACATTAACAATAACTGCCATTGAAACAGGGGCCTGCCATTAATGAGAGATTAGTCAACATAACAAATGAAATGATTGGGAAAACAAAAGGCATAAAATGTTGACTTATGCCTAGAACATGTCGACTGAAACAAAAAGAGTAGAGCAAGGTAAAAACTGGTAAAAACTTCAAGCATCTTTTCTGGCAACTTTGAACTTTTTTCCACCAATTCCAAAAGCCTCTCCCTTTCCTCTGTTTTCTGTCCCCCCTTTTTCCAGCTCCTCGTTCTCTGATTTGTTCTGTTTCTTTTCGACTGTTCCCCAACATCCATAACTGTCGTTGTAATGAGAGATTAGCCAAACATAACAAATGAAATGACTGGGAAAACAAAAGGCATAAAATGTCAATTTATGCCTAGAACATGTCGACTGATACAAAAGAACAGGGCAGTAGTAGAGCAGGGTAAAAACTTGTAAAAACTTCAAGCATCTTGCCACAAACACCCAGACCTAAACAAGAAAAAGAGAATAAACAAATTGTCGATGCTCCTGCATCAGTTTCTAGACAGGGTCAATGTTAGTTTTTCGTTATCATCCAAGCAACAACTGAGCAATGCAAGCTGACAGGCAGCAGATGACTAGAGCCAATTGATTTTATACAATCAGTGTTTGGGTGCTCCCTCATTTACTGTTATTCTGCACCCAAATAATCAGTATCACATTAAAGAGAATTATGTTATGCTCTCCTCTTTCTACATTTTCTTATACACTTCTGGTAGTAGTGGAAAGTTACTGCAAATTTATGGAAAGAAAGGTGGCTTCAGAGGTTCCAATAGTATACTTTTCTTGAAACAGAACGTTGTTCTGTTGGTTATAAGTTGTGATCATTTACCATAATTATGAAACTTGTACAAAGTATTGGAATGCTTATGCGGTTATGAATTTACAATTTCTAGACTGTTAAACCATACAAAATATTACAATGGAGCATGTAGAACTTTTATGTAGGTGCTCATTGTTCCTGTTGAATTCTTTTTATATGCTTTAGGGCACGAAGAATCATATAATCCTCCACCAGAATATATTCCAACACAGGAGGAGATCAATTCATACCAGCTAATGTATGAGGAAGACCGTCCTAAATTCATTCCCAGAAGGTATGTGTTTTCAATATTTAGCTTTGAAAGTTATATCATTGTTGTAGTATATGCAAAATGCGAGAGAGGAAATACTTTGGCAATTGAGTTGTGCCATCTCTTCCACAGGTATGAGTCATTGAGAAATGTTCCAACTTATGAAAGGTTCATTTCAGAAATATTTGAGCGATGCTTGGACCTATACATGTGCCCAAGAACTAGGAAGAAACGGGTAAATGCTAGGAAAATTTTGCCTTATACTGTTACAAGCTTATTAGGCAGTGCAGGATTTAGCATCTAATCTTATTGCTGCTGCAGTTATGCCCACACATCTAATGTTTTATTGCAGATCAACATTGATCCTGAGTCGTTGATCCCCAAGCTTCCTAAGCCTAAAGATCTTCAGCCTTTTCCTTCTATTTTATTCCTTGAATATAAAGGTCATACAGGTGCAGTTTTATGTATATCAGCAGAATCATCAGGGCAATGGCTTGCTTCTGGTATGTGTTTTATTTAGTAGATCTTTTCCTTTTTGCACTTAAGCATGTTTTCAGTCATTCTTTTTGTTGTCTGTAATTTACTACTTTATATCAGATATTTCCAATTCAAGGGAACTAAACATACTGGTGTTTATAATATGCCAAAAGTTCTTAAGATATTCTATAATCTGTTTGGTATTTTATGCTTAACTTTTGTGTTTTGAATATATCGAGATTGGCTTTGAATGTTTGTAAAGGAAAAGGATAGAAAGGGAAAAAGGGAAAGGGGCTTTTATAGTCCAAGATGCCAGCTATCTGTGTATGGGTCTACATATGGGTTAGAGCAGTATGGGACTACCTTGTACTCCTTGCGGGAGGTACCTAACTGCACTACAAACGAGGTGTACATACCTTACCCCTTTTGGGATTTGAACTTGTGACCTCTCTTTCAAGATGCATTGCACTATGGTGTTGATGTGCCAAATAAATTAATAAAAGCTTTAAACCAAGTCCTGTACTCTGGGTGTATGTGGATTGGCAAAGTTCAGTTGACTCTGATTTGGGTAGGAGGTCAAAACCTAGGGGCACACAATTTAAATAATATAGAAGGCAAATGGAAAGAATTCCCCCTGTAGAGACTAAACCATATTGGATTTTATGATATGCTGAAGATTTGCTGGATGTTTTCTGTTCGGTTTGTTATATTACAATGGCTTTTGTGTTTTGTGTACATTGAGATTGGAATTTGAAAGTGTGTTGAAGCAAATGATATATCCACTATGGTGTTGAGATACCGAATAAATTAATAGAGGCTGTAATATGCTAGAGATTTTGCTAGATATTCTATGTTCGTTTTGGTATATTACGGTATATTTTTGTTTCTACATATTGAGACTGATTTGAAATTCTGCAAGGCACGACATGCTGCATGACGTTGGTGTGCTAAGAAACATAAAAAGAGCTGTAAATCATGCAAGCTCTGTACTCGAGGTATAGGTGGAATCACAAGATTTATTTTACTCAAAGTTTTTGTAAAGTCAAAACCTAGGGGTACAAAGTTTGAACAATATATAAGGTAAATGGAAGAAAATTCTCCTGTAGGCTTCCATAAGGGGGGCCCTGCATGCTCAATTGGCATTTCTGTATGCTGTGACCTAAAAGGCACACTTCTCCTTTTCACCTTATAATGAGTACAAGCATATTTTTTGGACACCAAGTTGTGTGCATTCATTGAATAATGCACTCAAAGATATTGTCAAGTTTTGGTGGATTTTAGATCTCATAGAAAAGGGCAGAAAAATGCAAATGTTCATATGTAACTGTTTAGTCCTTAATGTAAGGTTGGTAAAACTAACAGATAACATAGTGTTGTCCACACGTACCAATTATTCATGTACCAGTACATTCATATATCACAGCATGAGTAATAATGATAAACAACTAGACCAGAAGAGTTCTATCTTTATTGATTTATGCAGAATATATCCATACATAATCTCCCCTTGTCGAGGTTCCATCCAAACAATATATAGACCTGACGGTTGGCCAAGTTGCCAACCGTCACCAACTCCCAACTACCCGACGGGAACTTCTCAGCGACGCAACATAACCATAAACACAACATAAACACACTTATAAATATTATTCTTACTAACATAAATTATTTACCCTTGACATAACCATCACCGCATGCAAGCGTTTATCAAAAAATTACCAAGGTGGAACTTCTCAAACCTGCTGATATGCAGTTTGCATCTCATTTTATTCTTCTTGAGTGTCTTTGTGAAGTCAAAGGAGCTTTGTGTTCCATAGTAGTTAGTGATGCATGGGCAGTTTGGAGACAATCTACATGATACTACAGTTGAGGTGAGAGTTATGGTCCTTGATTACCATTTTTGGGTTGATGTTAAATTTTTTGTGGACTTTATTAAGTTCATGTATGAGGTGGTCAAATTTGTGGATTTGGACAAGCCATATTTGGGAGAAATTTATGAAGAAATAGATTTCATGTGTGAAAGAGTCGAGAAAATAACAGATGCAAACTATCTTTCTCAAGATTGCTCTCACAAGTAGCCTACTCTTCATCTTGTGGGAGAAGTCAGAGTACTTATGGTTTTATTCATTCACTAAAGAGGAACTGATTGGGGTCAAAGAAAACAGAAAACGTGGTGTCCATTTATAGTTCACTTCGTCTTCCTTTGTGTAGATTTTGGGTACAAGGAGGGCCCTTCAGCAAAATGGGATTGACTTTCACTTGATGGAGAAGTTGCAGCCATGGTGGATGAAGTGGTTGAAGTAGATGGCCTTAGTGATTTACCCCTAGTTCTACTACCAACAAAGGAACTTGAGTTTGAGAAAGATGAGTATTGGGAGAGCATTTTAGCCGAGGATCTTGGTATGGATGATCATGACATAGAAGTGTAAATGATAGATTTCTGATTTTTGTTTTTTGTTTGTGTATCGGCCTATCAAGATATCAATATTTTTGAATTAAAACTCTTTGACTCTTTGACAAAATGATAGTTTTCATTTTTGTATTTGAACTTTAAAGTTAATGTTAAACTTAACCATTGTTCTTGTTTTGAAAGTTCGGTGTCATGATATTTTCTATAAATTATTAAATTATATTTAAAAAAATTTGTGTGTCAAAGACTCCAAGTACCCCTTATACTATTTTTAAAAATAGAAGTACAGTATTGGTACCAGTACCAATCTCTCGTACTAGTACTAGTATCAGTCTCCTAGCAACCTTGACTAAAACCCAAGGTTTCAATAACCTTTTTTTTTTTTTTTTTTTCTCTTTAAATTATACTATTTATAAAATTAAAAGTCTAAAAATTGATCTATAAAACATGAAGAATGCAATAGAAAAAATGAGTCAAAAAATGAAGATTTTCAACTAACCCCGGCTTGATGTTTAAGGATGGAAATTGGAAATGAGTAACTTGGAAATTGAAGGACCTCCTGTGATCCAAGATCAATGGACATCTCAAAGTATTTGTTGTGATCCAAGGTCAATCCCTCCTCGGGACAAATCCAGTCAATCCAACCCTATCAGCTCCATGCACAAGAAGTTTCAGCTTCTTTGAAGACAAAATGAAACCTAAGTAGGGTGAAAATATTTTGAAAGCAAATGGGAAAGTAAAAATAAGGTCAAAAGAAACAAGTGAGTGATTTTAAGTCTTTAGTGGCCTTTTAGGTTTTTATTTGATATGCTTTTTTATTAAAATGTTTTTTTATTGCTTGGGCCAGCCCTGTGGACCGATTGAGTTTTTTGCAGTTGCTTGTGAATCCAGGCACTAGACTTGGTGGGTCTAGAGTTGAGGACCTCGCCTTGCTAGGTTGCCTCAAACTTGGACTTGCAAGTGTAGGCAACAATTCGATGAGTTCCACTATTGTGCGTAAGTATAAGGTAAGCTGGTGAGATGAAAAGATAAGTTGGTAGAAGGGGAGAGGAGGGGCATCCATTGAGTAACTAAACAAAGGAAGTTGATGGATAGAGATACCAATATTTTGAAGGAGGATACTGGTTGCAGAATACCAACAAATATTGACAGTGAGTGAGACCCAAAGAGGCCAAGAAACTAATCTTTTAGTCACATTGGGCAATTCTATGAATTTTGACTTTATGGCGACTTCCATGTGTATAGCATATTGACACAACCAAGTAGAGTGAAAATAGTTTGAAAGCAAATTGGCAAGTGGACATAAGGTCAAATTGAACAAGTGAGTGTTTTAAGTCTTTAGTCGCCTTTTAGATTTGTAATTGATATGTTTTTTTTTAAATGAATTTTTATTGTTGGGGACAACTATCCCTATGGACTCACTGAGTTGTCAACAAATATTTGTGAGTCTAGGAGTTAGATGCAATGGGTTTGGAATTGAGGACCTAGCCTTGATGGGGACATCTTATCCCTGCATTTGAAAGTCCAGGTTAGGACCTACTGAGTCCTAGTATTGTGCTTAAGCATCAGGTAAGTTGATAAAAGAGGAGAGGAGGGGCATCCATGCGGTAAGAAAATAAAGGAAGATAATCAATAGGTTACAGTGTGTTGAAGGAGCATATGCTTTTTAGGGTAAGGATAACATCGACAGTGAGTGAGACCCAAAGAGGCAAAAGAACTAATTTTTAATTACACTGGTTAATTTTGTTAATTTGGAGCTTAGGATGGCTTCCATTTTTAACATATCAATAAAATTGTGAATAATTAGATATGTGGCTATTTAACTTTGTGGGCTTGGTTAACCTTGTAGGCATGGTTAACTTCTTGAGCCCATTAATGGTTTTCATCTCGTTATCTATTTCAAATGACACCTTTTCTTAATAATGAGTTGTGGCTATTACACATATTTGAGATTATATGGCACTGCTTTATTTGCAATGCATTGTGGTGTTGTAATAGCTATTTGGTGGAGGAGCCATTGCGATGGGTAGATACATATTGCGACCTTGAAAAATGGTTATTATTTTGCAGTCTTTTTTTGCAATTTTGCTAGTGTGTACTAACACAATCGTTTCAATTTTTGCTAACTAATGAAAATATCATTAAATATTGCAATTTTCTATCTCTACAATAGTGAACAAAGTGAATATACTTAATATAATAATAATCATAACTTTTTTAGAATACATCATTAGTGGAAATAGGGTATCCATTGCTGATTAAAACATCTTAGATCCTCCACCAAGTCTATCATCGTGCATGCGACTTGGATGTGGAAATATCAATGATTATTTCCTTAATGGCTCAGTTGACAGTAAAATTCAGCCACTAGGAGGGTTTTCATCCTACTTGTGCGTTCCTATGCTAAGGTTTTCGTCTTAGAAGAAAGCTTGCTTTAATCAAGCAAAATCTTAGAAAAAATCTCCAAAATTCAGTGTCCAAGATTTTTGCCTTGAGCGCCACTTAAATACCCACTTGTATTTTGAATCTCCATGTAGCCGACCAGATAGAAATTTGATTCTTTTTGGTGCTGACCAAGAAGAGTGTTATTACTATTTATTTATTTACTTTGAAATTTATAATATTAATATATTAATACTTTGGATGAAGGGGCCATGCCATTCCTATCCTTGATGTTGCCTTCAAGCAACCTCAAATTTGGATGATTTAAGATCTCAATTCTTTCCCACATGGCGTCTTTATGGGGTAGATTCTTCCACTTTATCAAATATTTTGGAATTAACTTATTTTGAAGCCTCTTTATCTTCATGTCTTATGATAGCCTCCGGTTCCAAAGTCAACTTTCCTTTGTCATCTAGTGGTAGCAGCTCAAATGAAGGAATAAGTTGTTGTCGAAGGGCCTTCATAAGGATGACACATGAAAAATGTTGTGTATCTTGCTGTTCTTTGGCAGTTCCAGTTCATATGCAACTCCTTACGGTCTTGTAAGGTCCATAAAAATGTGGCTTCAACTTCTCAACACCACTTCTTTTGAGGGAAGACTGTCTATAGGGTTGCAACCTCAAGAAAACTATGTCTCCCATTTCAAAAACCCTCTCTGTTCGGTGAAGATCAGCATACATCTTTTGTTAGTTTTGGGATTGCTGTAGATTATCTTTGAGTGCATGCTCAATATCTAGGCTTTGTTGAACCAAATCTCTAGCTCCAAGGACTACTATTGAAAGAATTAAATCTACGAATGAGATAGCATCATAACCATAGAGTGCTTTAGAAGGAGTAATCTCTATAGACGTGGTGAGTGGAATTGTAGCAATACTCCCCAAGGTGGAGCCATTTACTATCCTGTGAAAGTTCCTCAAATAACCATCTATCCATTTCTTTACAATTTTGATTTGCCCATTGGTTTGAAAATGATAGGTAGTGCTTGGAGTCAATTATGTACCTTCCAATCAAAAAAGTTCTTTCCAAAACAAGCTGATAAATATGCTATTCCTGTCAGTTACAATGTTCCTTGGCAGCTCATGAAGTCTAGAAATCTCTCTAAATAGTAGATCGGCCATTTGTGTCCTATACTCTAAAGATATAGCATGAAAATGAGCATATTAAGTGATTCTATCAACAACCACATAGATACAATCTTTAGCATACACCCTTGGGAGCCTTGTAATGAAGTCCATGGAGATACTCTCCCATTTCTAATTTGGAATGGTAGGGGCTGCAACAAACCAGCTGGGAATGCATGCTCCGTTTTGTTTTGTTGACAACTCGAATACTCCCTAACATGCCTCAATACAACACCTTTGAACCCCTTCCATGAAAATCATCCCTTGCTTATGTCTTGAAGTACCTTGGGTGACCAGCAAGTGGCGTGCCATGACATGCCCTCAAGATTTTCTCTTTCACCTTTGATTTCAACACAAGGTACACTTGATCCTTTTAGGGGATGAGTTTGTCCACCACTTTGTACTTGTTGTCTTGCAACTTCCCTTTCAAAATGTCAATAGCAAAGGTGTTTTTGGCATATACATCTATTATAGAAACCTTCCAATCAACACATATAAGTCATGGAGCGAAAATAAGGCTTCCTAGAGTGCGTCAACAACCACATTATTCTTTCCCTTACATATTCAAGGTCAAAATCGTAGGCTTGTAGCTTACCCATTTTTGTTTTCTATCATATAAATCCTTCTGATTGAGGAAGAGCTTAAAGTTGTTGCGATCCATTTTCACAACAAACTTCCCAAAAGCCAAGTATTGCCTAAATTTGGCTAGTGCATGCATGATGGCCAACATTTCCTTGTCATAAATAGAGAAACTCATCTCTTTATCCTTGGGTTTTTTGTTCTCAAATGCTATAGGATGACCATTTTGCATAAAAACTGCTCCAATCCCCTCTCTCAAAGCATCACATTCTAAAACAAAGGAAGTGAAAAATCTAGAATAGCCAAAATAGGACATGAGCTCATTACCTCCTTGAGCTTTGTTCCAAAATGCTCCATGAGAATGCTCCTTTCTTGATGGGGCTACAAGCTATGAAAATCCCTTCACGAACCTTTTATAGTGACTACAAAGTCCCACAAATCCTCTCAAATGTGGCAATGTCTTAGGCCTAGGCCAATCTTTTATTGCCTCAATCTTCTCCTCATTCACGTTAATCCCTTGGACACTATTCTTATGCCCCAAATACAATATCTCATTCAGTCTAAACTCACACTTGGATGCCTTGGCTTAGAATGAATGCTGCTCATGTATGCCGAGCACCTCATCTATCTGCCTCAAGTGTTCTTCCCATGTCTTGTTGTAAATCAAAATATGATCAAAGAAAACTAACACAAAGTTCCTTAATTGCAAGATAAATACTGGATTTATTGAAGATTGGAATGTGGCAGGTGTGTCGGCTGGTCCAAATGGCATGACCAAGAACTTATAATGCTATAATGATACTTGAAAGCTGTCTTGTGCACATCTTCATCTCCAACCTTGATTTGATGATACCATGACAATGTATCAATCTTGGAGTACACTGTTGTAATAGGGTAAAAATTAGGTTTCACCAATTAAGGTAATAAAACCACTAATTTTGCTTAATTAACCATTACATTAAGGATGAGAGAAATTTAATAGTCTAACCTCTCTAGGATTAAGATTTTGATCAAATTCTAGGCCTCTGAATGGGGCTCTTTCCTCCTTCGAATTGAATTGATTTGAATTTGTTGAAGATGCTGAAATTAGGGTAAATATGTGAATATTGAAGAGATTAGGCATAGACAGTGAGCTAAATTCGTCGCACGGAGCCACAAACCTGGATTTGGTCGAAGGAATATGATTCGGATCTGCTCCTTGAAATTAGACCTAAATTGTCAAGACCTTGGTGGTGGTCGCCATGGTCCTCCTAACTTTTCACCGTCCAAAAGGGAACCTGTTCGTCTTTGCAAATTATGTCGATCCTCTGAAACATAGCTCTATACCTGTTCCCGCACGTAGTGAAGAGGGGAAAATTGTTGGGAATAGGGGTTTGCCTAAGTCAAACCCCGGTTTAGGAATTAACCTTGAATGAAATAATGCAAAAACTGAAATAAATATTGGAAGGATATACCTCAGATTTGCAATTGTTGATGATGATGCTTTGCTTCTTGAATGTAATCACATGTATGAAATGGCATGAACATGACAAAACCCTAATCACACACATGCTTGCATATGAATGATGTAATTTTGCTCCACAATGGTTGAATGAAGAATTTGTAGCCTTGAAGATCTCTGCAAATGCTTGATAATGAATGCTTCACGGATGCAAGGATTTGATTGCTTGATTGGATTACTTGGAGTCTCAGATTAAAATGAATTGATTAAATGTCTTTATATAGGAGTATCTAGGTCATTCACCGATTAGGCCGACCTTCAACGGTCATGTGGAGCCATGAAGATGAATTCTCGTCGTAGAGATAGGACCCTTGTCCTATTTCAAAATTGGGCCCCACTAAGAGGGACCATGGCATTGGGTGCCATGGTCCAGGACCACGGTGCTGGGTGCCATGGTCCTTCTCAGAAAGGGACCAAAATAAAGCCCCAAGGAGAAGGGTACCCCACCAAGGAATCCATCAGTGGGTGTTCATGACATCAAAAGTGGAGAATGGGCACAAAACGGACCTAGATAGGTGATGAGGATAAGACACACTATAGTAGGGGTACAAACATGAGGTGAAATTTGGCTTGGTGACAATTTACAACACTACAACTATACCATAGAGCTCATCTATTAACTCATTGATCTTGGGTATGTGGTAGCGGTTATGTTTGTCTTCTTGTTGAGAGCTCTATCTTGTTTTTTTGACCAACACCACAGATGAAGCAAATGGACGAGAACTAGGTTGTTTGTGCCCTATGTCCAATAACTCCTTAATTGCTTTCTCTAGGGTGACAACATGGAGTAGCGATGATGGGTTTTGTTCCCTTCTCAAGCTCAATCACATGTTGAAAACTCCTATCTGGGGGTAATCTAGGAGGGATTTTGTTGACAGCTTGCTATGTTTGTCCAAGATGGACTAAATGTCAATAGATAGGACCTTTCATGCTTGGATGGACTCATATGTGTAATCAAGCACTTTGCTGCCCAAGCTACTTGATCTCTATGGAAAGTCCTCTCCATCTCGTAGGTGAAACTACCATGAGGTCTCAATTGGATAGGCCATGGAGGATTACCTCTTTCTGGCCAGATTTAAATTTCAACTCTATAGTGTGATAATTCTATGTATACTTGACAATTGAGTGGAGCCGTTGCACTCCCAAGATCAAATCTGTCTCACCAATGCTAATCATAGAAGTCATCTCTCATATTGTGCCCTCCTAGCTTCAACTCCATCTGCCGAATCCTTTAATTGCATGGAATGGTGAACAAATTGGCTACAGTAACAATAAACCCCTCAAAGTCTTCGGTTCTAAGACCCAACTTAGCTACCAAATCCTCATCAATTGAGATGTGGGTTGCCCCACTATCAATCAAAACTGTCACCCTTCATCTCTACAAAACTCCCTAACTTGGAGAGGATGATATCTAGGCTCTCGCGAAAGTGCTACACGTGTACTTTTTGAAGCATATCCCCCCCCTTTTGATGCTCCAACTCCATCACAATCTCATGCTCAAACTCCTCAACTTTAGAATCCTTGTTGGGTGCTACTTCAGTGTAGTGTACTTGTCCCTTGCTCAAGCATTTGTGCTCTGATTGCCATGGTTCTCTACATGTGAAGCACAACTTCCTCTAAAACTCCCTAACTTGGAGAGGATGATATGTAGGCTCTCTCGAAAGTGCTAAAAGTGTACTTTTTGAAGCATATCCCCTCCCTTCTCATGCTCCAACTCCATCACAATCTCACGCTCGAACTCCTCAACTTTAGAATCCTTGTTGGGTGCTACTTCAGTGTAGTGTACTTGTCCCTTGCTCAAGCATTTGTGCCTTGATTGCCATGGCTCTCTACATGTGAAGCACAACTTCCTCTAAAGCTCATTCTTAGACACTTACATCTTGCTTAGCTTAGGAGGTAGTGCCCTTGGTTGTGGGACATCCTTGTGAAAAGGTCTCTCATGTGATCTTGATGGTCACTCCTAGGTAGTGTTGTGAAACTTGTTGAGTACTCACAAAACTTGCTAGTAGGGAGCCAAACTACTAGGCAAGTTACTTGCCCAATAACTCATTGATGAGTTTTTGTGAAACTTGTGACAATTTTTCCTTGTAAAACTCGTTTCTAAATGCAAAAAATCGCAAATTTTGTGTTAAACACTCGTCCAAATTCATATAATTTATTTTTCTTTCTTGCAATTAAAAAACATGATTCTCATTGGCTATGAAGGTTTCAAAGGCCTTAATTTAGGCTTCGTGGTGAGGGCTCCACCCTTGAACCTCGCCTTGTATTGCGATAGGGAGCACAATAGGGGCATTGCCCTCGGACCTCATTGGGGGCATTGCCCTCAAATCCCCACAAGGGGTGCTACCCTTTGACCTTGTTGGGGGCGTTGCCCCCAAACCCCCATAAGGGGTGCTGCCCCTTGACCCTGCTAGGTGTGTTGTCCCTAGACCCCCATAAGAGACACTACCTCTCAACCCCATTGGGGTCTCTACTTTGAAATCCTCATTAGTTATTGGGATCTGTCAAACTTGATTATAAGGGATGACGAGGAAATGGGATATAACTCGTGTGTGCTAATTTAGATGTTATTATTGCACAACCTTTAGATGAGGCAACTTCTACATATGACATGGCTAGTGGAAGTGGCTTTGTAACTCATCTAGATGTTGAACTTGTTTTTTGGTCCGTGGTATGCTATGTCACAAGGTTCACCGAACTTTCAGATTCAAGTTCAAAATTCAGCGAACTTGTAAAAACTTAATAAAATTCGTTAAAATTTGTCTACAATTCATATGGGAAAAATAGGACTGGTTTTATTAAAACGTATTTTGACAAAGAATTCTTTAAGGGTTTTTTGTTAGTGTTTTTTAATTAATAACGACCCCCAACCTCAATAGAAGATATTGCGAGTTTGTTGAATATGTTTTTTGTTGCTGCAGCTAGGGCACAATAGATTCGCTGTGGCGAGGGCAAAATGAATTTGCTGCGGTCTGAAGGCATCCACGTGACAGTGTAGAGGTCGTGACTACAGAGAAACGGGAATGAAGGCATTTTGCATTGAAAGATTGAAAAATATATTGAGCCAAAGGGAAAAAATATATTTTGAAGTTTAAACAACGATTTTATATTTTATAATGACAGTAGTAAAACACTCATATTCTTTAATTTACTTATTAGTTGTATGTTTTTAAAATAGAATAGAATATAGTATTTTTTATTTTGTTGAAGTTAAAATAAAAATTAATATATTTATTATTTTATGCTTTTTAAAAATAAAGTGGTATTTTTATATTGATTTTATGTTATTTAAAATAGAATCTAATATTTTATTTTGTTTTTTAAGTTGAAAATAAAAATGATTTTTTTTTAAATTTTAAAAATAAAAATGATTTTTTAAAATTTTTTTTTAAAATATTAAATTTATATAAGGCGAATTTAATGTCAAATTTTTTTTTCCGAGTTTTTCACCTTGTCGAACTTCATTTCGAATTTTATTGTTGCCGAACTTGAAATCGAATTCGAACCTTGTGACTTAGATGATATGTATTAAACACTAACTTTGATTTATATGTAATGGAAATTATTAATGTGCTCAACAAATTTTGTAATGTGTCTTTGAAGATTTTTTTAAAAGATTTATATGTATTTTAAAATGTTTGATAAAATTATTGAGTTATTGTCGAGTTTTTCCTCGAGTTTTTGCCATTTCCCGAGTTTTTAAAATTTGGGTCTGCCGAGTCATTGCCGAGTCTGAGTTTTTCAACTATGCTTGTAGGGAAGGGCTTGCTCTTGGTTGTAGTATCTTTCAAATTTAAGGCCCTCCGAATAATCATCCTGTATAGAAGTACGCTCAAAAGCCCTAACCAAGCCTCAAAGTGACTTTGAGAGTCTCCGATGAATAGGAACTTAAGCCTCCTCTTGTAATGTTTGGCACCATAACTGAAACTTGGTGGAATTCTACTGTGTAGTCCTCCACCAACCCCTCCTGTCTTAAACGTGTCAATTCTCTGAAAAGTGCCTTAGGATCCTTCCTATCAAACCTTTCCATGAGCCTCTGCGTGAAATCAGCATACATCACAACATTGTGGTGCCCTTGTGTGATTAACCCATGATGCCACCACTTGTGTTGTACCATCCAAATGAAGGATAGCAAATTGATAGCTTCATCTTTGCCATAGGGCTAAGTGAAAGATATGTGTCCAGTTTTTGAACCCAAGCTTGTGCAGTGACCTTACCTGAGCCATCAAAAGTTGGGAGAGTCAGATTACCCTATACTGAAGATCCTTCTTAAATTGCTGCATAGTTCGTCTCCCTCTTGATCCACTTTTCCGCATTATGGAATTGTATAAATGGAATTTGATGCATCAGCTCTGAATCAAGTTGCGAATAACATCTATGCTTGTATTTAAATCATTTTCTGTAGGATTCAACTCGTCCTCTTCTTGTGTTGGCTCAACTCTAGGCAAGAATGAAGGGTGTGTAGGTCTAGGAACTCTGCTATTATGATTTTCAGATTCATTCTGATTTGAATTGCTGCTCTCTATACCATTGTCTTGTGCAGATGCGATAGGATTGTTTGCATCATATCCTGCAACATTTGGAGGAGTATTTGTGTTGTTTGCTATTGTTGTTTTGCCATTTGTTCTTGGATCTGTGCTATTTGTTGCTGGATTTGCATGAAAGCATCCCAGTTCTCATCTCGCTCTGACATCTTTCCTGTATCTTTCCTTCCAGACCCTAACTGCTGTGATTCAGCCTCTAATTTATTTCTCTCTAAAGCTTGCTGATCCCTTAGGCTCAGCTGCATACACAAAGTTTACCCAGCAAGCTGGCAGGACTGCCTGCTCTAATACTAATGTAGTATACTTGTACAATCATTTGTTCAATTTTTGCTAACTACTGAAAATATCATTAGATACTGCAATTTATTTTCTCTAATGTAGTGAACACAGCGAATAAACTTAATATAATAATAATCACAACTTTCTCAGAATACGTCATCACTGGAAATAAGGGATTCATTGCTGATTAAAACATCCTGTGCAAGTATTACAGAGCTTTACAAATGTCAGTCTTGGAGCATGCACATACAGGAAGCCTTACAAGTATGGTGCTCCACAAACTTGAAAGAAGAATTGCAGGAACAAATTGATATAGTCCTCTACTTATCAGCGTCCTCAAAACTTCAGGCAGAGGAGTTTTTTGCTGTACTGGGAACTTTTCAGCAGTGGCAATAGGGTGTAATAAGGATATTGGCACCTTTTGAGTTGCACTAGGTATGTATCTCTCCACCTCCAGTTTCGTATATGCTGCAATTTCCCAAGAGCATTGCAAGATCTCAGGTCCTCCAGCAAGGATTTTGCTGTGCTTGCATCCTGGAAGTGGAAATAGCAATGGTTATTTCCTTAATGGCTCAGTTGACAATAAATTTCAGAAACAAGGAGGGGTTTTGCCCTACCTGGGCATTCCTATGCTAAGGTTTTCGTCTCAGAAGGAAGCTCGCTTTAAACAAGCAGAAACTTTTAAAAAATCTCCAAAATTCGGTGCTCAGGATACACTTTGAGTGCCATTAGGTACCCACTTGCATTTTGAATCTCCATGTAGCTGAACAGATACAAATTTGATTCTTTTTGGTGCTGACCGGGAAGAGTGATATTACTATTTATCTATTTTTCTCTATTTAATTATTTTCAAATTAATAATATTCATATATTAATACTTTATTATTATTAGTTAGTGTTAATAAACACTTTTATCAAATTAAATAATATTCTCATGCTCAGCAAATGAAGGGGACATGGCATTTGCATATTCCTGGTTGCATTCAGTTCTATTTCAATGGCCTCCAATTGTTAAATATCATTTACAGCTTTCATTATATTTGCAAATCAAATCATATTGGGAATGTGATTTTACGTGTCTTCCTAACCACACAGTTCTTGAGATTATAGTGTTGTCTTTTGAACAACACTGGCCCAAGATAATGCCCCAGTCAAATTTCTTTGTTCATGTATTTGTTGAAAAATCGACCTACTGGAAGAGCTTTCCTGTTCTTTCTTGTTTCATCTGTACTTGGGGAGAACATGACTTGACTAATTTGAAAGATTTTTATTGTACAGGTTCAATAGATGGTACTGTACGTATTTGGGATGTGGCAAATGGACGTTGTATTGAACTTTGGGACATTGGCAGGCCCATTCGCCATATTGCATGGAACCCAGTATCTGAGATATCGATTTTGACAATTGCTGTGTATGTCACATACATATCATACTCTCCTATAAAATATCTCAAAACTTCAGTGTTTCATATTTTTTGCTGTCATCATTGTGATTGCTTGGTTAATATCTAGATTCTTTCTAATATGTGGTTTTTATGTGCCCATCATTACAAAGGGATGAAGAAGTTCTTGTATTGAATACTGGTCTTGGAAGTGAAGAAGATCAAGAAAAAGCTGCTGAATTATTGCGGATGATCATATCAACTGACACTTCAGGTTAGATTTATATTGTTATTTCTTGTTCTTTGCAAACATTAAAGCTGTTTATCTTTATTGTATTCGTTTTAATATTTCACAGAAGTGATGGTAGAGTTGGTGGCATTTATACGTTATAATGTGTAATTTTGTAATTGCTTCAGCTGATGATACCTCTCTAATTAAGTGGACTCAACATGAAAAGTTCAATGCTCTCAAATTAATCCATCAGAAGGTACTCGAAAATCTTTTCTGTCGTAGACTTGACATATGCATGAATGTTTGTATGAATTTTATCACATTATTAATATCTATCCTGTTCATAAGATAATTGTGTTTTACATGTAATGGCACAGTTAAGTGTAACCATTGCTTTTTTATGGGTTGCTCTTGCAGCCTGTACACTCAATATCTTGGCATCATAAAGGAGACTACTTTGCAACAGTTTCACCAGATGATATCCTTTTGGTAGCTTTCTTCCATTGTCAGTTTTTAGAGAATTTTTAATTTCAGCTGTCAATTTAAGGTTGAAAAGATATTTTGAAGTGTGCATCTCAAGGTCTATGTTTCAGCCGATATAATTATTGGCATTCAATTATGTTTGATTGTTACTTCAAGTGTTTTTTTGTGAATTACTTGTTTGTTTTACGATTTTTCTTCTTGTGAAATAATAACCTTATTCTGGACCACCTAATTACTCAATTGTATTTAAAAATTGGTGCCCTTCATATTACGTCTTTTTCATTGTGAAATCATATCTAGTTAACAGCCATACTGTTACATGCTTCTGCCTCTCAGACACCATCATGGTAGCTTTTAACAGTCTTATTTATTTGTTGACCCAAAAAAACTCACATTATTCTGATTACTTTAATCAATTTCTTTTACGCTACAATGAAACCAAGACAATTTTCTAGCATGGTACAATGTTGGTTTCAACACTCTTGATCAATCCAAAGTAATAAGAAATTTCTTAAGTGAGTTTTGAAATTTTAATATCTTTTGAGAAGGATGGAGGTTCGTGGAGTGAGTTCATTTGCTTCTTGAGGCCTCTACGTTTGCAGCTTTTGCTATGCACTCTATATTGCTGTATTAAGGTCATAATGTTATGCATTGCTATTTGAACTATTAGAATGTGTTTTTGTTGCATTGACTACTACCTATATTTTATTTATTTTAGAACATACTTAATACAATAATTCATGGAGTGCAAGCAGTAGATTCCTTGACCTGTAATGGCACCTAATACCAGGGCAGTACTTATTCACCAGCTATCTAAGCAGCAAACTCAAAACCCTTTCAAAAAAATGCATGGTCATGTTGTTTGTGTTCTTTTCCACCCAAGCAGACCAATTTTCTTCGTTGCTACCAAGATGCACATCCGGGTTTACAATCTTGTAAAGCAACAGCTTGTGAAGAAGCTTGTTACAGGTCTGCATGAGGTTTCGTCCATGGCCATCCATCCTGGAGGTAATAAAAATGCTTTACCAATAGCTTACATGCCCTAAATATCCTATGTTTATTGAAATATTGGTTTTTTTGTAGTTATAACTTCCCTAATTCTTAGTTTGTCTCATTCGAAGTTTTTTGTGGTTTCTTCTAATAATATGCAGGAGATAATCTAATTGTTGGAAGCAAGGAAGGCAAAATATGCTGGTTCGATATGGATCTTTCAACAACTCCTTACAGAACTCTGAAGTAATAATGTTAAATACCCTATTCAGGCTGTTTACAATTCTGGATAAATTTTGAATTTTTTCATGATTCTGATGGTTTGAGATGGCATATATATGTCTACAGTTATCTTATTTTGTTTTATGTAAATTACCCAGGAATCATTCTAAAGATGTCCTTGCTGTTGCTTTTCACCATTCATATCCTCTGTTTGCATCGTGCTCTGATGACTCTACAGCACATATTTTTCATGGAATGGTTTATTCTGATTTGCTTCAGAACCCTTTAATTGTTCCTTTAAAGGTGCTTCGAGGACACAAGAGTGTAAATGAAAGAGGTGTGTCCATAAGAGTTTGAAGGCCTTTGACTGGTTATTAATTTATTTCTGATGCTGTCAAGATTAAGCATGAATTTATTGTAATTCTTTGTCAGCTATTTGTATTTCAAATAATGGTAGTTCTTTGGTAATAAAATTTCTCATTGCTGGGTTTGACTTACAGTGACGCTTAAATCTCTTTTTGGCAATTTCAGGTATTTTGGACTGCAAATTTCATCCTAAGAACCCTTGGTTGTTTACAGCAGGGGCTGATTCAGTTGTGAAACTCTATTGCGATTCAGTTGTTATTCCTTTCAGGTGATTTGATTATTTTAAGGGGAAGTTCGTATGCAAAGTTCATGATGGGAGAGCTCAATGACAGCACAGATTATTGTAATGGAGAAGTTCGTATGCAAAGTTCATGATGGGAGAGCTCAATGACAGTACAGATTATTGTAATGGAGAAGTTTGTTAATTGATTCTGTATTTATATTTGTAGGACGAGGTTTTGGTGAAATTAGCTTTGTAGAAGCATCAGTAATATGTACTTTATACAAAGAGGGGACAATACTCATGCTTAAAGCATATCAAGATAGAACCATTATTTATCTGACATTCAAAGCTCTGTGTAGGTGTATGTGCCAATGTCTTATTTCCTTGAGGCTGTTATGTGAGATACTTCTGGGAGACTTGGTGTATAATGTCTTGTTTGTTTTAAGCACAGTTTTGGGTATTAAATTTTAAAGAGTCATTTGACCTCAAAGAAGAGGTTTATAATGTGAAATTCCTTGAAACACTTGGCCTATAAATTTTGAGTTTTAATATTTTCAAATGTGCATCAATTCAAAGCATTTCCTCATTCACTTCAGTTTAGACATTGTTTTTTTGCAGTCACTTCAGTTTAGACTTACAGCCACGGTAGTGAAGCATATTGAAATCTTATTACATTTACAACCATGGTAATAAAACATGTACAATAGCATCCCAAATTACTCTTGCAAGATGGCACTTTAAATAGGTGTTGGAATTACACTAGAAGGGTATCAAAGTTAGAATAAGTAGTTAGTATAAGTTAAGGGATACAAGTAGATAGGATGTAGTGCTAATGTAACAGTGGATTAATTTCGGACTCACTACTCGACTGCCTTGTTTTCTGACTTGTTTTTTCCTTTTTGACTGCCTATTTTTGGTTTGTAACTGTCCATTTTTGACAGATTCTAATTTTGCGTTTATTCTTTCCTCTTTATGGGAGTGGAGGTAGATTTTTGGAGAGTTTGATTTTGGTGTGAGTTTTTGGCTTTGGAAGAGAGAGTTCTGAGTAGGAATGGAAAACATTTTCTCTGGGTTTTTTGAGTGAAGAATCTATATGCTGTTTTACTATCTCTTATGTATCTTATATGCATGTCTCCATTTTCTGTTTATTGTTTACTTCCAAATCATGTAATATCCGATTCTGTAACTCTGGAATAGATTTCAGTTAGCTATGATTAATCTGGTTTGTGGAGGTTGTAGCCTCTGAATGATTTGTTATCTTCTTTCCAGAACTTGTTCATTTCTCGTTCTCTCTCTATGAGATTAAGTTACTAATCTGTTTGATCTAAAGCAAGGGGAAGAGGACAGTGAAAGATTTCACTGCATCAGTTTTTGGTATTAGAGTGACCATCAATGGCCCAGAGTGGAGTTCGTGTGAATTGGGGAGGAAGGGGACAGGAATGCTGGTGTTCGAAGTAATGTTGCCAATGCCTTAGATCCAATGGAGAGGCTTATTAAAGCCTTAAAGAGCCAAAGTTCTAAGATAAAAGTTGATATTTCTGAATTTAAAGGTGAGCTCAATGCGGATGCATTTCTAGATTGGGTGCAAGAATTGGAAAAGTATTTTGAAATGGAAGATATTGATGAGGATGATTGCCGCATCCAAGTTTAAGTCACATGCAGCCATGTGGTGGGAGAACGTGCAGATTTCAAGAAGGCAAGGAAAAGATAAGATTAGTCTTTGGCCTAAAATGCTAAAACATTTGAGAGCTCGATTTCTGCCTTTTGATTATCAACAAAAAATGTTAAAAGGATTTCAAAATTTGAAACAAAAGGATCAATGCCTACAAGTTTATGCCGAACAATTCATGAGGCTTCAAATTCGAATAGATACACAAGAAAGTCAAGGACAAGTTGCTGCTTGATATGTGAATGGACTGAAGTTTCAACTTCAGGATGAGCTTGCATTGCTGAAAGTGCTTACAATGGATGAAGCTTATGAATATGCTTTAAGAGGAGAAGAGAAGCTAAATCGAAAGGGCAAATATATGAGTAAGAATGTTGATAACTACCAAAAATAGAGGGAGAGGTAGCTTCTTTAAGCCTACTAAAGAATTAGATCTAGATGAAAATGTGAAGCTAGTTTTCCAAGGAAGAGGAAGGTTAGAGGTAGTGGGTGTGGACAACTGCCTTTTGGGGAGTAGAGACCTGTTGGTGTCTATTTTATCATCTACCAAACATTAGAATAAAATATCCAAAGACACACTATCCCCTCTTGAAAAATCACTGTTTATGCTAATATCATATGGCGATTCCAAGGTTTCTTTTGTTAGGCCTTTACATGTGGATAAGCTCAATGGGCATTGTGATATGTTGGTAATACACAAAGGGACTTACGCTTGGCATGTTCAATTCACAATGGATGTTTAGACAATGAAGCTCTATCATCCGGGACTTGGATCATGGACTTGAAGAAAACTAAAAAAGAGATAAGGGCTCAGAAATTCTAACCTATTCATAAGAATTCAAGTGACGACATTGACTAGGTGACTTCAATAACAACACTTTGCTTCGCCACGCTTAGGACAACTACACAAAGTGAGTGCAATCTTCAAGGGATGAATAATACCAACAATTGAACAATATTACTCAAAGTAGAAGTTAAAACTCCACAAAATAAGCTCAGACTAACTTTACACAATGAACAAAAATCATATGTTCATCAAAAGTATGAGCGGAAATTCACCATAAATCAATACTTATCAAATCTTGCATTCTTCTAACATACATGAAATGAAATCTAAATTATGATGAGGGATAAGAACCATGCGAATTCCAAAATAAAAGAGGTAATCACCATCAATTCGAACAATGTATTACTTATTACTTTGGCAATCATAGCCAACAATTACTTATCTCAACATGTTTTGCAATATGCTTCCATAATTTACAAATGACGGGTTGAGCTCAATTTATAGGCTCCCTAATTACAATTCAATGGTTAGGATTGATTTTCAATCAATGGTCTAGATTACAAAATAAAATGCTAATTAGGGTTTTCTACAACTAACTACCTCTCGATCAATGAGAAAATTACATTTGAGGACATTTGTCCTTCTTGCTAAATATAAACCAATAATAAAATAGAAGGTTGTTGCATTGTGAAGTGTGCCTTCTAGAAGCTTTTGGATAAGGTAGGTTCGTTGAACTTGGACATGCTGACTTGGAACAATCTAACTGTTGAGTGTCCTTGTATTCTCCAATTTGTGAAAAATTGCTTGTGTTTGGAAATTTGTTTGGAATAGTCTTCTTGCCACTATCTGATCTTGATTGAGAGTTTGTTTAAGAGATGAAATCCTTCAAGAAGTCTGGAATTTCTTTCTATATTTTGCCAAGTCTGAAGACTTTCTTTCTTGATTCTTAGAAACCCCTATGACTATGCCACAATGGTGGAAATTGAAAGTTTTTTGTGAAGTATCTCCCATACTTTGCCAAATTTTGGCTAGTCAATTTTATTTTGTGGCACCTTCTTTCAACACCTAGCCAAGATTTTGACCATTTCTATGCTCGGACACACTTTGCCTGTGGATTTGCTTTCAATTTTAGATTTGGCTTGTGTTGAGTAGAACAAACTCTGCCCTTGGACAAGGATTTTATTCATCTTCTCTTTACTTTCCCTCTTTATTCTTCTTCTTTCTTCCTGTTTCTCTTCCAACACTTGGTCAAAATTTAATTCTTTTGGTTGTGGAAAATTCCATACACCGCCATTTTTTATGTGTCAAACTTTTTATTTTTCAACCCGTTCGTTTGTATGACCCTTGATTTCATGTGCTACTTTGTCAAATCTGTTTTTCCTAGCCATTTTTGTGTCTTCGGCATGACAAGTCGATTGTCTTCATGTCTTATCCTCGAGCCATTGGCAAATTTTCATGTCTTGCTTAGGCATCTTATCCTCGAGCCATTGGCAAATTTTTATGTCTTGTCTAGGCATCTTCACATATTCCATTTATGCCTAGTCAACTTGGAATGTTTATGTCTATCCTTCTAAGTAAACTTTGTGTAATTCACCTTACCAACTTGTATTTTCTTCTAACCTTGTCTAAAGATCTCTTTGCTTTTCTTTTTCAACCTTGTCTTCATGGCGGACTTGGAGTCTTTTATGCCAAGTCGGACTTGGCCAATGTTTTGCCAGCTTCAACTTGCCTAAGTTGGACTTTGACATCTTTTAATTCTTTCTTGCCAAAACCTTTTTCTTTTCTTTGGACTTGGCCAATATTTTGCCAACTTTAACTTGCCTAAGTTGGACTTTGACATCTTTTAATTTTTTCTTGCCAAAACCTTTTTCTTTTCTTCTTGGGCGGACTTGGAGGAGGCCTTGCCATATCTCTTTCTCCTAACCATGTCTTTTTCTTTGGCGGACTTGGAAGATGTTTGGTCATGTGCTCATGCTTTATTTGTTTTTCCATTGTTTGCTTTCTTTCATGCCAAACTTTGAAGTGCTTTATCCATCCTAACCCATGGGTGGAGTTTACTTGACCTTAGGATTTTCCCCTTGACTGTAGATCGGTGTTTGATGTTCATTTGCCAACCTTTTTATACATGGGCGGGGTTTGAAGAAGCTTAGACATTGTCTTCTTATGCTTGGCGGACTTTGAAAGTCTTGCCAACTTTGTTTTCTTTATCCTTTGCCACTTTGGCAGACTTGGACAATCTCTTTCCAAACTTGCCTTGCTTTTGGAGGGCAGACTTGGAAGATGTTTGATGCCAAGGCAGACCTGGCTTAGCATTGGACAATTATTTCCTTGGCGGACTTCACATGTGCCTTGACATGTTTGTTCTGCTTAACCTCAAGTAGGAGTTTGTTTTACTCTTGCCATGAGTTTCTTAATTGAAGGTAGGAGTTTAGCAAGTGTCAGACAACTTGTTTGTGCATGAGGTGGACTTTGAAGAGTCTTAGCCATCTTAGACAAGGCGAACCTTGGTGTGTCTTGGACATGCTTCCTCTTCATTTTGCCTTTGCCATCCTTCTTGACCTTGGCAGACTTGGAAGTCTGTGTGCCATTCTTGAATGCACTTAGGCTTTGACATGATTCCAAGCTGATCAAACCTTGGTCCCTTATCATGGGTGGATTTTAAGTTGGACAACCATGTGCCATCTTCCATGCTTCTAAACAAGACGAACTTCAACCTTTGTCTGCCATTCCTCTCCTTGGGTGAATTTGTCCTTGATACCATGAATTTTGATCTTCCATGCTTCTAAACAAGGCGAATTTCAACCTTTGTGTCCCTTAACCTGCAAAAATACATGAAAACTCCATATTATTTTCAGATTTAATTCAGATTTTTAATCCTCTTTTCTGAAAATTTCACTTTCAGCTTGTAAAAAGGTTAAGTTTTTGTGAAAAAGCGGATTGAAAGTGAAGGATTTGGTCAAGAAATTGATAAAATTGAGAGAAATAAGACAGAAAGGTAAGAAAATTAAGTCGGATTGAATCTTTCAATGACTGAAATTTACCTTCAACTCTGGAAAACTTCTCTTCAAAAATTCAAAATTCACAAATTTTGAGAGAAAACTTGTTCTCAATTGCTCTCCGAATTCTCAACCTGAATAATAAATTGTGAAAGTGAATGGTTGAAAATATATAGAATTTAGGATTTTTAAATTTAAAAGTTAATTATTTGTTTTTTTGTTTTTTAATTATTTTATTATTTTTTTGTGTTTTTTGTTTTAAGTCTTTTCAAAATGGAAAGTTTATTTTCCTCTCAAAATTTCACCCTTTGCCAAAAAAGCAAAGAATCTTCTAGAATTTTCCAAAATTTTTGAATTTCTTGAATTTTTTTTTTTTGAAATTTTTTCAAGTGTGGAATTTTCTCTTGAAAATAATTTTTTAGTTTTGGAAAATAATTAAAATTTTTTATGTGACAAATTTATTTTCCAACTTGCTTTACACTTCCATGTCTTAGTTTATTTTATATTTTTTATTTTCTTCCAACATGGTCTAACCTCAAGTAGGAGTTTAACTAACTCTTGCCAAGAGTTAATTAACCATTGGTAGGAGTTTACCAAGTATCAAACATTTTTGCTTGATCATGAGGTGGACCTTTAAGATTGCTGGGCATCCTTGTGTGTGAATGAGCTTAACCTCTGGTAGGAGTTTGATTCACCATTTCCATGAGTTCGTTAACTCTTGGTAGGAGTTTACCAAGTGTCAGATATTTTCACTTGGACGACTTCCTTATGCCTTGGTGGATCTTGATCATGTTTGGACATCTTCCATGCTTGACATTCTTGGGCGGACTTGATTGATCATTTGCCATTTCACTTGTCTGACTCTGAGCCTTGGCAAACTTGAGTGATCATCTGCCATTTTCATTTCTTCAACTTAGCAAAATTTTTAATGTGTCATTTCCCACTGTTACCTTCATACTTGATCAACAGTTCATTTGGATCGAAACCCCAATTAGGGTTTTCTACTTTGCTTTTTGCACTTGGAGACCTAATTTTTGAAATATGAGAACATGGGCACTGATCGTATGGTTGATCTTCTGGAACAAAACCCTAATTAGGGTTTGCATTTTGCTTTTTTACCCTTGAAGACCAAATTTTCAAATTCTGAGAATATGGGTAGTAATAATATGGCTTAAAGATCAAAATCCTAATCTCAGAAAAAAGTAAACCCTTGCTTTTTATACTCAAAGGCAAAATTTCTCGAATTTGAAGACATGGGCAGGTATGAAATGACCTAAAGAACAAAACCCTAATCTTAGAAAAAAACAAAAATTTCAAAGCCCTGCTTTTTATACCTAGAGACAAGATTTTCAAATTCCAAGAACATGGGCAAAGATGAAATGCCCTGAGGAACAAAACCCATATGCCACTTTCAAAAAAGTAGAAAAAAGCAAAAAAGTAGAAATTTCTAAAAATAACAAGTTGTCAAAAATGACCCAAAGCAATTGTGATCCTTGTCCTTCAAACCTTCTAAGAACTTTGACAACATTCATACATGACTCTGAGCATGATTTCTCAACTTGGCTTGGGATGAATTCTCAAAAACTCTAACTCATTGTAAAAAGACTAGTGATTAGCAGTTGTGACCCCAAAGTAGAACCCTAAAAAGCAAAAACAGAGGGTCCCCATTTTCAATGGGGCGATGTGTGAAATAGGTCACAACAAGACCCTTGAAGTGTTTTACTTGTGACGAAACCCACAAGGTTATTGCTTTTCCTCAAGACCCCAAAAGGGTGATGGTAGCCCAAGAAGAAGAAGAAAAAACCTTGGTTAGAAGAAATTGAAGTTGAGTCTGGAGAAAACTTAATGTTGAGGACCTTAATATCTGGAGACAAGGAAACCCTCGAAGTTGATTGGAGGAAGAAAAGTGTCTTTCGAATGAAATGCAAAAAGGACAAGGTACACAAGGTTATCATTGATGTTGGATCTATTGATAATTTGGTGAGCACTGAAATGGTTGACAAGCTACAACTTGCCTATGTTCCAAAATCTAATCTCTACAAGATTTCTTGGTTAAAGAAGTATCATAGTGTGCTAGTAGATAAATATTTTCTAGTAGCATTAAAAAATAGTCCTTATGTAGAAGTTATTTGCAAAGTAGCTCTAGTAGATGCACACCATCTATTGTTGGGTAGGCCTTGGCAATATGATTGGAATGTTGTCCATCGAGGTCGGGAGAATACTTATGAAGTTCGACATAAAGGAAAGGAAAGGAAACAATCTTAAAACTATGGAAGAAAATGGATGGATTTGGAATGCTAATCTTGCCTCTTAGTTCAACCAGCTATAAAAAGTTTTCTAATGAGATCAAAGGATCAACTTGTTACTTATTATGCCCAATAGAAGCGAGAGACCTTGTAAGATACAACCTCCTCTAGAGATACAAAATTTGTTGGAAGAGTATTCTAATATAACCATAAGAGAGTTGCTTGTTGGTTTACCTCCATTAGGTATTACACACCATAATGATTTAGTACCAAGGTCCAAGCTTCCTAATCAAGCTGCACATTGATTATCTCCAAAAGAAAATGAAGAAATGAAAAGGAAAATTTATGAATTATTAGAAAAAAAGATTCATAAGGGAGAGCATGAGCCCTTGTGCCACACTTGCTTTACTTTCACCTAAAAAGGGGGGCAAATGGAGAATGTGTGTGGGCTCTAGAGCTATCAACAAGATCACAGTGAAGTATTGGTACCCCCTTCCTAGAATGGATAACTTGTTAGATTGTTTAGCTAGTGCCAATTTTTTTTCCCAAGATTGATTTGAGGAGTGGCTACCATCAAATTCGAATACTTGAAGGAGATGAATGGAAGACAACATTCAAGGATAGGTTATATGAATGGTTGGTGATGCCTTTTGGAATGTCTAATGCCCTTGCCACTTTTATGTGCACCATGAACTAGGTATTTAGATCCAACATTGGAAGGTTTGTTATAATATAATTTGATGATATTTTGATTTTCAACAAAATCATGGAAGAACATTTGAAACACCTTCAAATGTTTTTTGATACTCTTAGAAGGGAGAACTTATTTATAAATCTTGGAAAAAGTGAGTTTTGTATGTACCATAGTGATTTTTTTAGTGGCTAATATTCGCCAATTGGCTATTTTTAAAAATTTGCAAATCAAAATTTGGCTAATAGTTCAAGTTTTAAGGTAACCTAAATCACCACATTTTTACAAAATTTTATTTCAGTCTTATTTAAATCGCTAGAGAATTTATTTTATTAAATTTTTGAACTCAAAGATTCGCCAAAATATTCGATACATGGTTGGATCAGATTCGCCAAAATTTTATTATTTATTGTAAAAGATTAAATTAATTTGTCAATAATGCATCATAATTATTAGTTACTTTAGGGTTCTACCAACAATATTTAGTTGCCACCACTGATTCAAAATATAATCTCATGACCATCATTGCATTCCATGAGGTAAACTATACCTACAAGTTGTAATGCTCATGGGAGTTGATTTTCTTTTCAATTGTTGGCTTCAATGGAAATCAATGGTATAATAACAATTTTGGCCCCCATGAATATTACAAATTTTAAGTACATTTTATCTGACAAAATACAAAGAGGGCTATTAGATTAATTTAAATTAATGCTAGTAACTAAATAAAGTAGTGTTTACCCTTTAAACTCATTAATGATTTCCACCGTAAGCATCTACTTTTCTATAAGAATTTATATTTTTAAATGAAATTATTTGCAATAGTAATTAATGCATACTCATGTTATTTTCTAAGATTCGCCAAAATCTTCTACCAAAAAATTTTGATGTAAAAAAATTCGCTAATAAAATTACCAATATTTTATATCTTACTTTGAGGAGGGGGGGGGAGGGGTCTCTTATAGTTATCATTGATGTACTAGTTGATTTTCCTTGGAAATGTGATTTAAACAGGAGTAAGTATGGATCCTGAAAAAGTTAAGCTATACTTGAATGGTATACCCCTCAAAGCATTATAAAATTAAGAGTTTTCATGGGTTAGTAAACTTCTATAAGAGGTTTATTAAAATTTTTAGTGGAATAAGTGCTTCCTTGATCGATTGTATTGAAGGAAAGTCTTTTTCTTGGACTCAAGTAGTTGATAGGAGTTTTGAGCAGCTTAAAAGGAAGACGATTGAGGTCCATATGCTTGACATACTATACTTTGAGAAATTTTTTACTGTTGAGTGTGATGCTTCTGTAGTAGCTATTGGCGGTGTATTGAGTCAAGAGGGCAAGCTAATTGTCTACTTTAGTGAGAAACTAAATGATCCCAAAAAGAGGTATGGTACTTGTGATAAAGAATTATATGCTATTGCTCCAGCTTTGAAAAAATGGAGACATTACTTGTTGCATAAAGAATTCATTTTATTGACAAACAATCAAGCATTGGAATGTATCATTTCTCAAGTCAAATTGTCACATAAGCATGCCAAATGGGTCTCCTCCTTGCAGAATTATACTTTTGTTGTTTAGCTTTTGTGTGGTAAAACTAATGTTATAGCTAATGCTTTAAGTAGAAGATTCCACCTACTCATCTCAATGACTAATGAGATTGTTGGGTTTGAGGAAATGAAGGGTGAATATGTAGCTGATCCTTACTTTAACAAAGTTATTGCTGCCCTCCATAGTCCTGCTGCTGCAAGAAATAAATTGTTTGAAGTTTACTTGTTGGTAAGTCGATTTTTATCTAAATGACTCCAACTTTTTATTCCCATAGGATCTAAGAGAGAAAAAATGATTCAAGAAATGCATTTGAATGGTTTGGGTGACACTTTGAAAGAGACAAAACTTACAGCTTGGTAAATGAATTGTTTTTGGCCTCAATTGGAGAAGGATGTGAATAAGTTTGTTTCTACATGTAGAGCTTGTCAAGTTTCAAAAGGAGGACAACAAAACACAGGTTTATACAAACCTTTACCCATTGTTTATACAAACCTTTACCCATTCTTGAAGGACCATGGGTTGACATCTCTGCGGATTTTGTATTGGGATTACCTTGTACTCAATGAGGAAATGATTCTAATTTTGTTTTTGTGGAACAGTCTTCAAAGATGGTTCACTTTATTCCATGCAAAAATTCTGCATATGCAAGTAAGGTTGATGATTTGTTCTTTAAAGAAATTGTCTACTTACATGGATTGCCCAAAACCATTACTAGTAATCATGATACAAAGTTTTTTAGCCACTTTTGGAGGGCTTTATGGAAGAAGCTCAATAGCACACTACAATACAGTTCAGTCAATCACCTTCAAACAAATGGGCAACTCAAGGTGGTCAACCAAACTTTGGGTAGTTTGCTTCATTGTTTAGTTGGTGAGAACCCAACACAGTGGGATTTGATTTTGGCACAAGGTGAGTTTTCTTTTAATTCAAGCATCAATAGGCCCATCGGTAAGTCTTCCTTCCAAGTTGTTTTAGGAAGCAATTCCAAGGGGGTTGTTGATCTTATTGATATTCCGAATGGGAAATGGTTAGTCAAGATGCGAAGGATTTTGCAAGACACATATGAGAAATGCAAATGAAGCACAAGTTGCAATTAACTGATGAACAAAACAAAAGGAATGCTGATTTGCATCAAAGGGAGAAAATATATGAAGAAGGTGAACAAGTCACGGTGTATTTACGTAAAGAAAGATTTCCTTAGGGCACTTATAACAAATTGAAACCCATAAAGGTGGGACCATACAAAATACTAAAAACGTTAGTGAGAATTGTTGGTGTAAATAATTATTCATCATGGATATTATTACACTTTACTTAAGTTTACGTAGGTACATGTATTTAATAGTAGTTTGGGTATGAGACACTTGGGTGTTTGTGCCACATTGGGATAGTGTGTGTAGGAGAATTTCCACCTTTTATGGTGTTGATCTTATCTTGTTGTTACATTCCACCTCATGTGAAATATTATATTATTTCTCCTACCTACCCACACCTATTTCCTACCTACCCTTGTTTCTTATTGAGCCACATGTCATGTTTGTGTGCTCACATATCCATATAGCCTTGCCTATATAAGAAGGCTCATATTAATTGTATGTAACAATAATTGATGATCCAATTGATCAGTATTTTCATCTTGATAGAATACAATTTATTCCTATCATCTATTTTGTTCTCTCTTATTTGTGCTTTCCATTGTCTCTTGATCTTGGCAAAATCTCACAAGAATGCCTATTTGTTAGATTTGCTTAAAGATTTATATATTAGTCCTATTTTCAATGTTGCAGATCTTTACCCTTATCATGCTAGCCTTGAACAAGTTCCTGATGAAGATGCATCGAGAGACTTGACTAGAACATTGCCACAGAAAAAAGAGAACACATTGAAAAGATAGTAGATACTAAGATTGCTGCCACAAGAGCTAAAAATTATAAGACGTATTTAGTCAAATGGGTGGGTTTGCCTAACTCCAACAACACATGGATCACTGAAGAACATATGGTAAAATTTATAAGATTAGACTCATATGTTATGAATAAGGAGATTTAAAACTTTTCAAAGACAAAGAAGATAATGTAACAATGAATTAGTATTGGGCCCACTAATTGACTGCTTTTTTTTTAACTTGTTTTTTCCTTTTTGACTTCTGCCTATTTTTTGTTTGTAATTGCTTGTTTTAGACAAATTCTAATTTTGGGTTTATTTTTTCCTATTTATGGGAGTGGAAGCAGATTTTTGGAGAGGTTGATTTTGGCATGAATTTTTGGCTTTGGAAGAGATAGTTTTGAGTAGGAATGGAGAACATTTTCTCTGGTTTTTTTGAGTGAAGAACCTATATGCTGTTTTACTATCTCTTATGTATCTTATATGTATGTCTCAATTTTCTGTTTATTGTTACTTCCAAATGATGTAATATCTGATTTCGTAACTCTGGAATAGATTTCAGTTAGCTATGATTAGTTTGGTTTGTGGAGGTTGTAGCCTTTGAATGATTTGTTACCTTATTTCCAAACTTGACCATTTCTAGTTCTCTCTCTATGAGATTAAGTTACTAATCTTTTTGATCTAGAGCAAGGAGAAGAGGAGAGTTAAGGATTTCACCGCATCAAGTGTCCTTCCTTGAGACACCACTTTTGGTGCACTTGCTTCGGATAAGCATGATGAATGCTAGTGTTGAGTCTGTTCCAAGTGGCTAGTGGTGATTTGATTACATTGAACTAAATTGGATTGGAATAAGTTGTTGGAATCAAGGAACACTAAGAGGGGGGTGAATCATTGCTCTACCGGTTAGCTACTTTTTTTTTAATCTAAATTTAAACCACCGGAAGCAAATGCATGAAAATGAAATGTAAAAAATCAAAACAACCAACCATAAAATCATAACACCAAGATTTTTACGTGGAAACCCAAATGGAAAAACCATGGTGGGATTTGGAGCCACAATATTATTCCACTATGGTCAGTAGCAAAACAATATTACAAAATGGGGAATGTACTAGCATTTAGGCACATTTCCTAGAGCTCACTGCTCAATTACAATAAGGGCTACAACCTCGGAAGGCTCACTGCCTTACTGATTAATTACAATGATGAACTAAAGAAAATGAACTCCGAAATATCATCTACAATGCCTGGATGAGTTCCGGTTAAGTGCCAGACACACTGACTATATCACCTCTGCTGTTCTACTATGTTCTCTGTCTCAGTCAGCTACCGGATCAAGAATGCGCATGTAAAACTGTGCTATAAAGGATTCTCAATCACTACTCGCTCGCATACAATCATACCATTCACCAAAAAGATCATCTACACCGATCTTATATATCCGGAATCACAAAATAGATCATTCACCAAGTCGGCCTGCTAATGCAATGTGTAGTCATTTGTCGGATTGAACAGATCACTAAAGATAAATGCAGATCACCAAATTGATGATAAAATGATGTCTCTATGTTGGCCCAATCATTATATACATGATTCATAGCACCTCAATCACCAGAAAGCTTCCTGATCAAAACTGCTCTGTTCATCCTGAAATATCGGTTAACTGGCTACCAGTTGACGTCCGCTTCCAGATATCAAGATCCATGATTACCGGATGGGAATATTATGAAGAGTCTCCATCAATGACAACCCTAAACCATTAATCAAGCATCAACAACCACCAGATGAGTGCCATTTGCCAACAATCTCCCCCTTTGGCATTGATGACAACACTCGTGAAAAATGGCTAAGTGTTGAAAACCTGAACATCAGATCAAAAGAATTTCTAAGGATCCCCCTTAGATAAAGAATTCTGAAACCTGTAATTACACTCTTCTATTGTACATTTTTCACCTTTACTCTCCCCCTTTGACAACAATGCCAAAAATGGGGTGCTGTCCAAAACTTATATACAAAGATATTTACTAGAGACTTTACAAATATTTAAAGATGTCAACAAAAGTGTTCTTCAAAATTTCTAGGTGAGTGTCCCATCCACTCTTCAAGTTGTCCAAAACCGTAACGAACACACTGAAAACATATGCATGAATATCCACATCTTTAAGTTCAGATGGACAGGTTGTCCCATAGCCTTCATAGAGTCAACCTTATTGCTCAATATGGTGTCCAACAGGGGGGCAATCAAGTTCCTAAGTTCACCAAATCTCCTCAAAATTCTATCCTTATCCATATTAAGGACCAAGATCTGATCATTTAGAGCCAATATCTATCCTTCTATGCTACTGGTAAGGATACATTAGGGTCAAAAGACTGTGAAATACCAACATGTTTACCCTGAAAAACACTTATTTGCTTGTCTATATCAACTGTGAACTTTGGCAAAATTAGACAAGACTTGTATATTTTACCACATTCTGTCAATACATCTAAAATAGTCTATAGACCTTTATTCAGTCTAACTCTATCATCTTAATTCATTTTCTGGAATGTCTGCATTCTTACCTCCTTAAATCTATCCAAAACTCGTTTAGTAGTAGCCTTCTCTAAAGAATCAAAATTTGTATTTACATTATTAATCAGATGCAGTAGTTTACTAGAGTGGATAGCATTAGGATCTGTCTGTACACCTAGAGCCACATTCTGTAAAACATCAACCGACATCAAAAAGAGCTTTTTATCTTTAGACTTTGATTTGACTAGATTTTGATTGGCCTGAGCTTGAACAACTGCTACAAGCATTAGTTTCTTAGCAGTTGACATATGTCCAAGATTTAGAGGACCATCTAGATTGATAGAGATTTGAGGTGGGGTCCTTGTGACTGGAGGAGTGTCAATTGCCAGATCAACAACTCCTTTACCCTTGTTTACCTCAACATCCTTTACTTCTGCTTTCTTAGGTTCCTTTTTAGCTCCATCCCCTTTATCTTGTGCACCGGTGTTTCCACTTGGTGCAATACCATCTCGATGAATCTCAGGGACTGTGAAACTATCTACCACTGGAGGATTATCACCAGTCTCAGCATCAAGGGTTGTGTTTCCTTGATCTTCTGGATGTTTCTTAGTCTGAGTTTCATCCTTCTAACCACTAGAAACACCTTCTTGTACCTCCGACTGAGAAGACTTAACTGCATCTTTATACAAAGGATCATTCTTCATGATTCTTCTCCAGATATATTCAGTTTCCTTTCTTACTTATTCCACCTTCCCGATCATCAACTTGTTCACCCTTGTTTTTGCTTCTGGATTCTTTCTTGTTACCTTCCTCAACGAGCCTTTTGGCTTCATCAAGGGATACACTTGTGCAAACATTAATAAACTCTCTCCTTCATTTACTTATCAATATTACTAGCTATTAGCCTCCTTGCATCAATAATGTTATACAGATTTCAAGGGATGCTCCGCTCCAGCTAAAGTTATGTAAATACAGAACAACAACTTCTTCAACTTTTATTTGATCTACCTCACCCAGATTCTCATAATACACTCCAATATTCTTCAGATTTCCATCAACAATTATCTCATTAATCAATTCGTTTGTTGTCAATGGAGGAACAAATGTATATTTACCTTGCAAATCATCTGACTCAAGATCTTTGTCAAGTTGAGTTCTAACCCTTCTTCCTCTCTTGGGTCTTCTGATAGGGGCAGGTTTAGATTTGGCTTTCTTGCTTTGTTGGGCTCCAATAGACCGCGACTTCCTCACCACCCTTACAATTTCACATTTCTTCTTAGCCTTGCTTGCTTCCTCCTCTAACTCAGTCTCAAAGGCCACCAGAGATACAACAACATAAGTCCGCTTAGGTTTCTCCTTTTGTTTCAAAACTCCTTTTCTAGATGGGTTTTGTCCCGAAGATGGTGCTACCGGAGAAGGAGTAGACTTGGTTTCTTTTGGTTGAGCTTTAGAGGGGACCGGTTCTGCCTTAGGCTTTTTGGTTTCCTCTTTAGCCTCCATTTGTGCATGTTTCTCTCTAGCCTACTTCACCTCCTCCTGGGTGAATCCCATCTGAATAGCTACTTCCTGAGCCATCTTGAAAACTTTCCTCTTCCTTGAAAGGGCTGTGAACTGTTTGTGCAACTCTAAGTCTTTCTCCTTGAATGTACCAAATCTCTCTTCATTTTCATCAAATGGCTCACTTAAAATATGTTGAACATAGACATCTAGGGTAGCAACATTAACTCCATAGCCCATAGGAATAATCCACACAGTCCTTGGCTCAACTTCTTCCATTAAGCATTGGTCCTTATCAATCACGAAGGCAATTGTTTTCGCATACTTCTCCACTATTTCTTCTGGGATTCTTTCACTGCTTTTCATTGTGGCTTGAAGAGTTTTGAAATAACCCCATAGAGTAGATATCCTCATTGTGGCACCACCAATTCCCATAATCCCTTCCTGGATTTTCATTGCAACCAACTTATCATAGGCCCATTGGACCTTTCCTTGAACACCGAGGATTTCATTCATAAAATATAGTGTGGAACAGATGATAAGGGTGCCAAAATTAAAGGTGTACTTCTGGTCTTGTTTAATTTTCTTCAAATTAGTTAGCAACTCAATCAAGAGAACTGTACATAAGTCATACCTCTTGTCTTCCTTCAACATTTGATAGGTTGAGTATATGGCTGTACCAGAGACAAAGTTTTGTCTGCTTGATTGGTATACTTTATGTCCAACTACCATTGATGCAAATTTGACATCATGCTATAGAAAGTCATTGATTGTCATAGCTCTACTGTCAAACTGAGAACCAGTGGCAGCAATCACAGTGTTGTTTGATATTTTCCCAAACTGGGAACTTCACCGGATGCGCTAAAAAAAGTCACGACCTGGATTGCTTGCTTAGTAATCTTGTGAGGCTTATCCAACCAAATAAATTCATCATGGATTTTTCTAAGTATGAACCATATCCATTCTGTCTCATCAAATGACAAAAAATGCACAAATTGAGTGAAACCCTTGGTCTGCAAGTGTTGATATTCCAGCTTGAGATTTCCCAAGTTGTCTGCCAAATGATTGTTGTATAGGTTCAACATGTCAGCACTCCCGAGTTCATCGAGATCATAGTGGATATATGCCTTTATGTCCTCATTGTGAAGAATGTCGTAGGGTATAGAGGAAAACACTCCTTCGGGATCATCCTTGACTGATTTGAAAGGATGCTTCTTAAAAATAGGATGAGCTCTATCCTTGATCTCCACAACCAACATGATAGCAATTCCAGAAGCTGAAGCCATTTAGAACTTAGGGTTTGCAGAAACTGATAGTCTGAAATAGATAAATATCTTAATTCGTAACCAAGCACTGGAATTCTATTTAGGATCGTTGTTAAGATCACCAAATCGCTTCGCTCTTCTGCTCTGCACCTATCTCTTGATCACATTGTAAAAACTAAAGCTTTCAAATGTCTTTTTATCCTTTGAAAACCTAATTCTCCATTGTAATAAATGCTACAACCGGTTACCTTGATTTTTATGGAGTCACTTACCAGAGCATCAAATCTTCACTAAATCCTCCGGATAACATTTGCATATATGATTTACGCCTTCTACAACCTTCCAGAATCGATTGCAGATCATCAAAGAGGGGGTTCTTACAATCTTCATGAAAAGTTCCCCATAAGGCAAAAAGCCCTAGTTACCGGATGAAGATCCTGCACCGGATTCGGGTGCAGATCCAATATTGTTTGCTTTGGATTCATATTTTCTGACCGACATCTTCTCATGTTTGTCTCTAATCTCCTCTAACTTTGCCTTTCCTTTCTCATCTGATTTGTTCTTGTTTACCAAAGCACTCTTTTTGCTTTTGCAATATTTTGCAATGTGACCGGTTTTATTGCATGCATGACAAACAACATTTTGCATCAATCTGAAGTTCATTTGATTTGGTCTCACCCTACACTGGTTAGAAATATGTCCAAACATCCCACAAGCATATGATCTCTTGTTTTGAAAGTTATTCATTACTACTCTGCACATATTTGATTTGTGACCAAAATTATTGCATATGAAACACTGACCAGTAAAGGTAGGACAATTGTTTACATTATTCATTCCATTATTCATCTTGCTTCTGCATTGATTCACCACATGACCAAATTTATTGCAAGTAAAGAATCTACCATTGAATTTATGAGCATTAGGCTATCTTACAGGAGGATTCTTGTTCTTCTTCTTATTAGGTTTTGTTGTCCAGATCCGGAGGAGTCTCCTTTCTCAAATCCAAGTCTTCGCATGTCCTTTCTATGTCTCTGACTTTCTAGTATCTCATCAAGTCTTGTTGAGCTAGCATTGAATTTGTATTTGTATTCATTTATAGTAGCAAGTTCATCTCTTAGGGCAACAACAATCTATCTTTCAAGTTCTTGACCATTATTCCTTGATTGTGTCAACTCCAGCTTCAACTGATCATTCTCATAGGTAAGCCTAAAACATTCATATTCTCTTTCCTTCAATGATTGATTCAAATTCTCTTCATTCTTCTTTTGGTCCTCAATCTCCTTAGTTAGCCCCATCACAATGGATTGCATCTCATTCTTCAATACAACATTCTCTCTCTCAAGCTTGTCAACTTTGTCCCGATTCTGCATGCATTGATCTTCTTTCTCCCTCAACTTGTCCATCGGCTCTTTCCTCTTGTCTCTTGAAGTGTTCACTTGATCCTTCAAATCATTATTGAAGTCTTCAACGACATTTAGGTTTCTCTTTAAGGAACTGATTTCATTCCTTGCTGTATCAAGATCCTCAAGTGCCATCCTAAGTTGTCTCTAAAAACCGGAATCCATTGATTCAATCTCTCGGACCTTCCTCAAGCGGTTAGGCTTCCTAAGAGGAACTAGGCTTTGATACCAATTGTTGGAATCAAGGAACATTGAGAGGGGGGGTGAATCAATGTTCTACTGGTTAGCAACTTTTTTGATCTAACTTTAAACCACCAGAAGAAAATGCATGAAATTGAAATGTAAAAACTCAAAACAACCAACCATAAAATCATAACACCAAGATTTTTACGTGGAAACCCAAATGGGAAAAATCATGGTGGGATTTGAACCCACAATATTATTCCACTATGGCCAGTAGCAAAACAATATTACAAAATGGGGAATGTACTAGCATTCAGACACACTTACTAGAGCTCACTGCTCAATTACAATAAGGGCTACAACCCCAGAAAGCTCACTGCCTTACTGATTAATTACAATGATGAACTAAAGAAAATGAACTCTGAAATAACATCTACAATGCCTGAATGAGTTTCGGTTAAATTCCAGACACACTGACTATATCACCTTTGCTGTTTTGCTATATTCTCTCTCTCAGTTAGCTACCAGATCAAGAATGCACACGTGAAACTACGCTACAAAGGATTCTCGATCACCACTCGCTCGCATACAATCATACCATTCACCAAAAAGATCATCTACACCAGTCTTATATATCCGCAATCACAAAATAGATCATTCACCAAGTCGACTTGCTAATGTAACGTGTAGTCATATGTCTGCTTGACTAGATCACCAAAGATAAATGCGGATCACCAAATTGATGACAAAATGATGTCTCTATGTCGGCCCAATCATTCTATACATGATTCATAGCACCGCAATCACCGAAAAGTTTCTGGACCAAAACTGATATGTTTGTCCTGAAATACTGGTTAACTGGCTATCGGTTGACGGCTGCTTCCGGATATCAAGATTCGTGATTACCGGATGAGAATATTATGAAGAGTTTCCATCAATAACAGGCCTAGACCATTAATCAAGCATCAACAGCCACCAGATGAGTGTCAATTGCCTACGTAAGTATCTTGATTTTAGTGGTTTCATAAAGGTTGTATGTTTAACAATCTAATTGGACCCTAAGATGATGATTTTAATGCTTAATAAATTGTGCATGTTGTCATGATTTAGTAATAATGCATGCGTGCATATCACAAGTACCAAAAATTTCCAAAAACAAAGATCATAGAAGGTGGTGTCGGTTCCATGAGTAATCAGGTTGTAACAATAAAAACCAAACAATGATAGAGGTGGTATTTTGACTTCCTTATTTGCATATGAGTTAGAACAAAGAAATCAAAGGAAAAGTGATGAAGGAACAAAAGTAGAGACTATCAATTACCATCAATTGAGATTAAGGTCTAGGAAAACCTTTTTTGAAAAGACAAAAGCCTTGGAAGCAAACCTGATTTGTAAGCTTTAAGTTATTAATCATGAACACTACATATGGATAATTGGAAACTAAGGGGAAAGGGCATGGAATAAGAAATGTGAACTGAGGGTTTGAAAAATGAACCAAACATATAATGAGGAAGGAATCGTGAGTTGTAAGGTGCATTGGAAAGGGTTTTTATAACATAGATCCATGAGAGATTTTAGTAAGGACAAAGGAACTAGAATTGATTGCACAAATGAGAATTTAGATGGAAACCTTAAAGAACTTGGTGGGCATTCTTGAGAGGACACCTAAAAGTGCAATTTGGAAGGTAGTTGGTAGTAGAATGTGAGCACTAGAGTCCAAGGAAATTGAACATGATTATGACAACAAGAAGCAAACCATGGATAATTAGTTCATAGTAATGAACAATTAAATTAGAGGATCAAAAGATAGGTGTTCCACTCACTGGAGGGAAACAAGATAAAAGAAAGGACAATTTAAAGAGTAGCGAAATTATTAGTATTACATTCAATTACCAAGCCAAGTGTTAGGACTAAAAGTTTGAGCACAAAGAAAGAAGAGGCTCGATAATGGTTATAGGGAGAGAGTGTGTGTGAGCAAGAATAGGTATCTTGGAAGTGTTTCAATCTAATGTATGTTTGTGTTTAAGATGAATTGCCATTTAGATTCTAATATTGAATTGTGTCATGGTCTCTTGTTATATGTTGGTTTTTTTCCCCTAGTGTTTGGAGTTGTGATGTGGTTGAGTTTAACTTTGAGGCATCCGGCTAGTGTCACATATTTGTGTTGGTCAATTGGTCTAGTGGATTTGCATACCTACCAAATGGTTGTAGGATTTTTCAAGCAATAAAATTTCCCTAGAGGTTATCCCTAGACAAGGTAGAAAGGAACTTATGTGTATAAGCTTGTATTGTGTGCTATCCATAACCTTGGTTTGGCTTTTTGATGGTGGAAGGGAGTTGAACATAATGATAGCATTTTTTTTGAATAGTATGTCCTAGTTCAAAAGTAAGCAAGAATTGGTAATTTGGAAATATTCGCTTATTAGACCTTTTGGAACCACACATCCATAATGAGGGTGGTTGTACAAAAATATTGACATCGTATATTTTGGCATAGGGCTAGTGACATATATTTGTGTTGGTCAAAGGTTGGTCTAGTGGATTTGTGTACCTATCAGATGTTCATAGGATTTTTCAAGCAATGACCTTTCCCTAGAGGTTATCTCTAGACAAGGTAGAAAGGAACTTATGTGTATGAGCTTGTATTGTGTACTATGCATAACCTTGGTTTGGCATTTTGATGGTGGAAGGGAGTTGAATAGAATGAGAGGATTTCTTTTTTGAATGGTATGTCTTAGTTCAAAAGTAACCAAGAATTGGTAATCTAGAAACATTCGTCTATTAGACCTTTTGGAGCCACACATCCATTATGAGGGTGGTTAGACAAAAAAAAAACATCCTCTATTTTGGTAGGTTGCTTACTAGTTGATAGTTGAGATTTCTTGTGCACTGATTAAGACTTTCTAAATTATCACCTATTTTTCTCCTTAATTATGGTAATAAATTGTCTTAGGAAGACCGTGGTGGAGCATTTTATGTGTTCATTTTTTGGGTTTGAATTCCACAGACTTATTTGTCCCAACTCTTTACCTTTATATTAGATGTTATTTGTTAAGATATTTGTTTACATTTGTTGTACAATTTGAAAGCCATCCAATATGTTAATAGTTATATTGTGTTGTAATTTGGCACCTCAAATGACAACTTGCCATGGAGAATATTGGGTATGGCATGCAAGTTGCTTGTAAGAGCATGATGAAATTAGAAGTAGACATGCAATAAAATCTATGATGAGAAAGAAATTACATGTAACTTGGAATTTCTTGGAAGAGAAGTAGTGACTTGAACCTCCTTGGGTGTTGAAAAGTGTATATTGCATCTTGAAGCTCCTTAGTCTATATTGTAGATAGGGAATTAGGCAAAAGCATCATGACATTATAAAGACAACCACAAAAGAAAACATCATGAAAATAAACCTAATCACAATCAATAGAAGTATGGAAAACGAAATACTTAAAACAAACACAAACCAATGCAAGAACTTCTTCCATTCCCTTCCATTGTTCTTCTTTCTCCTTCAAATATATATGTGGCTCTCACCTACAAATACAAGTGTATTGAAAGCAAGATAATGATAAAATGATAGAAAAGTGATTTGGATACCATAAGGATACTTGAAATGTGGTTTAAAATCATTGAAAAATGGACTCAATTTATAGAGAAATTGGTCACCAAAATAACATGACAAAATAAAGGCATCTATGACAAATTCATGACAAATTGAGGAGAGATTTATGCCTCATAATTTATGACAAATTGGCCTCAATTGATTAATGACAAATTTGATTTATGAGCAAAAATAGCTTCATGAATTGAGGAATTGGCGGAGACAAATTAGTGGAGAAATTGGTGGGAGAAATTATAGGAAATGGGAAGCATGAAATTAGGAATGACAAATTATGAAAAAATTAGGAGAAAATTTAGGGAGAGAAAAGTGGGGAGGAAAATTAGGAGAGAGAAAGGTGGGGGAAATTAATAATTTCTCATTTATTAATTTCTCTCATATAAGGACAATTAGCCAATTAAATAAATAATTTAATTGTGACACCAGACATAGGGTAAATGAATAAATTCATTTATCCTAAGAGAAATATTAGTAAATAATTAATAATTAAAGAATTATTTAACTCTAAGAGAGAGATATAAGTCAAGATGATGTAATTAAATTGATTATATTGATAAACAATTAACATGACCAGGATAAGAATTTAATGATTGAATTGATTGATGAATACAATGATTGACAAATTAACTAAAATTCATTGAAATCAATGCTCAAGATCAATCATAGTAATTGAAATGACAAGGACAATTGACAAAGATAAATGATTGATGGAAAATTGATTGATGATTTCAATAAAGGATTGATAACGGACAATTGATTGATAATGATTGACAGTAGGACATTAAGAATTGATTGGAATTGATTAAGGTTTATGCTAATCGATATTGATTAGTGTTAAAATGATGATTAAATGACATTGCTATCTAACCATGATCATGAAATGACAATTGACATTGACATCAATAAGATCCAAATTGAAACGACTAAATAGGATCGAATAGAAAGAGAAAGTAGAAGAATGACACAATGTTGACAAATGATAAAGACCGAATGTGCAACATAGAGTAAGTGCTAGTAAGCGCAAAAACCTAAAAGAAGGTAACATGGACATGTTAACATGCAATGACGCAGATGTTGACCATTTTTTAGTTTCTACATATATATTTGTGTTGGTGTTAGAAGAAACAAGGAAGAAGATTTTGTGTTGGAAGATGCTACAAATTCACGTTAGAAGTTCTTTAAAATCCAAACATGGAGTATTAAAGGTGCATGCAAAAGTCTTAGTGTTTGTAATATGTTTATAAAGATATACTTAGTGGCACAACTTGAAGGTTTATCTTTTTACTTGAAAAGGATTTATTAGGATAAATTTGGATTTTTCTAGGATAAATTCTAAGTTGTGTTTCTATGTCATCTCCTATTTTATGTACATTATTAATCTTCATCAAGACTTTTTATTTGGATTTTAAATTTATAAATTTTCATTGATTAACAAGTTTATTCCAATTTGTGCATTTGATATTTGGTTTTGAATAATTAATTCCTAAACTTACATATAATATTAGAGCTTGGTTAAGTTTAATTTGTGAAAGAGGGAACATTTTCTTTCGTAAAATTTATTTTTAGTGGGAGGTATGTAGAAAATTTTGCAGGTATTGATTAAATGGCAAGCATGACTGAGAAGATGGAACTACGAAAAAATAATGGACATGATCTTGAGCTATGGTAGCTCAAGGTCAAAGAACTTTTTGTTGACATAGATGATTGGGTTATATTTTCTAGAGTTGGAGTTGAAAATATGGTCATATTTGGAAGAATTGTAAAATAAAAAATATGGAAGTCCAATGTTTTAGATTCAAGAACCTCAAATTAAGAATTTGCAAAATTGTTATTAACATCTTCTACAACCTATGCATGGAATGATGCATGGTTTATTGATTTTAAAGATTCTTTTCATGATTCTCCATAGGGAGTGGTTCACTACATTGAAGAAGCATAATGGAGGTGAAGTCTTCTTGGGATATTATACCTCACAAAATTATTGGATCAGGAAAGGTCAAGCTTGTGTTTTTAGATGTAAGAGTGAAAACTCTATCTGGAGAAATACACATTCTTGGTTTGGCAAGGAACTTGATTTTAATGAGTAAAATGACTAACGTGGGAGTGCATGTTGTCTTCTCCAAGGAAGGTTGCGAAATGGTTAGAGGGAATTGGGTATTGGTGAAGGGGATTTAGTATGGGGCCTTGTTAAAAATTGATGCTCGTAGCATGTGTGGCAAACATGTTTCCCCCATAGTTTAATATGTGTCTACAATGTATCTGCAATGCAATACCTCATTTAAAGGATAGACAAGGAAAACATATTGAAAGGTGATAACTTATGTAAGGAGGAAAATTTACTCAAGGGATAGCTTAAGCTATTGCTATGGTGATGCCTGGACAATTTCGAGATTATAATTTTCTCTTACATAGCCTAAAGTTGTAGTCAAGGTGACACCTTGGAAAGAAAGGAGACTAGATGTTATCTCAAGAAGGACTCAAGAAGTCATGTTTATTATTCTTCAAGCAAGAAAGCACAATGTTTCTTGGAGGATGTCTCCTCATCACCCTCAAGATAACTTAAAGGTTAGAGAATCAAGTTGGGGCCAAATTTTTTCCTCAAGCTATTTCTAGGGTGATACTTTAGAGGGAAAGGACTTTGAGTTTTACAAATATAAAGGAGATCAAATATTGCCTAGGTGATACCTAATGGCAAGGAAAGGATTATATTTTGATTCCTTTTGAAAATTTACGAATTTGAGAAAATCCTTGGAAGCTTCAATGAGGAGATACTTTAGCTAGCTATTGTCTAGGTGATACCTTTAGGGTTGGAAAGAATTCTTAGTGTAGCCATGTAAACACTTGGAGGGTTGAGGGGACCCAAAACCATAACCACAATGATACCCTAACAACACTTGAAGAGAATTGGATTTTTTTTTTTCAAGGTGTTGACTTGATGACACCTCAAGTTGCTTGGAATAAAATTCAAGGTTATCCCCATGATAATAGCTCAAGTTGTTGACATGGAGAAATTTTAAAATGTTTCCACAATGATACCTCAAGTTGTTGGAAAGGGGAAATTTCAAGATATCTCTCAAGAGATACCTCAATTTTAAAAGTTAAAATTTTTCTTATCAAGATTTAACTAGGGAAAAATTTCAAGCTATTGCTCTCATGATACTTTCAAATTTGTAGCATGAAAGATTGGGTCACTTTGGTGAAAATGGTATTAGGGTCTTGAAGTCCAAGGATTTAGTTGAGGGGCTTAAAGGTTGTTCTTTTGTTTTGTTATTTGTATGAATATTTTAAATATAAGAAACAAAATGTATTAGGTTGAACATGAGCTCTATAGAGTCTGAAAAGTTTTACAAAGATAATGGCATACATAGAAAGAGGCAAGTCAATACACCTCTTAGTAGAATGAAGTTGCAAGTGGATGCTTATGAAGGTGTTGAGGATATGAACTATGCTACTATGGAGACCGTATATCACTTTCAATAGGATTTTTTTGCAATGGCATGGTTAAGTGCAAAATTATCAATTAGACATAGATGATCTTTAGGGTTTTGAGTATATTTTTCATGATTCCTTGAGAAGATTTGAATCTCTTTTAGGGATTTTTGATAGTGATGTGGATTTATTATTTGTTGATAGATAATATTTTAAAAGTGAGAAAACATACTATTATGCCATTGTCTATTTTGGATTAGATATTGGAATCTTAGCATGCTATATCTACTTATGAGTAGATCTATTGGTTAGAGATAAATGATTTATTTTTGACAATGTAAATCATGGTTTTGTAAGAGAGTTCTTCGAATATGTATTGATCATGCAATGGGAGTATTAGCTATGATTTGGAGTTAGTTTTCTATGTTAAGTATAATGATAATTTTGTCTCGGGAAACTCTTGGCTATTGCGATGTTGCAATTGGAGTTTGGTTGGAATGAGATGATCAATTGTGTACGTATTGTTGCTAGATAGGTTCGAGCAAGGTTGGATATCTAATGGTTGTTGGAGACATATTGTTGGGGTTGAGTCTTAATATTTTTCATAGAAATATTAAGTATTCTACACCTCTTGATGAACGTAAGTTCAACATTGACCTCTCTAGGAAATTGTGTAGAAAGTGAGAGGGATTTATAGAAAGAGAAACAATTTTATACCCTAGTATTGAAAAGTCTCACTCAATAAAGATGATTTGATGGACATAGCCCATTTTTTTTAGATACATTCTATTATATGTTTTGTCTTCTTATGTGATTGAGTTTGAGGCAATAGAGATGTTAATTTTGATGATTAGTTTGAGAAGTATAGGGCATGATTTTCTTTTTCTTTTTTCTCTTATGTGTATGATTGTCAAGCTGCTGAGTCAATTTAGAGGATGAGTTTGAGAAGTACACGACATGGTTAGAAACTTTGGGTTTATTCCTTTGATATGGGAATCGATATTGTTAAGATCTTATTTCTGGATAACAAGCTTAGATATTTCATATTTGTTGTTGTTGTGTTTGACCTTGGAGTTGAATGGTCAGATGTTGATAAATTTTATAGATGGGGATTTAGAGAAAGAAATACACACTACATAATTAGGGCACTAATTGGTGTTAGTAAAAGAACATGGTTTGAAAGATCCCTCTCCATGGTTTGATTTTCATCTCACTACGAGGTTTGATTCTTTGGTTATTGTAATTGGGATTTTGATAAAGCTAAGTGAGATCATTGTACCATTTTCAAATTTGTTGGTGATCACTTTTATTTTACTTTATTATCTTTTAGTAATAGTGAAGGATATTATTAGGGCTCTTAGATATCATATTTCTATTTGACACGATTTTTTCTCTTTAAGATTATTTGGCATAGAAATTAGAAGGGATAAAGTGAATAGAAACAGTGGATTGGCCGTAGAAGCATGTTATCTTAGTTTTGCAACAAATTTAGTTTGTAGGATTTTAGATTACTTAGTGTTCTTTTACACCAAGTGATATAAAGAATATGAACCACATCCTTTTATACGTGCAATAAGTAGTTTATTATGGCTTGCACAAAGTCAAAGATTCCCTAGTAGTGGGAGTCCTAAGAAAGTGTATGTGTTTATTTGAAATATTAACTACTGCTTGACCGTAGTGGGGAGTGCCTTTTGGTATTTTAAGACATGGTTGGTTGCTTAGTTTTCTACTAGAGAGGATAAAATTTGAATGCGATAATGGATATATAGGGATTCATGGATTATGTTAGTAAACAACATGGATAAGAAAGGATCTACATACGGGTATGCATTTACTATGTTTTGTGGTGCAACTAGTTGGATGAAAAAAATGGTAGGCTAATATTTCTCTTTCAACAATTCTAGTTCAATGCATTACAAATACTCATACTTGTAAGGAGGCAATGGCTTCAAAGGTTGTGTTTTAATTTGGCTTGATAAGGAATAGTGTGGATTAATTGTGATAGTCGAAGTTCTAGTTTTTTTGACCAATAACATTGTGTTTAATACATGAATCAATCACATAAATATGCGATAAAATTTTGTTGATGCCTTGATGAGGATTAAAGGGTGATAATTGAGAAGGTGGACACTTTTGCTAATATTGTAGATTCATTAACCAAGGTAATGAACATAAGTTAGCCATAGATGGTGCAAATTGGCTATGGACATTAGCCCTAGATTAACTTATTTTTTTTGTTTGTTCTCTATTTGTGAGATCATTAAGATTATAGGTTAGGTGTGTTAAACACTTTGAAAGTTGTGTAATTTTTTAATGTTTATATTTTGTTGCAATTTCAACCCTCATTGAATGGGGCACCAACCTTGGAGGAATTGATGAGATTGCTTGAGTGTCATAATTGAGCACTTTGAATGTGAATGTTGGGTTGTAAGTTACTATAATATCATGATAAAGGGAGTTACAAGTAGACATGAAAGAGAATATATGATATAGATAAATTGGAATGATTCTTGGAAGAGAAGAATCACAAATTGAACCTCCTACTTGGGTGTTGACGAGTGTATATTCTATCTTGATATTGAATGTTGGTGTTGGAAGAAATGAGGACAAATATTTTGTGTAGAGATATGGTTTTGGATTGTTGTCAAAACTGCTTCAAAATTTGGGTATTGAGCATTTAAGGTGCATGAAAGAGTTTGAAATTGTTGTAGTCTCTTTACTTGGTTAATTTCGAGACAATAATTTGAATGTTATATTTTTTACTCGAAAGGGTAATCATAAGGAAAATTTGGAGTTAAATTTTTATGCTATCTTCTATTTTTGTCCATTATTAATCTTCATCAAAATTTGTTGTCATTTGGACCCTGTTATTTTAAGTTTCTGTCAATTATGAAATTTATTGTAGTTAAGGGTTTCTAGATTTGATATAGTTTTGAATATAGAAAGCATATAATTCCTTACATTATAAATAAAATCTTGGACACATGATTTGTAAGCCATTCCTTTAGATATTTTTAATCATTTTACATATATGGGAGGTGATAGTTTTCATCAAAATAATTACTTTAATAGAATGCCAAGGCAAGAGGAAACACCACTCATTGAATATTTTGTTTTGATTAATTATCAAATGAGGTTTCCTCTTTGAATATGCCCATACTATTTAAAAATTTTCTCTATGAGTTCAATACAATATTGCCCTCTTTATTTCATTTATAGTGCATACTCTTTTTTTTTGTTGTTATTGGATTAATATGTGTAATGGTGGTGAAAGATGGTGATGAATAAATCAAGAGGAAAGCTTTTCTCTCCTCAAGAGAAGAAGTGGAAGTTTCACAAAAGATTCTCCTTAACCTTTTCATGCACATTACATTAAAAGAGGGAGGAGAATTCACTAGATCCAATCTCAATAGGAAGAGATTGAATGCTAAGTGAATTGACAATGGATTTGGAAAGTAAAAGTAACCCCTCTTTTAGAATGTAAAAGGTTGAATTATGTGATTTAAGACTAAGTGTAAAAGAGACAAAGAAATGACTATAGCTTGAGATAGGAATGCGGGATGAAGTTGTGCACCTAGAATCGATAGTAAAAATGTTGAGACGAAGCTCCCTTGCAAATTTGAACGAAAGTTGTCAGGACCATGTTGAAAGTGCACACGGTCCTCCGAAAAATTCGTGCACCGAAAAGGGGTTTTCTGCCTCTGAAAATGAAGTCCAAGTTTGCAAATATAGCTGCACACCTACAACCTACACACATAAAAGAGAGGAACGGGGGTTGGTATTGGGGGTTTGCCTTCAGACCAAACCCTAGTTTTGGAATTAACCAAATGATGTAAAGTATTACTTGCAAGTAAATGTAAATGAAAGACTGAAATAGAATTCACCTCAAGGGAGGATGCAATTGAAATGTACATAGAGTTTCTTGTGTGGAATTGAATGATGAAAGAGATCTCCTCTTCAATGGTTGAATCCTTGACTTGAATGCAACACCTAGCCTTGAAAGGAGACTTGAGAATGCTCAATGCTTAAAATGAGTGCTTGAATTCTTGAATGATCGAATGCTTGAATGATGATAATGATTGTTCACCTTACTTCCGCTTATGCAAATAGGAAGGGAAAATGTGTCTTAAATACTCATCAATTAGGGTTAGTTGACTAATTTTTCGTCATAGGCCGACATAGGGAAACTTTTCCTACTTCAGAATTGCAAATATTCCTAGGATAGGGGCTCCACGCCCTTGTCGTAGGGGGGAAAGGGGCACCACACCCCTGTCTCACCCTTATCCAGGATAAAAAGAAACAAAGGAGAGTGCAGGGTGCGAGGAAATGCAATTTTCGGGCAGTGTGAGCATGTCTCGGGTCTCCGATCAAGCTTAGGGATTCGTTTCGCCAACATGAAGACCGAAATGTGGTTTAAAATTGTAAGGTCACAATTTTATGATGCTACAATATGTTGTAGGAATAATTGTAACATTTTGGTATTAGAGATCTCACCATGGTTGTGTTCTATTGCATCATAAATTATTTAAGGCTTGCAATGTTTTATGTGATTATCTATAATATGATCTCACTTCACCCTCTTAGTATTTGGTGATAAGAAAGTGGCTACATAAGTAGTGGCACTAATCATTTTGTCTAAAATCCACTAAATAGTGTTTTTTATTGCTAGTAGTTTATTTTTATTTTTAGACTAGAAACCTTGTACTATAGGTTTTAAATATACTTAGGCCAACTATTATATTTGGTTAAGACAAATTCACCATAGGGAATCTAGAGGGGTGCTTAAACTCCAATATGGTTTCAAATAACATTTGAACATAGCTTTGAACTTTAATGTACCCTTTGGGTATAAAGGAAGACTTCATATATTAATTTGGAACTAGGCCATGAATCCTAAGACCAACAAGATATTCATAAGTGGTAGATAACTAATTACATTATAGTATGGAAACAAGTTTCTCCAAACTTAATAATCTTGACAAGCTTGATGGCCAAAATAATAGGTTGAGTATCTTTATTTCCATGTATATGAACATCTCTACATAACTTTGACAAAATTCACATTCTAATGTGGGATAAAACACTATAACTGTAACACCCCACCAATGAACCCCAAAGGATCTAACCTAACTAACTCAACTAAGAAGAGAAATATTTTTTTTAAAAACATCTTAAAGTGATTTCTAATACAATGCTCTATTAGAGATAACATTATGAACTCAAATGCACAAGTGGAAAGAAAGAAAAGCAAACCATCCTTTAAGGTTCCTTAACGTTGTTACTAACAACTCATAAAAGACATGAAGGAGACTATAACTAACATAATCACCAATCAACCATTCATTATGAGATTATAATTAATGAGAAAGCTAACATAATCTAAAAGATTCATTTCTATTTTATTTTCAGTGTAATGAGAAACTAATTGCATTCATTTAATCTTTAAGACTAGGTTCATTTTAGGACCCAAATCCAAATGTTCCTATAATTCTTTAGAATGCTAAATGACTAACACATACCTAATTCAAACTATGCAATAACACCATTACAACTATCATAAATCCTACAAGATCATTTCACTTAGATTACATCATTGTTTACATCATTCGCCTTGTAGGCATGTCTAATATTACAATTATATTTGATATACATATAACACCACAATTGTAACATCCTAAATTTTACTCCCTTACAATTTTGACCACATTTGGGTCCTCACCTTAGCGTTTGCGCCCCTAGGCATGATGAGGACCTGATTATGCTCATATCATGCAAATTTGATTTCATGCATCATTCAAACCCTTCATCATGACCCCTAAATTGGGTACGACTAGGGCATGGTGCCTTGGTCTCTAATAGGACCAGGTCGCCACACCTTGGTACTCCCAATTAGAGCCTTGTTTTGGGCCCCTTGGCCATTTCAAAAATTGAGTGGTAAACCCAACCTCGTGTCGGCTCATGTTAGAAAATTAATATGTTTTTCGACTAGAAAATTTAAAAGGCCTTTTCCTCTTATTTAGAGATCATCATCATCAACACACACATGAAATTCAATTTAACATCAAGTGATCAAGCATTCAAGTCAAGTGAGCAAGCAATTAGTCTTCCATCAAGCATTGGAGCAACAATAAGGTCAAGATTCAAGCATTGGAGTTGACATTCATGTTCCATGTTGTTGAAGACTTCATAAAACCCTAATTTTTTGTGGAGACATACAAAACTTGACAAGGAGGTATATCATTTGTGTTTTCAATCATTATTCAACATCTCCCTCAAAAGGATAATATTTCCATTACTGCAATTTAATTACCTCTCATTTCTATTTCATGGTTAATTCCAAAATTGGGGTTTGACTTAGGCAAACCTCTATTCCCAACCTATTTCCCTTTCTTTCTCTGTGCATGAAACAAGTATGGAGTTGCATCTTCAGGATAAGCATTATTTACATTGATGAATCAATACCCCATTGGAGTGCAACAAGTTTGGAGGACTAGGGCGATCGAAAACATGATCTTGACATTTTAGGATCTCTTTCTAGGAACAGGTTCGAATTGGCTTACATTTCTTAGATCCAGGTTTGTCGCTCAATCCCACGACTGTAGCTTATCATTTCCATGTTTTTACTTTCATTTTTAACACTTTTACCCTAATTTCAACAATTCAACTTACAAAAGAGGTTTATTCATCAAAACCCCCAATCCAATTATAATTCTCAGTCCTAATCCTTGCTGGTTTGTGACTAGATCTATTGGATTGGAACCCTCTTTTGAATTTAATGGTCTTAAGTCATAAAATTAGTAGCTTTTACTACATCTAATGGTGGAAACCCTAATTTTTCACCATCACATTTTGGTGAACCCGAATCCTTACACCTACAATTCTGATTTTTGTTTTCAGATTTGAGTGTTTATGCAATTTAAAATTCAAATTTACAATTGAAGGTTTAAATTTTCATGGAATTTTAAAAATTTAGAGGTTGAATTCACAAAAACCCTAATTTTTAATTCTAAAATTGAGCTTGTGGGTTGTCTAATTTGGAATTATCATTTCAGATTTGATTATTCATTTAATTTAAAATTCAAAATTTACCTCCTAGATCTCATTTTCAAGTTGAATTACATAAATTTAGTGGTTGAATTTACAAACATCCTAATTTATAATTCTAAAATTTACCACGAGGGTTGCATAAATTTTAATTTAACTTTCAGATCTGATTTTTATGAATGTTATGCTATGATATAAATGCATTTACCTTTCAAATTCATAAATATAATTGGTTAATCAATCATTTTCACAAAAAAATGTATTTCTTAATCATAATTTTCAAATTCAAATTCAAATTTCCCTCCTTTGTGCATGAGTTTTACTACTATTAGTCCTACCTATAATATTCCCGTGAGAAGAAGTTGTAGAATTAAGGCTTCCCAAGTTTTAGTTACTAAGGATATGTAGCCTAATTTGGATAACTTGTTTCATGAGAATGTGGGTGGTCCTTCTATTCCAACATATGATGTCATTTATCCCTATTATTTACATAATTCTCATGATGTGGGTGAATCACTAACTAGGGTTTCCGTTGACCAATTGGAAAAGATACACAATGGATTTGAAAATCTTGAACAATGGATGAGTCAACAATACCCGGAAAGTGACGATATCCCATTGATTGAAGGAATAAAAAGAATGGTTCAAAGTGAGAAAATTGGTGTTGATTTGTTGTGTGACCTTTCTCATATTATTGACACTAATATCACACATTTCAAAAGTTTTGATGAAGCCCTTGGTTACACTCAACCTCCTATTGAAGTTAATCATTCTATTCCCATGCCTACTTCTATGCCTAGTGTGCCTACTTTCACATCAAACATCATGGCTACTTCCACACAAAATGTTATTTCTACAAATGTTAGTCAAGGGGGCAACATTAATAATCAAAACTCTTTCATCCCTCTTTTCGCAAGTCTTCCATTTGTTACCCAATCATCTCCCATATCTACCTATCATGGTGTCCCACCTCCTTATTCTCAACCTCCTCCTTCATTTAATAATGTTACTCCTCCATCTCAATCCAACATGTCCAATTTCAAATCATCCACCAAAGCAAGTTCCATAAATAGCCTAGCTCAAACAATGTCATCCTTGCAATAGCAAATAGCTTCCATGAACCAATCAAAATATAATGTGCCCACATTTGATGTAGTGAGACCATTATCTAATGGCATTGTTCGTGTTGTCCTCCCTAAACATGTAGAAGTCCCTCAATTGGAGCTTTATAATGAAACAGGTGATCCTATGACTCATTGGAAAATATTTCTAACTTTGTGTAGTGATTTTGCCTATGATCAAAGACTTTTGGCTAAATTGTTTACTAGAACATTTAGAGATAAAGCTTTGCAATGTTATTGTTCTTTATCTCCTTAGTTATATCACATCATTTCAACAATTGGATAATGCTTTCATCCAACAATTTCACAATAATATTGATCCTAATATTACTTTGACTGATTTAATACATTGTTATCAAGGTGTTAAAGAAAAAGTGTCTTGTTTTATTGGTAGATATAAGCATTTGTATTCTCAAATTTCTTATCCTATGCTTGATCAAGATGCTCAAAGAATTTTCATTTATAATTTCCAAAATGACATTAGGAATAAGCTTCTCTTTTCTGAGTTTACTTCCTTTATGCAGTTGTGCACAGTAGTTCACAATTATCAGGTTCAAGTGAGTCATTTTCAATCATCTCCTTCAATGGCTCTGGTTGATAAGAATGAAAGTGCTCAACAACCTTTTGTGAAGTTTAAACTGAACAAATGATACATTTGTTGAATATTCGAGCAACTGAGCGGGGGGAGGGGGGTGAATCAGATGATAACTTAAATCAATTTCTCTTATTATTTTGTACAACCAAATTAACCATCAAAATAGATATAGCATGAAAACATAAACATACAACACATCACACAATGAACATGAGAAATGACATGGAAAACCCAAGAAGGGAAAAACCACAGAGAATGTTAGGTCTCAATATAGAACACCGGTTAAGGTGATTTTTACAAAGGGTGGCTCACTGCCCACAAAAAGGCCCAGTTCCGAAGAAAGGGAGAAAGAAAGAAAGAATCCACTACTAAAACACAATCTACAAAACTAAACTGCTTCCAGTGCCTCAATACTAACACACTCTCACATATCGCCAACATTCAAATCTTTCCTTTCCAATCTTGCACATCTTCAATAAAAATGTTACACTTTTTCCATATTAACACATCCAAATCATTCTCATATATATAATGCCTTCCGGGAAGCATAATCTTCCAAGTCAACAAAGACAAGGATCTAAAATAGGTCAACACTAAACATTCCAATGGTGGGAAGGAATGAGAAGTAGACTATATCACAACACACATGAATGGTCAGATCAACACATTACAACCATTACAAATTCCGGACCCAAATCAAGACTCACATGCTACATCAAAGCCGCTACACATCCTTGAGTTTCAGACTTAATCCATACCCAAACATCATTTCCCAAAACATAAAAAATAAGAATTGAATTGAACCAAGATATGCATGAATACCATCAATCAACACCATATATGATAACTAGAAATATATGGATTACCAACAACACATCTGATCTATCAACACATCTTTCAGAGCAACAAAGATTCCAAGAACACATATTCTAGATCACCAATTCCAACCATTGTGTTGAAATCAATGATAACCAAATATAATAATCAACAACATATCTGCAACAACATCAAGTTCAATGACAACAACAATACCCAAGTAGCAGCCATGACAACAGGTGTGCCTCCTTTATCCAAGTATTTTAGAAAATAATTTACTCTTCTTTTTGAATCTTTGCATAGCATTATGACATAATTTTTGAGCAAGAACATCTTGAAACTTCCTCCCATCAAACCAATTGACACAACCAAACCTTTTCCACCTCATTATGATGCCAAAGCCTTTTTCCAATATCATCGTCAACCCGGTCATGATACAAAAAAATGTTATTCCCTAAAAAGTAAGATCTAAGACCTTATTGATAACAATACCATATCTGTAGCTGGTGTGAATGAAAAAGGAAACAAATCCATAGCTCCTCCAAATCAAAATCTCTAAATCATTATCAATCCTTTTCCTTCTCATTCTACTAATGTGATTGAGTCTAAGCATCTTGCCTTTTCTCCTAGTGATCTTGGACTTAGTCTAACAATGTGGTGAATCTTATTGATTAACCTACACCTCCTAAGGACCTATGTATTACCTTTGATCCTAGTGAGACTATTGAAGCACCCAATGGCCCATTATACATCACTACGAGGATAAAAAACATGCTTTCATTAGGTGTGCTTAATGATCTTGTGTGCATGGTAAATGTGATAACTGAAGAATTATCTTTATACATTACAATTGCATCAAGTGATGCATGATAAATCTGATGTGATAATTAAGATCTTTGATGGTTTCTCTTGTATTGCTATTGGCTATATTACCCTTCCCGTTGAGGTTGGTACTAAATCTTTAGATGTTGATTTTAGTACTATTCCTACAATGGAATAATTTTGTGTTATGTTGGGACGTCCTTGGCTCTCTTTCATGAAATTGATCCCTTCTACTATTCATAAGTGCTTGAAACCCTCTTCATGACAAAATTGTAACAGTTAATTGTAGCATGCACCAACCCATGATTAGGCAAGGGGATGTTAGTCTTGATTAATTTTGGTCTAAACAATTTGAACCTCTTAAGCCTTGAAGTGAAACTCTTTTTCAATTTTATCAAAGGTGGAAGAATGAGATGATCCTATCCTTGAGCAAGCCTAGAGATCCTAACCCCATTCCTCTTTTTCATAATAGACCTATTCCTCCTCCTCATGATGGAACCAGTCTTGTTCCTACACGTTCTACTCCCCCTTTATATGCTGTGGTTCTTCCTCCTTAATATTACAAAGGAAAGTGCTCGACATACCCTATCTTTCAACCTAAAAAACCTTCTCCTTTGCATCCTTCTTTTAAGAAAGAGAAGAAGCCTATGCTTGTTGATCACAAACCTTCACAACCTTCGGCTAAAACTAAAAGAAACTACTGTGCGAGATAATGCCAATGGAGATGTCGTGCTAGAGCTCGTGAACTAGATTCTCAACCTATTTCCTCCTTGAACACTCCAAATGTTTACTTGATCCCATTTGTCTATCCTTCGCTTAATCCTAGGGAGGAAGCTAAACCTAAATATCCAAGATATAAAATTCTTAAGAAAAATGATGGTTCAAGTTCTATTCCAATCAAAGATCCTAATTTTATTAATCTTGATGAGGAGATGGATGAAAATTATGTTCATGCTAACAATGTTGATTCATGCGATGAATATGAATATGTTGATGTTGATAATGATTTACCTAAACAATTTTCACAAGCTTTAGTCCTAGCTCCTAGTAACAAACAAAGTGATCCATCATTAGAGCATGGTCCTTGTTTGGAACTTGTGATAGCTCCATCTACTGTACTTGATTGTGCTCCTCTTGCATATTGCCCACCTTCCCAAAACAACGTTCAACGAGATGGGGAGGTGGATGACATGCTTGATTAGGTTTATTCGTGCCATAGATCCCCCCTCTCTCTCTCTTGCTTGTTCGTAACCTTCTTCTATTTGTTGTCCCTAGTGTTATCTAGTTAAGAATGATGCAAATTATTGGGATCTCTTTTGGTGTCTCCCATGTTGACTCAAAAGACACATGTGCCCTTCTTCCAAGTGGTTCTACTTTCTTTGGGGGAAGAGGACAATTCAATGTAAATTTATATACATGATATACATTATTTATCATAAGAGCATATTGACCCCAGAGTTAAGTAGGATCCTTATGTGTTTTGTGTTTTGTGATCATTATCCTTTGATCTATATCCTTCTTGGGGGCATATTATTGCGATAAGGTGCTTCTCTTTTGGATGAATTTATAGTACCTTAAAGCCATTTATCCCTATAAGGCGTGCACAATGACTTTAACGTGGGGACATACACTTTGCTCAATGTTCCTGTCTTTGCATATCTTGATACTCAAGTTACTTAGTGAACTTAGCCTTTGCTTTGTAATTTTGGTATTTTTCTTTTCACGACTCATGGTAAGTGAACCATACTAGGCTTGCATTCATGGTTCTCTTTCTCTTTCCTATGATGTCCCTTTTATCTTGATCTTGAAGTCATAAGATACTTTAAGTGCATTGGGGGCTTGGTGTGTGTTGTCTCCTTAGCATCTCGATGAAAGCCTTTCAATGTGAACCTTAGTACTTTACCAAGAGTATGCTTAGTCTTATAATCTCGCCAAAGTGGGGGCCAAGTGTAACGTCATAAATTGTACTCCCTTACAATTTTGACCATATTTGGGTCCTTATCTTAGCGTTTGAATCCCTGGGGATAATGACTTTATTTTTCTCATATCATGCAAATTTGACTTCATGCATATTCATTAAAACCCTTTGTCCTAGCCCCTAATTTAGGTAGGACCAGGGCATGGAGCCTTGGTCCCTAATAGGAAAAAGGTGCCACACCTTGGTCCTCCCAATTAGGGCCTTGATTTGGGCCCCTTGGACATTTTAAAAATTGAGCGGGAAACCCAGCCCCGTGTTGGCTCATGTCAAAAAATTAATATGTTTTTCGACTAGCAAGTATAAAAGAAGACTCTCTCCTCTCATTTAGAGATCATCATCATCAACACACACACACACAAAAAATTTAATTTGACATCAAGAAATCAAACATTCAAGCCAAGTGAGAATTCAATCAGTCTTCCTTCAAGCATTGGAGCAAAAATAAAGTCAAGATTCAAGCATTAGAGTTGACATTCATGTTCCATGTTGTTGAAGACTTCATAAAACCCTAATTCTATGTGGAGACAAACAAAACTTCACAAGGAGGTATATCATTTGTGTTTTTAGTCATTATTTAACATCTCCCTCAAAAGGAGAATATTTCCATTATTGCAATTCAATTACCTTTCATTTCTATTTCATGGTTAATTCCAAAATTGGGGTTTGACATAGGCAAAACCCTATTCCCAACCTATTTCCCTTTCTTTCTATGTGTATGAAACAGGCATGAAGCTACAATCTTCAGGATATGCATTATTTACAGTGATGAATCGATCCCCCATTGGAGTGCAAAAAGTTTGGAGGACCAAGGCGATTGGTGACATGATCTTGAAATTTTAGCTCTTTTTGGGAATAGGTCCAAATCGTCTTACAATGCTCAGATCTAGGTTTGTGGCTCAATCCCGCAATTGTAGCTTATATTTCCACATTTTTACCTTTGGTTTCAACAGTTTTACCCTAATTTCAACAATTCAACTTACAAAAGAGGTTTATTCATCAAAATTTCCAATCCAATCATAATTATCAGTCCTAATCCTTGTTGGTTTATGACTAGATCTATTTGATTAGAACCCTCTTTTGAATGTAATGGTCTTAAGTCATAAAATTAGCGATACATCTAATGGTGGAAACCCTAATTTTTTCACCATTTCAACAACAATATAAAGAATATATGAATCTACCTCTAATTTTTATAGTAAACTATATCTAAGAGAAGCATCTTGAATGAGAAGCAAAGTCAATCCATGCAAATAACATGTCTAAAACACCTAATGGAAGTAGGCAACTACCACCCAACCATGTGGAACCCAAGGCCCCACCTCCTGTGCTAGTAGATAGACATATGGCCCACATTCACTCAAGCTAGGCTTAAAATAATACAAGATCACTACCTACATCCACATGATAACAAAAAGAAGCAAGGAACACAAATATGAACAACATAGCATGGACAACTCTAGAGGACTTACAAACCACAATACAAGGGTAGGACACTAGTGCTCACAAGGGAAGAGTGTCATCACATAGCTTGGTATGGGTTGTCTTGGTAGGTCTCCATAGACCTCGAACCCTATCTTGGGTTATCTTGGTAGTCTTTCCTGACCCCCGACCCCCATACAAGACTAATGTGGAATCAACATACCTTTTGTGAAAACAAGGCAGTTGTTCTTGCCATTCTAGGCCTTCCCAAACTCATCCCGAGCCTCAACAAGCACTTCAAGCCATGAGTGGGGAATTACCATTATCTTGATTAATGTGAAATAATACCCAAACCCCTATGTTCATTAATTGAGGTTATCAATGGATAAAAAAAACTCTTCCAATGGGTTGTCTTGACAATCATTTAGGATCTTGACCCCCATGGAGAGCCACTCTCCCTTATGACACTATGCCTACCTTATATCCAAAGTATAAGAATAAGATGAAACATGGATCATTGCCATATGAACATCATAAAATGATTCAATTAAGTCTCATAATAAAGATATGAAACAACATTGCTTCCATAAAGAATCAATATTAATATCTCAACAATAGAGAACATAGGCCTCGATCCAATAGAGGAATAACATGAGATAAGACCAAAAGATAGTCAAGAAATCATATACATCCATACAAAAATCCAATAAAAACAATATGATTATAACTTTACTGATAATTAGGACAAAAACCCATTGCCCAACATCTAGAACCTCTTGGAGATACTCGAACCCCAAAATTCATTGAAATGACTCAAACCCCAACACCTACGCACTTGCAGGCTTGATTTGTGCCCTTATAGGACTCATTTGACCCATAGTAAGCCTGAATTGCACCATTTTAAGTTTTAATTGCACGCTTGTATGCCTTTTTTGTGCCCTTGTGTAGAAACTAGGGTTTCCAGAAAACTTAGACTTTGACTAATCAACAGGCATCAAAGATGACTCGATTTTCAAAATCTAATCAAGAACCATTTGAGAAGAATAATTTTAATATCCAAAAAATCATTGAAATAGGAAAAATAGAAACATAAAGATGGTATAAGAATTCAATTTCCAAAACCGCACGTTTAAAACTATCCAATGGTGAAAGGAAAATCAAATTTTCATTCAATCAAGCAAATAGCCATACAACCTCATTTCTAGAATTGAATATAGAATTAACATATAGATAAAACAACTTTTAGATCATTACTTCCATTTAAATTTAAAATAAACAAGAGAAAAGCATAGAAATCCTACCTCAAATAGAAGCAATTAGGTATGAAATTGAAGAAGACAAAGTTGTAGAAAAATTTAACCAAAGCAATCCAATTCCCAATCAATTCCAAAAATAAAAAATCTTTCCAAAAATAAATCGAAGCCATTTACTCAATCCTCAAATCATCCCCCACAAATCCCCTCAAAAATCAAATTCAAATCTTCCACAAAACTCTCCAAAATTTCTAGCCAATTTCCTTTTCCAAAAAGAACTCTCCAAAATCAAACACAATGAAAAAAAAAAAACCTTAGCCATCTCATGGAAAAAACCAACTCCCAACTCCCAAAAATATTAATTAAAATTCATTAAACCTTAATACCTACTCAACCAATGAAAAGTCAAGAAATATTAATACATAAAATGCTAAATCAAATTTTGGTTTGTGGGATTAACGTTTCCCACCAAACATAACTCAAAACATAAAAATATAAATGCAAATATAATTAGACTTTCCTTAAAAATTACCACCACAATAAATGCATTCTAAAATATTAAAGAAAGGAAATAATACATTATACATATAAATATAAGCACCTACAATGAATATATTATTAATAAAAATGCAACCATATATTTATAAATAACAATTAATACATAAGACAAGGATAAATTATAACTTGCACATACACATACATACACAACCGGGGTTAGCAGATATTTCCTTAATGGCATTCCGATAAGGTAAACACATGACTAGGATTATTGCCCTTATGTAGAGCAAATGTTATAGGTTAGGTCAATTGGGCCAATATGCTATCTCCCATAATCACCATTGGGATTATTTAGGCATGCTCAGACCTGTGGGACTAGGTGGAGTCGATGCCCTGTACTTGTAGCCTTGCATCATAAATGAACACATATACAAATATAATATATACAATATTTACACCCACATCAGTGAAGGGGAATCATGACATCATATGTCTCTCCTAGGAGAATGATAAGACATCATCCCCTCTCACCACAATCGGGAACATACACATAATACATGAATCAAATCTTGATACATTTTAACTATCATAATTTATCACATCATATTAACTAATTCCGTTAGTACATGGGTTAGTAACCATATAATAATATGCATCACCTAACATAACTCATTCATAAAGAACATAATCACAATCCATTATAACATGAATATTAACATGACATATATCTAACTCTAACATTATAATAGAGTCTCATTAAGTTGAACCATCATAAAAAATAGCATCATTAAAACCACATATAAAACCAAGAAGTCACCATGAGTCCATCCAAATAGAATAATTGTCTAGACATGGAAAGGGTATCACTAATAAACCTAACTTCAACAATTATTCCAGAACATAGAATAAACATCATCAAAGTGATCATATTGAATCTACCAATATCAAAGAGAATATCAATATAAAGAATAAAACAAGACACAACAAATATCAAGAGCACAAACAAACCCATAAATATCTATCACATTCCATCATAAAGGATGGATCAGGGAGGGGCACTACAATAACATTGTTGGTTTTTCTAGTCCATAGAATCTTGGAAAACTCCAAATTGCACCTAAATTGAACTTTCAAAAGTTTGATGGCATAGACCCTACAAATTATTAGTTCTAGAGAATTCTAGGTTTGTGATCTTATCCTTAAGAATAATTAGAAAAATGCCACTTGGGAAAGAGAAAACAAGGGTAATTTTGAACCTAATTTTTTGTGGTCCTTATGTGATTGTGAAAAAATAGAGATTGAAAGAATACAAGTTGGTTTTACAATAAATATATGAACTAGAAGAGATTCTTAACATTTTGCATCTTAGGTGCTTATACACTTGATTAAAAAATGAAAAAAAACTAAAAATAAATAAATATTAAGTAAAGATAAAAATTGGGTCCTTTGGTGAAAAATATTCCTATGGAACCTTATAAAAGCACCATAATTAAAATCTAATTTTGAGAATCATATTTGAATAACTAGGTACCTATTATCTATAAGCACTCTCTACACCTAGGGGAACCATTTATCTTATTTTCCATCCAATTTATCCACCCATCCATGCTTATGGATTGGGGATAGAAAATTGATCTATTCTTTGGGAAGAAATGTTGGAGCACTCCTTAGAGTAGCATTGACTAGATATTATTCTACAACATGAATCCTTAGTAAAAATATTCAATCTTTGCTTCATGCAAACACATTGCAACCTAAGCCAATTATCTTGATGCAATCCTTTACCTCATCCTTAAATAATATCTTTACTCAAACTAATCAATTGTGTAGGCCCTATATAGAGATATATGTATGGTGTGTGTGTCTATGCAATACTATAATTTTTTTAGTTAATATCGTTGTCAAATTTCTAAAGCTAGTTGACATAGTCAAACATTGGTTGCTAGATTTTCAATGTTGATTGCCACAACAACTTGTCATTGAATCCACTCTTTGTTGCTATTACCATCTCTTGATTACTACCGAGGCACCACCAAGGACATTTTCCTCCACACCATTCAAGAACCACAACCACTCCACTCATAATGTAGCACCACTTTGCAAACATCTCGATGATTCTAGGGATGTTTTATAAAGGCCCTATATATATTTCAAATTTCTATAAATTGCACTTGGCAAGGGATAGAAAGATGACTCTATCTACTTTATTGTGGTTTTATTTATTTATATTGAATAATGCAATGTTTTTTGTTATTTTCCTTTGAAAGTCCATTTTTATTTATTTTGTGAAAATATAACTTTTTCCTATGATGTCAACATTTAGCGTTAACACAAGGGATGTGATGGTACATGTAGTTTTTCTTTTGTCTTGGGAAGCCTATTTTCCTATATAATTATAATATTTCCATTGTTATAAATGGTGGTCAATCTAGGCTTCCAAATTTATAAATTATACCCGAAGCTTGTAATTTTTATTGTGAAGATTTTTTTACAATTTTATTTATTGTGGGGGGATTCTATTTTCAATAAGAATCATTCCAAATAGTATAGAATTTAGCATTATATCCCTATGGGTGTGTGCGTTATTCTTGCACACCCTATTCATTTGCTTGTACACCATATTTGACATGATGATAGATCCCTTTGCACACCTTTGTGCCATATTTTAGCTGATTTTCTAACACTTATCCTTTTGCACTATTGTGGGTTCTATCATCATATGGTTATGCTAACATGCTTCCTTAGTTTCTCTTTGGAGTTATGCTTATTGTTTATGAAATTGTTACAATATAGACACTCCTGCATTCCTATTTATGGATGCAACCTTATACATTTTTTTTTATCAGTATTTGTGAGAATTTGGCACTTATGTAGATCACCACATGCACATATAGTAGTTTTAATGGGGTCACACGTACAATGTTTATTGTGTCTCTCTAATTACAATACCATCAAATTTTTTTACTTCATATATTTATTTTTCTTTTGTGCTGCCATTTATGCAATATATGATTGAGTAGTGGAATTGATGACACTCATGAAGTGCCTCACTTATCTTGATTCACACTCATTCGTGCTTGTTTGATTCAAACACAAATTAGTTAAATTTAGTAGAGTTCTAAAATTCTATATGTTTAACAAGAGTTCTCCATCTCCCTTTTTTCAAGGATAGCTTTTGCGGATGAACTTATACATCCTTCTATTGCTCTCTTTTTTGGAAATGAGCTTTTCCCTCACTTGATTTTCTCCTTTTATTCATTTGTGAGAGAATTTATTATAATGAATAATTCATCAATCCTTGTTGTTGAGACTCATTTTATATTGTTTAAATTTCACCCTAAGTGCCACTTAAAAGGTCTATTAGTGGGACAATATTTTTTACCTATCTAGTTTGATAAGGTCCTATTCACAATACACTTTGTTGGAGCAAAGCTCACAAGCCAAGATCAACAACTGCTACAACTTCCACAACAAGAGAATATATATAAATCACCAGGAAATGATATTATGCTAAGATGAAAAACTAAGTACATATGCTTTGCTTATAAAGGCATGAGCTAGAAACAGAGCACCAATGAGGTGCTAGGGTAAGTACACCTATCTTCCAACTATAGACACAAAATACTAAGTGTAGGTAGTTAAAATAATATTAAACCTTACCTAACACCTATAAAGATGATATGATGCCTAGGTAAACTTAAGCATATGAGTAAAAAATAATTTACTCCAACAACTCACCTTAAGTGCAACATAGGGAGAAGAATTATTATGCAAAATATAATGTGATATGATAAATGCAATACATGGGTTCCATCAATTAGGCTATGTTAGGTACCCATGAACAATACAAATCTAACTAGTCTATTACAAATAGAGAAAATGAGAAAACCTCCTAGGGCAAAAATCCTCTACAAAAAAAGATAATGCAAGCAAACATAAGTGATAGGATGAGTGATGAATGAAGGTATCACCACCAATACCCCCCAAGAATGACATCTATCATGAAGATACAATTAGTAGCTCCCCCCATAGGAGGGAAGGTGATAGAATGTGTAGTCCCCCCATTATTAATTATCTCTTGCAAGAATGGTAAGTGTTTGAAGATAGAACAATATCCAAAGCTTACAAATAACTTGTCTCCCCTTAGGAAGAAACAAAACCATGTAGAGATGCAAGAGAGCTTCCCATTTTGGATATGAATTGGTAGGAAGTTGAATCTAAATTTATAATGATCTCTCTGAAAAATGCTTAAGTGCCTCCTTGTGCATGAAAGATGATGATTCCACACTCCAATCAAACAAACAAGACGGTGACAAACTGGAACTATGCAAAAACTAATATGGAGCAAGATCTAAAGATGAAGATGTGATAACAAAAATCCAATAACTGTCATCTAGGAGAGATAACCCCTCATATATGCCCTCCAAATTTTAAATGTGGGACTCCATAAACAATGAACCAATGAATGGAATAGGAATCCCAATCAGGAAGACAAATAGATACCTCATGTAATGAATCACTAACAATGTGTCCTTTAGTCAAGTTTGAAAGACAATGATGTTCTTGCTGATCAGGAATGATGTAAGTCTCAAGTGAAGGCTCATCAACTACCTTTGATGTAGAAAGAAGAAACTCTAAAGCAACTACAAGTGAAGTGTTTGAAACCTCCAAAGGATCACAAACATGGGTTATCTTCTTTGAAGAATGAAGAGGCTCATTATCATCAGAAATAGGATCATTCAGGAATGGCTGAGAATTAAGATTTCCATACAACTCCCGAATGTGAGTCCAAAAGTTATGAGGGTACTCAGAAGGAACACGTGACTCCAAAGTGTTTTCATCTAACTACATAAAAATAACTCTAAAGACAAGCCCTATTGTATTTCCAAACAAGATTCTTATGAGGGATTCTAGGAAGAGGAACACGATTATACAAATATGACAATAATTGAAGCTCATTAAGTTGAGTGATTATTAAATCGCTCCATTGACTATAATTCTCCCTCTCTAAAGAAAAAAACCATTTTCAACTATAATCATTCTTCAAAAAATAAAAACTCAGAGATAAAGCCAACACATAATGAACTCCTAAAGGAATAAAATATAGCCTATGAGGTTAAGAAGGCAAAATAACTTGATTGAGTGGTGGGGCGTAGATAGGGCGATGAGGTAATGATATTGTGGCGGCTACACATGCCACTTCAACCAATGTATTCACCAACCAAGATATATTGTGGTAGTTACACGTGCCACTTCAACCAATGTGCCAACCAATTGGCACAAACATCAAACATGAGCTCGCAAGCAAATGACTAGCCAACCAAGTTCAACTGACCCCTAACCAACTAATAAGAAAATATGGTTCAATTACATACATGAATCACTCGATCTGACAAAAGAAAACCCTTCACAGATTTAAGAACTCGCCTTTGAAAACAATATCGAAGGCACCGAGGAATGAAAATCCACTATGAGAAAATGAAGATAGAGTGGAGTGTATTCAACATACGTGCTCACACATTTCTTGCCTTTGGAGAGGTAGTAAAAAATTTAGTCCTACCTTCTCACCTCCTTATCGTTGCTTTTATATGTAGGGGCTTCTATGTATATTTTTAACACAACTTGTACGTGGTGATAGTATTGTTGATGTACAAATTATCTTTTGTGGAAGTTCTTGGATCTTACAATTTAATATTGGATGCTCTAAGAATCATTATTAATGACAAGTCATACTTTTTTTTGGGAGATAAATCCTTCTTGGTGTCCTTTGAGGTCCTCCCCTTATTATAAAAAATAATAAAAAATAATATAATAATACAAAATATGATTTTAAATAGTATTATTTAAATTAAATTCTAAAATGAAGAAGATTACATATCCATACATGAAAATAAATAAAAGCACATATAGTTAGAACAAAGAGAATGAGAGCGATTACTAGGAATATTGCTAAAATGGTCAAGCCTCGGTCTTTTATCCTTCCAGGTTAGTCAAATGAAAAATATATTTTATTCAAGTGTGTTCTTATCTTTTATGCGTGTCTAGAACTAAGAGAAACATTGAATAAACTATGGGAATAATTTTTTTTTTTATTGTATCTATCACTATCTCAATGTGTATGAAAATAAGAATAGGAAATAAAATGCATTATCTACAAATACAAAGAAATTTTGTCATGTTTGTATAAGGGAGATGGCTAGTATTGATCTAACTTAATTCATAACTTAAAACATTAAAAAGTGACATATGTTTTAAAATTTGAACTGATATAAACTAGTGAACTATGTATTTTTTTAATTGTATTTTATATTTATGTATATTTAAAAAAATAAAAAATAATTGAATATTAGCTTTTGTAAATTGTTATTAAAATAATTGAATGTAAGCTTTTGTAAATTGTTATTATAATTTAGTTTCTATATAAAAATTATAAAATAAGGCTAGGTGGGACACTAAGTATAAAGAAAATTTAGTTTTTCCCTTCTTTTTTATATTGATAACTTGAAACTTTAGTGCATGGATTTAATTTTCCTTCTATTTTCATTAATTTAAAAAAAAAAAAAACGTGTTAGTGTTGATAGGACACAACTTTGTCTTACTAGTTATCTCAAATAGGAAAAATATATCACCTCTACATGGAATCTCTTCTCTAGTTCATCATGTTTTTTCAATTTAAAAAGAATAAAATGTTATATTTGTTCTTTAGAAGGAAATCAACCTTATATTTTGAACTAATGACCTATTCTTAGTAAAAATAAAAGAGAAAACATAAACATTAACTAAAATACTAAAAAAATTATATTTTATAAAACTACACTTGTAGATCCACAAAGCATATTTTAAGATCTTTTAAAAAAATTATTTACATGAGTATGAGTTGAAGAACATCATGTTTTTTCAATAATTTAATTGGTTTGGTAATTTTTGGCCCCAAAATGATGGTAAATATGTATAAATAGTGGTCACTTCTAGTTGAAAAAATTGTGGCCTAGATCTAAGATCTAATTTAGCTAGAAAGAATTCAACTAGGACACACCTTTGACCAATATTGATTTTTAATTAAAAATGCTTAAATTTATTCCTTTTTATAGGTTCTCTTGTAGCATGACATAGTTCTAAACTTTCCTTCGATATGAAGAAATATTTAAAGGAGTATCAAAGTTATATGAGTAGGAGGTTGTGTATTAGCTTTCCAATAAAGCGAAGAGCACAACGAAACCTTCAAAATGATCCAAATGCTCAAAATTCAATTAAAAAAAGATTTGTCGTACAATTGAGAAAATATGCCACAATCATGTGCTGACCAAGAATGAAAAGAAGATTAAAAGTAAAGGGAGAGCTAAAAATGAACAAGAGAGCTCACAGGTAAATTGAGATGACAAGAGTTGTGTAGCAAGATCAAAGTAGTGTGAGAAGAAAAAAATCCATAACTAGTCAAAATTACACAAAATGATGACAAAGGGGTTCAATGGATCTTGTTCAAAATTACCAAAAGTTAGGTAAAGCACTAGTTACAACAAAAGAAGTTGAAACATCACTATACTAGCAATTAAAGAAATATGGCTATATTATCAAGGGAGGGGGTTGAAACTATGCAAATGTTCACATGACCCATTTTAGTCTTAAAAGATTTAAATTCAAAATATTATAAAATGGTAAAACATTAAAAATATTCATGATCAGAAGCATAAATAAAATACACAAAATGATAATAATGTGGTTTGCAGCAATAGTTATGTGATTTTCTTGAGTAATGTTGATTTGATACAATAGTGTTTTTCCAAAGGTTTTTTGATACTTTCTTTAGTGTCAAACTTGTAGGCTATGCAATTTCAACATTATCAAAATAAAAGAATGTAAAGAATTTCAGAATTGAAAATGAGATGGAAAAATCCAGAAAACATATTAGATTTAAAAATTCTAAAAGCTAGAATGTGTAAGAATGATTGTATTTACCAAAAAATGTAAAGAAATTTTTTTTTTCCTAAAATTAATCTAGGCTAATCTTATGAAATGATTATAATTCAACATAAATTAACCTTGATTATTTAATATTAATTTATAAAATTTTAAGACTAGAGTTTTCTAATATCAAATACTAAGCTACCAAAAATAAATACAATAGATAAAGATATCTAACTCTATGACTAGAAAATGTTGTTTAATAGTAATCGTAAAAAAGAATTATATAATCTCCCTATCAATGTAGTGCTTCAAATTTCACATAAAATCTGTGCTCTATGTAAGATCAAATAATAGATTTAAATGAAATCTACAATTGATAATCATAAAAATATAAAAATATAAAAATATAAAATTTTGCTAGATCTAGCTAAAATCAATTTATAGGACGACAGTGAGCATGTGGGTCTGCAGAGAATGGTTGATGAAAATGATGTGAATGTTTTCACCCAGCTTATCTTGTTAGCCTCTATTTTAGCTATCTTGTGACAGAACTAGGTAATCTCCCAAAATCTTTCTAAATTTAGTGAAACCGTTTGGCTATAATAAAAAAAAAAGATATGTACTCTGTACTTCTCTTGCTGTCAAACAATTTCTTAGTTATCTGATCTTGTAAGAGAGTTAATTTGTCAAAATCTTTTCAAATTATCTGAAATTCTTTTTGGGCATGATGAAATAATTGTTATGTAAAATGAAATAAGTGTTATGTAGCATTACTATTTATATTGTAATTTTTTAAATTTTTTAAATTTAAATTTAAATTTTTTAATTTTTTATTTATTTATTTTTTTTTTCATTTTTTTTTTTGAAAATGATGAAATTATCAGTAAGACCATTTTTTAAATTGATTATCTTTGATTCTTTAGCATTTTATATATGTTTATTAAAGAATGAGATAGTAAGGTTGGATAAGTATATTGGATTGAAATATAAAGAATAAAATTTAGAAATTTTGTCATGTTGTTGTTAGAGATAGGAAGTATTTTTAATTTTAGCAATTAAATGTGTTTTTATAAATGTTCATCATTTGGATCATAAAAAATAGACATTAAAATTTCTAGCAATTCAATCATAGATGACATAATATTCTTACGAGGAAATGAGAGAACAACTATTAGGTTGAGCTATAAGTTGTTTGTAATTTTTGAAGAAACAAGTGTTATCTTGTATTTATTGTAAAAGTTATTTGCATTTCAAAGTCTCAACTATGTTGTTCAATGTCTTTAATGTGCAAGTAAGACTGCACGTGCAATCGAATGTACACAATTGTTTGAATCTACATGTTACACATTTGAAAAATCGATAAACTTTAGTGTAAATTTTAAGAATCTTTGTTTGACCAAAGAAATCATATGGAAGGAGAGGTGCAAATTTTCAACCTTCTCCACATAATTATTCAAACCTTAAAACCATATAATTAAAGTCTTTTACAGTAGCATATAAATAATATGAAAAAATATTTGAAAGTTTGAATATTGTTAACACCAATATGTTAATAGATGGAAACATTATATGTCATTGTTATTTCATTAGTTGTAAAATATTATATTAGTCTGTTGCTTTGATTAAGCTTTATGTGGGCACATGGACAATCCTAATGAATGATGAATAGCTCCCAACATATTTTGATTGTGGTATTTAATATGTGAAGTTGGATTGCTTACTTTCTTTATTCTAAATTATGTTATGTATTTTTAATTTTTTTTGGGTTTGTATTCTACAGCCTAAAAAAATATTTAAACATATTCTAATTTACATATCTATGTTATTTCTTTTCATATATTATGATTTTATGTTTATTGAGTACACGATTTCTCTTTCAATAAGAGGCACATTGCATCAAATTTGTGTTGTTGAATAGTTTGTGTTAAGTGGAGATAATGTTTAAATGGAGTTGAAATAAACTTAATATTAATTAGTTAAACTTTTATTTTATAGTCCAATTATTATATGAAGGTTTTGTTATGAAGGTTTTGTTGGATATGCAATTATCTTATAATTTTATAACCAACTTGCTTTATTGTTTTAATAAAATAAATATTATTTTGTAAACTTAAACCAAGCTTAAAAATTAGAAAGTCAGAGTTTCATATGAGATAATAGGTAATATGGTGAAGCATTTTAAATTTTGACATCCTTTTTAGTTATAGACTGTAGTCAAATGCATATAAATATATCAAAGATTAATAATTTATCATTTTTTAAAGGAAACAATTAATATAAATTTTGACATTGTTTTGATTACAAGATAAGAAGTATTCTAGTTTATACACTTAAGAATGTAATACATATGAATTTAGTCTAGCATGAAATATATGAATAATATTAAAAAAATAGAGGTAAACAATAATATTGGAAAATTAAATGAACTATAAATTAGATTTAACTATGTTAATAAAATAGAGTTTAAGATAGCAATAACAATGAAAATATAAAATTACAAAAACATCGAATACATAACACCATGTGTACATGGAGTAACTGTTTTGACAAAAATCTCTACAAAGAAGAAATGAATGTCTTGAATTATCAACAATAAGATATTACAATACACAAATCTAAACTCCTATTCAATCTTCAAATTGGCAGCACGACCCTTGCAAACAAAAAAATGAACAAACTTGTTAAAACTTTACTCCAAGCACCTACTTTTGCAAACTGTGAAGAATGACATCCAAGATTGAAAACTAAAGGCCTCCCAACTTGGAATCATTAATTTGTTGCTTATTACAAACTCTTATAGATGCTCTTACAATTTTGATAAGGCATCTTCCATTCATGGGCACCTAGGGACCATGATAACAATGTTCGGTCATAGATGTTTTTATAGAATCTTATGATAGTTGTCATAACTGTCATAGATAATCTTACATCATATTAGAAGTATCTTGATAACCCAAAATGGTTGATTCCCAAAGTGGACACCAAGATTTACCATCCTCATCCATTCACAGTTACCATAATGCCTCTCCAATGAAAGTGGTTCTTAGTAAGTCCTTGCCAATAAATAGACAATTTTCAAAGCCCATAAATGTATTTATTGTACTAGTGAAAAATTAATTACCACTATTGGTTCAAAACACTCCATCCTCTTATGGGTGAATTACAAATAATATTAGAGTAATTAATTACATAGATTTACAAGGTTAATGGCACCTAAATCCAAAAATTCTCCCACTTGACATCATACGTTGTAAATACACCCTTATTTAAATGTTAGGATAAGGTGACATTAACCTTGAAATCCTAAGCCACTCACACATCTCTATGTTTCTTGGAAAGTGTTCCCTAGGAGATGTAAGAAAATATTAAATATTTGTACTTTACAACATTTTGTAATTGCATTTTCAAGAGGTGAAAATGAAGAGGTGACAAAGATGAATTAAAATGGACAAAATACACTCCTTCCCACATCCACATTAAAACATCAAGGGTCATGCATTAGACACCCAAGTTTGGGAAGAGAAAAGGTGTCTAGCTGGGGATCTGAACAGTCACTGGGAGTTGCGAAGAACTCATAATGTCAACAATCTAAGTGGTTTTGGGTTTGGCGCCCAAGGAGGGGTCATCTGAAGAGTTTTATTATTTTATTATGTCTATTGGCTATTCATTCTCCAAGGAATGGGTTTTTTCAAGTGGGTTTTGCCCCTTATTTTGGGAAAGTAGGAATTTGTTTTTCCTCTCCCTCTTAGTAATTGGACTTAAATCACTCAAATTATATTTGTGAGATAACTAATTCCCCTAAGAGAATATCCCTAGTCCTAAATTAAAATAATTCCTTTAAGAGAGCGAGTAGTGATTTTAGGACTCAAACACATGGAATCTATTCAAACCATGGAAGTTTTGATGTGAACGTCATACTTTATCTACCTAGTTATACATTAGAACCTATTCACACCTTAGTCTTAATTTTACATAGATTATTTTTTTATTTTTGTCTCACTGTATAAGATTTAGACATGTATGATAGCTCAAACGAGTAGATGAGTTGGCTTGGGCGGTGGGTTTTCTTCCCATTAGTCTTAGGCTCGACTTCCTTCCCATATTTAAGAGGGGGGACTTCTTGCGGGCCGTGAATTCACCCCCCAAGGACTAGTCTCGCCCCTTGGCTCGCCCTTAAGTGGAAATGCTTGGCCAGGACCATGGGGACACCTTGGGTACCAAAAAAAAGATTTAGACACATGATATAATATTAGTTGTTTGAGGGCTTTATCTTTACTCATTTAACAAGGTAAATTATTTCTATTGTATTTTTTGTAATTTACTTTTACTAAGGCAATAAATCACTTTGTAGCTCTCATTTGTGGAAGATTTTTTGTTTTCATGGATAGATCTATAATTGTACATATGGGTTCAACATTATTTCAACTTGGTATAAGAGTTTTTAAAAAGTACACCCTTTTCATTTTTCGAGGATTTTTTTCCATAGGCTATTATAGGAATCATTTTGGAGGAAAAAGTACCTTACTATTATGTCCACAATGAATCAAAATCTCAAGATCGCATGCACAAACATTGAAAAAGGAGTTCAAGTTTGTTTGAGATATAATTTTTGAAGGGTTATAGATTTGAAAAATGAAAATTCAAATATTTTTTATGAATCCATAGAGTTGTACAGATTCATGTATGTAATATGGCTATGATTTCATTCCTTGTGTAGGATTTAGATTTTGGTGATATAACTAGGGTTATGAGTGGTGATTCTATATTTTTTGTTGATACAATTTTAATTTCTTATTGTTTGGTCAAATATTTATTGGAAGATATTTGGTGTTTTGATTGCTTAAAGAGTGGTTTTTGTTGTTATATCAATTTTTTTAATTTACCATTTTAAAAAACCCAATGGTTTATTATTCATAGTGGCTAATTTTTTGGTTCTAAAGGCTTTTTTTGGCAAAAAGTAGTTTTATGTGACCCTCTCAACTTGGTAATACTAAACCATGCAAAATTGTCTTAAAATGTGTTTCACCTTAAGTAGTGCCTTTGTGACCTTCACCACTATTTGGTATCCCAAAAAAGACTTTGATTCCTCTAGTGGTGCATTTTTATTAGTTGCTACCACTTGTCCCTCTTTGTTGCTACCTAGGAAACTTCATTGGCGTATCACCAATGACCATTTCCACATTTCTATCCCTTGGTCACATGGGTGACCAAGGCCCAAAGACCTAGCTTTCATCTCCAAAACCTCTAGCAGTTAGTCATGTGGGTAACTAGGTCCTTAACTTGGGGAGTTTATTTTTTCCCTTAAGGACTTTATGGATAACTTTTATGAAATCCACTATAACTTGGGCACACAATCTCTATTTTTTAAAATGAATAAGCATAAACATAATAGTTTTTTGATTTATCTACCCATTAGTTTAGATTTTTAAGATTATTCATGGGGTACATAGAAATTCAATTTGAAATAAACTCTTTCTTTTTTGCTTTAATATTGTCAAAATTTGTAAAAAGGATGGATTCTCTTGCTGGGGTGTGGGTGTTCAACTCCTTCCTACATCACATTAAATGATAAAAAAAATTTTATTCTAGTAAATTGGTCATTTTTGTAAACTAAAAAATCAAACACAAAATAATAGAATCCTCTTCCATTGAGAATCTTATGACCACATAACTATCATCCTTGGAAACATCAAATGAATAGATTTATCATGTCTAAGAGATTATTTTTTACATTAGATGATACTCCACTTGTGTTCACTCAAGAATATGAGATATTTGCATATAGGAACAAGATAGAAGAGGCCATGACACTACATGTTTTAGAAATCTTGTTATTTTAAATTAAGTCTTGTAAAACCCCTAAGTAGATTTTGGATAAGTACAAGGATCTTTTTGGTAAAATCAATGAGTTTCACTATATATTGAGGTGAATTAATTACAATTGTACTTGGTTAATTCTCCTCTATCGAGGAAATGAAATTCAAGTCACCTAAGTCACTATTGTAAGGTTGTCGAAATGACAAGATTGAAAAAGAATTTATTTTCCTAATTTATTCTAAGCTTCAATGACCATTTCAAAAATTATCTTCCAAATTTTATTCTATTTTAGATGCATTTGGTTATAATTTTAGCATGCCTTCTTTTGAGTATTTTTTAAATTTTTTTAACATGGCAACATGCTAAGATGACATATTTGGATTCTATTTTCCATTCCAAAAACCAAGTATTGGTAGTTCAATCATTCAAAGGGAAAGGAAATAAAAAAAATACTAAAATGTTTTCTTGATCAAATAATAAGAGTTACTCAAAATTAAAAATACTAAAATATAGTGATCCATACATCCTTCATAACAGAAAAACATATATTTTTGGAGCAATGACCTCTTTTACCTTTGAATTCTGAAGATACACCCTACTAAAATCTCCATTGATTGTGTCATACTTTGCCTCATCTTAAAGGATGTTAGATGCAACTTCAGGATCTATTATCGAATAGGAATTGTACTATTGAAGTACAATTATTAACATCATGTAAAAGTACACCACCATTTCCCACCCATTAGATCCACATGAAACAACTCATTTTGGTAGAAGATTGTGCACTTTTGTTGTGCATTCACTAGGTCACACTGTTCATCTAATAAAATCTATAACATGATAGTGGTAAATATATCTATGTGATGTTCTACCATGTTATAAAACTCATCACCACATTTAATACTTCCTTTCTTGAGACATGGGTAAGAGTTCAAAGTTGGGTCCCAATCCTGTGGAAGTCTGCGGGTTGGGAAAATTACTGACTAGAAACAGGCGCCCAATTTTTACAAATCGAGCATCCATTTCGCTTTGGAGGACTGAGCTGTGAATAAAACGGGCGCATGTAATGCCCCGCCAGGAAACCCCGAAGGGATAAGCCAAAATTACAAGAATAGAGTGCAAATTTTTTTTTTTTTTTTAAAGTTACAACACATAAGATGCAACAAGACAACAAAGATTCAGATTACATAGCAGAAGACCTTAACAACAATCTCCTAAAGAGTTTCCCAACGAGATTACTTAAATTTTCACAATACATTTAACTCACACCATTAATCCAATAAGCTAGATATCTTAATAACGAGGTAATTTCATAAACATGATAAACTTCCTTCAAAGGACGGAAATATAAATCACAACAAGAATTCATCATTAAGATCCATTCATGATTCCTCATTCAAGCTTTTCATTTAAAATTACAAATCACACATCTACATTTTCTAATACACTAGGATTCCATCATAATATAAGAGATCTTTCCAAGCATATTAAATTCTTTGACAACAACTGAGTATAATTCGTTACTCTAAGTTACATTCATTCATATTCTAGCTTATTGCATTAAAAGGACGATTTCACACATGCATTACGATAAATCGCATCTCAAGCAATTATGCATTCGATCCACATGGCATTCAAGATAGAACTGAATATAAGCATTTAAAGTTAATTTCAATTATCCACTTAACCATTCTAACATAAGTTAAACATACATGATAAAGCTGAATAAAGAGACAGAAGAGAATGCATCACATAACACCATAATGATCTCAGAGTTCACCCCTAAAGGGCTACATCTCCGGGTCTGCGCAACTGCAAGACCCCCTCGGATAAATAATAAGGTTAAGAGTACAAGAGGTTACACCATACAATCCAGCCATCAAGGCGATACATAAACATTATACAAGCGACCACATCGGTCAATAAATACATAAACGATCCTTACAAGGAACAGGATCCAGCTAAACATAATCAAAGCTAATAACAAGAGGTCCAGAAGAGCATCCATAAACTGAGCCATCACCACCCAAGGTCTAACATGGAACCGACTCTCACAAGGGCAGAGACAAAGGACGACTCACAAGGGTACTCAAAACAGGACAAAACGACAACACACTAGCGAACGTAGGGACAAGTGTCATCACACAACCTGGTATGGATACCATGGCAAGTCTTCATAGGTCCCGGCCCATACACTGGTAACCCTGGCAACCTAATCCGAACTTCCGGCCCATCCAAGCCTCATGTGGACCCACACATCCTCTCGTGATGACAAGGAAGGTAGTTTGCCATTTCAGGCCTTCTCACGGCATGTCGAATCTATGATAGCACTCGTCTCATGTGTGAGGCACAATTATCTTAATTAAAGATTATATTCTAATCTACTTAGGTTATCACTTATTAGACTCACTTCCAACGGGTTATCCAGCAGCCACTTTGGGCGCGGCCCCCAGTCGAAAGCCACTTTCCCATACGACACTCTAGACTGACTCAAACGAACTCAAACCACGGAATACACATGGTAAGACGAACGGAGTTCAAGAAGATACAATCATCAGGTCAAACACGACTCAAGGGTAATCACTTACTGACGGTGCTCTAACTAGAGACCTGACAACTAAGGTTAACCACGAATCATTATTCGACTCACTCAAAGAGGATATAACCAACTAAGTCAACATCACAATACCATAGTCAACTCAACATTCGAGGACTGAAACAGGTACACCAAGTCAATTCATACGACAGGGTCCTATTTAAACAAACAAAACATGCCATTTCATAATTAAAGGCGAATACAGAAATTAAACTCGCAAAGCAATAATCAGAAAGGACAATATCTCTCAAATTGATTTAAACGTTACAAGGCGATCAAGTTTTCTACAAGATCTAAATCAGCTTACAGTTATCTACCTCATCAAGGGATAAGTCATTCTTCGTTTTCTAACTCGTTAAAATTCAAAGCATAAACAGACATATAAGCCATAACGAGTTTTTAAACCAAATTCATACTAATTAAACTTCAAACCACCATTAATCAATTAAACAAGGTATTTAATCTCCAATAGAACATCATTAATATACTGGTCTAAATTCAATCTCTACAGATTCATAATTTCAATTCCAGTTACATAATACGGATTACGGAATATACAAATATAGAAAGAGAATCTAAATGGAGATAATCATTTCCAAGCATATCGTTTTAATTTCTAACGATAATTATTTCGCTTACTTTTCAATTGCAAAACTTCACAGTTGTAGAACTTAATTAGAAAGGGTATCAAGTCGTGAAATGAAATTGGTTAATGATTAACCTATAACCCCATTATAAAATTAGTCAATACCAATTTAGCATTTAGCATGATATTCCACCTTTAATCCTAACTAAGAACGAATTAACACTAACATTAAAACGCACTTAAAACAACGTTAAAAAAAACAAACTACGTTTCTTTTTTTTTTAAAAACTACGTTGAAAATTAAAATTGCATTTAAATAACACCATGTTCTTTTATTGAAAAAAAAAAAAAGAATTGTTTTTTTTTAAAAAAAATGGCGAGCGAGCTGGGAAGGGCCGTGCCCTAACCCTAGCTCAGCGCCGCTCACACGACCAGGCGGCGGCGCCTTGCGGTGCTCGCAGGTCGCGGCGCCCTGCGGCCACCGCGGCCCTGCGGCCACCGCAGTGTGCCGCGGCCTGGTCTTTACTGCCAGCGAAGGGAAACGGGGGGAAGGCACCAGGTTAGCGTGCGGGGGAAGGGGGAGGAGGAGCGGGGGAGCTCCGCTCCCCGCCTCCAACCCCAAAACACAGTTAAAACAATTAAAACGCACAGTCCGAGGGGGGTGTTTGAACAAAAAGCCCAGCCCGATAACTTAACGCGAGACGCCCAGCTCGGCGTGAAACAAAAACGTTTAAAATTTCAGATTAGAACACACAGTTTGGCCCTTTTTATATTATTTTGCTAATTAAAACGCACAGTCCGGTTACATTCCCAGGATGAAGTTTAATAAAAAAAAAAAAACAAATTTGATAAAAACGCCCAGTCCGAAAACTAAAACAAACGCCCATCACCCAATTGATAAGCAAATCCGATTCAATAGAAATTCGGTTTAAAAGGGACTGGTTCGATTCAAGTTCTTGGTGATTTTCCTCCTTCCCAATAACAAAGGGATTCAAACCCCCAAATAGCAATGATGAGAACACATCTCAAATTAAAATCTCCAGCCAAATTCAAATGGACATCCAAATTGATTTTCAATAACCAGTTCAGAATCCTACCTCGATTCGCAATCCTGGTATGGCTGAGGGAGAGCCCACCTGCCAGATCCAGCAGCCGTTTCTTCCTCCCAAATCCTCCAAAAATCTCCAAAATCTTTTCCAACCAAAATTCCTCCAAAAATCTCCATCCTCTCCAAATTTCCCCAAATTGGGTTATATGGCAGAGTTGACCCAAAATTTCCATTTTTGGAATAAAAACTTTTATTTAAAAATAATACTCAAAATTTAATTCTTTTCAACAATACAACTTGCTTTTCAGTTTTACAATCGATTTCTCATATCAGATCAATTTAACCTTTCAAATTAATAATCTAACGAAATACAATTAACTCTATGGCGATAACATATAAAACTTCCTTTTCAACAGCATATATATATAATGCATTTAATAATCGAAATCAGCCATTAAATTCAAATTTACTTCCAATCTAAAACGAGCAGTTCATTAACAACGAAAAAATGCATAACGAATTCTCAATCAATTTAATCCATTAATCATCAATGCACAAATGCATATTTAATCAAGAAATTATTAAGGACTAGTTAATCCAATTAACCAAACACACCAAGCACGCAAATCGAGAAAGTCAACCAAACAGACGACTCGCAAACCCAAGCAAGAAGGGATTACCGACGACGACTGGCGATGCTCACTTGAGCACGACTAAGGCCGACTAAGGTCTTACGACCACCTAATCCGACTCTAGGGATTAAAAAGGGTACACTCAACCTGCAAAACCAGGTGACGACGAACCTCGCACTCATGCGACTTCGTACCTGAAATCTCCTGCAACAAAAGATCATACATGCATACATTTATAAAATCTAATGAAAGCGTTAGTCCGATACTAAAATCACGAAATAGGTACACTGAATAACCTGCATACAACTAGTGAGAAAATCACATCAACAGCGATGCGTAAAATCAACATCTAACTGTAATCATTATATCAAGATAACTAATCACGATTAAACCCAGGTTAGAGATCGATTACGGTAGGGGTACTACAACGCACATTTTCAGAAACATTCGCCCGTTTTGGTTCGAGCACTCGAAGAAAAATGGGCACCCGATTTTTACAAATCGAGTGCCCAATTTGTAAAAATTGGGGCCCCGTTTTGTAAATGTAATTAAAAAAAAAATTAAGACATTTTTTCCTCATTTTTACTATTCAGAAAATGGGTAAGCGATTCCAAGAAGCACAGGTGCCCATTTTCATCTTGCCAGCCGACCCCCCAAACCATTTTTTCCCTCATTCCAGGTACATACCTTTGTTTTTTTATATTTTTTTTCATTTATTATTATTATTTTTCTAAAAACATGTTAATTTATTGTCATTTCTTAATTGTAGCGAGTAGGTTAAAATTTTAAAGTTTGAAAAACGTTTTTGTTTAATAGTGTACATTTTTTATTTAATTTTATGTTTAAAATAATTGTTTTTAGTTTTCAAATATTGTAGAAAACATGAAAAATAAAAAATAGTTAAAACTTAAAACCCTAGGTAGAAAACAAAAGAAAAACGTAAATGAACAATAAACCCTAGACAAAAAACAAACGAACAATAAACCCTAGACAGAAAACAAACGAACAATAAACCCTAGAAGAAAATGAACAATAAACCCTAAACAGAAAACAAACAATAAACTATAGATAGAAAATGAACAACAACCCCCCCCCTCTCTCTCTCCCTTCTCTCTCTCTCATTACCTACTCTCTATCTCTCTCTCTCTCTAGATCTCTCTCTCTCTCTAGGACTTTTTTAGTACATCCTAGGACCTCTTAAGATATTATAGGATGCCTTAATACATCCGAGGACATCTTTTGACCCTGTAAGAAACCGAGAACCCTTTAGTACATCCTACTACATCCTTAGACCCATTTTCACCCCAATGCTACATATATTTAAATGTTATAATGTGTATAGTTAGATGTTTAAATGTTAAAATTTCTTTTTGATATGTTGAAATGTTACATTCTATATTTGTCTAATGCTATGTATAAATGTTAAACATGTATAGTTAGAAGTTAAAATGATATCCTAGGACCCCTTAGTAGGACCTTTTATGACATAAGATTCCTTAGACCTATTTTCACCCCAATGCTACATATATTTAAATGTTATATGTGTATAGTTAGATGTTTAAATGTTTAAATTTCTCTCTCTCTCTCTCTCTCTCTATATATATATATATATATATATATGTATCTCTCTCTAGATCTCGCTCACTCTCTCTCATTACCCACTCTCTCTCTCTATTTCACACTCTTTCTCTCTATCTCACTCACTCTCTCTCATTAGCTTCTCTCTCTCTCTCTCACACACACACACTCTTTCTCTCTATCTCACTCTCTCTCTCTCATTAGCTACTCTCACTCTCTCACTCTCTCTCTCATTAGCTACTCTCTCTCTCTCTCACTCACACTTTCTCTCTATCTCAATCTCTCTCTCTCTCTCTCTCTCTCTCTCTCTCTCTCTCATTAGCTACTCTTTCTATTTATGAACTCTCTCTCTCTCTCTCTCTCTCTCTCTCTCTCTCTCTCTCTCTCTCTCTCTCCCTTTCTCCCTTTATGAACTCTTTCCTCTTTTCTCTCTCTCTCTCTCCCTCATTCACTCTCTCTCCCTCATTGTATCTCAAATTAACTACTCTCCCTCTCTCTGTAGCTCTCTTTATTTTAATCATGCGTAAAAGTTTGAATGTTGAAATTTATATTTCTAAATGTTGTATTTAATTATAATTTTTTTTTGGAAGGTGAAATGTAAATTAAATAGTAATTGTAAATTTTCATGTTTGTATATACATGTGTATAGTTAGATGTTTAAATGTTTGAATTTCTTTTTGATACGTTGAAATGTTACGTTCTATATGTTTCTAATGTTATGTATAAATGTTCTCACTCACTCTCTCTATATCTCACTCACTCTATCTCATTACCTACTCTCTCTCTCTCTCTATATCACTCTCTCTCTCTCTCTCTCATTAGCTTCTCTCTCTCTCTAATTAGCTTCTCTCTCTCTCTCTCTCATTGTCTCTCAAATTACCTACTCTCCCTCTCTCTCTAGCTCTCTTTATTTTAATTGTGCGTAAAAGTTTAAATTTTTAAATTTATATTTCTAAATGTTGTATTTAATTATGTTTTTTTTTGGAAGGTGAAATGTAAATTAAATAGTAATTATAAATTTTCATGTTTGTATATATATGCAAATTATATTCACATAATGGATGAGTTTGACATAGATGAGCTGTTAGGTCAGATGCCACCTTCACCCCCTCCATCTCCACCTCCACCTCCACCTCCACCTCCACCTACTCCCGAGGAGTTGAGGGAGAGCATGAGGAGGAATATTTCAGGGGGTTGGCCAAGGCATGCCACGGGACAAGCCAGGGGCCAAATTGAGTGATAGAGTTAGAAATCATGTGCGTAATGATCCCCTTGTTCCTCTTCCCGCACCAGTTGTTCCTGCTCTCGTTCATCATCAAACAATTGAATCTTCTCTTGGTTCATTGAGTGTCCTTTCGAGCAATTTGTTAGAGTAGTTGCACCAGGTGAGGGCTTCCCCCAACATAGCACATGTTTGCACAAGCTGTGGGGGTATATGTATAGGTCCCCAGAGTGATGCTGCCCATGGAGGAGATGGTGATCCTACCAATGCTGATGTGGCCCATGATGGATATGATGATGCTGGCGAGGGTGTAGATGACGATGACATCTCTTCATATGCTAATCTCCTGTGTGCAGACGATGATCATCCTACAAAGGTACACATTTATTTATATAATTTACAGTGCAATATTAAATTCAATATATATACACATATGAACCATAACACGAGTCAATTTTTTTGAACAGAGGAGGGTTCATACCACGTCATTGAGGGAGCCCCATCATCTTACCTTGATACCTCAAGATGTTGATGCCCCGTTTATGGTATGCACTTTCATCTAGATACATTGAAATACATTTAAAGTAAACAATTAAAACTTGAATTTAATAATGTGTATGATTTTTTTAAAAAAATTTGTAGGGTGTTTTGGGTAACACTGAGGTTGGCAGTTCTTCGTGCCTTGGCCCATCGATCATTGAGGCTTTGCCTCATATACCCCTAGTATGTTTTTTATCCATTAATTTTGAGTGTTTATATGATTACTAATTTATGTACAACTCTGATTCATGCCTATTGTTTGCAATTGTAGGCTTTTGGGTTGTCTGATGATGCATCACGCGTACGTCCTCACCCATCAGTGACTTTGGCTGTACATCATACACCATATGTTTTCTTTTCTCCCATAAACTTCTTCTCATTATATATTTTATAATTTATGTATATACAAGTTTTATTCGTGCTTTATATATGATGTTCAGGTCGACACCACTATCACTCTTGGTATGGTTATGAGATTGAGCCAAATGCAACCATCGACATTGTCATTTGAGGTCATGATTAAAAAAATATATTCTAATTTGTCTATTGTGTACCTGTCTTTTATAGGGATTATCAAAATTGATGTAATGCTTTTTTGTACAGGACTTGACTGCAACCACTTTTTTTGTTCATGAGAGTGGACCTCCTCGTACCATTGAGGGCATTGCAAAGCACGATCGTATGGTAATTTATTTTAAATGTTCATTATTTAATTACTTTATAAGTGAATTATTCAAGTCATTTGAATTAAACACACATAACTTCTTCTCATGTTATCTTTTAATAATGTATAGGAGGGCGTAAGCACTGATATTGCAAACACATAGGATGGTGCATCTCAGGAGCACATCTAGCAGGATGATACATCTCAGTCATCTTCACGTGGAGTGAAGAGGACTGCAGATCAAATGCACGAGAGCTCTTAGATTATATATGTTAGAAAATGTTATGTTATTATATTATGGACTTATTATGATGACACTTGTTATGTTATCGAGACTTGTTATTATGTTATTTGGACTTGTTATTATACCATTTCTTTGTTATTATTTTATCAGGACTTGTTATTATGTTATCAGGACTTGTTATGTTATTTGGAATAGGACTTGTTATTATGATATCAGGACTTGTTATGTGATTATATATATCATCAGTCGTTATGTGATTTGGTGCCCTCTAGTATGAATTTTTTGCACTTTACTTGTACAAGACATTTGTGTGTCATGCTGTCATTCTAGGCTCACACATGCATCCTAGGTAGAAAATAATCATACTAAATTTTTTAACACATGCACATGATATGACATTCTAAAACTATTAAAGACAAAGATTATATGACATACACATATTCTCCAATATCATATTCCATTCTAGAGGCTTGCACATGCACATGATATGACATTGATCAAAGATAAAACTACTAACATTTTAATCTTAACTAGAAGCATAGGATGATGAAAAATATAATATTTATGAAATTTAATAGAAATAAAACAAAATTCAATTAACTATGAGTGGAGAAAAAATTTAACCTAGAACAATGTGATAGGTAGTTTTAAATCTTGCATGTTCACATAAAGCTCATCAATTTTGTATAATAAAATAATAGAACAAACAATGCAATATAAACTCTAAACTTATTAAAAGAGATGAGAATGATAATTTAAAATGTGATAGATAGGGAATACTCAACTATTTATTGGGAATTTATTATGTGTAGAAAAATCGTGACATATTGTTAACATTAAGCCAAATCTATTTTCTAATATACATATAAATTAAAGACACACATGACATATATGTAAATGCTTATGATAATGTTGTATCTATTGATGTGGATGTAATAAAAAATAATTGGTTCATTCTTCTTTTCAATCTAATTTGAATAATTACCAATGAATTTTGAACTTGTCATTGAAAACAAAATCTTAAATGCTAGATCTATATTGGTTTAGCATAAATAGTGATGGGAAACAATTAGCCTTTAAAATTGACATTTTTGAGAGCAATACAATTAGAATATGAAAAGATAGGATGAAGTTGTTGAATAGTTCACTAAATGATGTAATTTAAAAAGAATATATATCCTAAATAATTGAATGGGTCATTTTTATAATTGAAATAATAATATTCAAAATGAGTACTATGATGGACTTATAACATAGCCTCGTTATCATTCATTATTATGTACTTATTTGTTCATGTAATTGAAAAGGTGAATTGATTTTACGAGAACTAGATTAGAGTAGGACATATACATACATATATATAAGCAAACATCAACTTATTTATATTGAATGAAGTTACATCAATTGACATGAAAAAATAACTATCAACATTAAAAACTATCATCATCAATTAGTGAATATAGGGCCAATGTACATAGTTTATTTATTTAACAAAAGTAGACTTGAATAAAATGTTGTTTATGAAACCAAAATTATATCAATGCACGTATGTTCTTCTAGGGGGCCTGCAAAAAAAATGAATGTTCAAATGTCATTAAAAATATATATTTAAAAGTAAAGTTCAATTTACGCTACAAAAAGTTAAATGTATTTTATTCAGTCTAATGTACTCACCAAGTTGTACTTGACATCTCAATACCAAAATTTCATTTTACCTATGTATATAACAACAATATATATGTTAAAGGGACAAAGACAAAAAAATATCATAATTAAATTGAATTCTAGGATATTATCTTGTATCCATATAACAACAATAAAATAATTGCACTCACCTAGTATTACAACTTTGATTAGCCAAAAGTTGTAAAATACACAAATTCAGTGTCATCCATGTTACATAAAGTTGTACTTGACACCTGAACACTAAATTAATTAGCTACATGTATAAGAATAAAGAAGATATATATACATATAAAAAGTTACATATAAAATGTTCGCTCAATTAACACAAACTTACATGGATAAATTTGATTCAACCTAATGTACCATTTGCATCCTCTCTCTTCTACAATGTGTCTATGATTGCCTCGTGCTCTTCTATTGAAAGTGTCCAAAATACCTTATTAGCAGGCTCCCTTTGTATCTTTCTAATTTGATGTTTGTTGCCACCACCAAATGAGAATAGTGTATAATCTTCTTTTCTGATTGGTAGTCTTCATAAGCTGGTAAGCCATTCCTTCTTGTTAGGTATTTGCGTAGCCATGTGCCAACTGGATACTGAAAACCATCATCATCTACTTGATGACATATCAACTTTTTCTTAGGTTATACACATATAACTAGCCAATACTCAGTTTGCTCATCATCATCCTTAGGTGCAACAACAACATACACATGTCTTGGAAAACAAAATTAAGTACATGTAGAAATAAAACCTGTTAGAATTTATAATTCAAATACAATCATAAATTATATGAAAATACATAAATAATACAATTTAAAGTTATAAACAAGAAATTTAATTAAATTACCAAGTTGTATGAGGTCTAAAACACATGAATCATAATCTTCTAATGCAAATGCATGATCTGGGTCTTCATTTCTTCTAACATCTTGATATTGTGTCTCACTAGGCGTTAAGGATTTTTTTTGCCATTCTTCAACCCATTCCATATTCTCGCATTCTTCCCATTCACCTGCAACACAAAATTGACAAAAATATGTGGTTAGAATTAGAACTCTTAAATGAATGCCATCTAGCTGACCCATTGATTGTATCCCGCTCATATCTTGGAAGGATATTCTCCTCATCAACTAGCCAAAAGAAACATCTGAGAGTAGAGTTCTGACTTGATCCTGTGGATAAAGTTGCACTACACCAATCCACATTTGCACTTGCATTTTTAAATTTAGCTTTTTCCTCGAATTTTAGTTGCTCTTTGTGAAGGGCTCTCTTAACACATGCCCCGACACCATCATGTTCTCCTTTCCTATGTCCAGCCTAAAAAAAACTCCACATGTGTTCGATATTAGTTTGGTTATGTATCCTACTCAACCAATAAACCATTCTAGCATTTTTGAATTGTCTTGAGCAATTATCTGACCATATTAGATGTTGTGTCATCTGAATTTCTCTCTTCCTCAAATTCTCATAAAAGGTCTTGAAGCAATACTGGACAGACTCTGATGAATGTATTTTACTATCACTCATATATAAATGGTACACTCTCAAAATTTTACGATCCTCTTCTGTACTATCAGGTGCATGCCTATAGACAATATGAACAAAAACTGTTACTTGCACCGAATTATAATATTATGATTGGACCTCATCTTGTGGCGCAAGCGTGTAGTTCTCTGCAAAGTCAATGACCAAAAATATATTACCAATAGGAAATGTATTCTTACATATTCGAAACTGACCATCGATCCATCTAGCATTTTGAGAGTGTTTAACATATTTAGGTACGATCTTACTCTTAAATTCATTCATAAATGCATGAACACTAACTTTTTCAGTAATTAGACCACACCATCTTCCAACCTTTCCATCCTTTAATGGATACTCAACAATTTTAAATCTTTTTACATCAAGTAATTGTTGTCCAAAATCAATTGAAATACTTTCATGTAAACATTCATCCAACAATGCAAAATTGTCACATATATCACATACACCAGAAACACATGCATTGGAAAGAAAATATTGCTCATTAGGTGGGTTGCAAAACAAACTTGATATAAACTCCTTTATAGTTTCAGGTAGTATATTTATACCACATTCTTGCAACATTCCATTACTATGCATGGTAACACATATATATCAAAATACATCATAATGGTAACGAAATTGAATATGAGTTTTGCAACAACATGTGACTCTTTCCTTGTTAATCCGAACATACCAAGGTTTACACTTTTCAAAAGACCTTTGTCTAAAGCTAATAGTTAACACCTTATCATCCAATTTCTTTTTGTACAATTTAGTTTGAGTGATGTCCAAAAGGTGTTTTGGATGTGGATCACGAATTTTTGACCCAACTCTTAATTTAAGCACATCTCTAGCATTAGGTGATACTCTCGTATTATCATGCCAAAATTTTTTGATCAAAGTTTTGACTTCACCAGTAAGTTTCATATCAGACCTTGGTAGTCTACCACTAAAAGACCACAAATTGTTTGCCGGATCACTTTCAAAGTTAACTCTTCTCTTTACAACTCTTGACAAAGTTTTACGATGAATATTAAAATATCCACTTATGTTAGTCATCATTCTTTTATCAGAAGTTGTTTTGCTTACTAAAGTTGTTGTTATTGCTCAGTGTGATGCATTCCTATCTTTAGAATGAATTTTCTTTCCAATTGTATCAAAGGCGCTAGCAACAGTCGATACAACTTGTTTTAAAGACTCATCCTTCTTCCTGGGTTTGACATAAAAGCCTAACTTCTTCATCACTTTCCACATTTTAGTCATTTTAATTAGTTGTAACATTAATTGACATTGAAACCCAAATTTATTATTATAAAAAAATTGTCTAAATAATCTATTTGCATGTGTCCTAATCCGTCTCCATGAAACCAAGCCAGGAAGATTGTCTAGCACATCACTTTTAATTTGAAAATATTTATTCATTTCATTATCATTCAAACATGTTTCTTTTTCAATTGGTGCTTCCATGTCTACATCCACATTATTGATTTCAATTGCCGGTCGATTTTTCAATTTCAATTGGGGTTTCAATTTTGGTTTCAATTTCAGTTTCAATTTGAGTTTTACTTTCATTTGGGTTTGATTTTCAATTGGGGTTTGATTTAATGAGTAACCTGCTTCTACTAAATCACCAAATTGTTCATGAGAATAAATATGGGGTTGTGAAGACATACATGTATCCAATAATGGATTAGAAGATGCACCTAAATTTGGTTCTACTGTGTTTCCTTCTTCAACATTTATGGTGTCCTCAATGTTCTCATCTTCTGAAATGATTGTTGAACTTGAAGCTCCAACATTGTTCAATTGTTTAATTATTGCTCTTCTTTCTCGTTGACGTTTTGCCTCCTCTCTATTTGTTGTAATGTCTTCAGTTGTCAGAACCTTCCTTTGCCTCTTTCTACGTTGATTTGATCCCATGGCTGCACCAAAATTTGAATTCAAATGGATCTCCTTGTCAAATCCATAACAAGACAAGAAAAGATAATTATTTAACAAAACATTCTCTATGCAGATCAAACCTGTTGGATAATGATTGAATAATCATTCAATCATTAAAATTTGTCCTTGTGGGCCAGTTTTTTGCCCAACGAATCTTTTAAGAAACTGACGCCCATTATTTGAATGAAACAGGTGCCCATTTTCAAATCGCGTAGACGTTTCTAAAAACGGGTGCCTATTTCTAAAAAACTGGTGCTCGTTTCGTTTTCAATGGTACAAAGGGAAACGGGCGCTCGTTTTTTGAAATTCAAATAATGGGCGCCTGTTTCATAAAAGTTGGAGTGGGAAACAACCCTTTGCCTTTGTTTTGGCTTCGGGTTAGGCTTGGTGGGACCAAGCCTATGCTTGGACCTCCAAAAAAATGGCTAAAACAAAAGAATATCAAATTTCTGCCTTGGCCTAATTTTTTGAGGGCCTTCCTGATCGAATTTTTTGATGAAATGAAAACCCATTAGATTTCTCAGTGTCTTGATTTCAAAAATGTAAATTTCACAGTGATAATATTATATTTACTATTTTTCATTATTTATTAGTCAAGAGTGGTACGTAAACCTAAAATACTGAGGTTTAGTAAAACTTTAATAACTTTTTTGTTTTTTAGGTTTTTAGAAAAATAAATTATATGACATCAATCTACATACAATTCTTTTGAAGATTAAAATTTTTTTTAAAAATATGAAATCATCAAATTATGGTGGTCGTACACTCTATGTTTTGAAAATATACTTTATTGTCAATTAAAAATTAACAAAAAAAAATATATTCAATAAAAAAAAGCAAAAATATTCTAATCAATATTTGGTGTCTTAGGTATCGTTTCTCATAAGGATTTGCAAAAATTCATTTATTTGGGTCAAAAATGGTGGCCGTACACATGTGTGGTATGTGTTATGCCTTGCATATCTTTTTCCCTGTTAGTCTCCTTGCGTCGAAATTTGGGTCCCCTTTGTTTTCTCTTTGCTTTCCTTTCGGTTTTGACCTCGGAACTCTAGAGTCCCGGAGTCCCAAGGTCCCTTTGCTTTCTTTTTGGTTTTGACCTCCGGAGTCCCGAGGTCCCTTTGTTTTCCTTTCAGTTTTGAACTCGGAACTTCGGAGATCCGGAGTCTCGAGGTCCCTTTGCTTTCTTTTTGGTTTTGACCTCAGAACTCTGGAGTCCTGGAGTCTCGAGGTCCCTTTGCTTTCCTTTGGTTTTGACCTCGGAACTCTGGAGTCCCAAAGTCCCGAGGTCCATTTGCTTTCCTTTCAGTTTTGACCTCGAAATTCTAGATTCCCGGATCCCTGAGGTTTTGCGTCTTCTGCCTTGGAACTCTGGAGTCTCGGAGTCCTGAGGCAGGGGCCTCCTTTTCCTTGCTTCGGAACCCTGGACCCCTGGAGTTCCGGGGTGGGGTGTTCCTTTTTGTCGAGCTTGGAAACTCGGGACCCCGGAGTCCCGAGGTCGTGTTTAAGGCCTTCGTACAGATGGACTTGGGGGGAGATATAAATAGAGATAATGGACTTTTAAAGTTCATTTGTGCATTCAGAGCTCCTCCTCCCTAGCTCCATGTCGTGAACCTCCAGACCTCCGAGTTTTCCTTGGCGTTTTCGGGCATTTCGATTCACCAGGTTGGTGGTTTCTAGATTAGATTTTTGTTTCCTCATTTTTTTGTGATTGTTGGTTTTTGTTTGTTTTTCTTTGCGTGTCTTTGTTTTCGCATGCCCTAGTTTTTCAGCCCGGAACCTCGAAGTTTTGAGTAGTTGTTTTTTATGCCCCCGGAACCCCGGAATCCCAGAATTTCGGGTGGCTAATTGGCTTTACCCCGGAACCCCAGAGTTCTGGGTGGCTCTCGCTTTACTTAACCCCGAAACCTTGGACCCTCGGAGTTCCGGGTAGCTCTCAACCCAAAACCTCGGAACCCTAGAGTTCCGGGTGTCTTCCACTTAGGCATAAGCCCGGAACCCCAGACCCTCGGAGTTTCGGGATTCCTTTTAAACCCAACCTAAGCCCAGAACCCCAGAGTTCTGGGCCTTCTTCACTTATGCCTATCCCGGGACCCCGGGACCCCAAATTCCTGAGGTAAATCAACTTTTATGCTTGTTATAAAAATCTGAGGATTTGCGTTCTGCTTGCAGGTTTGAGTGGTTAGATGGACTCATCCTCTAGCAAAAGAGGCAAAGAAATTGATAGACTCCCAACCACCATGAAATACCATTATCAAGGACAGGTCTATGTTTCAAAGCTAGAGGATCAAATCAGATGGTTCACAGATACTGAAATCGGCCATATAGAAATTGAAGATATCAAGGCTCAATTGGACAAACCTAGTTTGGAGGCCCTCCACTGAAGAATCAAGAGGTCCAGCCTAGTTGAAGCTACTATCTTCCCACAAAAATTACACTCACCAGAGTTCATAATGACCATTGCCCCATTTTATAACTCAAAAACTAGAAAGTGCACAGATGCACAAGGAAAAACAGTCATAGACTTGTCTCCAGATATGCTAGGGTTCATCTTTGGAATCCCAACCAGGGAGGAGGTATTTTTGTTAACTGAAGAAGAGGCCTTAAAGGTAGGGAATGACAAAATATCAGCTAGTAAGAGGCACATGAATACAAACTCGTTAGAAGAGGAAAGCAAGAATGACTCAAGGCAACAGAGATCCAAAGGGCGGATTTCAAAGAGCCTCAAAGAGACTTAATCATTATGCTCAGCAGGGCCTTTGGCAAGCTGGATTGCAAGCATTTTCATCCCTAGATGTTCCAATTCATGAGCACTATTTTAATAGTAAAATACTTTGATTGGCAGCAGATCCTCTCTGACAATATCTGTAAGCAGATGAAAGAAGTTCAACATACTCAAAAGTTCTTTTTCACGTCATATGTCATCTGGGTAGCAGCTAGAGATGGAAAGTTTCCAGGGCTACAAGTAGAAGGTCAATTGGGAGGGGAGGAAGGATAGAAGAAGATATGGGAGTATAATGCTTAGCTCACTCTATCCAATGCAAAGACTCATTTTAAAAGAATTAATGATGCCTTTGTCTTCCAAATAATAATTAAATTGATAGGAGAAGCAGGATATCGGATTAGCCCAGAGGCCATGACTATCATTCTAGAGTGGGCATTTTGGTTTATCCAAAACCCACGCTCTAATTACATTAGGGTTAGTGGATTCACAGGAAACCCAATGTTGTTGCCCCAATACTGCAATGATAGGATAATTTTGCTAGAGTATATGAGGCAACTTGTGGGCCTCCACTCACTTTTGTCATCAAAACACAAAGTAGGTATCAATTTCTCAGTATCTATTGGATACTTTGCATGTTCCAAAATACAAGTAGCAAAGTTAGCAGAACAAGAGCTTCAAGATTTGAACTTGAAAGAGTATGATCATGCTAGGGAGTTCTATGATCCCTACGGGAAACTTAAACAAGCTATGCCTAAGGCATATGAGGGGCACAGGCCCAGCTTGCAGGACTTTTGGGCCAACCTTCATGACAGTTTCAAGGTTAGGGAGAAGAACTATAACAGGTTATCTATGCCATAGGTAAGAGATTTCGGAATCGAGACTAACCTCCCTAAAGACCTTAGGGATGATGGAGACTTACTTGATCCAGCTTATAGGGAATCGGGGAAAGATAAAAGGCCCCTCTCCCCAATAAAATGGTCTGCAAGTGAAGACACAAATATGGAAAAGGTCTCCCAAGTGGTCATCAATAGGACCAAGCAATGGCTATGCTAGAGGGTAAGGGCTAGTGTCTGAAAGGCGAAATAGAAGGAATCCACTTCGGGGATACATCAGTCAAAGGACCATAAGGAGTACGCTCAAAAGACAAGGTCAACCTCAAGGAAAAATACGTCCACCGATCCAGGTGAAGAAGACAAACCTCAAGAAAGCAGTCAAGACTTACTGAAGAAACTCCAAGAAAATATGAGGGAGTCTGAATTATTAAAGAAGGCTATGGACCTGGGAGTGACCGAGGGATTGGGAGCGGTACCACTTGCCAAAGTTCTCCCACCGAGGACGGCTATAGGGAACACTGAAGGAGAGGGTACCCAAGAAAAAGAAGAAAATATAGAAATTATTGAGGAGATACCCACTCAACCACCTTCATCAAATGCCACACAAGCTCCAAGCACCAACGCCCCCGTACCACCACTAGTCAATATACTCGCAGTGCAGCCCGGAGTGCAAGGCTTCAGGTCTACCACTGAAAGAATGAAAGTTAGAAACATCGAGTCTGATTCGGATCAGGAGGAAGAGGATCTTGAACAACAATGACTGCTAGAAGGCGAACAAGAAGGGGATGAGGCAGGAGACCTCCTGAATGAAAGACTAGTGTTAGCCCCTCAAGATTAAGAGGACCTTCTTGAGGATATACCAGCCAGGCAAGAGGAAACAGAGGCAGGTGAAGAAGAAATGACATTTAATGAGGAGGTCAGTGGAAAACTAGGAGAGTTACATAAGCAACAAGCTCTCCAAACCTATTTAGCTCGTCAAGCTATACCACCTCAAGACCCCGGGCAAATGGAAGCAGAGGTAAGAGGTGGAGCAGAGGAGCAGGCAGAGGTTCATGTTATAACTATGGATATAGTGTCACATCAAGGTGACAAGGATGAAGATATACCACAATGGCTAGAATTTACCTTTGGGAAGAAAAAGAGAAAAGAAAAGCTCCCTAAGGTCACTCTACAACAAGTAATCACCGAGGAGCCACCAAAGGCTAAGAAACTGAAAACTGTTCATCACCTATCAAAAACTAGTTCCGGTGAAGTGATTGCAGATGTGGCAATTCCATCTCAGGCTGAGGGACAAGCTTCTCCCAAATACCAAATATCATAGATAAATTTGGGCAAACAAACCAAGTGGGGGGAGCTAGATACTTTGGAGTTAGCCACGAGCATTGTCAGAGGACGTGTAGAGAAGGAGCATACTTCCAATGTGGAACTCAAAGCACAACTAGGACAATATAAGCAGCTGCTAATTGAAATGAACAAACCCCTAGACTCGTGCAGAACTGATGACTTGCCTTCTACCTCATCGCTGCCAGAGGAAGAAGAAAAAGCGTTAATGGAGGTGAGGCGGGTGGCAGCTGCAGCGAAGTCATGGGCCCAAGTAAATACGACCAAAATAATATTATTTTTGCAAGATACTATGGGGATGTATAGTAAGGCGGTACAGGTAGGCAGAGCTTTGGATTCTTGTTCCACACAATGGGAATGGAAGTCGAACATTTTCAGCAAAAAATTCCAAGTTTTGAAGAAGATATTGCGGCTAGGGGAAGAGACGGTGATAAAGGAGGACCTCTTAGGGGGTGACAGCTATAAAAACTTACAGTCTTATGTATACATCTTGGAGCTGAAGATTGAAATGTTTCTGCAATATATCAAGGATATGACCGAGATTCGGACCCTCTCCTTAGAGAAATTTTGTCATACGAGAATTTTGTAAAGAATATGCTAGGACCTTTTGGCCTCAGATTAGCTGATACAGGAATAATGGACCAACAACAAGTTTTGAATTAGTGGGATGCATATGAGGCACAACACCTAGGACCCGCGACCCAGTTTGATGTCACCCTTATGGACAGGTACACGTATTTGATTACTTAGTGTCAGGAGGTGGCACACATAGTGAAGGAGTTAGAGGAGGGGAGAATGCATGTAGATGAAGTTTTGAAGAAGTATAAATTTAGAGTTAAGTATGTAGCAGATCCTCCGGTTCAAGTAGTTGCATGTATAGTTGATAATTATAGAGATTTTATGAAGAAATAAAAGATAAACACACAATTGCTAAAGATGGCAAAGCTTTTTTTTTTATAAATCCTTAAATCTTGTATTTTTAACTGCGACTCCTACTCGAGTTCCAATTTTGAGAGAAATTCTACATGATTACGAAAACGTGGCTCACCTAGCAGGGTTTTCGTAGTGCTCATGCAGTCCCCATTTCATAGTTGTTAAGTGAAGTGTCAAGGCAGAAACTTGCAAGTTAACTGCGGCTCCTAGTTTCAGTTCTTAATTTAGGGTAGGGTTATTTCCTAGATAGTAGGGTAAAGAACTTCTATAAATTGAGAAGTTGGATTCATTTGTAAGGGTCCCAAGTTGATGATTTGTGGCCTACTTAGAGATTTTAGAATATTTTGCAGATTGTTAAGAAGTTTGAGTTATTTTTTTTTGTTATACATTCATTGAGATTAATATGAGAAGCAACTTGTAGATTGTCTGATCTACATTTATATTCTACCAAATTGTTCTGTGTAATCTGGTAATGTCTATTATTTGGAGTTAGCAACGTGGTTTAATCTTTTTGTCTATCACTTTATGAATCATATTGCGTACATTAGTGGTGTATGAGAATTATTGTGATAGGCCATATTGTTGATGATTTTATTTCCATAAATTTGTGAAATTGATGATTTTGCAGGTTTTTTGGAGGTCTGTTGTTGAATGCTAACTTGGATAATATTTGATAATTGCTTGGATTGCAGGGAACTAATTGAGTAGTTCATTAAGTTGTCATTATATTGGTCTTTATTGTTATTTTCTTGTTTCCCTTTACGCTTCGTATTTTATTTCCCAAAGAATCTTAAACCATAAAAATACAAAAAGAAAGGAAGTGCAGTTATCCATAACCAGCGAGATTTAATTCTAACCAACAGGCCCCTTTACAGGGATAACCACATCAACCATTGGGCTGCCCATCACCGTCGAGACCCATCTATAGAGACCTTGGAGTAGTGAGTTTTCTGAACTCGTTACTTTTCAGGAAAGGTGGTGAGTGTTCACACTGGCTACCTGACTGTTGGCAGTGGTGTCAAAAACAATCGTCAACAGTATGGTCCTGAAACAAACATTTTGAAAAAGTGGTTTTTAAACATGCATAGTAGAATGTGATTTCTACCATGTGGGTATTGAAATAAATTACATATTTGAAAAGTAGACTCCGAGCACTACATTTTCAAATACTGAAGTTTTTTGAGATTCAATCTCTAAGTGCCTCAAATTTTGACATCAATCGACATAAAATTTGAAAAACAGAGAAAACACTTCCACTTTTTGCCCAAAAGTGGGATTCAACTTCTTGGAACCACCCACATTCCAAAAACAACTCTTTCTCATATTCATACAATTTTTAGCTATTAAAATATTTTTATTTCATTTTTTTTTTGGTGGAGTGGTGATTCTATTTTACTAAAACCAAAATAAACAATTAAATTAAATTAAAAAGCTCTGTGATAGAGAGGAAGAGGCAACCCAAGTACTAGAAAGAGAAAGGATATAGTGCACGCTTACATCCATGAAGGGAAGCTTAGAGTCAAAAGTTTGTTATGTAGTAATAAATAATTCTTCAATTGATTTTAGAAATCAACACTTGTATACTTTTGTATATTCTAGTAGAAAAATAACTAGAAAACATAGACGAATTTGTAAATTTGATTATAAAGAAAGAAAATACATATTGTACATCAAGCCTTCTTTCTCGACATATCATATGACCATAATGATGAAGTTGTTATTTATCCTAAATTAATATTAATTAGATAAGGCACACGTGATCATGAATACATGGTTGATGAATGCCCCAATTTTTGAGAGGCATTTTATTAAAACTTAGGATAATTGATAGTAGATACTTAGATAGATAGTGGAACACAATCTTTACCAAAGGATTTACCACTCTCTTTAGAACATTCATGAATGTTAAATATTTATTTTAATATAATCAAGGCAAACAAACAATGGTTTTATACTAGAATAACTTTTCTTTATAATACACATATCTTTCTTTTTAGGATATAATACTGTAATTAAGAACGTGTTTTAATTTTTATTTTATAATAAATCAATATAAATTAATCATTTAAATTTTTTTATTATTAAAAATCAAATTTTTTCTATTTAGAGTGTCAAATCTATATAGTTATGTATAGCTTAATTTTTTTCAATTTGAAGTTCACACAATATTCTTAATTTGTTATATCTAATATTGTTTTACCATACATCGAGATTGCTAGATCCACTAGAGAGTTAAACTCTTTTTATGTATCCAATGATTTACTAAAAACAAGTGGGGCTCTCCTCTTGTCTATTCTATGATATTTGCAATTACAAGATTATTTGTCTATACACTTTGTAATTTTCTTTTTCCTTAGACTTTGTAAATTGTAGAACTAAAGAGCTAGAAATTAATTGTGGCATATCTAACAATATTAGGTTTTATGTCATATATAACAAGTGAATAAAAAATCTATTATTAGTTCACTTATTTTTTAAGTGAAATATATATTAAAAAATAAATCCATCAATTACTCAAATTACTATTTATAACAATTTTAAATACATTACAATACCAAGAACAAGTGAACACCTGGATTTTATTATCCAATGCCTGGCTTCAAAAATAGGACAACAGTTGTAGGATTAGCTAATGATAGATCTCAAATTCAATGACAACATGACATCTAGATTTTGGATTAAAATTGAAATATCAAGAATGAGTGAATAGGCAGGTTTTATTATAAGGTTGTCCAACTTGAAAAGTAAGACAACACTTGTAAGATTAGCTATTGGTGTACCTCAAGTTCAATAAGAACTTTACATCTGAATTCTGAGTCAGAATTGAATTAACAAGAACAAGTGAACACGTAGACTTTATTATCTAATGCGTAGCTTAGCTTTGAAGGTAAGACAACGATTATAAGATTAGCTATTGATATCTATCTCAAATTCAATGATAACATGACATCTAGATTTTGGATCAAAATTGAGATAACAAGAACAAGTGAACAGAGAGGTCTTATTATCAAATGCCCAACTTCAGAAGTAAGATAGCACTTGTAAAGTTAGCTATTGGTAGATCTCAAGTTCAATGATCATAATTGAAATAATGATGCAGACCTATTATTAAAAATAGAAGTAAAGTCTGACCAGAATTGAAATAAGAAAGGTTATTGAGAAGGAAGGAACTATTTGGAGCACTGGCTAGTTCTCTCGCGTGCTGAAAATTTGCCTACCTATCTGCCAGATGGTATTCAGAATCACAGATCCACTATCCACTATCCACTATCCACTACAGAATGAAAAGTTCCATTTGAAGATTGAAAGAAAGCTTGAGTTCTAATAATTGTTGATCTAAATATCAATAATTATTTGTAGCACTAACTGGTTCTCTGGCGTGCTTAAAACTTGCCTAACTATTCCACCATCCACCATAGATTTTTCAATCTATAGTAGACACTTGGGGTTCTCCGTATTGCAATCTCCATCACACAATAAAACAACTAGATATTATAACAAAATTTGTTTTTAACGCTTTCATTTCTACTGCTGAAGACTGCATTTGAGATAGACGTTTTACAAACATAAAAAAAATTGCACCACAAATAGACAGTTGGTATTCTCACGTTACTGCATTCTCTATAACCAAAAAAAGAACTAACATTATGGAGAAAAACATGCCCACCATGTTCTTCCCAGGCGTTCCAATTTATCTAGTTCCTCTTCCACTTTCTCATTTTGGGCTATATATACCACCCTAAGCCCAGCATATTTGGCATCATTTGCAGGCTAAAATCTTCTTTTAGCTTTCAATATTGAATGAGAGCTTCTTTTGCAGACTAAGAAGAGCACATTTGGTGTTTGCAATATGTTAATACTGTCAAAATCTTATCCAGTGGGATTTATACTGGTGCTGCTTAGTTTCAGTGTCTTGTTCAATTCTCTAGCAAGGGCATACTTCCATAACTACATATTTGTTGTAAGTAGAGTTATATTCAATAATATGGTAGATGAGGTAAAGATCAATGGTTTCTGATTCGTTGATTATATAGATATCATATAGAACAGAACTGTATACTCAAGATAGATTTCTATTAAAAGGTTCTCAGGTGATATTTTTTTTGGTTTGGTTTGCACAGATTAAACCAACGACTATTACTCGGCTATGTAATACACATAACATAATCACAGTGAATGGACAGTTTCCGGGTCCAACTCTGTATGTAGCAAATGGAGACACACTTTGTGTTAAAGTGTATAACAGAGGCAAATATAATGCTACGATCCACTGGTACATGCTATTTTTGCTTAAACAGCATATTCTAATATTTGAATGCAAGTAAAGTGGTACATACTATTTTGAACAGCACATCTTAAGAGTTGAATGTAAATACAGTGGTACATACTATTTTGGCCTAAGCAGCACATTCTAAAATTTGAAAATTTCATTTTATAATACAAGATTCATTGACAAACATTTGTTTTTCAGGCATGGAGTGAGACAGATTCGTACAGGGTGGGCCGATGGACCAGGGTACATTACCCAGTGCCCCATTCAACCAGGAGGACAGTTTACATACAGGTTCACCATTATTGCACAGGAAGGGACCTTGTGGTGGCATGCCCATGTCTCATGGCTCCGTGCAACAGTCCATGGAGCATTGGTCATCCATCCTAAGGAGGGCTGCTTGTATCCATTTCCCCGACCCCATGCTGAGATTCCTATAGTGCTAGGTAATGAAAAGAAGAACAGTAGGTAATATACAATATTGATGGATCTAATTTATTTGGACTGTTTTCATTGAGACATTAACATTTATGAAGTTAATTGGTATGAATTCAATGAAAGTTTTTAGATTAAATTGTGTATTCAAAATTTGGATTGATTGTAATATCAGAGTTAAAAAAGAGATTGAGATTGTTGATGTTTGAAAAAGAAAGGAAGAAGTTTCTTCTTCAGATATAAGGACTTGGGATTAAGGGGAAAATGAAATGAGAAAGTATGACATGCATTTAACCCTGGATTTAAAGTAGATAGAGTGTTTATTTCTTTTGGATTTTTGAGTGTGTAGAGCTCATGATACCGTGTGCTCATTTTTCTCTTTTAATTATTTGTTTGCAAATATTTAATGATGTATATTATTTGCATTTTTTAATTTTATTCATAAAAAAGGAAGGAATTAAAAGCTATGAAAGAAGAAAAGTGGTATCTAAATATAGGATTGTATGGTGTAGGAGTAACTCCGTGTTCAAATTTCCATGTAATGTGTTGGTCTTTAGTATTTTTTCATTAAAAGAGGTAAAAATTTATTAGATCAAAGGAACAGAAACACAGCAAGAAGGGTCGAATGTCCAGCATAGAAAAAATTACACAATTCTATCAGTATCCATTAAATGATCCAGCAAATGAGACATATCTGAAGATAATTGCCCCTTATCCACCATATTTACCATAGTTTACCCACATTTTGCCATGTTTTAGGAAAAAAACAGTTTTATACTTTAATTTTTTTAATTGTTTATACATCTCAAAAATAATTAATTAGATAATAAGCATAAGATTTTTGGAGTTCTATTATTGTTCAAAGAAACAAATATTAATCTATTAATGAAATTGAACGATGTAAAATGAGTCCATTAGATATGAATTCAATGCTATGTTACCAGAAACGAGAAACGTGAAACGTGACGGCAACGGCAACGGCAACGCAACGAAAAACCGAATTTAGAAAGGTTGCACATAAGAAACGGTATTATATATATATTCTTTTATAAAATCAAAATATTAAAAAAAAAAAAAATTAAAAAATTCAAGATACAAACAAATGCTAAATAGATATTAAATACTTTATAGAAATAAACTCATAAATCTCTAAAATACCCTAGGGCGAGGACCTCATCTGTCTGTCCAATGCTCTGCATAATCTACCAAAGAAGGGTTGCTGTAAAAATCTACCAGTGTTTGACGTCATCCGCTACTTAAAAATATATTAAATCTATATGCATGACAAACTGCTGGTTAACTCGTGTAAGTGGTGAGTTAATAGCCTAAAAGGACGCAGCAGACAGTGGCAAGCACAAAAAACTGGCAGATATTTTTGCTACAAACTCCTTCACAGCCGATTGGAACGGTCAGATGGCTTAGAAACGGCCGTTTCAGACGGGAAACCCGTTTCTGCCGTCGAAACGCGAAACGGGGCTTTCCCGTCGCGTTTCTGGTAACTAGGATTCAATGTAAGATCCCAACATAGACTGGATAAACGTACAAACATATCTCAACATGATTAAAAAGATAAAATTGCTTGCAATACACGAAATTACTTGGTTGTCTCCATCAATGAATAGTGTGGCTGTTATGTTGCGGATAATTGCTATTGAAGAGTCTGAACAATATGGTATTTTACTGTTACAAAGTTAATTTAGCATTTTATCGTCAGGAGTCTTTACAAACGTTTATATTATTATCAAAATGAGATTTTAAATGACAATTTTATCTACAGTAAAAAGTTTATTGTTAAGCTCCGCCAATTCATTTTGATTGTTCGTAGGATTGCTTATCTGTAAAGAGTTATTGATTAACTTATACTTTTTAACCTTAAAAAAAACAAAAGAGAGTGATTGATTAACTAAACTAATAATCATCTTCGGCTTCATGAAAATGATATGAGATTGGGAACAGGAAATGCTATCATGAATCACATGTTCCTACTTCCTATCTTCTACAGTTTTCCCTTCTGTCTCCATATTGTTTTCTCTTTGCATTTCGTAATGGATCAAATTACTGAGTAAATGAATCAAATTTAACAGGGGAGTGGTGGAACATTGATCCTGTCATGGTCGAATATGAATCAATTCTGACCGGAGGCGCACCGAACATTTCAGATGCTTTCACTATAAATGGACAGCCAGGAGACCTTTATCCCTGCTCAAAATCAGGTAAGAATTTCTTTCTTCCCTGCTCAAAATCAGGTAAGAATTTCTTTCTTACAAAAAGATTTTGGATTGAACTGGGTAGAACTATTCATTTCCAAAGTTTGAGTATGGCCAATGAGTTTAGCTCCATGATAGTGATACAGTCTATTAGAATGAAAAAAAAATCTTCTAAACAATCTATATTTAGAATATAGGGTTTGATTTAAATAGCAGTTTTGATTTATTAGAGGGTAATTTGAAATCATATAAATAAATAAGTTCTATTGGAAAAGCTAGTGAAATTTCAATTGAACTCTTCTAACCTTTGACTTGTTGAGGCGACTCTATATGAAATCATATTAATAGGTGGGTCTTAAATCCAAAAAATTCTTGTAGACAATCTTTATTATGAACACAGGGTTTGACTTAAAAAAAACACATTCTATGCTTTGACTTGTTTACAATCAGAAATTATAATAATAAATGAGTCTCATTGGAAAAGCTAGTAGAATTTCAGATGAATCATTCTATGTTTTAACTTGTTTAGGTAGCTCATCTGAAATCATACTAATAGATAGATCTTACATCTAAAATCATATTATAGATAGATACCACTGAAAAATTAATGTAATTTCAGATGAACCATCTAAAAAATCAAAACTTAGAATGTACTGCTTATCTAAACCCAAATTCTTTTTCTAGAAATAAAACTCAACAGTGAACTGACCTGACAAATAAATAAAATCCTATGTATGCAGAAACAACAAAATTCTCAGTTCAGCCAGGAAAAACCTACCTTCTACGAATTATCAATGCTGCAGTGAACAGTGAACTGTTTTTCAAGATAGCATCACATAATATCACAGTGGTTGCAGTGGACGCCTCCTACACAAAGCCATACACAACAGATGTAATGTTCATAGCTCCTGGTCAGACTGCAGATGTTCTTCTTACAACAAATCAATTACCAGCAAAATATTACATGGCAGCTAGCATATACACCGACCAAGCAATAGGCAACTTTGATAATACCACCACAACGGCCATTTTAGACTATGTGGGCTCTCACCCATCTGCAAAACCAATCCTTCCACAGCTTCCAGCATACAATGACACTGCAACGGTCACTAAATTTAGTCGAGCCCTAAGAAGCCTCAATTCACCGGACCATCCGGTAAACGTTCCCAAAAGCATAGATGATAGTATCATGACAACCGTGGGACTCGGTTTAATTCCTTGTCCCACCGGCACCACCTGCGCCGGCCCTAACAATACCAGGGTGACTGCAAGTATGAACAATGTGTCTTTTGTACTGCCAGAGATTTCTATTCTGCAAGCTTATTACTTTGGCATTACTGGAGTCTTTACCACTGACTTTCCTTCATACCCACCAGTTGTGTATAATTATACGGGCGATGTACCCAAGTGTCTTTGGACACCAATTTCTGGCACAAAAGTGAAAGTTTTTGATTATAATGCCACAGTTCAGGTGGTGTTCCAGGGAACAAATATCTTCCAAGCAGACAACCATCCAATGCATATCCATGGTTATGACTTTTATGTTGTAGGAGAGGGTTTTGGTAACTATGATAATCAAACAGATCCACTCACATTCAATCTGGTTGATCCTCCAAGAAGAAATACAGTGGGTGTTCCTGTCAAAGGATGGGCTGCTATCAGATTCAAAGCTGACAATCCAGGTACTTATAAACAAAGTGACAGCTCTCTCATGATTCTATAGATTATATGGGTTTTTGTTTAAACTAAGCATTGATTTGTTTAGAAGATATATCTTAAATCACAAGAATAAGCGGGTTCTATTGAAGAAATGAGTGATTTCAGACGAGCAATTTAAATTGTTTAAATGACATGTTAAATAGCATTAATAAGTAGATTCTATTAAAAAATTGAATGTGATTTCATATGAATCATCTAAATTGTTTGGATGACATTAACTAATAAGAATCCTATATTTTAGATGTCATCTAAACAAATCAATGTATATCAATGTATATATGTCATCTAAACAAATCAATGTTTAAAATGTGTTGTCTAACTTTGATTATATGACATCGAATATAAAAACTGAAAATATATGTAAAGGACTGAAGGATTGTAGCATCTGTGCAGGTGTTTGGTTTGTACATTGTCACTTCGATGATCATGCAACATGGGGATTGGAAACAGTCTTCATAGTGAAGAATGGTCCTGGCCCTTGGGCAAGTTTGGAGCCGCCGCCTCCTGATCTCCCCAAATGCTAGAACAAGTTAGATTATTGGCCAGACAATAAAATCTACTTATCTGTTTAGGATTGGCCAATAAAATCTACTTATCTGTTTAGGATTTTATTTAGAGATGGTGTTGAGGGTAAATTATCTAGTGGGACAGAATAAGTAGCAATAGTAGAATTTTAGTATCTTTAGTTGTTAAGTCTTAATAAATGTTTTTATTATGCTTCTTTTCAATATAAATAGTATAAATTATTAATGTTTTGATTTGTATTACGTGGAAGTAGTTAAGTATAGTGTATTTTTTTTATTAAATTAATTATATATTTATAAGGTTGTATGAATTATATATATATATATTTTGTTGAGGAGTTCTTGTTAAAAGTGCGATTTATACTACAACATGAATTAATAATGTATCTTTTTTAAATTTAAATTTGTTGTTTGGCGTGACAAATTATGAATTATTAAGCAAAAAAAATACCAATAAATACAAACATTCACAAGATAAGGAAAAAATGAATACACATTTTAATTATAAAAGTTTGCAAGGCATGAAAAATATAATCATTAAATCTATAAAGGAACTTTTATATGGGAAACTCAATTTGAACCATGCTACCAAAGCCAAAACTCACCTTTCAATCTAATGAAACCATGTGTGTTTTGGTCAATTAAATATGCCTCAAAACATCAATACACATCAATGCTTCTAGAAATTAATATGACTAAGTAATAAGGGTTTACATCTTACATATCACAAACAAGACTAACTAGTCTTCATAACATATTAATCTTGGAATTGTTCTAAATTAGGAAATAGAAGCAATAAGTATATTTCAAATGGTACTTCGTTGAATATGTATCCCTGAAACTAAGGTGGGAAGAGAACCAAAAGATCCCATTGCTTTGTAAATTGACACAAAATATATGCTAGACATCCATCAACCCACCATAAAAAATATGTAAAATCATTTGGTGTCCCCAAATTTGGATTTATTAAAACAATGATTCTAAGGAATACGATATAAGATCCCAATGAATTTAATGAGTTTTAAGAAAATATACACTTAAAATCAAAATGAAGATCAGTGCGCAATCACTATAAGAGAGGCACTAAAATATGCTCTACTAATGACATTTTATTGCCTAAATACACTAAATTTGGTGCCACTATTCCCTTTTGAACAATATTATTATTTTTTTGGTCATTAATAATGAGTTTTATATTAATATTTCAAAAAAATACATCTTCCATGTCCAGTATGCCATCATAAACAAAATTTACATATAGTAAAAGCATAGTTCATCCTCGAAAATCAGACTATAACTACTACCCATCCACCACCATATTACAATACCATATATATCCTAGCCATTTAAATCCATCAAGCAACTACAATTATACAAAAAACCTTTACTTCGATTATCCAGGGCCATCCCATACTATATCAGAGGTTTTTATAACAAACTAAACAACAAAAACATTCCAAATAAACTGACATATTTCTATTTTTTCCTCACGGCTTTCAGCTACCCATTGTTCCAATTTTCATTGAGCTCAAACTTTGGCTTTGTCTTCTTCTTTATCTCTACATTAATCTTCCCCTTCTTGAGCTTCAGATCCTTTTCACGGATGAATAATTTCAAGGATTCTTACCCGATATAGGTTTCTACCCTTTGCTCATCTCGATTCATCCCTTTTGGCCACCAAATAAAGGGCATCAATTGTTGTGGTGTCTCCTCCTTTGACCCATGTTCCCCCTCCGTAGGGTGAAAACCAGAGTCTACAATGGCCCGTCCAAGCACCAATTGTATCCCATACAACCACTCCTCTACACAGCCTTTCACCACCCACTCCACTTCTTCCTTCTTCCCCACTTTGAGTCCCCACGCCACCAACATTGAAACTATGTCGATGTTAGTCTTGTACATGTGCTCCGTATTTAGGAAATCCTATGCTAAAAGAACCTCCAAAATTTGCAAAAGGTTATCTTCACCAAATTTAAATAGACCCCTCAACCTTTTCTTTGAAATTCACCCCATAAAAGCAAGTTGTTGTCTCACTAGGTTGATGAGAGAAAAGGTCGCTTCCATAGTTTCTGCAGTTCACCACCCTTTACTTCAATTTTTATCCACCACCCATAGATTCAATTGGATACCACCTTGCAAACTTTGGGAATTAAATCCTTCACCTTATAACCCCTATAAAATCCAAATGCCACCTTGCCCTTTCATAAATGCACTCTGAAAATGGAGGGGTGCATCCAAAATAAGAATTAATTCCTTCACTCGTGCGGGAGATAACTCAATCCAAGATGAGATAATTGAAGGTCTCAATAGTACTTCTTCATCATTAAATGATAGCACCCAATTAGACAACCTATCTACCAAGTCATTCCCTAAACGAACCACGTGACTTACCTCATAATCATCAAATGTTTCCAATATGGATTTGGCAATGGATACAAATTTATTGAGTTTCCACACATGAATTTCTCCTTTATTAATAGCATAAATATAATTATTTGAGAATCCCCCTCAAGATGCATTTTTTGCAAACCTGCTACTTTGGTCGTTTTTAGAGCTTCAATCACGGCCTAAGCTTTGACATCATTATTTGTTCTTTTCGCTAGCTTGGTTGCCCCAAGCACAATGACATTTCCTTCCCAGTCCCGCGTGAAAAACCTAGCCCCCAAAGAGCCCGGATTTCCCTTGGAGGCCCCATCAAATTTAACCTTAAGCCCTTTCTTCGGCTTGACCCACTTCACCTTCACATGATGATGAGAAATCATATTATCTTGATTAGGCCCATCAACAAGCTGACTTTTGAACAATATTATTAATTCCATATACCCCGCGAATCTTATGATTTGCACAAATGAAATGTGGGATCTTATCATAGAAATCTTGCTAATTTATTTTTTAAAGGTATTGAACACCCATGATTACTCAAGACAAGAAAATAAAAATATGAAAAAGGTTGACTATGGACACTCATGATTACTCAATCTATTTAGGAAATCTTTTTGGCTTGTAGATATTTTATGCCCCCCCAAATTGAAGATACCTTTCATAAAAATCCCTATGCTAAATATATTGATCAAGAAATGCAATGCAAGTAAAATACAACTATTTAAAATCAATATAACTTATATTACAAGCATTAGAGATACACATAAGAAAATTACTTTAGTATGAAAATAGCGACATATAAAATTAAAGGAGAGTGGGAGGAACAATACAAGCATTATCTCACTTGTGGGCCATTTTAGCAAATAAATTTTGTAAGGTAAAAAATTGAAATACTTTCAAATAAAAGTTTCATTATATTCAAAGGTCCTAACCATCCCACATGATATTGACCTTCAATTGAAAATAAATATTAATGGGCCTTTTGACAAAAGCCAACTTGAGAAGGGTAAATAAATAATTCTACCTTTTCTAAATGAAGATAAACATTCCCCCAAGATTTATAGTATTAGGTCTTAGGTATGTAATACAATAAAGAGGATACTTGCGTGTACTCGGATTGGTTAGTCCCCAATGTGTCTAGCTAATAAACACATTAGTTAATTATCTCTCTTACATATGATAACCATGTTAAAAGATACAATCCTAGTCTTATAACAAAGGTAGAATTCTCAATCTTATCAAAGAATGTGTCTCTATTGCTAAATGATCAATTCTAGTAAATGGGGTCCCTAGGGGCTTTTTCTCTTGTGGAAGAGGCCCGAGGAAAATAAACTTTTTGTCTCCATACTTATTCATTACTATGGATGAAGTACTGGGGATTTTTTCAATAAAAAGATCAATCTAAGGGCTCTTAAGGGTGTTAAAGTTGCCTCATCTTTTCCTCCTTCCAGTCATCAACAATTTGGTGACGATACTATCCTTTTTAGAGATGCTTCAATTTTGGAAGCTAGATAATGAAAATATACTATTGAGGAGTATGCTAAAGTCTCAAGTTAGTATATTAAGTACAACAAAGGTAAGTTGTATTTTTTCAATAATGAGAATTATGTTAAAGAGAAAATCATTAGGATCTTATAGTGTCAACGTGCTGAATTACTAGCCACATATCCTAGTCTATCATTGATTACAAAAAATCCTCCTCTCTTTATGCATAAGTATAGTTGAAATATTCCAAATAAATTAGTTGGGTGGAAAGGAAAAATTCTCATTTAACCTAGTAAATTGAAAATCCTTAAGGTCTCTCGTCAAAATGTCCTAGTCTACTTTCTCTATTCAATATCCTATCTTTCATATCCGATAAGATAGAACAAATCTAGAGAGATTTTCTGTGTACGGGGATAGAAGACCATGTTGGCCTTTGGTATTCCAGTGATGCTCCAATGAATATTCATGGTTCTTGATGCTTGTAGATTCTTAGGAGTTGTCATTGATGGCAACTCAGTCTACTGACCTGATCTGGTATGGATTTTTTGTTAACCGGATGTCTTGAATATAGTATTTTTGGACTAAGACTATTAGCGCAACATAGTATACAGTTTTATGATTTCCGGTGAAGTAGTTTTGATTTCGGTGAGACTTGATTAACTGGTTGGGTATATGAAGTAGATTATCACATCAATCCACCCTCTAATATTGATTCCTCCGCTTGTTTGAAAGTCTAGTATCCGGTAGAATAGTAAAACAAAGTACTCTTCATTTTTTATGGTGTAACGTGTGACAGGATTCTTTATGCTGATTATAGTTATTGGAAATGTGTTTGGAGTGATATGTGATACCTATAGGAAGCGTGTGATCATGTATTTTGGGTTTGGTATATGGTTCAACAATAGATCTAAGCCAACTTGTAGCTACACGTTTGATTTTTTGATATTTGGTGAAATTGACTTGTCAGAGACTAATTTTGAGTTTCTGGATATATGAGACTGTTTGGGTTAATGGATTAGGTGTTGAATATAATCTGTGTCATGTTTTTGGAGTGATTGAGAGCAGTTTCATGTGCGCACTCTAAATTGTGTTGATCCGGTAGAGCAGAACAAAGCAATTTACCAGAACAATGCAGTGGATCATTTTGTGTCTAATCGGAATTGATATTTGGCATAGTCAGATGCTATTTTCTTGTTCTCTACTTATTGCAATTAGTTTGTAATCTCTTATAAGTCAACGAGACTTCCCTAAGGGTTGTAGCCTTCCGGGTTATTATATTTTGATCAGTGAGCTCTAGGCAGTGTGCTTGAATGCAAGTGCATTCCCCTTATGTAATATTGTTTTTCTACTGGCCATAGTGGAATAATATTGTGGGTTCAAATCCCACCGTGGTTTTTCCCATTTGGGTTTCCATGTAAAAATCTTGGTGTTATAGTTGCATGGTTACTTGTTTTATGTTTTTGCACTTTTCTTTCTTTGATGTTCATCCGGTGGTTAAAGAATCAGATTAAAAAATTCAAAATTTGTAGAAAACTGATTCACCCCCACCTTTGAGTATTCATTGATTCCAACAATTAGTATCAGAGCATAGTTTCTCCATGGAAGCCTAACCGCTTGAGGAAGGTCCGGGAGATTGAATCAATGGATTCTGGTTTGTAGAGACAACTTCATGTGGCTCTTGAAGATATTGATGCAACAGTAAATAAAATAAGTTCCTTGAAGAGAAACCTGAATGCAGCTGAAGACTTCATTAATGATTTGAAAGATCAAGTGAATACTTCAAGAGACAAGAGGAAAGAGTTGATGGACAAACTGAAAGAGAAAGAAGAGAAAAGCATTGAGAATCAGTTCAAGTCTGATGAATGTGAGAATATTGCTAGAGAGAATGTTGTATTGAAGAATGAGATGCAATCCATAGTGATGAAGTTGACTAAAGAGATTGAAGACCGAAAGAAGAATGAAGAAAGTCTGAATCAATCATTGAAAGATGGGTCAGATGAATGTTTGAGGCTTACCTATGAGAATGATCAGTTGAAGCTTGAGTTGACACAATCAAGGAATAATGGTCAAAAATTTGAAAGATGGATTGTTGCCCTAAGAGATGAACTTTTTACTGCAAATGAATACAAAGACAAATTCAAGGCTAGCTCAACAAGGCTTGATGAAATGCTGGAATGATAGAGACATGGAAAAGACATGAGAGGACTTGAATATGAAAAAGGAGAATATTTTGGTTCTGGACAGAGCAATGCAAAGCCTAAGAGCAAGAATCCTCTGGTAACATAACCTAATGCTTATAAATTCAATGGTAGATGTTTTACTTGAAATAAATTTGATCATATGGAAAATCAATGCAGAAGTAAGATGAATAATGGAATGATAAACAATGTGAACAATGGTCCTACCTTTATTGGCCAGTATTTCATATGCAATAATTTTGGTCACAAGTAAAAAATGTGCAGAACAGTAATGAATAATTTTCAGAACATGAGATGTTATGCTTGTGGGATGTTTGGACATATCTCTAACCAATGCAGGATCAAAGATTACTTTAGTGGTGAATATTCGCCAAAGGTGAATTTTTCACGTCGATGACCTGAGAAATGGCGAATATTTGTACTGACTGGGGGTGGCCATGTCGCCAGAATATTATCAATTTCTGTCAAATTCACGGCCCGATCGCCATATGTTTTATGTAATTAAATGTTTCTATGCGAGGATTTCGCCAATACAATATATGGTGGACAAATGGTAAATTTAATTTTTTCTCCTACACTCTCTGAGGTTGCCTTAATAGATGACCATAATTCGCCTATAGGCATATGAAGATTTGTTAGCTAGGAGGACTCAATTCGCCTGACATTTTTCTGACGCGTGTCTCCATTCACCCCAATTTTTGCCAACTATATTGTATTTGCTAATTATTTGGATGACCCATAATTGCCTTGAAAATTACATAAGTCGTGTTATAGTTACGCGAGATTTGCCAAATATTTGTATACCATATAAAATTCCTGCGGAATTCACCATATAAGGATTGGTATAAATACATTCAAAGATCAAATCTCTCTCTACACAATCTGGTGGGTTCTAGGCTCTGAATTCAGATCAATAGAAAAGTTTCAGACCAAGGAAAATCATTGTTGTTGACTGCATTGGCAACTACTAGTGACCTAAAGGTGAGCGATCATATTTTTGAAGTTTTATAATATTATTCTGAATTTATTTATATATGTTTGCACTGTTGAGTTCATTCTTATTAAGTGGGGACCCATCAGTGCCAAGTGGCCAGTCGGGAGATTTAGACCTTAGACATCTAGATTGTAGGTTGTAGGGCCAATGAAACATATATTATACTTTATAGTTTATTACTATTTCTTTAACAAATTGATATCTTTTTGCAGCCTTTAATTCGTTGGAGATGTTGAATAGGAAGAAGGGTAGGAAACATGAATGCGGGGAAGGCCATGAGAGGCCAACAAAATACAGAGTGTTGTCTTCGTACTTTGGATTCAGAAAATATTATAGTAAAAATTAGGAAGGTACATCATCACAAGTACAAGTACAAAATTCACAACCTACACCGCATGTTGAAGACAGTGACAAACTTAATATCGCAGATCAGGATGATCTTGAAGAAGATTATTTGGTAAATACCCAAGTTAGCCGGAATGATATAATCAACTTGGGTGATAATGCCATAGATGATAATGCACAGATGGGGAAAAGAAAAGCCAGATCAAAAAATGATCAACCAAAATAAAAAAAGGATTGGGAGTGGGATATGTCAGTGAGGAATTTTCAAATTAATTGGGCATCAAAGTATCCATTCATTGATCCAGTGGAGAATCCAATTGAAGGTGAACCTCTAATAGAATGCAGGTGTAAGATTTTCACTTGGAAACATAACAAGGAAATTAGGCTGCAACTAAAATTTGACACCATAGAAAAGCATATGGGTAAAGTTTATGAAAAATAAATGATAGACGGAGTTAAAAAATCAATGAGAAGATGGAAAACAAAGGAGGAATGTAAGCATGTGAGGAATGCCAAAGAGTATTATTTTCATGAGAAAATACAGACGAAGACTGCTGAAGTTAAAGGTTCTATTGAAGGTAGTTTTGGAAAAGTAATGCAAATAGAACAACTGGGAAAAGTGTTCAGTTAAGTGTTCTTTTTTATATTTTGAGCAGAGGGCGTGCTATGACAAATTTCCCATCAATTAGTGGTTTATTACACTTTTTGAAAGTTCCTAACTATCCTAATAGTCACTGGTTAGTAAACAGTGGATGGGAATGGGCAAGTTGTCTTGCCGAGGTTGAAAAAGAAGATGTAAAGGAAAAAATAAGAGAGTCAAAATTTATTGTATTTTCTTTAGATGAAGTTACGTCAGTAGACAATACTTTGTGGGTATGCATGCATGTTTATACTGTACAAAATCATGACCACCAACCTCATCTACTATCTGTTGCTAAAATGAAGGACAATGTGACAATGTAAAATTTATTTCAACTAGTAAAGAGATGTTTAATTGAATATGGAGGTATGGATGACATGACGGTTGCCAAAAAATTGGTGTGTGTTGGAGCAGATGGGGCTTCAGTAATGCAAGGTCACAGGAATGGTCTTTGTACAAAGATTGAAACTTCTTTTGCACCGTATATTACTGCAATTCACTGCATGGCTCACAAAATGAATCTAGCTTTTGGAATTGTGAGCAAGTATGCTTTAGTAAAAATAAATAAATTTAATCAGAGAGCTCTACTCACACTTCTATCGAAGTCCCAAGCAATTTATGAAATTTCAACACTTTGCTGATAGAATAACTAATGGGAACAAGCTTCTCAAGGATAATGATACCAGATGGATCTCTTTGGATGGTCCAACGCATCGAGTTTTTTTAGAATATCCATCCTTGGTTGGACTATTTCACACAACTCGCGACAAATCAGAGCAACTAAAATCTCCTAACCTTCTTCAGAGGTTAAGTAATATATAGACACTCTTAACTTTAGTAGCTCTTCTGCCCATGCTAGAGGAAATGAGGAATATTATGAAGGTTGCCCAAAAAAGAGCTCTATATATTGCAAAATATGCTACAATGCGTAAGTTGACATGCATGGCCCTCGACAATCTCTATCAAAATCAACCAACACTATCTAATGAAAAATTTGTTTAGTGGCAGACACTCACAGATTTGAACAATCCTGATAACATTTTACAAATCAGGGCAAACGAGAAGGTATGTGCCAATGTACGGGGAGTTGAGCTACCAATGCACTTCTATGCCATGGTCAACCCCGAGGAACTAGGTAAGCGCCCCAAGAAGCAACTAGCAAGAGTTGCAAGGGAAGATTTTGACAAGATTGTTGAGTCTGTAACTACTTCTGTGAAGAAAATTGCCTATGATCTTTCCTCACAGATTAGAAGTAGATTCCCTCTTGACAACCTACTTGAAGCCATGTCTATTGTGTTTCCTCAATATTGGAGCCTCAACAGTGCAACTAATTTTTGAAGTAAGCTTCTGACTTTGATAAAACAATTTTGCATATCCAGAGAATTGAATGGAGTAACTATAAATGGAATATTAGACGAAACTTGTCTTAGAGAGAAATCATCTCATTTTTCATACACTATGAGGGAACAATATGGTAGAATGGAGAACCCCCGTGAAGAGGGATCAGTAACAAGGCTTTGGAAATATATAGTTGAGAACGTAGCGTTGTGTGATTCAATACTAAAATATTTGAAGCTTGCTGATTTATGTCTTACCATGATATTGGGTTCGATGGAAGATGGGAGATTTTTCAGTGCTTTGGGGTTCCTAAAATCAAAGCTAAGAAATAAACTAGACAAAAATTTGGAAAATTGCTTGAGGCTCTATACATCTAGGTATGATGCCCGCACTTTTTCTTACGATAGGGCACTGAAAATCTGGAGGTCCAAATGTGAAAGAAGAGGTTTGGGAAACACTTCAAACCAAAGTGCTAGTGGGACTATTGACTCATGTACTGGACCTACTGGTAGCATTGAGATGCAGCACAACAAAGGTATGCAGACTCAGAGTGAAGAAAAGACAGACAAGAATCAAGAAAGCTTTGAATTTGATGAGGATGAATGGAAATTGTAAGAGATTGGTATTTATTAATCTTATTAATGTATCTCATCATTCATATTACAAAAGCATATTATTATGGTTGATAACTTGATGATATTTTATGAGTCTGTCAACTTTTTGCAATTAGAATTTAATATTGATTTGTAATTGTATTTTTGAACTTTCTATTTCTAGATTTAAAATAGCATAATAAAAGACCATAATGTGTTTATTGATACAGATGTTTTTATTTAGACATGTTGAGAACTTTCAACTTAGATTTTCGTTAATTATTTCAAAATATAGCCATATGATACAATTCATTCAATACACCACTCTGTGTGATTCTCCATGCAAAAGTCAATACAAAGTTTTAGAACCCTTTGCAAATGACCCCGAATTCCCTTTTATAGAAACAAGGGAGCAACAACAACTTCAGGTCAATTTGCAACATGTGAAGACTCAACATCAAAATCAATTACTAAGGCACTGGACATTGAATATATGGTCCCGACTGCCATCAGTATCACAAGCTCAGCACAAATTTACATGGCCATCACAGGTCAGATTAGTAGTTTAGTAATTTAACAACTGCTACATGTCTCCTATTCAAAAAATAGAGTTCAAAATTAAATATTAATTCAAGCCAAGACAAATTAAATATAGATAATAGCAGTGCCTCAAACCTAGTAATCAGAAATAAAGAAATGCAGAAATGTTAAAACTTGGGAGAATTTGAGAATACAAATTTGCAGGCTGAAGGTTTGCACTGTACATCATAGACTCATAGGGTAGATTAGCAATAGCGAGTGCTGATTTTTTCTTGTTCATAAAACAGAGTTATTTCAAGTGATGCCAAATTCCAAATAGAAAAAACATAAACCTTGAAATTAAGAGTAAAAGCAGAAAACTGTGCAATACATACTATGATTCTTGAGATTTCTGTGCCAATTTTTGTAGGGTGCTCCACTCTTCATCTGATGGAAGGTCAATATTATTTAAACTATGGAAATTCAACTGCAACTTCGTCAAAAATTCATATTTAGAAGAGTGACTTGACATCACTGTTTCACCCAATACTGCATTCAGAGTTGCAAATGGTTTGATGAATTCCAAAAAGCTTTGGGGAGTTTTTTTCTTAGGAAGCAAGTCTAAATCAAACTTCATTTTTTTCTCCATTCTTTTTTTGCAAGCTTCTTTTCCAATGAATTTATTTGTTGGGTCAACGGACTTAGGCAAATCAAGTTTAATCAAAGTGGTTGTCTTTTCTTGCAGCTTCAATATATTTTTGCCACATTTATCCATATCTTCTAATGTTTCCCTTAGTTTTTGGAATTTTTGAAGGATAGATGATGTCTTAATTGTGGCATCAATACGACTGTTAATTCCCTTGGATGCCAAATAGCTGTCACTGGTATTGTAGACTACTTGCAAAATCTGTTTTGCCATAGCCTCTTTTGAATAAACATGTATGCTCTTCTCAATGAGCCATTTGATTTTCATATAAATTAATCTCAGACTTTCATTCAATTCAAACCATTCACACAACTTGTCACTCCTTTGCATTATTTGCCCCCAAATGTTTTCTTGTATATACTTCGTTGTATTTTTCATATTATCTTTCAATCTATCCTCTGAAGTTTTAATTTTATCATTTGCATTGTGCAGGTCTTCTTTCAATTGTGCACATTTTTTTCTTTCTTCCTCTACTTCCTCTTCCAAATGTTTTGCTTTTTCCTTCTCATCATCCAATAGGTCATGCAGCAACAGACTCATAACTTTTGTATAATTTTTGAAAACTGGCTCTTTCATCATTAATTTTTTTTACTGCTTTTAGCCATTTTTCCCCTCAGTTCCTTCAATTCTGTCTCCATATTTTTCTACTCTGCAATTTCTACTGCAGAGCCTGAATTTTTTGTCCTTTTCTATAAATCATTGCACTTGTTATCTGCTACTTTCCTCTTTGATTTTTAATTTCCTAGGTCTTTCTGTAACTTTTCTATTTGTTTCTCCAGTTTATTTTTTTCTATCTCCACCTTTAGCAGTGAAGTGTAGACCAATTCATTAGTCCTTTTTGACACACTAATTTTGTCCACATTTTGTACTTTGGAAAAAGCCATTTGGAGGGTGCTAACTTGAAATTCAGAGGGATCTATCTGACTGTGTGGTGGATTTTTATCTTTATTTGGGGGCATAACAACCACGAACTCCTTCATATCTTTGTGTGGGTCATATGTTGGAAATACCCTGTTCCTTGTAGTCTTTTCGTCTAAAACTTCAGTCAGGACAACCCTCTGCAATGCTCTCTCTTTTTCTTTTTTTGCATTTGTTGTATGTTCAATTTTTTCATAGTAATCATGAAATCAAAAATCTGGGCTTGCTGAAGAAATTGAATGCTTAAAAGGTGAAATAGCAGAGGCTCTAGCTCCACCTATGCCAGTGGTTTTAACTAATGCATTATGAGGAGTACCAACAACCATTCCTAATCCTGTCCCACTGTCACTTGCATTTATATTTTTTTATAGTCTTTTGAGGGGTCTATTATGAAGCTGCAAATGATAGATTTGTAGCGGCAGTGGCACTTGATATAGGATTCTGAATAGTATGAGTATCTACCACTAGTGGCCTCTTGCGAGAGATATTTTGCTGTTGCACTTGTTCAACACCAAGACAACTAGTATTAGTAGTAGTACCCATGCCAACCCCACCAATCACAATGGCACTTGACTGAACACTAATAGGAATACTATCCCCAAATTCCCCACTAATGGCAGTGGTACTTAATTCAACACCAATGGGAATACCATGATGTGGTGGTGGTTGTGGATTTGAACCTCTAACAAATGCAGGTGGAGCTAGAGGGTAATGATTAGTACCTTTCCGTGATGAATCTGATGAATCAAGTCCAATAAATGGTTTAACAGGAGCTTTTGATTTTGAATCTAATGGAATTTGTACCTCAAATGGAAACCAAATGCCTTCTCCTCTGGGACCTAGACCACCATTTTTAAAACCCATTTTTTCCATAATGTTTGTCCCTTTGTTATATTTTTTCATGGACTCATTGACTCCACCACATTTTGCAGGGACTATAGTAGTTGTTGGAGTGGCCTCAACCTCATACTCATTTTCATCATCACTCCTATCATATGATATTGTGGGATGCTCCATATTCCACAATTTGCTAAACTCTTCATCCTCATTGATGGACTCAAATTCTGCACTAGTATTTGTTTCACTGAGATTCTTCCTCATAGTCCAAAAATCATTTATTTTGGTTTGAGTCCAAAATATGTCTTTACATTCTTGTAGAATTGTTTTGTGAATAGATTTGTTAGATGGATTAACAGATTTTTGGTAGAAATTGTAGGACCTCCTATTTTGGATGCCCTCCTTTATTGTCCTCTATGTATGCAATGCCATAATTTGTAATGACAATTATTCTGTTGAAATGTTTTTGTCAATGACAATTTTCTCCATCTCTTTTTTTACCTCATCCCAAGAGTCCACGTTTCTAAGATTTTCTAGCAATGGTTTACTTTCATGTCGACATAACATTGAAGAGTTCCTATTTTTCTTAAACCTTGCTTGAACTACACCGATTGGATCATACTGCCAGAGACCCTCATCACCAAAGCTAAAAACTGTCAAAAAATCACGTGCCACATTGAATGCTTTTCTCTCAAATGTGAACCCTCCACATGAAAAAGGCAAGGAAGGAAATATGATCTTCTTTTGTTGACCATGAAAGTGCCTATCCGTGCTCTCCAATTGTCATACATATTCCAATGCAAATACCCTCTTTGTCACATATATTGGAAGTCTGTAGGGTTTTACTACTGATTTGTAAAACCTTAACATAGTGTATTCTTCCATGAAGAACCAGTAAACCAATTGTATTTGACTTCTGAGTTGAATGCAATCTCTACAAGACATAGGAAATCTAGGCATTGGAGTGCTTGCAATTTCATTATACATTGGTGCCAAAAAGAAGTCTAAAAATGGTTGTACTTCTTTCTGTTATCATGCATCCTTATCTTAGGTGTCCATTCATATATTGGACACTTTGTTCTATTCTGAGTCTTCTCATCAATCTTATAGTTCAAAATGTGAAGATTGTTGGTCTTGAATATTGCACGATACTTGGATAGAAGAAGATAGAACAAGTAGGATAAGAACCTAAATGTCTTACAGGAACCTTTTTTGATCATTAGTAATTGTTTTTGCATGGATTGAACAATGTGCTCAACAAAATTATATATTACTGGCTAACTTACACAATGGATATTAAAAATCATTTCAAGAAGGTTAACACCCACTTCCCTATCATTTTCCAATCCCAAGCAAAATGTCAGCAAGGAAATAGTATCCCGAACCCATGGAACAAAAATATTACAATCATAAGGAGGCTTATGATTCCGATCCAATAGAGTACCACACATTATTAGAGCTCTAATAAATGAATCTCTATGACTTGGATCAAGACTCTCATATTTCTTTGCCAACTTTCCTAGGTCAATGTGGATGTTTGAGTTTTGTGCTTTGAACCCTAGGTTCAACAAATGAGCAAATTCTCCCTCGTTTATGGATATAATTTCCTCTTTTATATTTTTATTGACAATTGATTTTTTATCTTCATCATAATTTTCGGCGCAGTCCATGACAAATTCAGGGCAAGGGAATACTTCAGGTAACACCATGCTTCCCAATCCAGCATCCCACAATGCAATTTTATTTGTTCTTTGTTTTAACATTGTGTTGAAAATAGTAAATTTTTCCCTGCTTGGATCTACCGCCTTATTAGACAATGCATATCTAATTTCTATGATACACTTTTCACTATGGATAGCAGGGTCATAAATATCATGGTATTCATCAGTGAAACCTGGTGTTTTAACCAGTTCGGTTAGGTATATTTTTTTATTCACTTGGCTTCCTGTTTTACTACTGCTTCTCAGTTTCCTCATCGCTATTACTATTAATAATTTAAAATAATGCTAGATACAAGCCTGAAAATGCTAACCCTCAAATTGAACCACAAGATTAAAAAAAATAAAAAATTGGGGATGTAGGTGTTCTAGATTTTCCTTGAAATTTCTATTTCACTAGATTGGCGCAGACAAACTCTGTTGCAACTTGCATTCCTCAATCTAGTAGTCATTTCTGAGTCTCCCTAGATTTACTGGTTTGTCCATGAAATGAAATACGATTATGAGTCACTTATTTTGAAAACATTGAAAAGTACAAAAGTAATACCTAAAGGGCAAAATTTCTAGAATCCTATTGTAATTTTATAAATTATTATTAATATCTATTCGCCGCCAAAGGACCAAAATTTCATTGCTTCAGTCTAAATTCTAAGGATAGTGGACACGTCACCAGACTAGAGTGATGAGTCACTTTTCCGGACTATTTTTGAAGTCTTTTTAATCCTTTTCAACTTCCACCCGAAATAGAGCTTAATTATAGACAATTAAATGTAAAGCATTCTGATGCTCTGCAAAAAGGATTAGAAAATCTGTTTGATGGAAACACACACAAGAGCACAAGAAACAAACGTTAGTGTTAGCAACAAAAGATTATCCTAAACAGGCATATCAAGAGAGATATTAAGCATGAAATAGAAAGCATATAAACATAGAATGAAATAGCTAATCAAGATGCTCATAGTTGCTCCTCCCTTGTTCCTCTCCTCTCCAAGTCCCAAATGAGTGTAGCTCTCAGCTTTTAGCACTAGCCATGGATGCCATATGGAGATTCAAGATGGTTGAATATGATAAGCAAATACTATGCAAGAGTAGATAGTGATGCTATGAAAAAGCTCTATGCTAATGCCAGTATAACAACAATACTCTAAAATGCTTCCCCTTTTGCTTGAGGAGAAGGGTTCTATTTATAGAAGAAATGGGGAAATGAAGGGTTAAGATTGAGCAATCTTAACAAGGGTTAGGATTGAAAGTTGGGGATCCATGTGCACAATTGGCACCAATAAAATGGTGACAAGTGTCAACATAGGATTGGGTTGAGAGAGGAGGTTGGAGGCATCAAAGGCCTGAGAAGACTTCATGGTTATCTAGAAGGTAAGGGTCAAGCCTAAATTAGGATTACCCACTGGATTAGGAGTTAATGCAAGGATAAACCTTTGTGCAAATGATTTAAGAGATAATCATGGTCAAAGCATTAAAGGCTTGATGAGACCCTTGGGTTGGGTAGAGGTTGAGTCAAAACAAATGTTTTAACCATGTGGGAGGGTTTGAGGTAACCATTAATGGTTATTGGAGACTTTGGGGATTAAGTGGTTAAAGGTTGAAAGCCTTCAATGGTTATCAAAGACTTTGAGCCATTTAGTGGTTGAAGGTTGGAAGCTTTCAAAGGTTATCCAAGACTTTGAGGGTTAATTTGTTGAACACACAAAGCATTAATTGCTTTTCAAAGACTTTGGAGTCTTTGAGAAGTGACTCCAATTTGCTTAGGAATGTGACAATATTTAAGGGATGGATTAGGCTAATTAAGAAGGGGTTAGAAGAATCTAGAAGGGGATTAGATTTTGCAAGTGGATTTGGTGGGTGAGGGAAAATAAGATTTTATTAAAATAAAAATTCATTTATTTCAATAAATGTGTGCAAGTTGTATTTGGATAAATATTCAAATAAATATTAATTTATTTAAATGAGAAAAATGAAGATAAAGCATTAAAATGCTTGAAGACTTTGAGGGAAACCATTAAAGGCTTGAAGACTTTAAGGAAAACCATTAAAGTCTTAAGAAGACTATAGAAGGAAGCCATTAAGTTTGAAGACTTTAAAGCCATCAAGTTTGACTACTTTAAGGGAAACCATTAAAGGTTTCAAGTGGGTGAGGATAAATAGGATTTTAAATAAATAATTTATTTAAAATAGTTGTGCAACTTGCTTTTGTAGGAAAATACAAGTGGGTGGAGGATAAAGGTGATTTAAATAAATTATTTATTTAAAATAATTGTGCAACTTGCATTTGTAGGAAAATGCAAGTGGGTGGAGGATAAAGGTGATTTAAATAAATGATTTATTTATTTAAATGTGAGAGGTGGGATTTTGGGGGAGGATTTAAATAAATATTAATTTATTTAAATGTGAGAGAATATTTAATTAAATAAATATGATTTATTTATTTAATTAATGGTCTGAATTTGGTTAAGTGAATTAAATCAAATAAATTGAATAATTTATTTAATTAATAGGAGAAGAGGGTTAAGATGAATTAATTAAATATTAATTTAATTAATTATTAATTGATGGTTAAATAATCAAATAAATACTAAGTATTCATTTAATTAAGTGGACAGATTTATGTGACTACACATTCAATTCTGGATCAAGTTCTCAAAAAATTTGTTTACTTCCCACATGTAGGCCGTAATCCACCCTAAGTCGTTGATTTGTGCTCATCCAATGGATGATGGTATCTATTGTTAGTTGTCATGGGTCTCATGACTTTTGCCATTTTTCAGGCACACCACTAGACTCGAGTCACTTTTCCAAATGGTTTTTGAAGTCTTTTTAATCCTTTTCAACTTTCACTCGAAATAGAGATTTTTAGACTTAATTATAGTTAATTAAATGTAAAATGTTCAATTTCGGGTGAAGTTCTCACAAATGTATTTACTTCCCACATTCGGGCCGAAATCCACCCTAAGATGTTGATTTGTGCTCATCCAATAGATGATGGTATCTGTTGTTAGTTGTCATCGGTCCCAGGACTTTTGCCATTTTTTGGCCACGTCAATAGACACGAGTCACTTTTTGAGAATGGTTTTGAAGACTTTTTAATCCTTTTCAACTTCTGCTCCAAATAGAGCTTATTAAATTTAATTAAGTATACAATTGCAAATTTAGAATTTAACTATACTTAATTAAATGTTTATCATTTATGGAAGTCTTTCGTTAGAAGTTTGCAAAAAATGTTTATCATTCCCACATTTGGCCCGAAATACACGTCACACCGTTGATCTGTGCTCATCTAGTGGATGACATTATCCTTTGTTAGTTGTCGTGGGTCCCATTATACATAGGATTTCTGCCACCCAAACGCCATGTCACCTGACACTTCATCGTCCCATGGGCCATAAAGTTTCTTTCCCATTGGTGTTAAAGGCCATGTGTTTCCGGTGAAAGTTTGCAAAAATATTTAGAGATCCCACATTCGGCCCGAAATACACCTTCAACCGTTGATCCGTGCTACTGCTCATCCAACAGACGACAGTATCCGTTGTCAGTTATTGTTCGTCCCATTATCAATAAGATTTGAATATGAATTAAATGAATTAAATATATAGTTTAAATATATAATTTCAAAACTTGCATGATATTTCATTTTTTTTATCGATAATTTTTTGTATTGTATTACTTAGAAACAAAATATTACAAATATGCAAGTATAGGTGGTATAATAAAACCTTCAGAGTTCTGCCACCGCAAAAAATACCCCCAAGGGCTAAAACCACCATTCTCAACAAAAAATAAAACCCTACTACATGCAAAAACCCCAAAATTCCAATTTGGCGTACTAAAATTTGTAGCAGACATCTTCTCATACATACAAAGTTGGGCCTAGGGAGAAAACGGACATGGAACAAAAAGATACAAATAGATAATACCAAACACCATCAACCATAGTAGGATTAACCTAGAAATGACCTATACTCTAGATCATCATAGAATTTTGAGAGCCGCTTCATTTCTTGGGTAGTCTTGGGTCTCGGTCACAACTCTTGATCCACCTCTGCGCGTGCCACTTTATGAAGGACCATTAAAACCTCATCATACTGCATCAACCTTGAAAACATTTTGAAGGCCTTCCACCCGTGCTAAGCAAGAGCTTTGCATCTTGCCTTCAAATTATCATCAGCCCATCGAATGAGTGGTAGTGGCACCATTGGACCAGCTACTCCTGCCTCAGGAATAATGCCCACCTTCGGGACCACACGAGCACACACACTATCCAGATTTAATAGGTAGTGCCCATCAATTACAATTCTCAAGGCATTTTTTACCTTGTCCACCTCGTCCTCAAATTGGAAACCCCAAGCGGCAATCAATGAATATGCCTCCATATTTATCCTGTAGCGATGACCTACATGGGCAATTTCCTCTCCTAACAACATTTTCACACTCTCGTACAATCTCTCATCCTTAAACAAGAACAAACCTTTCAACCTCTTGTCTGTAAATTGTTTGAGAAATGGGACTAATTTCTTATCAGTATGGAAGGAGAAATTGGCTTCCATGCTGCTTAAGAAACCCAAGACAATGTTGCAAGTGCATAAAGTATGATACTAAGACTTCCAATCCACCCAAGATTTAAACACCTCTCACTCACTTCTAATTTTTGACATCCAACGATGGTGGTCATCGACATTAATCACAAACTCTGCCATCATTCCTCTACATGCACTAGTTCAACCACATAATCCGTACGCACAAGCTGAAATTAAAGCCACGTAAAGGCTAAATGTTAGCCATTCACTTTCATGACAGTGATGTACGTACCATAGGTCCATAAGGCAATATTTTTTTTTATATTTATAAAATTATAATCAATGTACAAATAATTAACGAAACGAACTGGATTTTTTTTTATATATATTAAATATAGAGTAAGAAACATTACATAAAAAAGATCACAGTATTAAATTTTTTTCCATTGTTTAACAAAATATTGAAATAACGTAGCTCATACACAAATAAAAATGTAGCTCATAGACATTGCGATCATTACTAGATACTATCACTTGCAGCCAATCCCTGACATTATATTTTTTCAAATACTTCTTTGTCAAGCACTTCAAATATTTTTAGAAAAGGTCATCTCAGAAGTGACACTAAGTTTGTTCTTTAACTTTAGAGAAGAAATTACAATAGACCTGCTATTGTTTTATGGTGAAAATTAAATCTTATATACACACAAATTAATGACTATTTAAGCTATTTCAAAACATAATGATTATGCTAAGTACCCTGTCATGGCATGATGGCAACAACAAATAATAAAATGAAATAGAAAACATTTTTATATCCATAAGAGGCAAACTGAAACGAACTAGAATTTGCAAAATTATCATTAATATATATGTTTTACAAATTTACAGTTTTTACATGTCGGAGTCCCTCAAAAAATTTAAAGCCAAAATGAGTGAGGTTATGAGGAAATAGCCAAAAAAACAAAACTACTACGGGGTCGGGGCTAGGGCATAGGCAGTGGACACATTCATGGTTTACCCTAAGAATCTCGCCCTCCCTCCATGTAGAATTCTTCAGACATTATAAGCTGTGAGAATTCTTCAAGCCAACTGTAGTTTGGATAGTTGTCCAGGAGGAACCATTTCTGGAGAAAGTCCCTACCAATCCGCACCCATTTCCTATGATGCATCAACTGCTCCGCATTCAGGTTCAAAAGAAACGGTTTCCTGGCCATTGTTTGTTCAGGGAGGAGAAGCTTGGTTAATTTATTCACCCAAGGGATCCCCACCCCTAATTCTACAAATATGACAACAGTAATGTCATCTCCAAGGGAGTCTTCTTTAAACACCTTCCTTAACAGCATCAACATATCCACCTTGTCTCCTCCAAGGTCTAGAAGAAATGCCAAGAACTGGGATGTAACGTCCCTGTTAACATGGTATCTATTTTCATTACGCAGATACACTCTCTACCCAAAACCATCGTCACAGCCTCACTAGTGAACATCTCAACCTCCTTACAAACTGATTGGAGGGTTGGTCTCTAATGAAGCCCAAAAAGACCCTCTGGTCCTCCACATAAATGCTTCTCAAGTGGATAGGAGTGTCCATCTTGAGAAATCAAAATACCAAATTATATAGCCTAAGCCTACATATAGACCTAAACCAGAGGCAGAATTTAAGTACCGTGAGCTCTGACAATTTATCTACCAAAGGCTAATTGAAGATGAAAGAAACAAAGATCGTCTATAAATAGCTTAAGCTCTTGATTGTAATAATTCCTTCTCTAATGTATTAATTCCTTTAAATTTTTTTAAATCTTTCGTATATCTTTGCAAATCTTTCCCATAAATGCACTAGTGTGCGAAATTGGAAACAACTATAAACCAGTACCAAATACCACATTGGAAGTCGTGGGGATAGAGTGGATTGCAGTTAGTGACTAGACATATATTAAATGACCAACATTATCGACCGTGACATTTGATACATGTCTATTGAATCCAATTCCATTTTGGGCACTTTCTGGTGAACTATGTTCTCTTCAAAAATTTGGGCTGAAATAAAACTTCAGCCATTGATCTACGATCATCGAACGATTTAAAATCATTGATGGATTTTAGGTACATGTCACGTGTCAAAGAGGCTGCGCTTATTGATACATAAGTTTTCCTTTGGAGTAAAATTTTTTGCCCATACAATTATATATTTGTTCCTTTAAATGAAAAATATTCGCTTCCTACAATATATATTTTCCCCATAGAACAAGGTATTATTTGCTAGAATTTTATGGAATTTTCATACCCTAGAAAAAAATCGCCAATACAAAATAATTTTTTTCCTATTTTGAATTTTTTTTTTGCCATCAATATAAAAATTTCCCCCCAAAATAATGCATGATTCGCTAGGGTTTTACAGTTTTGCCCGGGGGGTGCTTTCTTAAATTTATCCTTGTATAGGATGAGACTAAATCAAAATAATTTCAGACCTATGCAGAGAAATGTTGTTTGCCATGCAACAAGCCTGGTCACATTACAAAATACTATAGAAACAAGAATAATGGTTCGATAAACAAAGGCAAATCAGATGAGAAAGGAAAAGCAAAAGTAGATGAAATAAGAGATCAACATAAGAAAATGTGGGTGAAGAAAGAAGATTCCAATATGCAGAATGGCTCCACACCTGAATCTAGTGATGGAACCTCATCTGGTAACTAGGGGTTTTTGGCCTTAGGGGGAATTTTACATGCAGATTCATAGAATCCCCTCTTAGATGATTTGTAATCGATTCTGGTAGGTTGCAAAAGGCTTAAATCATGTGTGTAGATGTTATCTAGAAGATATGATGGAGATTTTAGGCTCCAGTAACCAATTGAAGCATTTATTACAACGCATAATTAGGTTTTCATAGGTTAAAAAGGGCATTTCAAAGGTTTATTTTTCACAATACAATCAAGTGAAAAGAGCAGTTTAGTGAAGATAAGAGATTTGGCGATCTAAATCGAGCTTGCAATAATTCAAAAGTGATTTCTTGCACCCGGTTGAATCAAAAGGTATTTATTTGTTTCACGAAGCTATCCATTTTTAGACCCTAAATTTAAAATGGCATCAACATTTGGAATTGCTACCTCGTTGGTTGTTGAGATTGAGGATAGAGCTAGACCTGTTTTCAAGAAACACTCCTTCAAGTCTGTCGTTGATGACCTGGAAGGAGCATTTTCTTTGGTACCCTACAATATTCTTCACAATGAGAATATCCGCATTATGGGGCTATTTCAAAATCTTTCAAGCCTCCATGAAGAGAAGAGAAATAATCCCTAAGGAGATTGTAGAGAAGTATGAGAAAAATATTTGTTTCATGGTTGATAAAGATCGATGTCAGATGGAAGCGGTTGAGCCTAGGACAATTTGGATCATGCCCATGGGGTATGAAGTTGATGCTATCATGCTTGAAGCATATGCTCAACACTTATTGAGCCAACTGATAGACCCAAAAGAAGAAATATTTGGTAGTTTGAAGGAAAAAGACTTAAGTCTGCACAAATAGTTCACTGATGCCAAAAGAAAGAGAAAGATCAGAAAGGAAACAGAGGTTGTTGTAGAGAAAATGGGACTGACAAAGGAAGTTGTACAAAGGGAAAGAAATCAGAATATTCTAAGGGAAGAGGATGTAATCAAACTACAGTCCAAACTGACAAACCCTTCTATGCAGCCCAGGACAAAGCCTAGTAAGTCTACATCTGTCTCCGGAGTGAAGAAACTGATACCTCCACCCAAGCCTAAGCCTACAGTATCAATCGGTGGATTTGAGAAAAGGAAAAAAGAGAAGCCTTCAAGGAAGTATGTTGGAGAAAAGGAGGATATAGAGTTAGATGAAGAAGTACAAAAAGTTAAGAAGAATGCTACTCATGCTTGAGTAGTCAGAAAGCCATCCAGTGATGCTCCATCCTCTAAGAAGACAAATATTCAAGGCCAGCCATCTAGAAAATCTAAAGGAACCAGGAAGCAAAAATTAAAAGTCTTGGAGTTTGGTAAGATTGAGATTATTCCTCCTAAGTCCTTAAAAGACATAAAGAATGAAATCATTAAGGATGGAAATTTGAATAATCTTACTGTATATTATGAGAATGCGGATGATAAGGAGAGGAGAAAAATTGAGGAAGCAGTTGTACTATATATGAATAATTTCAGTAGAGCTCTAATTGAGTTATCATCTGAATTACCCAAGGAGTTGTATGATATTCTAGATATTCAGAGAAATACTACCTATCGCAAAGATGAAGTAATGCAAGAGTATGTTTTAGTGAATACTTGTCCAGCCATCTCTAGGGATGAAGTTGAGAGATTATTGAAATTGGCAAAAGAGAAATTCAGGAGTAAGAGAAGAGTTAACAATATTATGCTGGGAGAAATCGATGAAGTTGAAAAAGAAACATAACAAGTAATGAAAGACTCTTGCTTGAGCTGAGATATGAGGTAAATCAACCTTAGGATGCCTCCCACTCGGAAGGACATAATCTTGAAGACACTTCTATTCTGGAAGTACATGTAAAAGTCTCTGGTGGTTAGGAGGATCGGCTATCTGTTGAAGTAGCACAAGATGCACCCTCTAAGAATCCAGTTGCAGATGTCTTTGGTGAAGCTACTTAGGATCCTCTTGAGATAGAAGTGATTGCAAAAATGGTAGCAGAGGAGATAGAAAAAGTTGAAAAGAGTAAGTGTGAATGTAGAGGTTGAGAAGGAGAAGAGTGATGAGAAAATAGAGAAACCTTCGGTAACCATGACTCCAACAATTGTCACCAACAAAGGTAAGGAGATTGATGTAGAGGATGACTTTACTCATGGCCTGGTTGACTTAAGCACTCTTTCCTCTCTTCAATCTTTGAAACTTGCCACCCAAGCTCAGATTAAGGCAAGTGAAGATCTATTAAAATCCCAGTCTAAAGATAAAGAGGTCATCTCTCTTGCAACTGAGGTTTTGGAAAAGCTTTTACCCAGTTCCAATCAGGATTCCAGTGCTTCTCCCTCCAGAAAGATTAAGAATATGTTAAATGTTGTAACTCTAATTTTGTATCATTAGAAAAGGTTGAAGATGAATCTGTACAAAAAAGGTTTAATGAGATGAGATTGGAAGAAAAGTTGAAAGAAGTAGAGAGAGATAAAGCGAGCCTGAAGTCTGCAATGGAGTGTAGAAGAGGCATTAGATGAAGGAGGGAAATTTTTTAAATCATGTCTATTTTTGCAAGTTTACTGCAGACATTGATCAACAAATAAGAAATCTTGAGGGAAAGCTAGTCAGTATCGGTCATTATTTTGCACCTCAATTTGTCTTCCCAAGTTCCTTTGAAGCACAAATTTTGGATTATTCTAATAAAATAAAGGGCTTAAATCACATGACAAGGAGAGAATGTTGAGTAGAGTAGGGTAGTTGAGGAGCTTGATAATTCCCTAGATGGATACCTTGTTGGGAGCACAATAGGATGCAATATGTGCCTTAGGTAAACTGGTGCCATCCAATCTTTAGAGTGTTTAGGTTCATGAATTTATGTACAGTGCCCTAATAAATATCTTTGATTATTTCCTGAGAGGATGGAACAAGTATCTAAAATCCTTAAAGGTGACTTACTTCGACATCTTTAAGTTCATGTAATCAAGTGCATTCATTCATTCATTCTTTTGTAAATAAGATTTGGTGGATTCCCATTCTTTTCCATTGATGTCAAAGGGGGAGAGAGAAAGCAGTGAAAATGGAGAAAGTAGTTCAGGGGGTAGTCCGTCAGATTGAGTGTACAAAATTCAGACTTTTTTTGTTTTGCAAATTTTGGATACTTATGGTTTTTCACCTGTGTTGCTTTTAATGCCAAAGGGGGAGATTGTTGGCCTTTGGTATTCCGGTGATGCTTCAGTGAATATTGATGGTTCCTGATGCTTGTAGATTCTTAGGAGTTGTCATTGATGGCAACTCAGTCTACTGACCTGATCCAGCATGGAGTTTTGGTTAACCGAATGTCTTGGATATAGTAATTCTGGACTAAGACTATTAGCGCAACTTAGTATATAGTTTTATGATTTTCGGTGAAGCAGTTTTGATTTCGGTGATAGGTGATTAATTGGTTGGGTATATGAAGTAGATTATCAGGTCAATCCACCCTTTGGTATTGATTCCTTTGCCTGTTTGAAACTGGTATCAGATAGAACAGTAAAACATAGTACTCTTCATTTTTATGGTGTGTCATGTTAATTCCAGTGATTGGAAATGTGTTTGGAGTGATATGTGAGACCTATAGGAAGTGTGTGATCATGTATTTTGGGTCCAATATATGGTTCAACAATAGATCTAAGTCGACTTGCAGCTACACGTTTCATTTTTTAATATTTGGTGAAGTTGACTTGTGGGAGATTAATTTTAATTTTTTGGATATATAAGACCATTTGGGTTAATGGATTAGATGTCAAATATAATCTATGTGGTGTTTTTGGAGTGATTGAGTGCATTTTCACGTGCACACTCTAAATTGTGTTGATCTAGTAGAGTATAATAGAATAGAACAGTGTAGTTTACCAGAACAGTGCATCGGATCATTTTGTGCCTAACCAGAACTGATATTTGGCATAGTCAGATGTTTTTTTTCTAGTTTTCTACTTATTGCAATCGGTTTGTAATATCTTGTAATTTAGTGAGACTTCCCTAAGGGTTGTGGCCTTCTGGGTTATTATATTTTGAGCAATGAGCTCTAGGTAGTGTGCCTAAATGCAAGTGCATTCCCCTCACTAGTAGAAATATGGCCAATAAATGACTACGCGACCAAAAATTTTAGTCACGAGACCAAATTTTAGCAATTTTTTACAAAAAAGCTATGAATGACTAAATAAATGACTAATTTGGTCATCAGGTGAGATCACACGAATAAAAATGACTAAATAAATGACTAGATAATTGTTTGGCTCTTCTCTTAAAGAAATTAGGTACTTGTGGAAATGATATAAAAAATTGATCCTAATATTTTTGTTTGTAAATTATTTATTATTTAAATATTATTTTTATTTATAAATAATAAATTATTTTATTAGAAGATGTATTATATTATATTTTTTTATTTCTATTAAAAATATAATAAGAATAAAAGTAATATAACTGAGATTTGTCATATTTATTAATCTAGACCTTGTAAAGTTGCTCCTTGTGCTTTGGGCTACTGGTACATTGCTTATGTTATTCATTTGTATTGAACTCTAAGACTATATTTATTGTATTCTTCATTGTATTTTATCACAGACCTCAGGGTTTGATTCACAACTTTATCTTTATGGTTCTGGCTTTTAGGCATATGATTGCTATAGTGTGTTGAAGGCTCTGTGACAAAGTTGTTGTGGTCGTCTCCTATGCCCTTGGTTTGATATTCCACATTCTAACCCTTCTCTAGGGTGCATTATGCCATGTATCATGGTTTTATTTTGTAGCTTTCATATTCATTGAATGATAAAAAACCCAAGCTTTATTTGCAATGGCTGCAACTTTTTCTTTTCATGCACTATTAAGCCTCAGGGTTTGGACTGTTTTCTTTCTTTCAACTGTATACAAATGCTTGTAGCTTCCCAAGGGTATATTTTAGGTTTGTAACAAGCCTTGCTCCTCACTATTTTTTCAACTTCATCCACATGACTATCAATATGCACTTCTTTGGTATAAAATTCATTTGACTATGACTATGTATAAATTACTAGTAGATTAGAATTCTTCATAGACTACCAATTTTCTATAAATCTTGTGCAAGTTAGGAAATATCAGAGAAAACTATAAAAACCATATTTTTGTTCTATCATTCAAATAAAATATTAATTTGTATGAATTTATCATATGTTCTATATATTAATAGAAATAGTTGGTTTTGTTTTCTTTAAGCAGATCTATGAAGGCTCATGTGAATATGCAAGGTCCATTGCCACAAAATTGATGGAAGTTGTAGATCATCCAAAAAACTACATTTCTAATCTTTGAAGTACCATTGAAGAGTTGATGTATTTATACCTTTGGTGATTGACTGACAGACAATTTTTTTTATAGAAATGACACTTGAGACCAATTAGATGGTGGTCATATGTGACTTTAGACACAAATGATCACTGCCCTCATATTGCAATAGCTCTTAGAAAACTTATTATAGTTCATTCTTCACTATTTAGAAAACTTTAAGCATAAATTTTTTTCATGTATAACTTGTGATTATTATGTACTCGTACAAAGTCTTTGCTAATGCATACAATGTACATTTGGAATATCTACTCATTATTATAGAGCTCTTTTTTCTTTCTTTCTATTTATAAATTGTTTAGTTATGCAATTGGTATTTTTATGCTGTTGTTATTATTGTGTGCTCATATATCACTGTAACAACAATCAATGACTAAATATATGACTAAATTAGTGACTATCATGACTAAATAAATGACCAGATAACTGTTAGGATTCCCAAAGATACTGAGAGGGGGGGGGATGGTGAATCAGTATCTGACCGGTATAAGAATTTATTTGAATTATAACATGAAAATCATATCTTTTCTTTGTCTTTTTCTAACTTCTCTATTTTCTCTTCAAGATCTGCAATGTTCTTTTCAATTTCCAAAAATGAATCCGATGATCCTATTAAATTGTCAGTAATATTGTTAATTTCTTCTTGAGCTTTGCTATTCTCCGAATCTATGTTCTCTATCAAAATATTAGTTTTGCAGGTATTTCTGTACAATTTTTTGAAATCCAAAATTGTTTTTCCTAGTGCCGGTAATAAGGTTTCCATTTTCTCCTTATTCTTCTTCACTATTTCCTCAAAGAATTTTTCTTTCTCCTTAATTATTCTCTCTTTGAATGTGTCCTCATTTATCTGATCAATTGTCAAAATGTTACCGATGATGTATTTAGACAACGTGTCTAGTTGACCTAAAGAATCTTTACTTCCTACAATGCACTTGGGTGCTATCAATTTAAGAATAGGAATTGTGTCATCAATAGCCTTATAGGCTTGTGCATTACACTCAGTGATCTTCTTAATAGAATCTAATAATACCTCTATCATGTTTGTTGGTCTAAACTCTGTCATTGAAGTACCATATGTCTGCCCAATTATTTTCACAATTTCCATGCTATCGGTTGTAGTAATAACTTTGCTTGTTTCGACCTCTGGTAGGTCAGTTTGTGTTTGCATTTCTACTAGCAAAGGTTTAGGCTTTTCAGTTTTTGCCGGTGGCACTGTCTCATTCTGAACCTGTACCTCAGCCTATTTTTGTTCCTGTTTCTCAACCTATGCCTCAGAGGGTTTCTCTATGCTCTCTACTGTCGGTTTTTTTGATGAAGTCTCGGTACGCACTGCCAATTTCTCTGTATTCACCTTTGCACTATCCATTGTCTGTTTCTCTGATTGTTTCTTAGTTTTATCTACTGGTGCTTCTAATGGTTTCCCAGTGGTGTCCTCTACCGGTTTCTTTGTCTGAGTAGGTTTTTCTATGCTTAAATTTATAGTATCACTAACTCCAAGATTTGCAGCTGGTGGCTCAGTAGCCACATATTTCTTCTTATCCTCAGTGATCTCTTTGTCCACCATAATGTTTACCTCTTGTGTGTCTATATTCATAGTGTACAAAATTTCAGACTCAGGATTTGTATCCTCTTGAGGAGTCTCCATACTCTCTGTGACTGGTTGATTGTCAACAGTTTCTACCGGTGGAGTATCAAAAAGAGGTGGGGGTAAGTTATTAATTATTTTTAGGTTCGGAGGTCCACTTTCCTTACCTTTCCCCTTATCCCTGTCCTTTTGATAGACTTTGATAGGCTTAGGTCTTTTAAGTTCTTCCTGTTTCTCCTTTTCAACAAAGAATATGTCCCATTGATCCGTAATCTCTTCAGAAATTTCATTCATTCTTCCTGCCATAAGTGCAACATGCCGGTGACCGGTTGAAAATACTATCCGGTTTGCTTCACTGACTAATTGATCTATTTCTTCAATGGAGTTCACTGGGTGCACTGCAAGTAATTTTTCTATTTTTCTATTTTTATCGAACTCAACAATAGCTACCATTCTAGCTTCTAGTCTTCTGTAGAGATCAGTGGGTATTTCATCAACAATCTCCATCAAGAATTTCTTGTATATGTCCAAGTGTAAAATTACACTATTTTCTACGCTTTCTTTATCAACAGTGGAAAGTGTGTTATACAGTTTGCTAATGTTTTTCAACATTCCATCCTCTATTATTTCACTTAAAAGTTTTTCCAGTGGATCAATATCTTTTTTTACCTTCTTCTTCTTTGGAGTTAATTTCTTAATTGGAGGCCTCACTGCCTGTTGTTTTTGTCTTGTTCTCCTGGGAGTAGGTGAGGGTGCCGGTGAGGGTTTTCTTTTCCTTTCTACCCTTGTGAATACCACCGATATATCACTTCCAGAATAAGTTGCAATCGGTGAAAGATGCATTTTCTGTTGAAGTCCTTCCAACTCACTTTCCTTAATACCAGTTTGCTTCAATACATCTTCCTTAATTGCTTTAGCTTGTCTAGTTCCCTTCTTCACTGTTTGTTCAACTTTCTTGACTCTCTTCTATGATTGAATACCACTTTCAATTGATTCTGCATTGCCAAAGACTTTCTCAGATGGTTCCTTTGGTGCTTCAAGGAGGGCTTTTGCATAAGTTTCAATGATGTTATCATCTGTTTCATATCCTATTTCAGTTACCCAGATAGTTATAGGGACAACTTCCTCCATCCAGATTTCATCTTTCTTGATTACAAAGCATATTTCCTTTTGATATTTATCTACAATTGCCTGAGACAACCTAATTCTTGTCTTCATTCGAGCCTTTAGTGCTTGAAAATGTTCATTTATATTTTTCTCTCTATTTTCTCCCATGTTTTTTAATGTATCCAGTAGTTGCTTTCCTACCGGTATATCAGAGCCAAAGTCTTTTCTACCAATACCGGGTACTTCCTTAGTAATGTACAACATCAAACATACAAGAAAATTTCCAAATCTAAAAGTTCCTTTCTTGTCTCCTTTGATCTTCTTCAGTTTGTCTATCAATTCATCTTTAAGCCATTCACAGATGTCAATCTTATCATTGTTGTTCACTAAGTCATAAGCACTTTTAATACACAAGCTAGATACTGAGTTTAACCTATTTGCATGTGTGGCTTTATAGCCAAGGATCATACTGACAAATCTAACATTTATGTCCTTTACATCATTGACTCTAAGTGATCTCTTGTCAAATGTTGCGCCGGTTAGGTCCATTACTATGCCATTAGAGACCTTTTTAGTTTTGTCAGACCTGCTACCGGTGGAAGGTAACCATGTTATTGCCTTAACTTCTTCTTTGGTGATCTTATGAATGGAATCCAACCAAAAGAATTTTCCATGAAATTTTCTTAGCACAATCCTTATAACATCCTTGGGAAAATCCGGGATACTAAGGATTTAAGTAAAACCTAGGGTTTCCACTATCTTATGTTTCGGTTTGATATTTCCAGATTCATCACATAAAATAGTCTGATACATATTCTTGATTTCATCATCTCCTAATTCCTCTATATGACAATGTATGTATATCTTAGGATCCTTTGCATAAACTACTCCTTTAGGAATTTGAGAGAATGCACCTAGGGTATCATCTTTCTTCTCTATTTCGAGAACAAGTTTGAATATGGGTCTAGGACGTTTGATAACTTCAATCACAGTAGGGTTTGCAATAAATCCAGGAGTGGATGAGGAAGCCATAGTTATAAATACCTCAATCTGCCTTAAGGATGAGTGCTTGGATGAACTGCTTCACTTTTTCGCTAAGGATGCCTTCGCTCGGGAATTTTTGCGCTCTCAAAGATTTGAATGCTTGGTGAATGAAAAAAGAGCCAAAACACTTACTTAAGTCACAACTTAACTCATCTGCCAATAAAGAAGTAATTCAACTTCTCACCATCAACCGAGGGTATATTAGCATGTTTTTCAGTTTGTTGCTAAACCCCCAAAGGATTTCCTTTTAGTTAGATGAAAAGTCTCCTACCGACAGAGTGTTACTCTGTTCTGCTGGTGGAGGAGTATTCCCATCAACATTCTAATCTAACTTTTTGATCCATTGTTTTGAGAATTCTTGCTTTACCTCTTCAACCTTTTCTTTACCTTTCAAGCTGGGTCCTTTGTTATTTGCCAGTGATGTCTTACTTCTACAAAATTTTGCAATATGTCCAATTTTGTTACAAGCATAACAAGTCAAATTGTTTTTCTGAATAGCTTTCCCATATCCTATGCCAGTTTGTGTTCTGCATTGATTAGATAGATGTCCAAATCTTCTACAAACATAACATCTTACATTCATTCTGCAATTTTCTGAATTGTGACCAACTTTGTTGCATTTCGAATATTGACCGGTGGGTGTATTAGTGTTCTAATAATTTCTAGATCTGCATTGATTTTCTCTATGACCATACTTGTTATAGTTAAAGCATTTTCCATTAAATTTGTAAGTATTAGGTTGTCTTACTTGTTTGCTATGATCATGATTGTTTGCAATACCGGAGCTTTCACCAGCTTCAAAGCCAAGGCCATTGGAATCACCATTTGGTTTCTGATTCTTCAACATGTCATCAAGTTCTTCTGAACTTTTATTGAAATTTTCCTTGTGTTGATTTGCAGTAGCTAGTTCACTCTCCAAGATTCCTTTCTGTCTCATGAGTTCAATTCTGTCATTTTGTGTATGCATCAAATATGTCTTTAACATATCATTTTCATGACTAGGTCTTGTGTTTTCATTTCCAACATCATTCAGTCTTCTAACCAAGTCCTCTTCATTCTTCTTCCGATTTTCAGTTTCTTTACAAAATCTCATAGTCATATCTTGCATCTCATTCTTCATTGTACTATTTTCTTGTCCCAGTTTGTTTACCAGATCATTAAGAGTTTATTTTTCATCTTCATCATTCTGCATCTTTTCACAAAGTTCTCTTCTCTTATTTCTTGCTATAGTGAAATTTTCTTGAAGTCCTTGAATAATATCCTATGCAACCTTTAGATCATCTTCAAGTTTGATATTCTTCACTTTTTCTGCATCATAGTCTGAAAGAGTCGTTTCCAATTGCTTTCTCGAGTTTTCTATCTCTACCAGTGTCAAGATCTTCATCAAGTTGTTAGGCTTTTGAAAATAGAGGACCGGGCTCTGATACCAATTGTTAGGATTCCCAAAGATACCAAGAGGGGGGGTGAATCACTATTTGACCGGTATAAGAATTTATTTAAATTATAACATGAAAAGCATATCAAAACTATGTACTAGTATACCAAAAATAATGCAGTAAATAAGAGTGATAACTACAACATAAGAGACACACCATAACATAGTATTTTTAATGAGGAAACCCGATGTGGGAAAAACCTCGGTGGGATTTGTGACCCACAATATTCGCTTACTGGCCAATAAGAGAATATTATTGTTTACAATAGGGGCCTGCACATGCAGGAAGGCCAAGTGCCTAGAGCTCATTGCTCAGTTACAAAAGAAGTCTCACTGACTTACAAAAATGGATTATAGAAATCCAATGTCTTGTACTACTTCAGATCAACATCTACTATGCTAGATTCAGTACTGGTTTAAGCTCTGCAATATACATAAACCCTTATCCAATATCTGCCTTACAATTCACACATTAGGTCTGCATTAATCTTTCCATCTATCACACACTAAATGATCTACAATGATCTCATACTTATATGAGTCATATTACAATCCGCAAAGTCGGCTTACAAAAGATTTTACAATTAAATACAAAATACATTTAAACAAAATTCCTGTTGGCCATGGTGTCAGTGATCAATCTTTTTGGTGTCGGTGATCTGTGTGCCTGTGTTGAGTCTGTCGGTGCTGGTGCCTGCCGGTATCATAGGATTGCAAGGTTGCCATCAATGACAATACCTTCAATCACCTACAATTTCTCATTGGAGTGTGCATTTGCCAACAATAACAACAATCAATGACTAATTTAATGATTAAATATATGACTAAATTAGTGACTAAATATATGACTAAATCAATGACCAAATTGATGACCACATCGATGACCAAATTGATCAATCAAAACAACCAATGGTCACATTATTAAATTGATTTATGACTGGCAATAAACTACAAGTGGTCACGCCATCAAATTTAGTCATTTATCTACAATTTTTGGTAGTTTTTTAGTCATATATTGTTGTTTTTGTACTAGTGCCTTATGTAATATTGTTTTTCTATTGGCCATAGTGGAATAATATTGTGGGTTCAAATCCCACCGTGGTTTTTCCCATTTGGGTTTCCACATAAAAATCTTGGTGTTATGGTTGCATGGTTACTTGTTTTATGTTTCTGCACTTTGCTTTGTTTGTTGTTCATCCGATGGTTAAACAATCATATTAACAAATTAAAAATTTGCAGAAGACTGATTCAACCCCCCTCTAGGTGTTCATTGATTCCAACAGACCACTCATGTATGGCTTTGGTTAAATGTGAGACTATTTGTAAACCCAAAAGGTGTTGCAAATATGTGTATTTGTTGTCATTGATGTCGAACTTGTTGATCTGAATGAGAAAATTGGTTATAGTGTGTGGTCCAGATGTGGTTTAGTACAATGCAGTTATAGTAGGATTGTAGTATGGTCATGCAGATGTGTGGAGTCCATTTGTAGTTCTTCCGAAAGGATTTTTATGATGTATACTAAATATTCCAGAGCTTTGGTACTGGGTTATAGGATCCACAATTGGTGTTTAGATAAGTGTGATTGTTTCGTTGTCAATATAGAGGAATGCATTGTATTCCTATACCTACTAGTATTTCAGTGATGAAATTTAGTTATTTAGTGTTATTGGTGTTTGTTGATGCTGTTGTCACTGTTTAAAAAATGGGTTTTGCTTTCCCATAAATCAGCCAAGTTTTGAAATTTTGAATTAGACGTGCTATCAATTGCTTCAGTTCTGTGTTAGGTCTTAGGGGTTTAGGGTTTTAATTTTAAATCATTCAATGTTTTATCAAAAAACCCTCTGTTTTCTATTCCTTCGTTACTTTATCCACTTAAGTAATGGGTCCCAGGTTTGTAGGAAGTGTCCTCCCCTTGTCATTTGCCTAGGCGGTCATTTGAATTAATCGTAAAATTTTACACCTTATATATTTTCCTCCTAATGTTGTCGGGCCTAGTAAGTTGTGCACATCTCTCAGGAAGATCTATGGTTTTCGCTATTTCGTTAGGCGATGTTGCGCGTGGTTTAAGACTCACGAAATGGCAAAAAGGAAATGCGTTCTAAATGGTGCTTTTGGTCTGGTTTAAAGGGGGTTCATCTCTTCCAAGATCCAACGGCTGGCATTATTTCGCAGGATGAAAATGCGCGACAGTTATCTTTCGCGAAGTGGCGAAATGACGTGGCACTCCAAGCAGACAGTCTAGCTGGTCTAGAGAGCAAGTAAGATGGTGGCACGTGGCAGAAGCCACAATAGTCAGCAAGGCGGGTCTAAGGGTTAAAAGGTGGGTCCCAGAGGTGAGTCATGCCACAGGATAAGAGGTGACCTATAAGATACAGGTGACAAGGATGAGGTGGAACCCAGTATTTTTTCTCAGCGAATGAAAGACTGACATGTTAGCTTTGAAAGTGACTAGATGCCAGGTGTTTGAGGTTGAGTCGGAGGGCCCACGTCCGCCTGAGTCAGTTCAGATTGTTAAGCATCTAGCAAGTCGAAAATAATCTAACGGCCCACGTGAATTCACAAGGGTAAGATGCTCATGCTTGATGCCCTGCGAAATGGCGAAAAGGTTTTTGTCCCCAAAGGCAGATAAAACATGAGGTTAAAGGAGGATTAAGTTTCTTTTGATCCAACGGCCGACGTTATTTCGCGGTTGCGAGATGCTTGAAGGATATGCTTCGCGAAATAGTGAAAGTAAAAAGGGTTCATCCAGGTGTCAAGCTAGATGGTGATGTGTCCATGGACACGTGGTTTCAGAAGAAGTTGAGAGCCTGCTAAGGTGTAACCGGCGGTAAAAGGGAGAGACACGTGGCTGACATTGAACTAGGCTTGAATGGTTTTCTAAAACCAATGGTTGAGTGCCACGTGGTAGTCAGTAACCAATGAAAAGGTGGCGTAAGTAAAGCAAGCATAAAGGGTTTCCCTTAAAGGATGGTCATCTCCAATCTGATCGAACACCTCACATTGTTTCGTGGCCCAAAGTTGAAAGATGTTTAAGCTTTGCGAAATAGCGAAAGACCGCTAGCAGTCAAGGTAAAGGCACCGTTAATGAAGATGTCGGCGGTCCTAGTGAGAGTTAAATGCCAAGCAATTAAAATTCCATCTAACGTTTGGCATGGCTTCGTGAAGGAGAAGTGCTCGAAAGATAAAGTCTACAAAATGGCGAAAAGGAGGTGGGGCCCAGCGCAAAGGCAAGACTGTTAAGTCAGTGTAACGATCGATCAAGTTTCTTTTGATCGGACGGTTGGCGTGATTTCGTTTAACGAAATTGCCTGAAGGTTATGCTTTGTGAAAGGAAAGAATTGTAGGAATGTTGTGACTTGTTGGAGCAAAAATTTGAATTCTCTCAGGAATTCAATTCTGAAGGGACGACCGAAGCATGCGGAATCAATGTCGCAGTTAAGACCCTGGGTACCATATATGATCTTCTGTCGATTGATTAAAGGTATCATTCAAAAGAATTGTTGCAGAAGAGTAGAAACAGAGCTATTGTCTTCAACTATAGAGTGAGTCAATTCAGTTGCAGAAAGGATTCCTTTGAGCTAAAATCAGGTTTCTTGTACTCTTGTGTGGCAATTTCTTTGTGGTGTTTTAATGAAGGTCTTGATTTGTCACTGAACCATTTGGGGGTAGTATTTTGATTGCTTGCATTTTCAAAATGGGACCTAAGAGAGAATTTTCTGGGAAAGTTAATTATCAGGAGAAGGCCATTTGTGATGATTTTGTTGAGCAGTTGACATTGTCAACTAACCAAGCATCAAAGGTAAAAGAATTACTGCCTAGAGCTCCTCGCTTGAAGATAGGAGAAGGGCTATATGATAAGGGCAACTGGTTGAGAGATCCACAGGTTGGGTTGTCTGGGTTGGGGTTATTCAAAGTTGGATTCGAGATGAGAAATTCTCTAGCCCCACAGAATAGCATCTAGGAATTAGATGTACGGAAGTTGGTAGTTCTAGGGGTATTCATGGACATGGATCTATTGACTCAAATTGCACACAATTATGATCCAGTCACAAGAAGCATCAGGGACATAAATGGGAAAGCCCTTATTGAAATCAATAATGAAGAATTCAAAAGTGCTTTTGGGCTCAATGAGTTTACAAATTTTCTGGAACCCATTAATTTTAAATCATTAGCTCAAGTATACGGTGCACAGAGAAACCACCTTAGGAGTGGGCCTCTTAAGGAATTTTTTGTGAAGATAGGTGGGTTGATAGTTGTAGGACCCAACACTGAAGAGCCCTTCTCATTGAATCTGTTCACCCTTAGGGCTAAGGGAATGTATTGGTCACTCTACTAGATTTTGGGAGAAGATGCTGAAACAAATATGCCCAATCACTACTTGCTAATGATCACTCAAATTCTGAATCCTTCCCTTGCAGTAACATTTGACTATGCTTCTTTCATTACTGATGCTATCCATGGAGGGTTGATAGGAATAAAAAATGGGAAGGTGGATAGGCCTTTCAGATGGTATTCACTTGTTATGCATCTATTTCTATTCAAAGGTGGTGATTACTTTGCCAGTGGATTGGACCTCATAAAAGAGAAAGAGGGAGAAAAGATGCTAGTGCAACTATGGAGTACTGTGTTGTCATGGGACAGAGAGGATGCCAGTTTCTTAAAATTTGATAAATATTTTGCATCAAAGATTAGGACTCTCCTCTGCTCAGAAAGCCCAAGAATCCCCAAGGTTCTTTTGGAATTTGTTAGACCAAAAGAATATGCAGAGAGTATAAAAATTGTTCATAATTGGGGTGATATTTACCTATACCCAGTCTCAATAGTTTTCAGAGTTTTTGGTTTCAGAGGCACTCCATTCTTGTTTCCCTATCAAGTCCCTCTCAAAGTAGGAATTGCAAAAGTCCTCAGACAAATTGGTAGTGTACAAGAGGTAGAGCTGACAGGTAGGGGTAAAGGGACTATTTTCCCTATGGTTACCATAGCCCATCAATTTATAATAACCAAGGGAGGGTGGAATTGTTTTGAAGACTTTCTCAAACCTTATCATTTGTCAACTGCAATATCCAGGTGTGCCGATCTAGAAGACTTCTTCAATGGCATGTTTAGAAAGAGAGCAGTGTGCAGAGGTAGACCCCATCAATTTTAGTTTCCTGAAGACCTCATTAGAAATGAGTTTGATTTAGATGAGCAGGAACTGAGGAAGGAAAAATGGGTGGCTTATAAGAAAGTCTTAGACTTTGTACATCAGTTTGATGCTAGCAATGACCCATTGTCTATCTTTTTCCCTTTTGAGGAGAAAATAAAGTTTTTAATTGTTTGCTTTGAGGATGTGATGCAGACCCTAAAGGAAAAGAGGGAAGCTATGATTAAAAGAAACCCTAAAAAGGAAAGAATGATTCTAAGTAGGTCTGCCTCCACCAAAGAAATCCCTCCTGGTGACTATACACTACACAAGAAATCTAGTTATAGTGTGCTGATGCCTACAACAGGGGAGCCCTCCACCTCCAAAGGAAAGAGGAAGATACAAGATGTCATTGACATCCAAGAGAGCCCTAAGAAGCAGAGAGTAGGAAAAGAAGTACAATCTGATACACCCTTGTACTCTCCATCCCAATCCCCTATCCACATAGGAGATGAACAAGCAGCAGCTGAGCAGCTGATACAGTTAGGCAGTTTAGGGGAAATAGCCTACACTTATGATGAGGTAGAAGAGGGAATGCTAGAAGAGCCCCTTGCTACTGAAATGACTATCACTACCAATGAACTTAAGGGCTAGGAGTGGGATCCTGAGATCAAGTAGGCTAGTGATGACTTCTTGGCTGATAACAATTTTGTTACCTTAGAAGCATTTATGCAGTTTGTATGGAAACAAAATATAGACAAATACAATGCAAGATGTGAGAAGAGAAAAGGTGAGTAGCCTCACAAAGATCCAGCTCTGGTGGAGGAGGAAATAAAACAAGAAATGATGGAAGAATTTAAGATCATCACTCTTGAGCAAGGAAGAGATATGGTGGCACAAGCTGGAGTGCTCATTCTCCCTGAGTGGGACATAGCAGATGCCCTGGTACTGGAGGCAGTGAGGAAGGAAACCAAGCCCATGGAGGGAATTACTTTTAGTAAAGATAATGCTGCACTCGTCATGTGGTCTCTCAAGAGAGATGAAAATAAGAGAAGCAAAGATACCTCAGGGTCAAGTTACCTTGGTGGAATGATAGTGAAGAGAGTGCAGAACACAAGGGTGGTAGAAGCTGCTAGCATTGTGCTAGAGACTGCAAAATTTAGTGTCGCAGTAGCAGAAAAGGAGGCCAAGGAAAAAGAAGACCTCCAAGTCAAGTTGGAGACAATTTTGAAGGCTTATAATAGTGCTAAGGAGGAGGTAAGAGGTAAGGATAGCATCATTGCTAAGTTGCAGAGCCAGTTGATAGGACAGTACCATCAAGGTGAGTCTTCAACACTGATGATTTCCTCCTCTCCTGCAAGACCTCTGCCTAGCAGCCCCATCATTGAGTTCCCACCATCTCCAACACCTTCTAGCTCCCAAATGATTGATATTACTCCTCAAGAATTAGAGAATCTAAAATAGGCTCAGGCCTTGTATGCCAAGAAATATGAGGAAAGAGTAAGGGCTACTGTTTCATTTTTTGCAGATACAATGAATGCCTTGCTGCTATATAATAATATAAGAAAGATTTTGGATATGTGGAATGAGCTCAATGGAGATAAGGCCATTTTGACACCTATTATTGACAAATGGAGGCCTAGAGAGCAGGACCTGGAGCTTATTTGTGCATCTTATGATGAAGCAGGGGCCAATCCTATCATCAAATCCACTTGTGACACCACTAAAGACCTAGTAAAATTAGCAGAAGGGGTGGATAATGCTGATAGGAAAATTAACTTGTACAAAAAGGAGTATGCTGATCAGGTTTTTGAGTTGCTCCTAGGAGTTTTTGTTAGCCCAGACCAACTATAGGACAAACAAGTGTGGCTCAAGGAATTAGAGGCCAAACTGTCAGCCAGAATTAAAGGAATTGTTGATTTAGATGACGCTTCCTTCTTTGTTGTGACAATTCAAGAGATAGAGAAAATCAAATCTCATTATGGTTTTCTCAATTCAGAAGTCAACAAGATGAGAAATTCCTAGAAAAGGTTGACCAAGGCTAAGGCAAAAGTGATTAATTTTGCATGGCCAACTGATGATGTGTACGATGAATGGACGAGAAAATATGCCATCCAAGATGTAGAATAGTTAGAGGGCACTCCTGAACAGTTAGAAGAAGTTGCAACCGGACAGCAAGTTGAAGAAGCTGCAGAGGTCGAAAAGGACTTGTAACTATTTTTGTAAAAGGCTTTGTAACTTCTTTTGGAAAAGAAATGATTGTAACAAATTCTCCTAGGAAAGTTCGAAGCTATGTGCATCCATATTGTTATAAATGGATACCAGGACTAAGAGTAGAATGATCGCAAAGAATTGTAAGAAAACACTGCAGAAATTTATATCTGATCTTTTCTAAGTTTAATGGAGAACATTCAAAAGTTTTTGTAATACTTTCTTGAAGAATATATCAATATACAGACCATCGGTTTTGAGTAAAACTTTGTGTCATCTTCAAATGTGTTTGCAATTGTTTACTGTTTCATTCTGAATAATCCAGGGTTATTTCGTTTGAATAGGGTTGTAAGGCAACTTTCAGTAGATTTGTTTGCTAGCTTTTCTCTTTAGGAGGGAAATTAAAAATGCGGGGATCACTTCTACCAGTAAATTCTTTGTAGGATACTTTGAATCTTGATGAGCATAGTTTAATTTGGTATGCATAAATTCCTGTGTGTCAGGCATATAAAAGGGTTGACAGAATCCGAGCCAATGGGATGTGTGAAGATATTTTGTTTGGGGAGTATTGTTTGAATTTAGATGACTTTGTGACCTTGGATAAGGCACTGGTATAGATCAAAGTTGTCTATTACATGTTTTGTAGGTCGAAATACCGAATATGAGTATAATTTTCATTCCTTTGTTTCAGTTAGTTTCAAGGTGATTAGATCCACTGGTTTTCTGGACTGGTTTGCTGTGGATTTATCTTTTGAAAGTGTGAATTTAGTTCACAAAGGTATACCCGCTTGGACTCTGAGTAGGTCCGAAGTGTAGAAGGTTAAATCAAACCTTGTCATATGTTGTCCTAAGAGTTTCCTTCTCTTTAATATCTCTTCTGCATAGAGTTTAGTCATTTTATTATAAGGGTGTTGAAGTGAATCAGATTTTGAAGACAACAGATGCTATCTTGGGCATCCATAAGTAATTTAAATAGTCTGCATTGAAGATTGTGTAAAGTTGTGGTGGTGTGCTTTGCCAGTTTTATCTTTTGCATCTAACCTATAAAGTTTTGGTCTATGTGGTTGCATGTGGACCTATGGGTGATGATTTAGTATGTATTAGAAGGTGTGCCAACTTGGTGTGAAGCCTCACATGTCTCATTTTCCCTTCTAGATTTATTTTGGAGTTTGTTTTTGCTAACTATTTTGTATTTACATGATACACCTAATTAAGCCAACCTAATTGGCGTTCTTGATGTTGCAGTTGGTATATAAAGGATGGAATCATTATGGAGAGACAAAGATAAGGTGTGTGTATTATGTGAAGTATTTGTGAAGTAGTACAGTGGTCTGAAAGTGTTATAGAATAGTGATGAAGATATTTTTTGATATGTTTTGAATTGTGAACTATGATCAATATTTTAGTGGATGTGGTTCCTTATAGTTCATCTCTATTGATGTATCTAAGTTCTTAGATGTATTGTATCATTCCTTGAAGAAGTTGTATTCAGTGTTTGCAATTTCCCTTTTCTCTCATTCCCTAAGGTTGTGTGCCTTAGATTTGCAAGTCATATCAAGGGAAATGCACTTGTTGGCTTCTGGCCTCAAATTGTAATTAGTTTATCATATAGTGAGATAGTTCTCATTGTGGTTTTTCCTAGTTTGGGTTTCCATGTGAAAATCTTGGTTTTGTTCTATGGTTGCTTTTGTGCTCTCATTTATTTACATTCATATGTTAGATGGAATGAATGTTCAATAAAGGATTAAATCTAGTTAAGTTTTAGTGTATGTTGATTTACCCCCACCTTCTCGACATTCAATGATGTTCAATAATTGGTATCAGAGTGAGGTTCTTGAAGTAACAACCTAATAGCTAAGGTACATTTGGGATTTTGAACACCATGTTTGATTTTTATTTGGATGCTATGGAACAAAATGAAGGAGACATTGATGTTGTGGTAGACATGGATGGAGAAATGAGACATGCTTTAGAAGATCTAGATAAAAGAAAAAACAAGTGCAAAAAGGAAAAAGAGAAGATCAACTATATGAGAAAGATACTTGATGAAGGAAGAAAGGCTACTGATGATCTTGAAACAAATCTACATGACAAATCCAGAGAATGTATCAAACTTGAGAAAGAATTGGATATGTTGAGGAAAGAGCTAAAGGAGGTGAAAGAAAAAAATGACAAAGTTCTGAAGTTTAAAGGTGGTAGTGAAGTGCTTGATGTGATGCTTAGTGCTTAGAAACAAAACAAAGATAAATGTGGACTTGGATTTGAAAATGGTGAAAGTTCTAAGAGGTTCTAAAAAGGAGACAAAGGAAAGGAAAAGGTCAAGGATGAATTGAAAGACTATAACCAAGATAAACAAAGTTTCATTCCAGTCCCGAACAAGAAGATTGAAAGAAGGACTTCTCCTACTCAAACTAGGTATTCATCAAACTTTATTGGTAACTATTTTTCATGTAATAAATTTGGACATAGAGATAGTGAATGTAGAATTTAGATCAGTGCTCAAGCATTTAATGGTTAGTGCTACACTTGCAATAAATTTGGATATAAGGAAAACAAATATAAAAGTAGGCTATTATGGAATGGATATGCATGAATACAGGTTATGGTAGAAATTTTTAGTCATTCAATGGATATTGTTATGCATGTAAAAAATTTGGACACAAGGCTATTGAGTATAGGTCAAACATCAGAAACAATGAAAATGGCTTGGAACAAGGTTTGACCTATTATAATTGCAATTAAACTAGACATATTGCTAGGTTCTACTGACGAATGAATAAGAAGTCTATTGGTTTGGTAAAGAAGATTGGTGTTGATGAAGAGAAGGAAACGACGAATATGATATGGGTGAAGAAATTAGAAGAGATGGTGGAAGAAAAGAGTGAGGATGGGTCCTCACCCTCTATTTGTTCAAATTCCTCTTTCGGTAACTAGATAGTATGGATTGTTTTGAGGTGGAGAGCAAAATGAAAATCTTACAATCCCATGCGGTTTGGATGCTAAGTTGTTTTTAGCATGGTAGAGGTCATGTAGGCGGTTTTGAAGGTTTTAAAATGATTTTATTGACCTACAAAATTGTTTGTGAAAAGTGTTAAAAAATAATATCAACTTTATGATTTGTAATGGTAAAATTCATTAATGACTACTTAACCCTAAGTAGGTGAATTCAATAGATATATGGGCATTTTGAAATTATTTGATCACTTGTGATCATGCTATCTTGAGAGCTCTTGAGTATGAATGAGTTGATTGTGCAGTTAGTGCATTTGAAGTGTTTTTCTTGTAAACCCTAGGTTCTTTGTGATTTTTGTCAAAAGGTGAAATGGCGACTCCAATTGTTGAAGATATCGAGCTGAAGCCATGACCTGAGTTCAAGTCATATCCATATGTGCCAATGGTGAAAGATAAAGAAGGTGCATTCTTGAGGGTTCTAATTGACTGTGTTTACATTGACGATGTAAGGGCATACATTCATGCTGAGTTGAAAGAGGCTAGTCACTTGAAGTTTCATGATATCTCAGATAAGTGATAGAAGTTGATTTGACTACATTTAAGGAGCAATAAAGGAACAATTTGGCGATAGGTTTGTATGCTTGGAGGGATTTTACAGATTTTAGCGATGAAGAATAGATTAAAGATTATTTTGAGTAAGATTACCGAGGACATACTATATTTGGACAAAACCTATAAGATAAGTAGGGATACTATTAGGGAATTGAGAAATATGTGCTCCACCAATATAGTTTTGAAGATGGTGAAGAATGACACTATTGTAGATTTGATTAGTATTGAGTCTAATGAAAGAGCTATGATAGTAGAAGACATTGTTGATCCGATTGTTTGATACATGACAAAGATTACGGAATACAAGATTTAGTATTAGAATATATAGGGAGGGTTCTACCATCACTATAGCCATTTACACTGCACATTAGGTGGTGGTTGTTAGAGGGAGATTGGACTCGTGTGAGCTGACGAGGGAGCAATTTTTAGAGAACCTTGAAAGAATGAAGAAAAGTAAGTATCAATTCAAATATGGATCCTTGATTATATTTTTCTCATTCATGTTCATGAATGATCTTGAGTGCTAAGGATCATGTTTGGGATAGGTTTTCTCCTATAGCTCAATACAAATTAGACAACACATTAGGAGTTATGGAATCAATAATAAGGCATAAAATACATTATATTCTTGGTAGTTTAAGAATTTGCAAGCCACTATGCAAGAAATAGAAAGGTTTCCTTTGGATGTGGTCTAGTAGTATAGGGATATATTTACTTTTTGTGTGGGTGGGAATAATTGTTATATTGAGGCTATTGAGCTAAGGACTACAACTAGAGCTACCCTATGAGGTATCTGTTGACGAGACTAAAATACATATTTCTATAATTATAAAAATGCTAGTTGACCCAAATGAACCTAGATTTGGCATAGTTGGGGAAATTTAAGACAAGTTAAGGAAAGAAAAGGTGGAGAAAGGACATGATAAAAGGATGCAAAAGTTGTACAAGGAGATTGGTTTTCCTCCGATTATAGAGGAATTTGGTGTGACTCCTGTTGAGGGGTCATCAAGTCAGGAACAAAAGAGGATGAGGTATGTGTTTTCCTCTCCTCTAGTAAAGATAGGTTCCTCCAAAATCTTAGCTAGTTCTATTACAAGTGAGAAGAAGGCATTGAGAAGAAAATAAAAAGGCTGCAAGAAAGAAGGATGATCTAGAGCCTGAGGTAGAAGAAGTAGAAAGAAATAGCTCAAATGAAGAACTACATAAGGATAAATTCTATATCCAAACAAGATCCAAGGAGACTAAGGCCAAAGAAGTGGAAGAAGAAGAAGAGGGAGAGGACACAATGCTTCTAGCAAAAAAGAAGAGATCATTGGTCACTTTGGAAGAGACCCCCACAAATAAAAGAAAAGAAGTTAAGAATAAAGTGTCATCAAAGACTAAGGAGAAGAAGGAGTAGAACATTGAAGTTGATCCAAATTATCAGTCTTTAGATCTTAACAGTTTTTTAAATGCAATTTGTGAGCATAATTAATTGGTATTCTCTGTTGGGGTGTATCTGAAAGCACTTTCCACATATAAGGAGACAATTAAGAAAGCAATAATCAAGTATATGATCAATTTTAACAAATCTATAGATGACATTGAGGATAAGCTACCTAAGGAACTTTTGGAAGTGTTAACAAAGAAGAGAAATGATATTGTAATAAAGGAGAAAAACATAAGGACTTAAGCACTTGATATGGTTATCTGGTTGTTGTCAAAAGAAGAAAGAGCTAGGATAAATCAAGTTTTAAATACAAGATTTCAAATGAATGAAAGAGCCAATCTAATAATGGGAGGGAATTTAGAAGACATTAAGAGGATAATGAATCAAGCAGTGGAAAAATCAATGGAGGCCATGAAAATTATAAAGGTTAATTTGTCTTTTGGTTTGTAGAAGACAAACATTGAAAGGGGTCTAGGAGAAACAATTAGTATGTCCATTCTAGAAGACAGAGGAGAAAAGAGGAAAAAAGGAGAATGTTGGTTTGAAGACTATTCTAGATAATCGGTTGAATACAAAGAAGAATGTGATGGAGGTTGCAAAGGAGATTCTAGATGTTTTTAGAGAAGAGAAGAAGGAAGAGGATCCAAAGAAAAAAAGAAAATAAGAAACAAAGAAGAAGAAGTCTGAAGAAGAAAAGTGTGAGAAACTTGAGGGGAAAAAATAAAAGAAAGTTAGTTAAAAGAAGGTGAGTCTGGTGAAAGGGAAGAAGAAGTTAATCAAAATAATATCAGCTGGAGAATATTCTAGACTATCTAGAGATTCTAGAGAATATTCTAGACTATCTAGAGATTCTGGAGAATATTCTAGACTATCTAGAGATTCTGGAATAGAGCTATTATAGTTGTAGATGAAGTTTGAACTTGTTGTTACATCAAAAGTGTTGTAGGTTCCAGTGATGTGAGGTAAGCTAGATTTAGACAAGTTATCACACCTTCATATGCTACATTTGGGTAATGTTCTACACCATATAGCTAGGAAGAAATACATTGTTTCTAAGGTGGATTGTAGAGAGTTAATAAATAACATAGTGAAGTTTCTGCATGAGATTGTTCTTGAAGTGAAGGTTATTGAGTCTCAAAGTGAAGAGAAGTTGCTAGCTATGCTAAGTAGAATAAAGGATTATAATTATAACTTTGTAATGCCCCACCAAGTAACCCTAGAGGATAAGAACAAATTACACAATAAATGCATGGAAATATTTTCTTTTAAACTAATAAAGTGTCATCATACATAATGATACAAGTATAATGCTCACCTCAAGATAATATTAATCGAGTTGATAACCAAAAAAGCACAAGTGGAAGACTATACACTCAAAACCTACTCAAGACCTCTTAGAGGGTTCCCTGATGTTGCTACCTTAGCAACATAACCAAGTCTAGATTAATTACTCAAGAACAACTAGGCGATGATTAAATCAACCTCTAGTACTAAACCATACATGATTCATGAACATGCAACTAAAAATATAACCTCGAGATCAATGGCATGCCACCCTGCATCAAAATGGGTCATCCAAACAAACACCCTTCCAAGTTAGGTGGAGACATTGATGGGCAGCTAGAGATGCTGAAGCACAAATGGAGTTCCAAAGGCTTAGACACTGATCTAATGGCAGAGATGTTGAAATATAGGTGGACACACTGATCTACAGTTAGGCCAAATGAGTGGCAAACCAAAGAGGTAGAGATGTAGATCTAGTAAACAAAGACATTTTTCTAAAGGCATAGACGTCGAAGGACAACCACAAATGTTGATCTAGGATTTTTTGTCCACTAGGCTAAGCGAATTGGTCAAGACTTCATTTATCGGATCCTAAGGCTAAAGCAAGAATCTACTTCCTACCAAGAGTACAAAACACAACTAAAATCCACAATTGGAATTCAACATGTTGGCTTGATGATGATTTTTGTAATGGATGACTTTATGTGTTGTCATTGATGGAACATACACACACACATATGTTCACATTTTCATATTCATCTTAGTTAAGATAAATTGGTACTACTCCTAAGTATTTGTATTACAAATCAGTATCATTTGTATAGAGAAGTCCAACTAGTTTGAAGGTGTCTAACCGGTATATGTAGACAACCAGTATATCCAGGAATGACAATTGGTTTTGGTAATTTTCACTGACACCAGTTTGGAGATGCCGCGAAGATCAACAAGGAGGAAAATGGAGGACATTTGGTCTATGAGTTGGAAGAGGTTAACAATCATCCGGTATCAGTGTTTCAACCGGTTTCACTATTTGTGTGATGAGTTATCACCGGTCGTGATGAGTTATCTCTAACTGACAGATTTGGTGGTAATCTATGATGTGTTATGTAAGATTGTCCGAATATATTGAACCTAGGAAATTGTGATGAGTTTCTTAAGCCGACATGAAATCTAATGTCTATAAAATGACATTGTGATGAACTATTTTTATAATGTGAGATACAAGTGATGAGTTGATGCGATTTATTGAAGAATTTGTAGAGTATGTCGGTGATGCGGTTTCAAGTGAACAAAAGAGGATCTATACAAGCAAGATGTGCTATTTCTAGATCATACCATCTATTGTTTTCTTATCACTACAACAGTTAAATCCCCTAACTAGGTAAGCTCTAACAAGCTTCATTGTATAAATCCTGTAACTAGGTGATCCATTAGTTTGGGTTTGAAATCCTATACCGAGGTTACTCCTAACAGGGTACAACCTTTAATCGGGTATAGCTCCTAATAGGGCTTTGGGATCTTTAACATGATTCACTCCTAGCAGAGCACTTTGTAGACCTTAACCGGTTAGTTACCTATTTCTGTAGATAGATAAATTGTGATTCCCATCTCATCATGGTTTTTCCTAGTTGGGTTTTCCACATATAAACACTTGTGTTATGGTGGATGTTTTACTTGTTGTGGATTCTTTTATAACACTTTGGATTGCATGCATAATTTTAAGTAAACTAGTTAATTGTTTTTATTGGTCTGTGTTCAAAGTGGTATTGTTTTTGCTATCACTGATTCACCCCCCCCTCTCAGTGCTTTATAAGTCTATCAATTGGTATCAGAGCCTAACTTCCTTAAGGCTTAATCACTTGGAAGGAAACCCTAAAGCTATTATGGGGGACATGAGTTATAAAGATTTGGCTAGTGTTTGATGCAACCAAGGAAGAGCTTGAAACCCTAAGAGGTAGATTCAAAGATTCACAAGGTAAAAGGAGAGAGTTGACTGAACAACTATTGGAGATCTCTGACAATAGTTCTTCAGATGAGGCCAACATTGATGCATTGGTTGAAGAAGTGGAAAAACTGAATGGTGAAAAGCTAAATCCGAGGAGAGAACTTGAAGACCTAACAATCTGTATGAGTCAATAACTTGAAGCAATGAGGGCAGCTGAAGACTTGATCAAAGATAGAGATCATGAAATTTCTAAGATCAAATAGGAGAATGCAACTTTGCATGAACATTGACATGAGGAGATGGAAGAGAAAGAAGCATTACAGTTAGATCTTGAAATGGCAGTCTCTTAGAGAGACTCTGATAAAGAATAATGAATATCTTACTAAAGAGCTTACTGAGGCTAATGGGAAGCTTCAAAAATTCAATAAGAGTTCTTCTATGCTAGATGAGCAGATCCAATCTCAGAGTATGAAGGTGACACATCTGGACTAGGTTTCAATACATAAGAGAAAGGAGAATCTTTCGGTACCAAGAGCAACATGCGAAAAGGTAAAATTTCTCCTAAGGTTAAAAAGCCTATAGGTAAGAAATCTTTCAAATCTGTTTGCTTTATCTGTCACAAACCTGGACATACTGCTAACATGTGTAGAAGCAGATCTAATGAGAACACAAGCCATAATGCTAACACTAGGTATGTGTCTAGAAGATTTGAAGGTCATTGTTACACATGCAACATGTATGGACATAGATCAGTTTAATGCAGATATGGAGCAAAAAATCTGACACCTCACATGAATCCAAGACATATCGGTGACTAGAGAAGTACCTATGACAACTGAAGAAACATGAACTAGCAGAAACCCCATGTCAACCGGTTTAGTCCATATGAAATGGAAAAGGTAACAAATGTAATTTGCACAATTTGCAATAACTATGGACATGTGGATATGAACTACAGAAGGAGAACTAGAAGAGGTAATGCAGGACCTTGTAGAGCATTTGGGATGGCCTGCTATCATTGTCACAAACGGGGACACATGGAAAAGTTCTGTAGAACCAGAAAGAACAAACTGGCTAACCACTCTGAAGATCAGAAAGGTAAGAAGAAGATTGATGTTGAAGAAACCAGAGTGGAGATGAACAAAATTTGGAAGAAGAAAAGTGAGGACAAGCCAGCAGAAGAATCTAACTCTTCACCTAGTGTGGAGAATCCTATATTGGAGAATTGAGCTTTTCAACAAGCCTAAGGGGAGCATAGCGGTAAATCTACTTCCAGACCCCTTGAAGAGTGTATGGTAAGAGACTTTTGCATTTCAAGTTGGAATATGAGAATTTTTGATATTATTACCTATTAGTATAGGTGAGTTTATTAAGCGGTAATTAGGGTTTGTTACCCTATCGGTTGTGCAATTAATGTAGTGGGTAAGTTTATAAAAAGTTTTTTAAAGTAACTTTTACCCTAATTGTATTCGAAGAAGAGTTTTGAGCACTTGCAGAGAAACAGAGAACTGTTAGCTGATTGTGAACAAATTTGTGTTGTGGATCAAACGTTGCATCGGATTCGAAGATAAGAAAAGGTGAAATGGGTGTGCATTCAAGAGATCAATCAGGAACCCTACCAATGCAAAGGGAATAAGGTATTCTTTTGTTAATCTCTCTCAAATCAATATTATCTAGAATGGCATCGTTATCTACACCAATGGAGAGACTTATGATTACTGTTGAAGCTATGGAGTCTATGGAATCAAATAAAATGGAATCATATAATGCATTGTCTCAAGTTCCTGACAGTGCTATGATCAAAGGTTATTTATCCAGTTATATAGACTGTAAAATTGAGGATCTAGGATCACTATCAATATATTTACAACTCAAATATTTGTGTGATAAGAGTGGGAAAATCAAACCCGAATACATTAGGGTTTATGAAAAGGGTTTTCACAATGCGACATATTTTCTTGAAGATTTTAAGGAAGAGCATGTTAGGATTATCCTTAGTCATGTACATAGAGAGAATATGTATCTTAACAGGCTGCACATAATCACAAAGGAAGAAATTCATACAATGACTAGTTTCTGGCAAACTAGTGAAGTACCAAAATTGAGGATAATTTCAAAAGAGATTGTGATTGCATTGACACAAACCACCGCTGATGGTCGTGCTATATCGGTGAACAACATTGCAGATCCAATGATTAGATTTGCAACTATGATGATTGGCTATCGGATATTCCATTCCAATAGGATGAACAATGTACCATCTGCTAATGTGCATGTTGCCTACTGGATGATTATAAAGAATGTATATTATGACTTATGCGAGGCAATGAGAATCCAATTGATGCTGAACTTAAATCAATCAAGAATGACAATAGTCAAAAGTTCAAATATGGTCAATTGTTGATTGGTCTATTCCTCTATTTTTAAAATTTCATACCAGGAATTGGTGAAATTCAATGGTCGAAGGACATACCGGTTATAGCTCAAATAAAAAATAGCATTAAAAGTGTAAAGAACACATTTCCTATTACCATGAACATATATTTTAATAATTTTCAAAAGAAGATGAGAATTAGGTTAAGGCTACCTAATGAAGTGGTGAAACACTTTGAAAAAGACATATGTTTCACTGTAACCACTAACTTTTGCCTTATAGAGGTTGTTGAACCCAGGGAAGAAGAGATGGAAGAAATGAGCTATGAAGTCAATTATGACTTACTAATCAGTTATGCCAACAACATATTGGCATCTCCTAAGGATAAGAAGAAGAAAAGACTAGGAACTTACTAGGAAAGGAATGCACCTGCTCAACCTAGTAGTGCTAAAGAGAAAAAGAAGAAAGTTGAGCAAGCAACTTCAATGACCACCAGTACAAGGGTGACAAGAAGTTTTCAAGTAAAAAAGGAACCGGTACCCAAAGTATACGCAAAGAAGTGGGCTGTAACAAAGAAGAGAGGTAGACATCTCATTCTTCAAGCATAATCTGAGGATTGTGACACTAAAGAGGAACCAAAGAAGATGAAATTGACTGGTAAGAAATCGAAACCAGTAGGAGACATTTCAAATAAAAGTACTCCTATTAATGTTACATCATACAAACCAATGACTGATTTTGAGAGGACATTAAAAACATTAGGGAGGAAACGGTTTGATAATGTGAAAGAGTATTTTGATTCATTTGATGAAGGACATAAAAAAAAATTGTTCAAGAGGTAATCAACCATCTATGTCAATACAATCGGTTTCCTCAAGATATTGAAAAGGACATTTCTAATTATTTGTATTCTATTCTTGAAAATAAATGAAAAATGGCTATAGAACAGGATCAAGAAATTATTGATAGAGTTTTCATTCAATATTTTCCCGAGTTATCAAGAGATGAATTATTAGTATTGCTTGCTACAATCAAAGGACAATTTCATTCTAAGATAAGAAGACTAAAGTTATTGGATGAAAAGATTCAACCCATTGAAGATGATACTCACCGGATAGCTAAAGACATTCAAAGGATGAATGGGCAATTGAAGTATCATAAAAACAAACCTGACCAAACAAAGAATAAGGATGACATAAATTCTCCACCAGTTATTTTCTTTGTAGATGATACTGAAGAAATCCAGGACACTATTGATACAACTGGTAATGTCATTGAACCAATTAAGGAAACTGTACAACAACTGGACATTACTGATACACAAGAAGCAGTTGAAGCACCGGTCAATGAACTAAGTGTGGATATTCAACCCCCACTAGAAAAAGAACACCATATTGAAAATCAACTGCCACCGATTACTACAACTACATATGAGAAACAAACAGAGGTAAAGAAATAGAAACCGGAGAAAGAGGTTGGAGAGAAGGAGAATGGAAAGAAAAAAGATGAAGAGAAAGAGAAAACAAAGGAGAAGATAGCAGAGAAAAAAGATGAAAAGGAAAAAGAAAAGGTGAAGCAGCAAACTGATGATGAGGATGACTCAATACACATTAAAGGACCTATAGATATAGATAATTTGAGTGCATCTGAACTAATGAATATTTCTATAGTGATTTAATCCCAGGCTCAAAAGAAAAGGTTAAAAGAGTAGAGAAAAGAAGCAGATTCTATACAAACTGTTGTTGATATTCTATCAAGTCTCCTACTAGAGATTAACACTGGCAATTTGTCTACCCCTATCGACAAGCTTGGATAGTTGGTTGCAGATGCTACTGACCAACTAAAATCACTTAAAGAAGCAGCACATACATTAGCTGAAAAGAATTACAGAAAGAAGAGGGGAGAGAAATTAATGTTAGATATTGATAAAGGGAAGATTACTTTATCTATGAATAAAGATCTTTTGAGAACTGCTATTGACACTGGAGGAAGAATTTTGGCTTATACATCTAACGTTTCATTTTTCTATTCTGATTAGAAGTAGAGGTGAGAAGAGACATAAAAGGAACTGGAGAAGATATGTAATGCTTACATACCTTTATAGGATTCAACCTTAGATTTTGGCAAATCAGTTGATACTTTGCAACATCAGTTAGACGTTTATGATTTTGAATAGGCTAAGCGGCTCTAATGCTTGAAATAACTAAAGAACCAGTTGAGTCCAAAAGTGGACATCTTAGAAAGGGCATACAAGGATTTAGAAGTAGTTTTGGCAACCCCAAAGATGAGCATAGTGGATGCAATGGAAGAATTCTCTGCACAAGTTATGACAACTTTTGAGATCACTGAAACATTATTGAAAACATGGGATAATGATTTTACACAGATGAAGATTACTTTCAGTAACATTTTAAAAAAAAATTGTAGTTAACACTCCTTGAAAAACTCTTATATTTATGTATATGTAGTTTTTGATGAAAACTTTGATATAATATATTTGTATTTTACTTTTCCATTTTGCATTGTTGTCAAAGGGGGGGTAGAAATATGTATGTGTTGTGAAAATTTTGTATGTACTGTGAAGGGGGAGTAGAAATATGTATGTACAATTTTTGTAAGCACACTTAGTTGTAAAGTTGTAAAATTTTCTAAGTGTTGCCATCAATGCCAAAGGGGGAGATTGTTGGCTTGATGATGATTTTTATAATGGATGAATTTATGTGTTGTTATTGATGGCACATACACACACACATATGTTCACATTGTCATAGTCATCTTAGCTAAGACAAACCAGTACTACTCCTAAGTCTTTGTATTGCAAAATAGTATCATTTGTGTAGAGAAGTCCAACCAGTTTGAAGGTGTCTAACTGGTATATGTAGACAATCGGTATATGCAAGAATGACAATTGGTTTTGGTAATTTTTACTGACACCAGTTTGGAGATGTTGCGGAGATCAACACGGAGGCAAATGGAGGACAATCAGTCTATGAGTTGGAAGAGGTTAACACTCAATCGGTATTGTTGTTCCATCCCGTTTCCCTATTTGTGTGATGAGTTATCACCAGTCGTGATGAGTTATCTCTAACTAACAGATTTGGCGGTAATCTGTGATGTGTTATGTAAGATTGTCCAGATACACTAAACCTAGGAAATTGTGATGAGGTTCTTGAGCCGACATGAAATCTAATGTCTATAAAATGACATTGTGATGAACTATTTTCATAATGTGAGATACAAGTGATGAGTTGATGCAATTTATTGAAGAAGTTACAGAGTATGTCAGTGATGCAGTATTAAGTGAGCATAAGAGGATCTATACAAGCAAGATGTGCTATTTTTAGATCATACCACCTGTTATTTTCTTATCACTACAACAGTTAAATCCCTTAACTAGGTAAGCTCTAACAAGATTCATTGTACAAATACTCTAACCAGGTGATCCATTAGTTTGGGTTTGAAATCCTCTACCGAGGTTACTCCTAATAGGGTACTACCTTTAACTGGGTATAGCTCCTAACAGGGCTTTGGGATATTTAATAGGATTCACTCCTAGTAGAGCACTTTGTAGACCTTAACTGGTCAGTTACCTATTTCTGTAGATAGTTAACTTGTGAGTCCCATCTCACTATTGTTTTTACCAGTCGGGTTTTCCACATATAAACACTTGTGTTATGGTGGATGTTTTACTTGTTGTGGATGCTTTTATAACACTTTGGATTGCATGCATAATTTTAAGTAAACTAGTTAATTATTTTTACCAGTCTGTGTTCAAAGTGGTATTGTTTTTTCTATCACTGATTCATCCCCCCCCTCTTAGTGCTTTATAAGTCTATCACACAAAACACACACTAGGTGGTTTCAGTTAAGCCCAGATTGAGTCACAAGAGTTCAATACAATGAGGGCTTAGTCAAAATCTCATGACCACAATAGGAGATGAAAAATTCAATCTCCAACACCCTAAGAATCACATCTAAATTCATTTAAAGATCCAAACCAAGTGTTCCTACAATAACATCATATTGTGTCATTAAATGAAAAGCATACAAGATCATGCTTGGTGGCAAGTTCCAACACCTGGTCCACCAAGGATACATCCATTCGTCATAATGAATTGCAATTAAATACATCTCCTCTTAGAGTTTTCCATATACAACTCATCAATGAATACAAATATTACATCCAAATACATAGCTTACAATTGCAAGAAATGAGAGAAGAAGAAATACAATGAACTCTTTAACTACAGAGATCCAAGTCCTTCAGTCCCCAATGGTGGTTGACAATGCCAGTTGACCATGTGGAACCCATATGTTCCAGCCCCACTGTGCTTGTGGAGATAGTCACATGACCCAAACAGTCATACACTCAAGGAAGGGAGACAAATAGGCTCACACGAGAAAACATGGAGTGCCACTCAACATGAACATATAATCAACCAAGAACAAAATGCCACATCATTCAATCAAAGAGAGAGAGGAATAATCCTCAATGTAAACCATATGCAAAAAAAGTATGAAATATCTCCATAAGGAGCATCAATGCCAAAACCATCAAGTGTAAACCAATCTTGAAACCCAATCACCAAAGAGATCACAAGGCCAACAAGCCATCAAATATGGATACCTCTATAATCCATGAATAAGAACAATCACATGGAATAAAAATCCTCTTCCAGGTGCTACTCATAACTACAAGGCTAGATGCATAGGAAACAAGTGCAGGGATTTTCATCATGAAGCTCAAAGGGATGGCTCACATGAAATCGATTAGTCCTCACATATGGATGAGGAGACTAAATTATGCTAGATCAGTGGCCCAAAGATGGCTAGGCCTTTCCAACTCATCCTTAGAATATACGATCAATTAAGACCATGAGAGGGCATCCACTTTATCTTGGTTCATTTTATTATTGTGTCATTAATTTTCTCTTGATTACAAAATTTTCAATGGGTTATCCTAGTGGTCCCTTTGTACCCCAACCCCCATTGGACACCACTCCCATCATTGGTCCTATTATCTACCATAGGCTCAAGAGAATCAAAACATGAAACTCATATCAAAATGTCAATATACAAGACCATATAACATCACAAATGAGCCCAACATGTCCAAAATCATCAAATAACATCATATGCATTGACATTTTCACATGCATCTAAACATACTTTGATAGTTTTGATACTTAATATAAGTACAGATCAAATAGCCAACAAGATGAGAGGGGGGGTGAATCATACAAACTTAATCATTCATAAAAACATCAAATTCAACCTCGGTAACATATATATCAGTCATATAACCAAAAACTGTCAAACATGCAAACTCAAAAGCATATGAACAATATAAACCTCATAACACCAGATTTAACATGGAAACCCAAATAGGGAAAAACCACTATGGGATTTCAGACCTAGTAAGAAATATACTCTTCTAGAGTATGCTCGATTAAAAGCAAATCCTGTTAAAGATTACAAACACATTGCTAGATGTGACCCGGTTAAGGGATTTCCCTCAGATTTGTTAGGATCTTCACTTTGTTAGAAGTGACCTTGTCAAAGGATTTCAAACACTCAATCAGAATGTCACCTTGTTAGAGGATTTACATATAAGACTGTTAAGTCCACTCGGTTAAGAGATTTCCTGTCACTTTCACAAAATAACAATAATACAATCTATCTGCAACTTCACATCTAAAATGCTAAAGCAGATTCCTATTTGTTCAATACAATCTAGACATAGAACTAATCTTGTCTATCTGCTGGGCATCAATACTCTGTTATTCTAATAGGTCTTGAAGCTTCTGTGCTTGGTAATCACTATGTAGCATCCCTGTGCATACACTTGCTCGCATACATTGTTTATCAACAGTTTCCTATTTATAAACAATCTTCCAACCGCTTAATCTCCTTGATCACATTTCCCATGATCAATCATAGCCATCAGATCTTCAATCTTGTCCAGGTTCATTGTATCTTTCGATCTGAAAATGTTTTACCCCACCTTGGAACTTGCACATTCACCTTGGAACTTGTGTTAGGGTAATGCGGTTCAATCTGAGCTATAGATCTTCTTGCCGACTTTCCATTGCCTTAGATTCGTTTAACAAACTTCTTCCACGACTTGTCAATCATTGATCCGCTCCAGCTCATCAGCTTCTTTCATTAAATATCACATGTAAACATTTAATGCATTCTGTTATAGCTCGGTTACAACTCGGTGAATACCAAACTTCACTCGGTAGACATTCTGTCTTCATTAACCGACTGCGATAACCTTAGGGTTTACCGACTAGGTTCTTTGCTTGATAACATAGTATAGTATTAACCTTTACATTTTACAACATATGTATGATGTTAAAACAATCTAAAACATCAAGATCTCATCATTGTCTGACTCGGTAGAGTTGCCCATTGAATAACTTATCCCCTTATTCATCATATTCTTTCTCGTGTCTTTACTGACTCCTTTATAATCTTCATATCATATTTCTCAAGATATGGCAACATCATACTAAATTAGAAAATCAATTTCTTGACATCAATGACAAAATAATAATATCAAGATAGTAAAACATCTTTAATCAGTTATGTCCATAATCATCAACAACCTTCTCAATATCCTTATAATGTAATATTGCCAACATACTTGATTTCCCCTAAAAGCCAAGAGAACAGATCCAATTTGATCCAATAATTAAATTTACATATATAATTATATTACTCCACATTATAATATTATATTAAAAATACCAAATTCACAATTTTATAAAAAGGTCAAATTGACCAAAAACCAGTCATAGAGGCCATCCACCATTGATGGTGTTGAATGGTTGAATGGATCAGAATACAAAGAGGGGGGTGGATCAATATTCCCACTTTGTTAAAACTTTTATTGTTATATTAATCTTAGCAATTAATCTCATCAACATGAATCAACAAATGCAAAATAAGTAAACAACACAACCACAAAATGAACACCGAATTTTATATCTGGAAAAACCAAATGGGAAAAACCATGGAGAGGGTTAACTCTCAAGATAATATAACTAGTTATATGGTGTTTACAAAAAGGGTGCCTCATTATCTAATGATTTACTACCATATTACAAAAAAAACTCACTGTTGAAATTCTCACCGCAAAAGAAGTAAATGAACTGAGGAAAATTGCATCTCCAAATGCATGAGGTTAGTTCTAAGATAAACTTAGATATCAACTTATAGAAACTCACAATGGATCTCGTAAAGGATTTTTCAATCTGTCCATAACTTCCTACAATAGATCTGGTAAGGGATTACTGCAACACTATCTGCACTGTATCAATTGCTTGCAGTACATCCGGTAAGGGATTACTACAACACTATCTGCACTCTAACTTTCCACATATCATACTTTACTTCTCACACTATATATTGCTCTCATACTGCTACTGCTCTCCTATCCATAACTCTATCACTCACACACTTCTTACTCTATTATCCATCACACACACATGTCTTCTATATATATACATCGAGATGATGTGTCGGCCAAGTACAAATGATTTACACAATGATACATTGCTCGGATAAACATACTATCCAATAAAGCCTCAAAAAAAATAGGTAACCAATTCGGTCTTCACGGATCTTTTACACATTTCATTTACCGAAGCACACACCTCAATTACTAAAATGAAACAAGGGCCTATCAGACCCATAGATACAAACCTAAAAGCACAACTTACAATCATAACAACTACCAACTTCAAGATACAAATGCCACAAATTTTGGAACATAAGATTCATAAATCATTATGCAATACAAATATCCAGATAGAAATTCATTTGACACAACTGATATCGGGACTTAATGCAAAGCACAGGAGCAAAACACTTACTGCTTCATATGACATATATACTTATCTTCACTGATTCTCAACATACTACATCCGGTCCTAACCAGATCACCGAGTTTGATATCAATGACAACATTCACACAAATCTAACAATCTCCCTCTTTATCATTCATGGAAAAATATCTCAAAATAAACAATCTCAAAAACATGTCTAGATGCATATAACTCCCCCTTACTCATATGACTCATATATCTCCATTTACCTATCTCCCTGTTTCTCCATTTACCTTTCTCCCCCTTTGACATCAAGGAAAAAGGGTTCCTTTGACGAAAAATAAAAAGAATGCATTTGATAACAAAAAGAATGTCAAAGTTGTATATCAAAAAGAAATTTCTTAACTGCTCTTCTTCTTAAAGATCTACTTGTATTTCTCCTTAAGATTCGGAAGGAGAACCTTCCATGAATGTACAACCAATTTGATGCTACCTGATAACCTTCAGCATTCGACTAACACATCAATACCATGAGATAAATTGTCTAGAATAGATGGATTGTGTTCATACTCAACTGCATCATTAAGCAATACTAAGAAACATTCCAATTTAGCTTCAACAATCTCCTTAAATTTCCAAATTATGCTCACATAATCTTCCTTCTGCCTTTGCAAAGATAGCAACCCAGATTGCAAGGAATTTAATTTCTTCCTTTTCTCACCATCTTTATGTTGGCAACAAGGAAGAAAACTGAGAGGGGGGGGTGAATCATTTTTCACAAAATCTCTCCTTAACTCAAACATAATTTTAGATCTGATAATTAACAGTAAAAGCATAAATCAACACCACATCAATAACACACATAACACCAATATTTTTGACGTGGAAAACTCCGTCAAGGGAAAAACCACGGTGGGAACCTACCCACAATATGATGATATGCTATTAGAAGTATATGAAATATTGCAATGGATAATGCACATGCATTCAGGCACACTGCCTAGAGCTCACTGCTAAAAAACAACAACAACAAGGGCTAGAACCCTAGGGAAGACTCACTATCTTACAAAAAAATTTGGATTACATCTGGAAGATCATGAACTGATAAAATATCATCTCCTAATGCTTGGTTATAGTTTTGGTTAAGCACATATACCGATCCTTCGCACTTCTTCACACTTATTCAATGCTTTCAAAAGATCAAAGCATTATTTGCACACATATATCCATTTGCAACACACCATTACAAAGATATTACATTTATACATATCATCAACCTATCTTTCAAGGTCGGCTCAACACAAATCAAAAATTACAAAGGTATAACCATACACACTACAAAAATTATATGCGGACCAAAAATATTGTTGGCTAAGACCTAAATTACCACCTCGAACATGAAACACCTCCAAGAATTATGCCTTGAACATCCGCAACACTCTACAATCATCATGTCGGCCAAGAACATGAAGAATACCACCAGACTAAATAAAATCATCAATAACACGCATAATGATCAATGCATACCACTAATACAAATATGACATGATCTAGAAACATCCACAAGTATCATGAATTACCAGAGAAACAACTGCACCAACACCACTTACTAGAATCCTCATAATCATTACACCGAACTTTAAACATACTAATTGCAATGACTATCAAACTGAAAGATTCATTTGTGGACCTCCAAATCATGAACCATCTGAATTAAGGACACACTAAAATGTCCCAAACACTTCCAAAACCATAAACCAAGATATTGCAACACAGAGCAATGTAGAGAAAAATCTAGAACATTGATCAACACCAAACACCGAAAAACCAACCGCAATATCGAATCTCATAACTCGATCAAATATTCATGCAAACGATTGAAACTTGAGCTAAATAAACTAGAGATACTTATCGCAAAACCCTTTAATCTGTAACAACTCATATATAACACACTGGCCAAATGAACTCACTTAATCTAACTGCAACACTGGAACACACGGAGGAATATGTTGACAACAATGACAACACATCACTTAGTCAATCCAAACACATATTTGCATATTATCCCAACAATCTGCCCCTTTGAAATTTATGGCAACATATGATGTAAGAAAATCAGTGACAAAGAAAGAACAACTCTCAACAATCTCCCCCTGAGATCTAGCATATGATATGCCAATTTTTCACATGATTCTCTTCCCGTTTGATATCAATGCTAAAGGCACCACATATCACATTAAACTAAACATCTGAACCACAACACTTACAAATCTGAACATCTCTCCCCCAAATCTGAATCATCTGACTACTCCCCCTTAGTAGTAGCCACCTCATCAATCCGGATCACAAGATATGGCTGTGAATTCCACCAGACTGATGCAAATACATGCATCTTAGTTCTTATCAGGAGGTGAAATTACCCCTAGCTTCACTAAGACATACTCAAGATTATCTTTAGGAAAAGGCTTTGTGAAGATATCTACAATTTGTTCCTTTGTATATTCATACTCCAATCTGACTTCCTTCTCACTCACCTTTTCTCTCAAGAAATAAAACTTGATTCATATATGCTTAGTCTTGGAATGCAACATCAGATTCTTAGAAATGTTGACGGCACTTGAATTTATCATAGTATATAGCAGTAGGCTCATCATAAAAAACTCTATTATCCTTTAACATCTACTTCATCCATACAACTTGAGTACAATTGTTAGCAGTAACAATATAATCAGCCTTTGCAGTAGATAAGCAAATAGCATTCTGCTTCTTACTTGTCCTCGAAACCAATCTCTTTCCCAAGAAAAAATCACCACCACTAGTACTTTTCTGGTCATCAATATCACCTACCCAATCAACATTTGTAAAGGAAGTCAAAGTAAAATCATCATCTTTAGGATACCAAAAACCAAAATCAACTATTCCCTTTAAATATCTGAAAATCCTTTTCATAGCAATAACATGAGATTCCTTAGGACCAATGTGAAATCTAGCAACAAGACATACAACATTCATGATATCCATTCCATTCTTAGTCAAATATAGCAATCCACCAATCATAGATCTATATCTAGTCTGATTTTCTTTAGGGGATTCATCATTCTTTGTCACCTTACATCTAGTCACCATAGGAGTACCAACTAGCTTTGAATCATCTAAACCAAACTTATTCAACAATTTCTTCACATACTTGGATGAGATATGAAAATACCTTTTTTTGACCAAGTAATTGCAATCTGACAAATAATTTCATCTCACCAATCATAGACATCTCAAATTCATCCTGCATCTCATCAGCAAACTTCTTGCACAAACTATCATTCCCTCCAAAAATAATATCATCAACAAAAACTTCAACAATCAAAATATTATCATGATCAATCTTGAAATATAGATTACTATCAGCAGTACCTTTATTGAATCCAAGCTTCAACAAATACTTATCCAATCTATCATACCATGCTCTTGGGGCTTGCTTCAATCCATATAGTGCTTTCTTCAATCTACAAACCATATCTTCCTAATCTGTCAATTGAAATCCATTCGGTTGCTCAATTTAAACTTTCTCTTCCAACTCACCATTAAGAAAGGCTGACTTGACATCCATCTGATAAACTTTGAGATCTTTGTAGGCAACATAAGAAAGAAACAATCTAACAACTTCAATTCTTGCCACCGAAGAAAAAGTCTCCTCAAAGTCAATTCCTTCCATCTAAGAATATCCCTTACAAACAAGTCTTTCTTTGTTCCTAGCAGCTTCACCTTGTTCATCCAATTTGTTTTGGAAGACCCATTTAGTTCCAATTACTTTTTTATTCTTAGGTCTGGGAACAAGAATCCATGTATTATTCTTTTCAATCTGGTTCAATTCTTCTTCCATTGCTTTAAACAATTTTCATCTTTGCATGCTTCATTAACTTAGGTTCAATCTTAGAAATCAAGAAATATTCTTTAGCAATTCTTCTTCTAGTCATCACACCTTTATTCTTATCTCATATGATCTAATTTTCTGAATGATTCAACCTAACATACTTGGGAGTCTTAGGATTTTATTGATTTTTTCAGACTCTTGAGTTCTTTCTTCTGCACTAGCACTAGTCTCTCCTTGATTTTTTGGCTTTTCCGAAACAATCTGAATTAGATTTTGGGTCTGCACTTGCTTTCCTTTATCTGATTTGTCATTCTGATCATTAGAATCATATCCACAGGATCTGATCCATCTCTCATTGCTTTCATCAAATTTCACATTAGCACTTTCAACTATCTTTCTCAGTCTTATTATAACATCGGTAGGTCTTTCTCTTAGTAGAATAACCAAGAAATATTCCTTCATCACATCTAGCATCAAAGTTCCCTAGATCTTTATCTCCTTTGATATAGCATTTACTCCCAAAATTTTTAAAATATCTAACTATAGGAACATGACCAAACCATAAATCATAAGGAGTCTTATTGGAATCACCTTTGATATGCACCGAGTTAAGAGTGTCTACAATAGTACTCACAACTTCTCTCTAATAGATATGCATAACATTTCCTTCCGACATCATGGTTCTAGTTGCTTCCTGAATTGTTCTATTCTTCCTCTCCACAACACCATTTTGCTTAGGAGTTCTAGGTGTAGATAATTATCTCTTCACTCCATGCTCTTTACAAAATGCATTGAACTCACTGGAAGTTAATTCACCACCTTTGTCATATCTTAGACACTTTAGCTTCAATCCTATTTTGGTGTCAACCATGGCTTTGAAAATCTTGAACTTCTCCAAGGCTTTAGACTTCTTCCTTAAGAAAGTAACCCACATCATCCTTGAATAGTCATCAATCAACAACATGAAATGCCTTTCTCCTACAATATTCTCACTGTAGAAGGACCACACAAATCAGTATGCAAAAGATCCATTAATCCATTAGAACAATATTGTTTTCTTTTAAAAGTAACTCTTGTTTGCTTCCCTAACTAACATTCCTTGCATACTGGATTAGTAGGCTTTACCAACTTAGGAATATCTCTCACTGCTTGAGTAAAACTTATCTTAACCATGCAATAAAAATTCACATGACACATCCTCCTATGCCATAACCAACTTTCATCAATTTGAGCAATCAAACAATTTTTACTACCAACATTCAAGTGAAAGATATTACCTTTAGTCTTTGTCCCTGATGCAATCTCAATTTCTGAACCACTTAGGATTATACACTTGTCATTCTTGAATTGTAAATCATATGCCTTGTCAACCATCTCTCTAACACTCAAAATATTATGCTTTAGACCTTCTACATACAAGACATCATCCATATTGTGCTTACCATCAAGAGAAATGGAACCTTTGCCATGGATTATACCAGCTCTATCATCACCATCATACCTTTCCATACTCACAAACTTACTCTTATCACGTGTCATATGATGAGAGAAGCCACTATCAATAACCCATTTATCTTTCTCTTCAACTTTAGCAGACAAAGCTTTCTCCTCATTAATGCAACTAGTTGAATCAATAGGCATTGGATCATCTTCCTTGATAGCAATAAATACCCATTCATCATCACCTGAATTTCCTTTCTTAGATTCATCATCTGTCACACCTTCATCAGTAACATAATAACATTTCTTCTGATATTAGGCTTTTATGACTTCCTAGGAACTTTTTTCGGACACCTTGAAGAAAAATATCCTATTTTATTATGTGAAAAGCATTTAAGAGGAAATTTTCCTTCATACTTATAGACTCCTTTAGGCAATCTCTTGGCAATAAGGGTTTCAAGCTCCTAAAGTTTCTTTTCTTCTTCTTCCATCTCCTTCTCATATCGGGATACCCTTCTTGAATAACTTTCTCTCGAATCATATCTTTGCTTTTCGGAAATAGTAGCTTTGAATGTAGATTTTGTCTTAGGAAGAGAGTCACCAAATTCACTCAATTCAAAGGCAACAATCTTTCCAATCAACATGTCTCTAGTCACATTAGTCATGGTATGGATCTCCTCAATAGCAGTAGCTTTGTGGTTGTAAGGAGGAGGCAAGGATCTCAACACTTTAGCAACAATCTCTGATTCTTCCAATATTCCACCGGCAGATATGATATTTCACACAAGCTCATTCACTTTTTGCATAAAAGAAGTAATGTTCTCATCTTCACCCATCTTTAACAACTCATACTTTCCCTTCAAGCTCTACAACTGGGCAATCTTCACATGATTGTTACCTTCATACAAGGTTTCCAACTTCTTCTAGATATCATGAGCAGTCTACAAATCGATCACATTTATCATTTTAGAATTAGTCAAGGCACTCAACAATGCTTCCTTATCTTTAATATTGTATTCAACTTCCTTTATCTCATTTGGAGTTGTAGGACCATTCAAAGGAATGTTATACACATTTTTAGTAATTTTCCAGTAATCTTCACCATTGCATCTCAAGTGACACTCCATCCAACTTTTCTAAAGAGTGTAGTTTGATCCATAAAATCTTAGACTATCCTTCTTATAAATTTCCATCCTAGATCACCTCAAGCGATCAAGCTTCTTCGGAGGAACCTGCTCTGATACCAGTTGTTAGTAACTAGGCAGAAAAATGAGGGGGGGGGGGGGGGTTTGAATTAATTTTCACAAAATCTCTCCTTAACTCAAACACAATTTCAGATTTGATAATTAATAGTGAAAGCATAAAACAACACCACATAATTAACACATATAACACCAAGATTTTTGACGTGGAAAACCCGGTCAAGGGAAAAACCACAGTGGGAACCTACCCACAATATGATGATACCCTGTTAAAAGTATATGAAATATTATAATGGAGAATGCAAATGCATTCAGACACACTGCCTAGAGCTCACTTCTCAAAAATAACAATAATAACAAGGGCTACGACCTTGGGGAAGACTCATTGTCTTACAAAACAATTCGGATTGCATCCAAAAGATCATGAATTGAGAAAATAGCATCACCTAATGTCTGGTTACAATTTCAGTTAAGCACATATATTGCTCCTTTTCACTTCTTCACACTTCACTACTTCTGAAAGATCAAAGCATTATTCACACACACAAATCCATCCGCATCACACCATTACAAAGATACCACATTTACACATATCATCAACCTATCTTTCAAGATCGACTCAACACATCACAAATTACAAAGGTATAACCATACACACTACAAAAATTATATGCAGACCAAAACAATATTGGCTAAGACATAGTTTGGGCCTAAATCACCACTTCGAACATGAAACACCTCCAAGAATTATGCCTCGAACATCTGTAGAAATGCTACAATCATCATGTTAGCCAAGATCATGAAGAATACCATTGGACTAAAAAAAATCATCAATAATGCACACAATAATCAATGTGGACCAGCAATGCAAATAGGGCATGATCTAGAAACATCCACAAGCATCATGAATTACCACAGAAACAACCGCACCAAAACCACTTACTAGAATCCTCATAATCATTATATCGAACTTCAAGAATACTAATTGCAATGACAATCAAACTGAAAGATTCACTTGTGGACCTTCAAATCACAAACCATCTGAATTGAGGACACACCAGAATGTCCCAAACACTCTGCCAAAATTGCAAACCAATATATTGCAATACAAAGCGAAATCCATAACACTGATCAACACTGAACAACTAAAAAACTAGCCGCATTACCAAATCTTATAACTCAATCAAATCTTCATGTGAGACATTGAAACTTGAGCTGAATCAACTAGAGATACTTATCTCAAAACCCTTTAATCCACAACAACTCATTTGCAACACACTCGCCAAACCAACTCACTTAATCCGACTGCAACACTGGAACACACAGAGGAATATGTTGACAACAATGACAACACATCACTCAATCAATTCAAACACATATTTGCACATTATCCCAACACTTTTATCACTCTGAAAATCAAATGACTTACCAATAGAATTCAACTCCTCTTCAATATATTCAACTTTTTCTTTGAACTTCACCATAGCAGCCAGCCATTGCAAACAATAGCTGTAAAATTTGCTAGCACTATTGTTACATTCCTTCATTTCACTAATACATTTTGATAAAGTCCTCTTCGTATCATCACATTTATCCATCATATTCTGAAAATTATCTGTTTCTTTCTCTAAATCATCTTTCTCTCTCTCCATAATTTCAAATTCTTCTTTAGCCACAAGGGACTCTGGGTCATCTAACTTAATTATATTTTCCTATTTCAAGTATTTCTTCTTCTTCTCAGGTTCCATAGAATCAGAAAATTATATTCTCCTTCAGCTTCCTCTTTTTGGAGGCCAAACTCTCCTTAGCTAAACCAGTAGCAGGGGATACCGAACCAATATACCACACCTAAAATTACTTAAAGTAAACTTCGCATGCTTCTTCTCTCTTTTCCAAACCAATTAGATACCAATAGATCTATTCCAAAACTGAGACTTTAGATTCCCATAACAAATTTTCCTTCATCAGTAACGATCCCAGAATACATTGATAAACATACAATAAATGATCTAAATCAGAAGGGATAACCTTGATCTTTTGTCTTTTTGATATTTTGTAACAACTGATTTTTCAACAATTCACACAAATCGAAAACTCCATTTTCCATTGCAAGCACGTGTGCAACATACACAACAATAGCTGATGATAAAAGTCCTATTCCTGACATAAATCTTATAAGATATACCATACACAACATACCTCATTACTGGATTAACAATTTTGTCGATCAATAACGCACTTTGATCTCCCGTCACACCAATTAAAGTTTCCTCTTCCTTATTCTTTATAGTCTTGTTAATTGATACACTCCATTTTTCACATAGACCAGTAATAGCTGAAATGATGTCACTAGAAATTAGATAGGGTTTTTCCAATATGATACAATCATTTTGCACTCGACTTAGGATTAATATGATCAAATCCTTATTGTCAAACCAAGGGAATTCACTCCACAAGTCCAATCATTTATGACCTAACTCCTTAACCTTTTTCAAATCTTATTCACATAAACTTTCTTTCACCGGATTCTGGTACACTAGGCTTTCTTTCATTGTTCATCTCCTTCTTTCTCCATACCATGACTTCCTTTTTATTTGATTCACAACATTCTTCTCCACTGAGTTCTCCATACCAACTTCATTTTTGCATTGATTTGCATAATGTTTGGATTGTTTGCACTTGTAACATTTGATATTCTTTTGCATTGAATTTGTTGAATGTGTTCCAGATTTGCACTGATTATCTTTGTGACCATAACCATTGCATAGATGACAATATCCATGAAACTTACTATTCATCATATTCATTCCAACCAAATTATGATTCAGACTCACAACATGATTTTTATAGTAATTTTCTTTGTGACTAAACTTCTTGCAATTGTAACATTGAATACTTCTACAATCTACAACCTTATGACCAAATTTATTGCATTGAAAACAATAACCATTAAATGATGGGTAAATTTGTGCATTTGGTTGATGAACCAATGGTCTTCTTGCAACAGGTCTCTAATTTCAATTCTACCTTAACTTCCTTACCTTTATCTTTGTCATTCTGATTTGAACATTCATCGGGTTGAAATCCTAGTCCAGTCTTGTCTAAATGAGCTTTCAGCATATTAATCAAATCTTCCAAAAGTTTGCTACTATCAAGAACTTTAGTTTCTAGCTTCAGCTTCTTTACTTCATGTTCCAACTTCTCACATTCTTCAATGTTTAGCTTAATTTAATCTTTTAGGGTTTCTTCCACCTTGTTATTCTCCTCAATTTTTAGCATTAGATCTTTAATGGTTTCATTCAATTGCTTTAATTGATTATTAACTTCCTTATGCCTCAATTTTAACTTCCATATTTGTTCTCTCAACTTCTACATACATTCATTTGTAACCTTCACATTTTCTTTCAATTCTTCATTCTCAGATTCCACAATTTCTAGATCTTCAAGAGCTGTCTTCAATTCTTCATCCAGATGATAATCTTCAGTCATAATCATCAGTGCCATGATTCAACCAACAAGGATCTCCCTCAAGTGGTTAAGCTAGCTAACAAGGGACCAAGCTCTGATACCAATTGTTGAATGATTGAATGGATCAGAATACTAAGAGGGGTGTTGGCAATATAGCATTATAATAGACAATGAAAGATTGTTGGAATTTCAATAAGGATATTGAGAAGGTTGTTGATGATTATGGATATAACTGATTAAAGATGTTTACTGTCTTGATATTATTATTTTGTCATTGATGTCAAGAAATTGATTTTCTAATTCAGTATGATGTTGGCATATCTTGAGAAGTATGATTTAAATAGTATAAAGATGTCGGTAAAAGACACAGGAAGGAATATGATGAATAAGGGGATGAATAAGGTATTCAATGGGCAACTATTACCGAGTCAGACAATGATGAGATCATGATGTTTAGATTGTTTTAACATCATACATATGTTGTAAATTGTAAAGGTTAATACTATACTATGTTACCAAGAAAGGAACCTAGTCAGTAAACCCTAAGGAACCTAGTCGGTAAACCCTAAGGTTATCGCTATCGGTTAATGAAGGCGGAATGTCTACTGAGTAAAGTTTAGTATTCACCGAGTTATAACTGAGTTGTTATCGAGTTGTAACCGAGCTATAAAAAAATGCATTAAATGTTTACATGTGATATTTAATGAAGGAAGCTAATGAGATGGAATTGATTAAATGATTGGTGAGCCGTGGATGAAGTTTGTTAAGAATCTAAGGCAATGGAAAGTCGGCATGAAGATCTACAACGCAGATTGAACCGTAGTACCCTGGCACAAGTTCCAAGAAATGTATGCAAGTTCCTAGGTAGGGTAAAACATTTTCAGATCAAAAGATGCATTGAACCTGGACAAGATTGAAGATTTGATGGCTATGATTGATCATGGGAAATGTGATCAAGGAGATTAAGTGATTACCTAATTGTTTATAAATAGGAAACTATTGATAAACAATGAATGCGGGCAAGTGTATGCACAGGGATGCTACATAGTGATTACCGAGCACAGAAGCTTGAAGACCTATTAGAATAACAGAGTATAGAAGCCCAGCAGATAGACAAGATTAGTTCTATCTCTAGATTATATCGAACAAATAGGAATTTGCTTTAGCATTTTAGATGTGAAGTTGCAGATAGATTTTTATTACTGTTATTTTGTGAAAGTGACAGAAAATCTCTTAACCAAGTGGACTTAACAATCTTATTTGTAAAACCCTCTAGCAAGGAAACATTCTGATTGAGTGTTTGAAATCCTTTAACAAGGTCACTTCTAACAAGGTGAAGATCCTAACAGATCTGAGGGAAATCCCTTAACCGGGTCACATCTAGTAATGTGTTTGTAATCTTTAACATGATTTGCTTTTAGCCGAGCATACTCTAGAAGAGTATATTTCTTAGTGGGTCCGAAATCCCACATTGGTTTTTCCCTATTTGGGTTTCCACGTTAAATCTGGTGTTATGAGGTTTATGATGTTTATATGCTTTTGAGTATGCATGTTTTACAGTTTTGGTTATATTACTGATATATATGTTACCGAGGTTGAATCTGATGTTTTTATGGAAGATTAAGTTTGTATGATTCACGCCCCCCCCCTCTCATCTTGTTGGCTATTGGATCTATACTTATATTAAGTATCAGAACTATCAATTGGTATCAGAGCTTTGGACTCCGGAAGAAAAGTTTAAAGGCACTCAAGTTAAAGATCCAAAGATGTATAAGAGGGATGCACCGAAGCTGAACAAGTCAAGTTTCTCTACATGGCAAAAAAGGATGAAGTTACATCTATCAGGAGTTGGAGAATATGTTGTATACTATTTGGAGAATGATTTTGTTACACCGAGCACCTATCCATTGACTATGGAAGAGATAAAAGCAAAGGAAGAACATATTCAAGCAATGATTGAAATAACATCTGCATTGACTGACTTAGATTTTAATGATCTAGAAGGATGCAATGATGCAAAGGCTATGTGGGATAAGCTCATATCAGTATATGGAGGAGATGAACATGTTCAAAGAGAAAAAGTAGATAGTCTAAGAGGAAAACTTGAATCTATGAGGATGAATGAAGGTGAGAACATAACTCAGTACAGTACAAGACTAAAGGAGATTGTCAATCAAATCAAAGGAGCAGGTGGAACTATTGAAGAAAAGGATATAACAAGTAAGTTGTTAAGAACCCTTCTACCGGCTTATGCAATTCGAGTCTCTGTAATCAATGAATTGAGGTTTGTACCTAATATGCCAATTTCTTTCGATGCTACTATTGGTAAGCTACATGCATTGAGTTAAGTAATTTTGATAACAGTGGATCTTCGGTAAATAAAGTTGAATCTGCATTTAGTTCATTTCATCTTGATGAATCTAATGATTACAATGAAAGAAAGTATAAGTACTCTGAAGGAGATCACAGTGGAGCAAGTGAAAGATTTCATAAGAACATGGAAGAAGTACACAAACTATATGAGGAAATCAGAAAGCAAGAAGAGTTTGAAGCACTACTAGCCAAAAGGTTACCAAGAGGCAAAGGTAAGTATAAAGGAAAACTCCCTTTGAAATGTTTCAATTGTGATAAGATAGGACACATGGCTTCTAACTGTCCTGACAAAGATTCTACTAAAAGGAGAGATTACTGAGAGGACAAACAGAAAGATAATCATTACAAAGGACACCGAGACTTCAGAAGAAGAGATAGAAAGACATGCTTAATAGCTGATGAGGAATCTAATGATGATAAATTAGATGATACTAATACAAAGGAAGTAGTTTATGTGGCTATCAAAGATGGATCAGATGAAGAAAGGTATGAAGAAAAAGCCCTAATATCTCACATAAACACTAATGATTCTTGGATCATAGATAGTGGATGCTCACATCATATGACAGGAGATAAACACAAGTTTGCTATATTAGAAGATTATGATGGAGGCTATGTTAGATTTGGTAATGATGCACCATGTCTGGTAAAAGGTAAAGGATCTATAACACTTCTTGATAGTGCAAGATGCAATGATGTTTATTGGGTTGAAGGTTTGAAATATAATTTGTTGAGTGTAGCACAACTAAACAACACAGGTTACCGAATAGAATTTCAGAAAGGAATAGTCAAAGTTCATGACAAGAATGGAAAGTTAGCTGCTACCGGGACACAAACAAAAGGTAATACATTTCACCTTGACTCAACTCACAATAAGTGTTTGCATGCAAAGATTGATAATACCTGGTTATGGTAAAAAAAGGTTTTGTCATGTTAATTTTGATAATCTAATCAAGATAAGTAAGAAGCACAGAGTAAGAGGTCTACCGAGTCTTGAAAAACTTGAGAATGCTATGTGCCGAGGATGCCAGATGGGTAATATGACAAGATCAAACTTTACAAGTAAGTCTTACACTTCTAAGGGAATTTTAGATCTAGTGCACACTGATCTTTGTGGTCCTATGAAAGTTCAAAGTTATTATGGTGATAAATATTCCATATTATTTGTGGATGACTATTCAAGGATGATGTCAGTAATGTTTTTAAAAGAAAAATTAGAAGCTTTTCAACTGTTTAAATGGTACAAGGCAAGAGTTGAAAATGAAATAGGAAGACAATTGAAATGTCTTAGATCAGATAGAGGAGGAGAGTTCACATCTGATGAATTCAACTTATTTTGCAATGATCATGGTATTAAAAGACAAGTCTCTGCACCGAGAACTCCATAGGAGAACAGAAAATAGCTGAGAGAAGAAACAAATCTATTGTGGATTGTGCTAGAACATTGATTATTGAAAAGAAGGTGCCACAAACATTTTGGAGAGAAGCAATAAGCACAACAGTTTACACCTTGAACCGAGTTCAATTGAAGAAAGGTACTTTGAAGACACCATACGAAATCTAGTATGATAAGAAACCTAATGTTAGTTATTTTAAAATATTTGGAAGTAGATGCTTTGGTCACAAAGATGATAGAAATGGCAAGTTTGATCAGAAAAGTGAAGAAGGAACATTTCTAGGTTATTCTTCTAGAAGAAAAGCATTTAAATGTCTGATCAAATCATCTAACAAAATAGTAGAAAGTGCAAATGTGAAAATTGATGAATTTGCAGAAAGAAATGATGAAGGAAATTCCAAGGAACCAGTAGACTATGATGAATTTGTCTATGTTCAACCGAGAAGTCTTACCGAGAAGACTGTTGAAGAAAATGAAGAGAATATCCAGTTACCGAGTGATGAAGAAGATCATATAGAGCCTACTAAGCCTGTATTAGCCAAGTATGTCAAAAGACATCATGCACCAAGTCAGATTATAGGAGATAAGGATGATCCAGTGATGACAAGGAACAAACTGAGACAGAACACATGTTTGATATATGAATTTGAACCAAGAATAGTGAAAGAGGCATTTAACAGTGAAGATTGGATAAATGCTATGACAGAAGAGATTGATCAAATCAAGAAGAATGACACATGGACACTAATCCCTAGACTGAAGGACAAGAGTGTAATCGATACAAAGTGGATTTTCAGAAACAAGCTAAATGAAAAAGGAGAGGTCATTCGAAACAAAGCAAGACTAGTTTGCAAAGGTTATGCTCAAGAAGAAGGAATTGATTATGGTGAAACTTTTGCACCTGTTGCTAGACTTGAAGGAGTAAGAACATTGTTGGCCTATGTTGCTTTCAAAAACTTCAATGTATATCAAATGGATGTCAAATTTGCATTTTTGAATGGAATATTAGAAGAAGAAGTTTTTATTGAACAACCTGAAGGATTTGTTGAAGACAATAATAAAGATCAGGTATGTAAATTGAACAAAGCTTTATATGGTTTGAAACAAGCACCTAGAGCATGGTATGAAAGATTGCACTCTTATTTGATTAAGATTGGTTTTATAAGGACAAGTGAGAACAACAATATGTACATGAAGAATGATGAAAATGGAATACTTATCTCAACCATATTTGTTGATGATATTATATTTTGTGGAAATGACTCTTTATGCAAGAACTTTGGAAATGAAATGAGCAAAGAATTTGAGATGTCATTAATCGGTGAGATAAAGTATTTTATAGGCTTACAGATACTACAAATGAAAAATGATATTTTCATTACTCAATCCAAGTACATAAAGGAAATCTTGAAGAAATTTGTAATGGAGAATTCGAAACCAGTAAGTACTCCTATGACTACCAACTATAAATTATCTAAGAATGATGAATCTGCATATGTTGATGAGACACTTTACCGATCCATGATTGGAAAGCTACAATATGTTGTTCACAGCAGATCGGACATAGCACATGCAGTAGGTATAGTTGCAAGATTCTCTACAGATCCTAAGGAAACACATATGACAACAATCAAAAGAATTTTTAGATACTTGAAAGGCACTGAGGATTATGGCTTAGTATATCAGAAAGGAAATGATTTTGATTTAAAATTTTATATTGATTTTGATTGGGCAGGCAACATTGGTGACATAAAAAGCACAAGTGGAGGAGCTTTATTTTTAGGAGAAAGACTAGTGAGTTGGCTTAGCAAGAAACAAGGATGTGTTTCACAGTCAACAATAAAAGCTGAATACGTTGCTGCAACATTGAATTGTACCAACATTGCATGGATCAAACAACTGTTGGAAGGTATAAATGAGAAAGTTACCGAGCCAATAACTATATTCTGTGACAATACTAATGCCATTAATATTTCAAAAAATCCTGTTATGCACTCTAAGACAAAGCACATCTCTATCAAATATCATTATCTTAGAGAAGAAGCTCAAGAGAAGAAAGTAGTGTTGGAGTATGTTAGCACAAAGGAACAAATAGCAGATATCTTCACCAAACCACTACCAAGGGACACTTGTAAATATCTCAGAAGTAAGTTAGGGGTCCTACCCTATCTTCTACTCACTGACCGAGTTTGGGGAAAGCATCAATCCGATGACTCTATCGAATATCTTTTAGGAGTTGATGCTGCATTATACACTTTAGGATGTTTTCTAAAGGTATACAGGAATTATTATAGGAAATTGTAGGTCCCGGGGACAACTGAGAGGGGGGGGGGGTGAATCAGTTGTCTAATAAATTCAAACCAAAATTTTATTAACCAACTTATTGCTTAATACCAGGAAGACAGTTAATTGTGTCGGTAAACAGTGTTAACAGGAAATGCTGTACCGATAAGAATTAATGCATGAAACATAAGCACAAAGTCAACCACAACACATGACACAAATATTTGTACATGGAAACCCTGTAAGGGGAAAAACCATGGTGGGAAACCTTACCCACAATCAGATGATACTACTGCAGATAGTAAGTGTACAAGAGGGGTCTGCACATGCAGAAAGGCCAACAGCCTAGAGCTCACTACTCAAACACAAATGGAAGTCACACTGACTATAGATGGATGGTTAAATCCAATGAGAATGTACTGCACAAAATAGCATCTTCATATGCTGGATTCAGTACCGGTGTAATGCTGATATGCTTCTACAAAAACCTAGCTTCACCTTCAAATGATGTCTTCATGTATACCTTTGCTTAATCTCGCATATACCTTCTTACAATTCTTTTTCGCATTCCACACTTGATCTTACAAATAAGATCTTACATTTATACCATACCCTAAGACCAATTTTAGTAGGTCGGCTCTACAAGATATTACAATAAAACATTTTACAAATAATACAATATCTGATGCAATAACCGATTGAACATGTCAGCTTAATGCATTTACAATAATAATAAATCATCTCCATAGTGTGCCATGCTGATCTGGAAAAGATAAACCTGCTGGTGTAACCCTAGATAACCTGGACCTATTTGCCGGTAAAAGCAAATATGCAAATAAGAATATACCAATGATATTACTTCAAGGAAAAGTGTCCACATGATGTCTTCGACATTACCAAGTGTCTTCCATGTCATTGCAGGTACCGGTGAGCATTATATCCCACCGGTTAACTATATACCAGTGATTGTTGAACAGTTTACTGATTGTCGGTGAATGTTGCTAGATCTCCAAAGTAGGTGTGTTAGCAAGTGTTGACATCAATGACAAAACCATACCAAAATACCAACAATCTCCCCCTTTGGCATTGATGACAACACAAGATGGAAAAAACATCAAAGTGCCAAAATAGAAATGCCAAGTATAAAAACCAATTCTCCTCCTGGGAGTAATATGTGTTTATGCAAAGATTTATTTACAATACCAATCTCTCCTCAAAAAGATAATGCATTTTTCCATATATTTTTCTTTAATGTTTTTCCATATATCTCTCCCCCTTTGACATCAAATGCCAAAGTCACAAAAAGGGTCAAGTTCATACAAAATACCAACCAATTCAATATGCCAACTGCTCCCCTTGAGAAGTAGCTTCCTCATCAAATACCAGAATAAAAGATTTGTCCATTTAATTCTGTCGGTTGATGAAAATCATCCACTGTCTAAGTCTCTACCGGTGGAGGTAAGACTCCAAGCTGATCTTTGAGATACTCAAAAGTTTCCTTAGGCAAAGGTTTTGTAAAAATATCTGCAAGCTGTTCTTTAGTATTCACATAAACCAGTTTTATTTCTTTTTCTTCAACTTTTTCCCTTAGAAAATTCAGTTTGATAGAAACATGTTTTGTTTTAGAATGTAATACTGGATTCTTAGATATATCAATTGCTGCAGTGTTATCACAATATATAGTAATAGGTTCCTTGCATTTTACCTTTATGTCTTTCAACATTTGCTTAAGCCAAAGTACCTGTGTACAGTTTGTTACTGCTGCAACATATTCTGATTCTGCTGTTGATAAAGATGTACAACTCTGTTTCTTACTTAACCAAGAAACTAATCTTTTCCCAAGAAAGAATGCTCCTCCAGTGGTGTTCTTTCTATCATCCACATCTCTTGCCCAATTTGCATCTGTGTATGCATATAGATCAAAATTTTCATCTTTAGGATACCATAATCCAAGATTTGTTGTGCCTTGTAAGTACCGGAAAATCCTTTTTACTGCTGATTCATTATTTTCCTTGGGATTACTTTGAAATCTAGAAACTATACATACTGAATTCATAATATCAGGTCTGGTTTGTGTCAAATACAGTAAACCTCCTATCATAGATTTCTATCTAGTTGGATTAACAGGTGTAGATTCATCCCTTTGAGATAATTTGTCATTTGTAGTCATAGGTGTGCTTATCAGTTTAGAGTTCTCCATCCCAAATTTCTTGAGTAGTTCTTTCAAGTACTTAGATTGACTCAAAAATATGCCTTTATCAGTCTGTAAAATCTGCAATCCTAAAAAGAATTTTATTTCTCCAATCATAGACATTTCAAATTCATGCTGCATTTTAAGAGAAAATTCTTTGCATAATCCATCTTCTCCTCCAAAGATTATATCATCAACAAATACTTCCATAATCAAAATGTCATCATTAGTTACTTTGTAATATAAATTGCTATCTGCATTTCCTTTAGTAAAACCAATTTTTAAGAGATACTTATCCAATCTTGCATACCAGGCTCTTGGAGCTTGTTTTAGTCCATACAGAGCTTTTCTTAATCTGCAAACCATATCTTTGTTATCTATCAAAGAAAATCCATCAGGTTGTTCAATATAAACTTCTTCTTCAAGATCTCCATTCAAAAATGCACATTTAATATCCATTTGATAAACTTTGTAATCCTTGTGAGCTGCAAAGGCTAAGAATAATCTAACTGCTTCAATTCTGGCTACCGGTGCAAAGGTTTCATTGTAATCAACTCCTTCTTTCTGAGAATATCCCTTACACATTGGTCTTGCTTTATTCCTAACAACCTTACCATCTTCATTGAGTTTGTTTCTAAATATGCATTTGGTTCCAATTACATTTTTATTTTCAGGCTGGGGCACTAATGTCCAAGTATTATTTTTCTCAATTTGTCCTAATTCTTCTTCCATAGCTTTAATCTAAAATTTATCTTCACATGCCTCATTGATAGATAATGGTTCAATTTGAGAAATAAGACATACCTCTTCATTTGCCAATCTTCCTCTTGTCATGACTCCTTTAAATTTGCTTCCAATTATCTGATCTTCAGAATGATTCAGTCTTACATACTGGGGTGTCTTGGTCTATTGTTGTTCTTCAATTACTGTGGTATCTTCTAATGATACCAGAGTAACTGGGTCATCATTTTGTACCAGTGGATTTACTATTGGTTCATTTGTCATAATTTCTGTTACCAGTTCAGAGTCTATATACCTTGAAGTTCCTCTGAATTGTTCATCAATCTTTACATGTGTACTCTCAACAATTTTCTGTAATCTTTTATTAAAACATCTATAAGCTTTACTCTTAGATGAATAACCAATAAATATTCCTTCATCACTTCTAGGATCAAACTTGCCAATATACTCATCTCTTCTAATATAACATTTACTTCCAAAAATTCTGAAATACTTAAGAGTAGGAGTATTACCAAACCATAGTTCATGAGGGGTCTTATCGGTTTCACCTTTGATGTGGACTTTGTTGAATGTATAGACAGCAGTGCTTACTGCCTCTCTCCAGTACACATGTGGTAGATTTGCTTCTGATAACATACTTCTTGCTGCATCCAAAATAGTTCTATTTTTCCTTTCAACAACTCCATTCTGTTGTGGTGTCCGAGGTGCTGATAACTGTCTTTTGATTCCATTCACTTCATAGAATGTATTAAAATCTCTAGATGTGAATTCTCCTCCTTGATTTGATCTTAAACATTTAATTTTCTTACCGGTTTCATTTTCAACCATTGCTTTGAATAGTTTGAACTTCCCAAGTGCTTCTAATTTTTCCTTGAGAAAAGTAACCCAACACATTCTAGAATAATCATCAATAATTAGCATGAAATATCTATCACCTTGTAAGCTTTCAGTTCTAGCCGGACCATATAAATCAGTGTGAATTAAATCAAGAGCATTATTGGATTTTTCTAGAATACTTTTGAAACTAGCTCTAACCTGTTTTCCAAATTGACATTCCTTGCAAATTGTATTATGAGGTTTCACAATTTTAGGTAGATCTCTAACTGCCTTAGAAGTACTGATTTTTACCATGCAATCAAAATTTATATGACATAGTCTTTTATGCCATAGCCAGCTTTCATCTATATGAGCAATTAAGCATTTGAAAGATATTACCTCTAGTTTGATTACCGGTTGCAATTTCCAAACCAGTTCTATTCATGATTTTGCATTTTCCATTTTTAAATTGTAACTGAAAACCTTTCTCAACTAATTGACCAACACTTAAAAGATTATGTTTTAATCCTTCAACATAGTAAACATTGTCAATGTTATGTTTACCATCAAGAGATATTGAACCCTTACCTTTGATTGAACAGGCTTTGTCATCTCCGAATCTTACTAAACCTCCATTGTATTCTTGAAAGTTCAAGAATTTGCCTTTGTCTCCAGTCATGTGATGTGAGCATCTTGAGTCAATAATCCATTCATCCTTTGATTCAACTTTAGCTGCTAGGGCTTGTTCTACTGGTGGAGCAATAGGTACCAGTTGATCTTCTGTTATAGCAACAAACACCCATCTATTGTCTACTGGATCCTCATTAGAATCATCAGTCACACCTTCATCAGCAATGTAACAGGATTTATCTTTGTTTTTCTTAAATCTGTATCTCTGATATTCAGGATTAGGTTTGTATGTCCTTCTAGCTTCTTCTCTTAGTCTAGCATGTCTATCAGGGCATCTTGAAACCATATGACCAATCTTGTTGCAATTGAAACATTTAAAGGGTGCTTTACCTTCATACTTACTTCCAATTGGACCTTTTGGCATTTTTCTTGCAAATAGTGCTTCAAGTTCTTCAAGCTCTTCATTCTCCTTCCTGGTTTCTTCAAGTTCTCTTGCATAAAAGGCTCTCCAGTTTGATTTGTCAAAAGATGGAGCAGATGATGTTGATGCTTTGAAGGCCAAATCAGTTTTTATAGCAACAGGACCAAATTCCTCTATTTCAAAAGCTGAAAGTTTTCCAATCAATGTATCCCTAGTTATTGATGTATTAGGCATTGTTCTCAGCTCATTAATAGCAGTAACCTTCATTTTATATGCCGGTGGCAAACCTCTTAAGATTTTTGAAACAATTTCATCTTCACTCAAGGTTCCTCCACAACATTTGATACCTAAAACACTTTCATTTACTCTTTCCATAAAAGCATAAATTCTTTCATCTTCTTCCATTTTCAGATGTTCATACTTGACTCGGAAGCTTTCAAGTTTTGCAATTTTGACTGTGGAATCCCCTTCATTCAGTGTTTCCAAATGATCCCAAATAGCTTTTGTAGTAGATCTATCTGATAATCCCATGATTTGTTGATTTGATAATGCGCTCAAAAGTGCTTCTCTTGCTTTACAATCATTTTCTTCATCTTTACCTAAAGTAATAGGAGCAGGCTGACTAGCTATAGCAGCAGTATAACCATTCTTAGTAACTTCCCAAATGTCTTTACCAATGCAATTCAGATGTGTCTCCATTCTAATTTTCCATATTCCATAGTTGGTTTCATCAAGTTTAGGACTGTCCTTCCTGAAATAATTAGTAGACATTGGATCTCCTCAAGTTGTTAAACTTTTGCAAAAAGAGGACTAAGCTCTGATACCAATTGTAGGTTCCGGGGACAACTGAGAGGGGGGGGGGTGAATCAGTTGTCTAATAAATTCAAACCAAAATCGTATTAACCAACTTATTGCTTAATACCGGTAAGACAGTTAATTGTGCCGGTAAACAGTGTTAACAGGAAATGATGTACTGGTAAGAATTAATGCATGAAACATAAGCACAAAGTCAACCACAACACATGACACAAATATTTGTACGTGGAAACCCTATAAGGGGAAAAACCACAGTGGGAAACCTTACCCACAATCAGATGATACTACTGCAGATAGTAAGTGTACAAGAGGGGTCTGCACATGCAGAAATGCCAACATCCTAGAGCTCACTGCTCAAACACAAATGGGAGTCACACTGACTATAGATGGATGGTTAAATCCAATGAGAATGTACTGCACAAAATAGCATCTTCATATGCTAGATTCAGTATCAGTGTAATGCTGATATGCTTCTACAAAAACCTAGCTTCACCTTCAAATGATGTCTTCGTGTATACCTCTGCTTAATCTCGCATATACCTTCTTACAATTCTTTTTCGCATTCCACACTTGATCTTACAAATAAGATCTTACATTTATACCATACCCTAAGACCAATTTTAGTAGGTCGGCTCTACAAGATATTACAATAAAACATTTTACAAATAATACAATATCCAATGCAATAACTGATTGAACATGTCGGCTTAATGCATTTACAATAATAATAAATCATCTCCATAGTGTGCCATGCTGATTTGGAAAAGATAAACCTATCAGTGTAACCCTAGATAACCTGGACCTATTTGCCGATAAAAGCAAATATGCAAATAAGAATATACCAATGATATTACTTCAAGGAAAAATGTCCACATGATGTCTTCGACATTACCAAGTGTCTTCCATGTCATTGCAGGTACTAGTGATTGTTGAACAGTTTACTGATTGCCGGTGAATGTTGCTGGATCTCCAAAGTAGGTGTGTTAGCAGGTGTTGACATCAATGACAAAACCATACCAAAATACCAACAAAAATTACAAGGAACAGGAATTAAAGACAAAATGCTTTGACCGAGACTCAGTTGATACACAACAACAGGAAATCACTTCATACAGAAAGTAATTATGTTTTAGTTGTTTACTTTTTGGCATTGTTGTCAAAGGGGGAGAAGAATAATATCGGGGGAGAAGTCTAAAAGAAAACCGAGAAGACTACAGATTGGAAAGAAGACTGAAGAAAAGAGGAGAAGTCTAAAGAATGGGGGAGAGCATTTTAGCATTTCAGAATCACAGCAATTCGAATCGTTTTAAGGTCAAATCAATTGGTTTTGCCATCAATGCCAAAGGGGGAGATTGTTGGCAATATAGCATTATAACAGATAATGAAAGATTGTTGGAATTTCAATAAGGATATTGAGAAGGTTGTTGATGATTATGGATATAACTGATTAAAGATGTTTACTGTCTTGATATTATTATTTTGTCATTGATGTCAAGAAATTGATTTTCTAATTCAGTATGATGTTGCCATATCTTGAGAAGTATGATTTAAAGAGTATAAAGATGTCGGTAAAAGACACAGGAAAGAATATGATGAATAAGGGGATGAATAAGGTATTCAATGGGCAACTATTACCGAGTCAGACAATGATGAGATCATGATGTTTATATTGTTTTAACATCATACATATGTTGTAAATTGTAAAGGTTAATACTATACTATGTTACCAAGCAAGGAACCTAGTCGGTAAACCCTAAGGTTATTGCTATCGGTTAATGAAGGTGGAATGTTTACTGAGTAAAGTTTAGTATTCACCGAGTTATAACCGAGATGTTACCAAGTTATAACCGAGCTATAACAGAATGCATTAAATGTTTACATGCAATATTTAATGAAGGAAGCTGATGAGCTGGAACTAATTAAATGATTGGTGAGCCATGGATGAAGTTTGTTAAGAATCTAAGGCAATGGAAAGTCAGCATGAAGATCTACATCACAGATTTAACCGTAGTACCCTGGCACAAGTTCCAAGAAATGTATGCAAGTTCCTAGATAGGGTAAAATGTTTTCAGATCAAAAGATGCATTGAACCTGGACAAGATTGAAGATCTGATGGCTATGATTGATCATGGGAAATGTGATCAAGGAGATTAAGTGGTTACCTAATTGTTTATAAATAGAAAACTGTTGATAAACAATGAATGCGGGCAAGTGTATGCACAGGGATGCTACATAGTGATTACCGAGCACAGAAGCTTGAAGACCTGTTAGAATAATAGAGTATAGAAGCCCAGTAGATAGACAAGATTAGTTCTATGTCTAGATTGTATTGGACAAATAGGAATCTAGTTTAGCATTTTAGATGTGAAGTTGCAGATAGATTTTTATTACTGATATTTTGTGAAAGTGACAGAAAATCTCTTAACCGAGTGGACTTAATAGTCTTATTTGTTAAACCCTCTAGCAAGGTGACATTCTGATTGAGTGTTTGAAATCCTTTAACAAGGTCACTTCTAACAAGGTGAAGATCCTAACAGATCTAAGGGAAATCCCTTGAACGGGTCACATCTAGCAATGTGTTTGTAATCTTTAACAGGATTTGCTTTTAACCGAGCATACTCTAGAAGAGTATATTTCTTAGTGGGTCCAAAATTCCACAGTGGTTTTTCCCTATTTGGGTTTCCACATTAAATCTAGTGTTATGAGGTTTATGATGTTTATATGCTTTTGAGTTTACATGTTTAATAGTTTTGGTTATATTACTGATATATATGTTACCGAGGTTGAATCTGATGTTTTTATGGAAGATTAAGTTTGTATGATTCACCCCCCCCTCTCATCTTGTTTGCTATTGGATCTGTACTTATATTAAGTATCATAATTATCAAGGGGGAGGGGGTGGGGGGTGAATCAATATTCCCACACTTATTAAACTTTTAATGTTACATTAACCTTGGCAATTAATCTCATCAACATGAATCAACAAATGTAAAATAAGTAAACAACACATCACCAAATGAACACCATATTTTTATACGTGGAAAATCCAAATGGGAAAAACCACGGAGAGGGTTAAATCTCAAAATAATATAAATAATTATATGTTGTTTACAAAAGGGGTCGCTTACTATCAGATGGCTCACTGCTAGATTACAAAAATGACTCACTGCTGGAATGCTCACTAAAAAAGAAGTAAATGAACTAAGGAAAATTAATGCATCTCCAAATGCATGAGGTTAGTTCCAAGATAAATTTAGCTATCAAATTACAATAACTCACAACTGATCCAGTAAGGGATTACTACAACGCTATCTGCACTTTGTCAATTGCTTGCAGTAGATCTGGTAAGGGATTACTACAACATTGTCTTCACTCCGACTTTCCACATACACCTTTGCTCTTACACATATATCATACTTTATTGCTCACACTATATACTGTTCTCATACTTCTAGTACTCTCCTATCCACAACTTTGTTACTCACACACTTCTTACTCTACTATCCATCACACACACATGTCTTCTACATATATACATCAGGATAATATGTCAGCCAAGTACAATTGATTTACACATTGATACATTGCTTGGATCAACATGCTATCCAATAAAGCCTTGATCAAAATAGGTAACCAAGTCGGCCTTCATAGATCTTTTACATGCTTTTACATTCTTCCTTCACATGCTTCATTTGCCAAAACACATGCCTCAATTACCAGAACAAAACAAGAGCCTATTGGATCCATATATACAGACCCAAAAGCACAACTTCCAATCATAACAACTCCCAAATTCAAGATATAGATGCCACAAATTAAAAACATAAGATTCATAAATAATAATTGAATACAAACATCCAAATATCAATTCAACTGATATAACTGATACCGGGACTTATTCAAACCATAAGAGAAAAACACAAGAACAAAACACAAGATTCTGGAGAAGAGGATCTTCCGGAAATGACTTTAGTAGATCATACAAACTTATTGCTTCATATCAAATACATACCTATCTTCCACTAATGCTCAACATAATACATCCAATCCTAACTAGATCATCGGGTTTGACATCAATGACAACAATGACAACATTCACACAAATCTAACAGGTGGATGCCCAAAAAGCTTAAATTTTCAAACATGCCCAATCAAAATTTTGGGAAAACCCATTGGTCAATAGGTGGAAATCAACCCAAAAATGAAATAAAATCTATAATTCAAGCATCCAATAAAAATTGGGCAGAGTTTCCTTTCGTAAAACTATGTTTTCAAATTTCAAAACACATCCAATTGAATTATTGACTAAAATTCAAAATTCAAATTAGAGAAAAGTTCTAAATACATTTGCTAACTAAAAGCAACAAGAATCAATAAATTTTTTTAAGATTCAAGGGAGAAATCAATAAAAACTCACCTTCAAGTTAAATAATTTAAAAAATGAAACATGGAGCCAAAGACTTTGAAAGAACTCATGAAAACTGAGTAGCAACAAGAGTTTGTTTGTACAAATCCAATGAGCGCCTACCGACAAAAATCCTCCAAACCAATTTATCCCAATCAAAATTTCAAAATCCCATTGTAGGGTTTTGAGAAGTCCAACTATGAAATTAAAAAAAACTAAGTGTTCAAAAATGAACTTCAAAATTACAATATAAACCCACTTTGAAGCAAAAATATAAAACTATTAAAAACTAAATTAGATAAATATATCCAATTACTCCCAACATTCCCTGAAAGGTAAATTCATTCAGTCCACATTAAATCAAATACATATAAGCCACATTACATAATTAAATATTAAATTGCTTCTATATTAGTAAATACCATTAATATATACACTATAACAATGACAATTTACATATGACCGACTATGCACAATCCGTCTTTACTGGTGTTTCACAATTATGCATTGGGGTAATTGAACATTACCAGATTGGTAATTGGAGGTATAAATAAACAAGTTTAAGGAAAATCATCCAAATTAGGAATGATGGCTATGGCTAGGTAACATTAGTGGCCAATGTGTTATCTCCTATAACCACCATCAGGGATATGGGCACACTCAGAACTGTGCAACCAAATGGAGTCGATGCTCTGTACCTGCACCAACCAAAACATACAAACACATGTGCATACATATCCATATAATATAATTGAAAGCATCATTAACACTCCCCGATCGGGGTCACATAATAGTATGGTTAGAAATATGATATCTCATCAACTCAATATAGCATCATTAAATGAATATATTGCTAAGGATTTAATCTCATAAAGAAGTGCAATAAAATAGAATATGATTTATTAATTTTAAATCAACCAGCCAAATTAACATCATTTGTCACATTCTAGTTATTAATTGAATCAATATTAACATTAATATCAGCATCATGAATAGGGTAACAACCCCCAATGAATCCGGTATTCAAACAAATATGCGGTAACCAATATCATCATGGTCCTCCAACCAGGAACAAGAAGAAAGCACACACCCCAATGTAAAAGCATAATCATTATCATCATCATCATCATGAAGCAATCTAGAGTATCACTAGTCCAACACGGACACAAAACATATATCCAAAAAAGGGCATAAGCTAGGAACTCAAGGCCTCACACAGAAATCAAATGCAACATCTAGAATAATACCGAAGAACCATAAAAAGGTTAACACCCAAAAAATAAATGGCACAATGACTAGCTCATAACCAAATCCACATAAAGGAGAAGAAATACAAAAGAGCAACTAGAAGGACATTACAAACTTAGAAGCAACTTTTGAGAAGAAGATAACAGAGAAGAGACTACATGATCTAGTGAATATGTGTGTAGATGTACACAATTGACTACAAGAGAGCATAACCAATTTTAAGAAGAGTGTAGATAATGTGGTAGAGATTTATCAATTTTGTCATAAGTGGCTTGAGTTGACTTAGGTAATATAGGATTAGATAAATATTTTTGAGAACTGTATTGTAGAAGTATCTTAGCTAATAAACTTCAAGGAAGATGGAGATAGAAAAGGGAGAGTTCAATTAGAAAACTTGTATGTAAAGCTCAATTTGTTGATAAGTTAGAAAGAACATATTAAGAAGGACAATTACCAATTGAGATATATTATAGATGTAAATCTCACCACTAAAGTAAAGATTCTTAAAGAATTTCAGGAATTCAACAAGACAATAGTTGTGAAGAGGCATAATAGGATATTCTATTGAAGATGGAAAGTCAATCTAATCTCTTGGTCCTTGTAGGAGCTGATTTGACTATTCCTTGGGATTAGTTGAAGTTTGTTCATCAGGGTATCATGCCCCTAGCTCATCAAGGTGGTTAGATGTTGTTCTAGTAAGAAAATTTTGACTATGTATATATGCAGACATGTTGTTTATATAGTTTTGGATTCCAGTTTTGAGGAAGTGTGTAGATAGGGGGAGTTGCATAAATATTATTTAGTTTTATTGTATGAAGACACCCTTTGTCTTTGATGTCAAAGGGGAAGTGATTTTGGAGTTGGCACAAGTGTTTCAATCAATTAAAAGGGGGAGATTGTTGCAATATGTGTTTTTTTTGTCATTGATGTCAAACTTGTTGATCCAGATGAGCAACTTGGTTAGTTTGTGGTCTGGATGTGGTCTAGTATAGTGCAGTTAATGTGGGATTATAGTATGGTCATGCAGATGTTTGGAGTCCATTTGTAGTTGTTCCAGAAGGTTTTTTATGATGTATAATAAAGTTTTGGAGCTTTTGTGCTGGGTTATAGGATCCACAATTGGTGTTTAGATAAGAATGATTATTTGTTGATTTTGGTCTAATAATCTTGTCATTAATGTCAAAAGGATATTGTTGGCAATTTTTGTGCCAACCTTTGCAGGGATCAGTTTTGGGATTTCAGTGTGCCTAATGCTTCATGTTAGTCAATATCGATAACACGTCATGTTATCGGTCTCAGCTAAGTTAGATTCCTATTCATAATTTTGCAGAGAGACATATAACATGAGGGTTATATGGTGTGTCAATAACACGAGTGTTATTGACCCCGTGCCGAATATGCTATACCAACAACTCATGTCAATAACATGTCGTGTTATTGACCGGGCCATGTTATCAACTATCTCAGTTTGTAACATGTTATTTGGCATCGATGTGGGCCCCAATCGACATTAAAGAACAATTTGGACATCAACACCCCCCACAGGATAAGGGTTTATCAAAGAAACAATGTGTTTTCTCTTATCCCGCAAGGATAAAAGGGGATAAAAGAGACCTTGTGGGATAAGCAAACAATTAAGACAAACAAAGAATGCTTATCCCGCAGAGTAAAACCAAAGCATCAAAAATGCCACGGGATAAGAAATAAAGAAGACCAAAGTGAAAGAATTCTTATCCCATGAGGAGCAAAATAGAAACAAAGGATCCCTCATCCTGCATCGAAGAGTGGAGACAAAGGTGGTCTCGTGGGATAAGAATCAACAAAGAAGAGGGCCAACCTCTCTTATTCTGCGAGGTAAAACGAAGCAATCAAGGGCCCCAAAGGATAAGGAAAAGGGGTAAATCAAAGAGACCCTTATCTCGCGGAGGAAATCAAACTCAAAGAAGGGCCGCGATATAAGCAAAACGAGGTAGAACAAAGAATAGGCTTATCCCATCGAGTAAAAATGGACCTGCAATGATGTCACAGGATAAGAACTTGAGGTCATTGGTGGTCAAACTCAGCCAAGAAAGCATGGACCCAGGGTCCCACATCAGACATTTGTGATCATCATATCTCCATAAAGGCCCGATCCGACGATCACGTTTTAAACTTCTTTTGGGCCTACTAGATGCCTATGTGGAGAGATCTCATACGTCCATCTTTGTGTGAATCTCTCAGATCGACAGTGGATATTTGAATTTGCAGTGGTCATTGGGTTTTGATTGCTCTATGCATTGTAATTGTCGACTCAATGGTTGAGGACATCTTGGGCTTGGTCGACGCCCAATTTTGGATCCGATCTCACTCCAACCACCAGTTTTGCTCGCCATTACTCCAAAAGTGACCCTTGCAAGACATTTTTGACACCACCCATGCCCTCTTCAATACAATTTGGATAATTTTGTCCCTGCAAGTGTTCTTGGCCATGCTTGTTGATAGGGATTTCTTCACCAAGGGTTGCTTTTTATTTTCCAGAGGCAGATGGCGCTCCTAAAGCTCGATGCAGCATGCTATCAGATCAATCTTTGATCTGATCTTCTTCTCCCCTCTTGTATTTCTTGTAACCTAACCCAAGTAGGGTTAGGGTTTTCTGAATTATAATCCATCTGAGTTATGTCTGAACTATAAAGTCAATTTTGTGACATTTTCTCAACATCTTCTTTCTTTTCTCTTCAACTAGATACTTGTTTTCATGACTTCTAAAAGTAGCCTTGCCTTGACATTAATAGACGATTCTTATTCTTGTCTCTTTCAATTCTTTCAAACTGTGTAACAATTTACCTCTTTGTATGAATGTATTCTCTTTTGCTTTCCTAGGTTGTAAGTGTCTATGTTGATTCTCCTATGAATTTTGATTGTGAACTGGACTCAATTCCTCTCTTCATTTCATATAATTCCAACCAACATTTGCACATAGGATGAAGAACTTTTCTTCTAGAAGTAGTTGATGTGATTAAGAGAGAGGTAAGAGGCCTACATAGGAACAAAGGAAGATGAGGTAAAATTGGTAGAGGATAATTTCAGTGTAATAACCAAAATCATATATTGTAAATGGTGTTGTTGAAAAGTAGTGTTGATGTTTTGTGCTGATATAGTGAGGGAGATTAAACATTCAATCTAGGTGCAAACCTTTTCCCCTTTCATGCAACCCTTCTCTCTCCCTTTTCTCTATCAGAACATAGGTTAGTTTATCAGTTTTGGGTTGGTCCAACACCTGCATCAGATTGGAAAGGAAGTCAACCTTCTCCAAAGATTCAACCTCACATTTAGCAAGGTCCCGCACTTGAGAGGTTGATTCCATGTTTCACAAGGTTGGTGGTCAAGCTTGATCACCAAGGGTGCAAAATTTTGTGACAACGGATATGTACTGAAGGAAGGGATTTGTACTGAGATGGATGGGTTGACATGACAGAGAGAAACTAAGATATCTTTGAGATGCCATATGTCTGGTTGACACAAAGTAGATGTGCATATTGTGCAGAAGGAATATACCTATACGTGTAATGGTTTTAACCATTTATCCCACATTCGTAGTATGTCAGCGGTATCAAGTTTTTATATAGAGTGATGAGAATAGGTTAAGTGAGCAATGGATCATATTCTTTTTGTCATCCAATTTGGGCACACATTGTGGTGACATAAAGTGTTTGGCGCAAGATCATAGTGGTCAAGTCAAGACCCTAGGGAAGGCTGTGAATTTGTGATGGAACTATGGGAGTTGACATAAAGTGTTAGGTACAAGATCACAGTGGTCATGATAGACTTCTAGGGGAGGTTGTGATGCTATGGTGGACTATCAGGTGCATGATTTTAGTGGTTAGGGTTAACCACCAGAGGAGGTTGCTATGTTGTGATAAAAATGTAAACAATCACAACAAATATTGAGATGTATCGTCACGACTTTAAGATAATAGTGGAATGTTAGCCCACGATGTGAAATGAGATTGCCACATGCTGTGTTGGGGCCCACATAGCTAGAAGGATAAAATAAAGCACAATTTTGCATGAAGAGGTGATGTCATTAGAAAAGGCTTTTGATGAAGTGACTAGCTGCCATGTGTTGTGTCGAGGCCCATAGAACTAGAAGGAATGAAGAAAGTCCAACTTCATAGGGTTTGGTGATGTAAGAAGAAGTTAAGTCATGATGTCGCAACTCAACACCAGATGTCCCTGATGGTTAAGGTAAAGTGAAACCAACTCTCTGATGTGACATACAAAAGAAGACCCAGGGAGATTGTGTAGGCTATAATGTGATGTGGTATGTGGAACCGCTAGGGTGGCAACAACGACCAAATCTTTTTTGTCAAGTCAAGTGGATAAACAATCCAAATTTAAAGGATTTGAAGGAACTTGCACAAGATGACTTAGACAACTATCTATTGAATGCAATTGGACAGTTATAATATAGGATGGATTCTCTATGTTGTGATGATAAGAACATAGTACAAACCAACTGATTGAATGTTTCGAATTCAACATAGAAAAATGTACAAATCATGTTGCATGATTATGATGCAAATTGTTGTTTATATAATCTACGATGTGGTATTGACTGAATTTTTGGAGGTTAATATAGAGTATTCAAATATAATTAAAATCAATATAGATCATGTTGCAATAAGAAGAAATATTGAGTAGTTGTAGAGAAGCATAATAGAGCGAGAGTTGATATTGTTTTATCAATCTGAGTAGCAGACAAGGAGAGCTATAGAGCTAAAAGGGTGTGAACCAAATTTTTGAAGAGAGAGAGTAGAACTACAAAGGTTCATTTTAATTCATTTTTCTCATTTCACCAAGATTGTAGTCTTGAGCACGTTGTAAAGGGATTGGTGTCCCAAATTATGAGAAAGTTACTATAGCGGTTGGCACTCCTTTGGATTGTGTCCATAAAGTCTGTGAGATTGGTGCCTCTTAAAGGTTGGTGCCTTTGAATTAATTGTAATAGTTGATACATTTGTGAGGCTGGATTTGGACAATAGCTCCAAGCAACATTTTCTCACCGTGGTTTTTCCCATCTTGGGTTTTCCACGTATATCCTGGTGTTGTGTGTTATGTTATTGATTTGCACATTCTTCTGCATTATATGGTTAATTAATTGTGAAAGGTGAAAAGTGGTTTTAGAAGTATTTGAGAATACATTGATTCAACCCCCACTTCTCAGCGTATTTGTGTGCTCAATAATTGGTATCGGAGCATGGTTTCTTGGTACAGGCTTAACCACTCAAGGTAGATCTTGGTCTTGAACACATAGCTAGTAATTAAGGAGCTTCATCTACCAAGGAACCATTATTCAATGGAACAAACTATGCTTTTTGGAAGATTAGGATGAAATCCTATATTTCTTTGCTTGGATTTGATATTTGGCAGTCAGTTGTGATTGGGTATATGCCTCCTACCAATTCTCCATCTACTCTAGATGAGAAGAAGGAATATGAGAATAGTGCAAAAGAAAATAATTCCATATTATGTGGACTATCAAACTCATAATTTGTTAAGGTAATGCACTGTAAAACCACAAAGGAGATTTGGGACAAACTTCACAGTATCTATGAAGGTGATGACATAGTTGAGCAAACAAAATTGTAGACTTATAGAGATCATTTTGAGGGATTGAAGATGAAGGAAGAAGAACAGGTTGTGGAATATTTTATCATAGTGGATGAGGTTGTTAATGCTATCAGAGGACTTGATGAAGAGGTTAAGGATTCTGTGATCGTGAAGGTGGTGTTAAGATCTCTACCCTCCAGGTATAACTCAAAAGTCTCTGCTATTGAAGAAGCTAAGTACTTAGATAAACTTTATATTGATGAATTGTTCGGATCTCTTTATGCATATGAAATGAGAATAGGAAAAGGTGATACATAAAAGAGAGAAGTTGAATATAAGGCTATTTACTTGGAAGATTTCAAGATTGACCATGAAGAGGCCAACTTTGTAAGGAGATTAAAAAGAGGATCAAGTACAAAGGAAAATTACTATTAAAATGTTTTGAATATGGTAAGGTAGGACATTATGCATACCAATGTAAAAATAAAAAGGAGAATGAAAATCAATAAAAAATTCCTAAGTACAAGAAAGGAAAGAACCAAAAGAGTCTATATTCCAAAGAAGATAGTGGTACCTTAGATGTTGAAAGTGATGCTGAAGATGCCGCAAAACCGGGAATAGAGATTACTTAATCATGGCAATTTCCGAGGTTGAGACTAAAAAGAATGATAATGAATCAAATAGATCTAATGAAGAAGAAGAAGTTGAGGTTGATTTGGAAGGAGAGCTTATTTATACCTTGAATGAACTGTATCATGTAAGAGAAAACAATCAAAATTACAAAAAGAAGATTGAGGAATTTAAAGCAATAATCATCAACATCAAAACTAAAATTGAAGAAACAAAGAAGATAGAGGATGCTTTGACAAAAAAATTGCAGGCCAAAGAGAAAGAATGTGAGCTACTTGAGGCTAGGATAACATGTCTAAGGAAATGTGATAAAATAATTGAAGCCTTGGATAACGTGTTGAGTAAATAATGATAGTCTAATATCTTGGTTGGGCTAGGTTGTGACAAGGGACAATGTTCTAACAACACTATGATAGATAAAAAGAAAAGAAAAATCAGTGATGTCTTTGTAAAAGATGAAGATAAAAGGAAAGATGAAGAGAAGATCCAATCAGTTGTAGAAAAGAAGGACATGAAAATTGACAAGAAATCTGAAAAATAAAGAAACTGAGGGATTCATTGATGTTATTAGTAAGAAGAGAAGATTTGGAAGATCACCTCTTGCTAGGAAACCACAAGCATTTAGGTTCAATCATTCTTTTCTTAGCCATTGTTTCTCTTGTAATAAGTTTGGTCATAAAGTAGTAGATTATAGCCTGAATATGAGAAGAAATACTTTCATGAGTCAAAATCAATTTGCACCTCTTGCTGATTTCACTACAGTATGTTATAAATGTAACAACCTTGGTCATATAGAACTTTTTAATAGAAGTGGTATTATGTCTCCCAAATAGAATAAGAAAATGAATACTCAAGGAGGAAAAAAGACTAAACCTAAAGTAGATCAAAAGAAAGAAACTAAAAGAGAAGGCAACGAAGGAAGAGAAGAATGTAGAGAAGTCTCTTCTTGTTCAGGTTGTGTTTCATGCACAAGATGAGAATGGTACTTGGTATGCTGATAACAGTTGCTCAAATCATATGACAAGTGACAAGAGTAAGTTTATGTCATTAAAAGAGACTTGCAAAGGAACGGTAAGATCTGGATCAAATGACACTACTACTATAGTTGGAAAATATTTAGTCAATTTTGATAGTGGAAGGACAACAACGCAAAATGTCTTCTATGTCAAGAAAAATGGAAGAGTAATTATTGATACACATAGAACAAATGGAAATTTGTACATACTTAACAAGATCAAGGAAGATAATGGATCAAAATGTCTCATGAGTCAAAAGGATGAAGGTTGGCTATGGCATAAAAGGTTGGGACATATGAATTTTGTCATTCTTGTCAAAATAAGTTCAAAGAAGGCCATAAGAGGTATGCTTGATATCACAAAGATATCAAACACTATACGTAAACATTGTCAAATTGGCAAGCAAACACAAGTGATCTTCAAGACTAAAGAGCACTCAACTACAAGGCCACTTGAGTTGATACACATTGATTTATATGGACCCATCAGGACAAAAGGTTAGAATGGTGAAAGATATTTCATGTTGTTCATAGACGAATTCACTAGAATGACTTGGGTGTGCTTCTTGAAATAAAAATCAAAAGAATTTGAGAAATTCAGAGCTTTTAGGCCTATGATTGAAAATGAGATGAATCTATGATTGAAATTCTTAAGGTTTAATAGAGGTGGAGAACTCACATCAGATGAATTTGAGGATTATTGTGAAAAACATGGTATAAAAAGGCAGTTTTCTATAGTTAGAACACCACAAAAAAATGGTGTGGTTGAAAGAAAAAATAGGATAGTGCAAGAAATGGCAAGAACCCTATTGAATGAGTCAAAATTAATTTGTAGATTTTGGAAGGGGGTGAACTCACAATACTGGTTCCCACTTTTTGACCAACTTTGACATTCAGATGAACATTTCGAAAAAAAAAATTCACTTTCCGACACCTATAACTTTTAAACCGTTAAGAATTTGAAGATGATGTAAAATAGTGATTTGTAACATCTTGTTTGTAGATTCTAATTATTATTTTTTTTCAAATTTTTTTGAATAAAATTTTATGGATTTTTCCATCTCCCTCAAAATGTATTTTTTTACAACAAACAACATTTTTTAAGAGTGATGTGCATCCCGAAATGCATAACTTTTTTTTCTATAAATGATAAAAAATTAATTCTTTTGAATTTTGGTTTGTAACATCAATACCCAGGGCATGCAGTTGGTTTGATAGTGATATGTTGAATATTTTTAATTTTATTAAGTTTTGAAGTTTGACTAATTATAATTTAGATATACGTGTACGTTTGAACACATAACTTGTTCTATATATATCAAAATTATTTTTTTTTTTTTTGTTAGAAATAAGACATCAATACCTAGGGCATAGATATTTTTTTGAATTTTTTTGAATTAGTTTACTATTTTTCCCAATGCATTGAACAAAGAAGTTCATGTTTGGCGAAAAACCTACATTCATAAGATATAAAATAAAAATATATTAATGAAATTAAATATATTGTCCAAGGGGTTGAGCTTAGTTGGTTAAAGCATTGAGTTTTCAATGTGGAGACCCAAGTTCAACTCCCATGACAGACACCTTTGTGTAGAATTCTAAGTTGTGACTCTTGGTCTTCCATTGGTTGTATTTGCCTCATTGTTTAAAGTGGATTTCTAAGTTGTGACCCTTGGTCTTCCAATTGTTGTTTCTAGTTTAGTGCTTGAAAGGAGCTAGTATTTGTAATAATTTTGCTTGAAAGGAGCTAGTATTTGTAATAAGTTCGTAACGTGGATGCTAGAATGAGTAAAAAATGAGCTTTGTGATTCTATGATACTTAATACAAAAAATTAAATGTATTAAAAATTATACTATTTGGAAAGCTTATAACAAGGAATAAATACTTAAAAAAACAAAAGTTCTAAATGAATTCATTTGATCCCCCAAAAGCTAATGTAAAATTGATTTTTTATTAGCATTTGATAGATGCAAAGGAGACTCTATTGAAAGAATGATTCAGAAGTAGAGAGGTTCTATCTAAGAAATTTTGATATAAGAGCCTTTGATCTAACTCTTTTCAATTACTACTTCAAATGGGATCTCTTAAATCTTCAAAACAACTTATGAGTTATGGACAAGAAGGACAACTTCAGTTGATCATTTTAGGGTGTTTGGAAGTAAGTGTTAACAATCTTGGCAAATTCGATGCTAGATCAGATGAAGTATACTTTGTTGGATATTGCTCAATAAGAAAGGCATATAAATGCTATAATATGAGGCTGCGTAGAATTATGAAAAGCATACATGTAAAGTTTGACAAGGATTTACTTTGTACTCCAACAACTGAAGATGACTTAGATGAACCTAAACCAATTCATACTAAGCCAATAGTCCAGGAACCAGCAAGGAAAGACACAAAGACACCTTCAAAATTTGTACAAAGAGACCATCCAAAAGAGTATATTATTGGTGATAAAAATGTAGGTGTGCAGACAAGGAGAAATATTTTAATGAGAACATAAGAAGATCAATATAAAAGTGATACTCAACCTGAAAGCTTCACTTTAATTTCCTTGGTTGAGCCCAAGAAATTCAAGATGAAAATTGGGCTGATGCTATGCAAGAATAACTCAATCAGATTGAGAAGAATGAAACATGGGAGCTTGTCCCTAGACCTAAGGACAAGAATGGTTATTATGGTTATCTTTGTTTGATATAGTTTTGGTATTATGGATATGATTGTTCCATGGTCCAAAAAATATCTTTGTGTTCTCCACGTGTTGTAGCAGTGTTCATTGTTGGTTTTTATAGTCTATGTTTGACCTATCCTTAGGTCTGGATATGACTTGTGGGAGATTGTTTGATGTGTTATGGGTATCATTGTAGCATGTGGAGATTTGGATTTGAGTTGATTGCATTGGAGAATATGTTTTGATCATTAATTATTTATATGGATGTGTAGCATGTTGATATGATGTTGGTTATATTTGGTGATTGAGGATCGATAAATTAATCTTTCTAAAATGTGTTTCGGTCCTCTCTTTCTCCTGGAGTGGATCAATGTGTGTATTTTTGGTTTGAAAATTATATTTTGTTTCAAGCCGAATCGGTTCAATATTTTATGATCTATCTTTTATATAAGGATGTGTATGATTGAGTTGTGTGAAAAAGAAAATGTGATGAGGTGTGGAATTTACGTGCTCGATAATCAGTGAGGTTTGGTGAAGTGCGGAGAAGAAGAGTTGTGTTTGAATGATATGCAAGTTGTGCTAAGACTATAGTAGAGATAAGAGACATAGTGTTAGCAGTTGAGGTCTAAGTTGTGTATGTTTCGATGTTGGTTGATTGATGCAAAGTTCAAGGATAGCTTCATGATTAGGAGATCCTTCTTTTCATATAATTTTTGTATCTTTCCCTGAGTGTAGTTAGCTTCAGGTTTTGCAAGTCCTCTTTTGTATCTTGCACCATGAGCAGTTAGCCTTGGTTTGCAAGTTAGGAGTATTTAGCTCTTTTCTTTGTAATCTGATATACATAGTGGATATATTTTGTGGGAAGGTGCTCACTATGGTTTTTACCTATTTGAGTTTTCCACATAGAAAATATTGGTGTTTATGTGTTGGATGTGTGTTGAAGTTTAATTGTTTATGTGCTGCATTTAATTTTTGTTTTGGGTTGATTTGCCCCCCCTCTCAATCCTACCTTGTGTTAAACAAGTTATTGGCCTATGTGTTATAGATTGAATCAAATGTGACACAATAACTAACAATTATGTTATATATTTTATCAAATGCAACAAATATTTCAGCAGTTGCGTTGTAGATTAAGATGATTGTAGTGAAGCTTTGGCAATTATAGTACTCTAGTTTTCCTAGTGTTTTGTTTAAGTTTCTAGTCAATTTTGATTTTTCAAATAATTAAAAAATATAGTAGATAATTTGGTCATTGACTTTGATACTCAAATTTTTGTACGTGGGCATGGATTAGCCAAAAATTATTTTTGCATTGGTATAACATATCAATAAGAAGACAATCATAAGCAATTAAAACCTAGTACTCCATGGTAAGATGCTACTTAAGGAGGCCTCAATAATAAAATACCTATCCATATTTGATAGATAGAGGTCTAGTGGCACGATCACTTGAGTTGTAACACTAGATCACCTTTCTTCTTACTCTAAAGGTTCAAAGACCTTATGAATTGAAGGATTTCTATCTTAGTAAGGGAGGTACATGTGGATTTTATTTAGAGTATGATATGCATCTCTTGTACCATCAAGAAATCATAGAGGTTGGTTTCTAAAATAACAAATGGCTCATAGTAAGGGCTCCAAGAATATTGATGCAAGGATAGAATGTAGAGACCCAATTATGTTGATCAAGATTTTGTGATCAAACCTAGATCCTCACCCCTTAGTGTCCTGTATCACCAAGGAACACAAGGACATGCTTGCACAAATCATAATATAATTTTACTACAAATTTTGTACTTCTCATCCCTTTATATAGACTACTGAAGATTGTGTGCTTGATGCCAAACCCTAAGGTGATAAAATAAACTAGTAGACCTCCTAATAATAAAAAATAAAAGTGAGTGTAGTTATACATTTCTCTTACACCCAAGAATTGCAAAGGTAGGGAGAGAGGATATGCATATAAATGTTTTGGTCCACCCAACAAATGTGCAAGTACACCAGATAGAATAGACAAAATGTTCATTAACCTTAAGAAATATTGAAATGTTGTTTATGCTATAAATCACAAACACATAAGGTTTTAAAGAGATTTTTCTTCAACATAGGTCCTGCAACATGTAACGCCTCGCTAGAGAACCCTAGAGAACAACATAATTAAATAACCAACCTCAAGGAGACAAACATATATTTTTCTAAAGAGACACATTAATTCATTAAACTATAATAATTAATATTACATTTAACATGAGAAAAAATTATCCAAGCACAAGCGGAAACAAATTAAGACAATAACTCCTACATACGACAAGGTTCCCTAACGTCGCTACAAGACAATTCTATAACACACTAAGGCATGAGAATAGAAGCTATTATATCCATAACATAAAATAATACCTCAACATAAATATATGAAAATTAAACATAGAAATGATATCATAAATGAACTAAGTATCATGATTACTCCTAGGAACTAGATTAATTTAAATCCCAAATCCAAATGTTCTTAAGATTACTTTCCACATTATCATATAACCATAGCAACTTAACTTAGATAAATAAAACTATGCTCATGAAAAATCATTTTATGTATTACAACTAACATCTACTCACTAAGAGCCTAATCATTCATAAGGGATAGATGGTACCAACACCGTACTATCTAAACTCACAAAACAACCACATAGTTAACATCATTACATTAAATTTACATTACATATTCCTCTCAAAGAGAGTGTTCTTATTACATAATGAAAATAAATGGAAATATATTTTAAGAACATGAATTAAATATTACATTAGAGATTACTACAACATCTTGAATCCAAAGATTTTGCAACTGAAGAAGACATAGTCCATCCATAAAACTCATGAACATAACACCAAAAATCCCAATGTAAGAAAGTATCAACCTCCTGACCATGTGGAACCCAAAGGTCCACCCCCATGCTCTAGAGATGAAAATAAGGCCCCACACACTCGACATACCACTAAGGTTGAGACTAACACAACCATGGAAATTCAATGAACACGCATATGCTACAATCACAAGGACTAGAACAATACACAACAATGACTACTAGAGGCTTCTACACATCACCACATAGACAAGTGTACCAGGATACAACTAGGAAGGAGTGTCATCATATAGAATCAACAAGTGTGCTCTTTGTAGTCTGTCCCTCTCTAAACTCTAGACCCCAATGCTAATTTGACTACACATGTATAACTGAAGAATCCTTCCATGGAGGCAAGGAAGTCATTCTGTCATACAGGCCTTCCCGATCTCAACCCGAGTCTAAACAAGAACTCTAGGACATGAGATCTCATCCTCTATCTATGTGAGAACATAAGGCATGAATGGGGAACCAACAATTATCATATTAACGTATTTTTTGTACCTACCCCTTAATTCATTTAATTTAATGTTATCACTTGATTAAAGAAACTTCCAATGAGTGATCCTGGTAGCCACTTTGGGCCCCAATGCCCACTTGGAAGCCACTCCACATTAAGTTGCAACTAGAAACCACTAACCTATCGGTACAAAAAAAGATTCATAGTAAAATCATACACATCTAAGGTACATATAATGATTCATCACAATCTATCTCATAAGTAAAGATCTCATAAATTATGAGAGGACTTCCATAATACCCCAATGAACAAAAGCAGTAAGTTTTGAATATACCAATTCATAATGATCAAAGAATGGGATTGCGCCTATGACCACCAATACAATCCAAGAATCCATACATAAATTAGACCATATAATTCACATCATCAAAATCTAAACCATAATTCACTTTCTGATCAACATAACATTCCTTTATCCAAATGCACTCAAGGTACCTTCATGAATGTAGAATCAACAAACCATAATGCATGAATGTAAAGAAATGAAAGAAGAAACATGAATCCATTTAAAAAACACACATAAAGACTCTATAAATTGCGTGATAGAAGTTACAATTCCAAGAACAAGCCTTTGGACTGACCTTGAGCAACATGGGCTCCAAAAACTAAACCGAGAAGCCGAAAAAGGGTTTCTACACTAAAAAACCTAAAGTGGCACATTTACCACTTCTTTGGTTCATTTCACACTTCTTTTTAGTGCATTTATAGCTTATTCTAGAACATTTACAATAACAAGCATGATAGACAGCCAGGGTTGACTTTGGGCTCAAAATTCGACCATCAGACCAATCAAATTGCAAAAATTGACATTGACCCATTTGAGAGGGGTGAATCCCCTTTCGAAAAATGCCATTTTTACATTCTCAAGACAAAAATTTAAACTCCAAGAGCCAAAATACCAAAAAATAGTTTGGGAAAATACATCAAAGAAGACACCTAATACATCTAACTTTCAAATTTACAACTACCAATACATGATATTTATAGAATGGAATCAAAGAAATAAAAACATATAGTAAATTTTTTTTTAATTTCAATAAATAATTTCAAAACATAAAGTTCAAATGGCTTGAGAATCCAACTCGCAAAAGAAGAGAAAGGTCAAGAGAAAGAAGGTAGAATGATCTCCTGCATGAAAGAATGCTCGACGAACAAAATTTCTAGCCAATCAAGAAAAAAAGACAATCATGAAAACCACAACAAAAATATCTAGAAAAATCCTCACAAAATCCCCTCACAAACTTCATGAAATCCCTCTCCCAATTCCTCCAAAATCACCACAAAAGAAGGTTGTAAATACCTCTCACATTTTTTTTTTCCAAAATACCAATAATTCTCCAACAACTGATTCTCCCCCGAAACCATGTTATTTCGTGGACAAATAACCTTCCCCAAAATTGGAGTTGGTGTTTGTACAAGACACAACCAATCTCTACAACTAATCAAAATTAAAGATTAAATTATATAAACCAATCTCATCAAATAATGAACCTATATTATAATATCCCATTTAGAATTATTTCATGCTAATAAATATTCAATGTGACAATTAAAACATAATTTATTATTAATCATATAATTTCTTTTGTAAAGTAGAAAGGAAAATAGGGAACATAATTATGCTAGATAATCAATCCCTCACTCAAAATACACACATACATAATATAAGGATAATATTATCATAATTTACACTATATCTATTATAAATAACATTTAATTAATTAAATAAATAAATATTAATAATAATTAACCTAATAACATAATAAATCTTAAATAAATTAAACAATTTAAAATAGAATAAAAGGAAATAAAACACTGGAATTTAAAAGGACTAAAAATATAAGAATTTCAAGGCATATGGCTGGCAGGAAGAGGGAAAAAATTTTGAACTAGGGGGAGGCAAACTAGGGGAAGACAAACCAGAGTGATTATGGCGACCTAGAAAACCATAATAAGGAGGACAATCCATGTGAAGTCAATCTATTGGCTATCGCTTATGGATATATTATTGTGTATAGCAAGTCGGTAGTTATTGCCAGGGTTATGGGTGATAAAAAAACTAGGGAAGAAATTTGCAAATGGGTAAGTCTGCATTGGGGAAATGCTAAAGAAATATATTTGTAGAGGAGAAAAAATAAACCTCTTCGATAGGCAGATAAAAACCTCTCGAAGATTCACTAACCGACCTTCCCACTCAAGATTTAGTGTCTCTACAAGTCCTTTGGTAGCTCCCTGCACAAGGAAACACGCATGGATTATGGACAATAGTGTGACGTGCTAGCGTCCTATATGGACAGAATGTAGAGTTTGCATAGTAGGGCACAATATAATAGATATGTGTTTTAGATTAGTTTAAATATGATAAATGTATATAAAAGAAGGTAAAACAATTATTTGAATGAAATGAAAGCCACAAAGGAAAAGAAGAAGATAATCTCACAACCGGTCCACGATATGAAGCCTCCAACCAAATGAATCTTCCTTAATGCAACCTAAACACAAGTCAAAAAGGAAAAATGTTTGGGGCTGCTTGGGGACTTGCCTCGGTCAAATCCTTGTTTTGGTGTTTTCACCTCCATAGACAACCAGATAGATTGATAGAATAAAAGATAAATGCAAGTTAATATAAATGATAAATGATAGAAGAGGGATGTGATAAATCCCAAGATACGCAAAGACAAGATAAATAGATAGATATTACCAAATAGGCTTGAGAAATCTAAGAGAGTTGCAAAAGAATACTATGAGAGCTTGAGAGTGTTGTAGCAATAAAGAGACTATTGTAGTAAGCGAGAGAGAGCCGAAGAAAGCTGTGAGAGCCCAAAGACTAAGAGAGATTGTGTCCATAATCTAGAGAGCTTGAATGAAGAGAGATGATAGAATTAAAAGAGAGAAGAGGAGGGAAAAGAGGGTTGGCAAGCCGTTTGAAATATTTAGGGTCGTTTCCATCAACATGCGCAAGTGAAAAGTGGAAAAGCCTGCTCAGAACCGTCATTCGAATGTTAAGATGTCACGTGATGAATACACAACACGCGGACGTCCATACGACGTGCTAGTGTCCAAATGAATCACGCTCGAAAATAATAGGATACAAGGGAGACATGTGGCTAACAAGACTGATGCCACAAGGAAGTTGTTGAAAAGGGGGTCTTGAGCATCCTGAGAGGGAAAAGGTTGATGCAAGGGTTGAAATGAGCCTACTTAGGTGCTAGGGGAATAGACACCAAAGTGGTTAAAAAAGATGTAGATCAAATTACAAAGGGATATGTAATTTTTGACACTACAATATTTCATGCCTGAATAGTTCTTCGTGGTGTAATTTGAAAATGAAGATAATAGGAATTCAATATTTAATAGAGTATGGAGGCTTGAAGATATGCATATATACGTCCAAAGATGGACCCTGAATTTTGATCCCTATGACAATGCCCCAAAAGAAAAACCAATTTGGTTGTGGTTATACAACCTACCCTTTGAATTCTAGAGTGAGGATTGTCTACACAAAATTGGTGACAAAGTAGGAATTACATTATATACATAGATGGGGGAGCATGACCAAATCCACTTTGTGAGAATTAAAATTTTAACAATACAATTAATTACAAAGGAGATGAAATTTTGGACTTCTACAGGATGGTGGAGCTAGAAGATAAAAAAAGAGGTTGAGAAATTCTTTTGCACAAGATGCAGAAGAAGAAACCACACAGTCGACCAGTGTAGGGTAACAGTTAGTGAATATTGGAGATAGAGAACTTAGGAAGAAACTCAATTGGAGCCCCAAGCAGAAACTGTTGGTAATGATAATGAAAATAAGGAATAAAGGAAAAATTGTCAGTATTAGATTGTCATTGATGTCAACAGTTGATAAGATGCACTGGATAGTGATGTAGAGAATCCCATTGGACAGAGATGCAGGATGGTGAATGTCCCAGATGAAGGTTAGATTGATATTGATGGTATTGTCCTAGGTTGGCAAAGGTGAGAAAATTCCATTGAATGTGAACATGCTGAAGACACAGATGTAGAGTTGATTCAAGTTCAAGATGCAAGGGGAGAAGTGTTGGTTCAAATTTGACACTAATGCATGCAATATTTTTCATGTCGATGAGATAGTGTGTTTATTTCCACTCATTACACACCTGAGTTTATTGATGATGGATCTCATTTCTGTAAGATGCCTTGAATTCCTAGGAGATCAATCGAGTATTGTTAATAATGCTTCTATAAATGGGTTGTGGCAAACCCAATGTGTTTATCACCACATGCATAGACAAATGACAGAGGATGGTTGATGTTTCGTAGGTCAACTTGTTTACGTTGACCAAAGATGGCTAGCAAAAAGAAGAGTAGAAATGACACCGTGTTTATTGCCATGGTCTTTGCGCATTCATAAGGGTTAATTCCATCACTATCAAATATAATGATAGGCATTCATCTATGGAGAGATTGATTGTCAGAGGAAAGGAGGCCCCAATGAAATGGTAGCCGATGATTAGGAGAGTGGACCCCACCCTTGCATTATCGGTTAAACACTCTTTGATGAAAGTGTTGCCACTAGCTTTTGTAGTCATCAAGTCTTGTTCCACCCGATCCCTGATCTCCGATGTGGACCCCACCCTTTCTTTATTGGTTAATTTCTCTCCGATGGAAACAATGCCACCAGTTCTTGTTATTCCATGAGTCTCTTTCCATCTGATCCTCTATCTCTGATAGTGGACCCCACCCTTTCTTTATTTGCTTATTGCCACTCAATGGAAGTGTAACTCATTTGTTCTCATGGTTATCAAGATTTGTTCCATCTAATCCCCAATCTGATAGTGGACCCCACTCTTGCTTTATTGGTCAATCACTCTCTAATGGAAGTTTAGCCACTAGATTTTGTTGTTCCATATTTCCTAAGGTGCTTGATAGCCCAACTCTTTGATGGAAACAGTCCCATAGTCGACAACTTGTGTGGAACAAAAGAAACATGTGGACCCCACCTTAGCCATATTATATACAGGTAGATGGGCATCTCGATAAAGCTTCAGAAAAAGGGTTGTGGTAAACCCAACATGATATCAACCACTTGAACAATCCAAAGGGCAATGCCATGTGGAACTCAAGCGGGGCTCCATGGCATATAGAAAAGAAGACAAAAGAATTTGTTGGGTAATAAGAGAAGTGAGGAAACAAGTGTCTCGCTAGCCCGAAGTCAAGAAGACAAATGAAAGATGATCTCACGGGATAATTAAATGGAAGAAGGTGCACAACCCTGCCATCCCATAGGTATATTTTGTGATGATGAAAATACGATGGGTATTTCACCAAATGCCCACCTAGAAGTGGCCCACGTGGACAGTTGGCCGAGTTTGACCCGATGGCATAAAGGGAGATGTTGAGGACATGGAGTATATAAGATAAATCAAATGTTGCTAACTATGAATGGATGATGCCTATTGATCAAATATGATTGCCAAAGGAAGGAACATTTAAGGAAGGTGGTTGCATTAAATGTTTCTGCATAAAGAACACATAAATAATCAGTTGAGTGGCTCAAGAAGATTATAAGATTTCTAGTAGACAAGATGTTATTGCTATGGGAAGATCAGAAATCTCCAGTCAACAAGACATCAAGACACATGGCAAGTGAATATTACTAAATCTAGTAATCGAAGATTAGATATCGATCTAAAAATGGAAGAAGATGCAATTAATGATGGCGGCCAATCAACAAAAGGGTAGATTTATTAGAGGCTTGAGAAGACTACTTTTGAATGTCCTTTTTGGAGGGAAAGTATATGATGAATATAAATGACTACTTAGGGTAGCTATGTAGTAGGTGGATATGTGGAGTGAAATAGAGGAGAGTGTGTATCTCTAAATTGAAGCGTAGAAAAGAACTGAAAGTAGAAGTCAAAAAAGCACGAGGCAAAGAAGGAAGAACAAAGAATGTGAAAAATACAACAGGTAATCCAAACCAAGTGAAGTAGAGACATAGGATGGAAGATGAAGACTTCAAAGAAGTGAGATGAGAGTAGAGAGTAGATAAAGAGGAAAACAAGGGTGAAGAGAAGAAGACCAAGGTGCAGAGAAACGAGAAGGTTATACAAACAGAGTGGGGAAGTGAAGAAGAACTGGATAGAGCAGAGATTAGAGAGCTGGTGTTGAGATAAGAAGAGAGAAAAAGGCAGAGCAAGATTTGATTATAGAGACCAGAAAGTAAAGGTCTAAGGCTATGAGCACAAAAAAGAAAAATCATTCTCAGGTGTAGAAACATAGTGCGTTACAAAACATCATTTGTAACAAGGTGCATAACTGTATTTAATTATTTACTCATTGTATGTCATATGAGTTGGTTCTTAGAGAGGGGGTTCATGCTCCTTTGGGTCGGTGCCCATAAATATTGTAATTGTCTAAGTTGGTGCTTAGATAGGGGTTGGTGCTCCTTTGGGTTGGTGCCCATAAACTTCATGGGTTAGTGCTCCTTTGGGTTGGTGCCCATTAAAGTGTAACCAAAGTTTTTCTTTTGAGATTGGATTAGAGTAGTAGTCTCTAGCAACATTTCTCAATGAGGTTTTTCCCTACTATGGGTTTTCCTCGTACATATTGTGTTATGGGTTTGCCTTGTGTGTATGAATGTGTTTAATATATCTACTCATAGTTTTTTTTATTACTGTTATTAAAGATTTGTTTATTTAAAAAGTTAAAAAGTTTTTTTAACCACTGATTCACCCCATCTCTTAGTGGTCCATTTGTGTTCCTTAAAAAATAAAGCAATTGTTGTTGTAAATCAAGATATATAAGGTTTCTCCTCTGTATAGCACGAGGTAGAAATTGAACAGGTGACCAACCTTGATATTAACAATGTAGAGGAAACTATTTAGTTTCTTAGATGGAGAGAAGAGGAAGATGAGTTGGATATTATGGAGCCCAAAACTATTAGTCAATCAATCGCATCCCTATCCAAGGTTTCACCTATCAAATCAAGGGTAGGCGGGAAATCCAACAATAGGAAAAGAGCAGAGGATGGCATGCATCCTGATAAGTCTTCCATTAAAAACCTATTTGCTTAGATCCAAGGGAGGTAAGCCTTCCCTTGGGGGGAGAAATGAAGGTCCTAACATGGAATGTTAGGGGCCTAAATGCCCCTAATAGATGATGTTTGGTTAAACACCAAATCGATAACAATTTAGTTGACATCATTGTTCTGCAGAAAATGAAACTATCCAAAGAAAATGGAGAAGCAATCATTAAATATTGCTATGGCTAGGAAGGACATTCCCAAGAGGCTATCGATGCTTCAAGTGAGCTCTATGTTTTATGGAAATCTAACAAAGTATTAGTATACATAATTTCCTCCAATCATAATTAAATCAAATGTGAAATTAATAGTCTCATATTTGAACTAAAATATTTACTTTTCAACATTTACAATCCCTCAAAAATTCTAGAGAAGAAAGAACTGTGGAATAGACTGATTTTGGAAGTCCAGAATAGACAATACAAGGCCATACTAGCAAGGGATTTCAATGCCATTTTGCACCCCTATGAAAAAGTAGGAGGCCTCTAAAGAATGAAGTAGACACAAATTGATTTTATTTTGTTCACTTTAGCAGCCAACTTGTCAGATATTGTTCCTCCCAATGGGAAGTTCACGTGGACATTTAGGAGAGAAGGATTCTTAAATATTGCTAAGAGGTTAGATAGATTCCTCATGCTTGAAGAGTGATCAAGGGAGGAAACACTTCCAAATTCTATGATCAGACCAATACCAATCTCATATCACTTCCTTATTGAACTAAACATCACCAAAAATGGCATCCATGGGAAAAGTCAATTTAAATTTGAGCGGCTGTGGTTTAGATGGCCAGGATTGATTGATAATATAGAAAATTGGTGGTCCCAATCCAACTCTTTTAAAGGAACAAGGATGTTCACCTCTTGCAAGAGACTCCAAATTAAAAAAAAAAAAATTAAAAATTAGGAACAAAACAACTTTTAAAAATGTCTTTCTAAAAAAGAAGCAGATTGAGGAGGAATTAGAGCAGTTGAGCGAAACGGTAATTTAATGAGCCATGTCTCAAACATAATTCATTAAAGAAAAATAATTGTTTCTAGAATATGAAGAAATCCTTTCCAAAGATGAATATTACTAGAGATCTAAGTCGAGGGAAATTTGGTTAAAAGATGGTGATTGCAACACCAAATTCTTTTATAATTCCACCAAAATGAGAAGAGGGAGGAACAAAATTACAGAGATAGTTAATAGTGATGGCAAGGTTATTTTGGATACGGTTGGGATTCAAGAAGTGGGGTAAAATTATTTTCATACCTCCTTGGTGGTTAAGGCGAAGCAGGGGCTAGATCCAATAATTTTTTGAATGATAATCCTTCAATGGTGACCGATGAGGATAATAAAATGCTAATTGGCCTGGTTTCGCAAGAGGAAGTTAAAGAGGTGACAATTCAAATAAATCTGGATAAAGCTCCAGTTCTAGATGGCTTCACAACATTGGTCTTCAAAAAGTGTGGGGCTTTCATGGGGAAGGACATAGTAGTAGTGGTTGAATAATCTAGCAAACATAAATTGATGTTCAAAGAGCTTAACTACACAAACATTGCCTTGATACCAAAGAAGAAAGAGGTACACGATTTCTCTGATTTTAGACCCATCTCTTTGTGTAATACAATATAAAAAATAGTAGAAAAACTAATAGCAAATAAATTAAAATGCATCCTTCCAAATTTGATTTCGCTAGAACAAAGTGGCTTTGTCCCAAATAGAAATATCTTTGATGTAGTTATCATAGCTCATGAGATCCTCCATTCAATCAAAACTCATAATATTAGTAGTATGATTCTGAAGCTGGATTTAAAGAAAGCATATGATCATCTTCAATGGAGGTTTCTGATGTTAGTCATGTAGAAAATGTGTTTTTGTAATCATTGGTTGTAGTGGATCTATAGTTGTATATCAACACCAAGATACTCTATACTCGTCAATGGCATCCCATGTGGATTTTTTTAGGGAGGACAAGGATTACGCCAAGGAGATCCACTCTCCCCATTCTTGTTTGTCCTTATGGAAGATTCTCTAAGCATAAGAATAGTCACATTTAATAAATTCAAGATCTGGTCAGGTATCAAGGCAGTTCCTACACTCCTAGTGTTATCCCACCAATTGTTCGTTGATGACACCATTCTCTATGGGAAGGCTTCTTATGATGAAACAAATCTTGTAAATAGAACCTTGGAGGAATATTGTATTGCCTTAAGACAAAAAATTAATAAAGATAAATCTAGGATCTATTTATTTGATATAGGATGAAATGCACAAAGGAGAATTGCTTCCATCTTGGGCATAGGTGTAGAGAAATTGCTATACAAATATCTAGGAGTTCCCTTCTTCAACAGTGCATTTGCAGTAAATTATGGTCAGAAGTAGTGGAGAAAAGTGGAAAGAAAGTTGAAATTTGGAAGGTGAGTTGGCTTACCTTGGTAAGAAGAATCACCATGATCAAATCAGTATTAGCAACTATCCCCATATATTTTTTATCAATATTAGAATTGTCAAACAAAACAGTGGACGATCTCAATAAACATTGAAAAAAAAAATTATGGGACAGAGAAAATGAACAACATAGAATCCTACTCATGGCATGGGACAAAGTCAAGAGACCCAAGGAAGAAGAGGATGCTAGCATCCTGGATTTATAGACTCAGAACAAGGCGTTAGTGGTAAAGCTCATCTAGAGGATGTACAAAGAACATAACTCAGTTTGGACCATAATCCTTAGGAGGAAGTATTTGGATGAGGACTCAATGGAGATGATTTTGACAATAGCCAATCCCCCTCATGGCTTGCCCATTTGGAATTATATGATCAAATGTAGACATGTAATCACAAAAAATATCTCATGGAGAATTAGGAATGGTATCAAAGAAGATTTTTGGCTGGACTCCTAGAACGACCATAGGCAATTATTGAAATAAGAGGCATGGATAGAGCCCGTGAGATTTTAACCCCACTTTGGGGTCACAAAGTATGGGATTACATGATCATAACCTATAATCATGGAGTCCTAGACTTTAGTTGGAGATGTTTCTCAATTCTGGACCTAGATCTAAAGGTAAGCATAGAAGAGGAATTAACAACAAGAAAGGTTTTATTGGTGACAAGAGTGTTGGAATTTACATAAAGATTGCATTAATGATATGTTATGTTGTCATTGATGTCAATTGAACCGGTAATGGTATTTATGATATTGTTGATATTGTTGTTGTTGATATTGTCTTGTAACCAGTAGGAAGAGCTTTGAGGAAGATGTTGTAAACCGGTATGTAAGTATGTGAGTTGAATCGGTAACCGGTGTATAAGGTTAAACCCTTTCTATGCAATGTAACCAGTAAACCCTACCAGTTATTTTTTGTTAAACCCTAACCGATTAAGTTTGTTGAAATGGTTATGTTGGTTTATTATCTGATGATGAGCGATAATGATAATGACACGTGTGGTCATTGTATGAAGATAAGTTTAGATTGTTTTGGTGCGTTTGTTTGATTGTCTAGGGAATGAGCAAAGTGGATTGCATCTAATGCAAAGCGCATGATGAGTTACAAGTATGATGAAGCGGTGATCATGGAGCGGTTGGAATTTTTTTGAAGAATGTGTATAGATTGATATGTAAATCAAACGGTAACACTTGAATCGATTTGTTTGTAATTTCTATGAGAGAAATAGGTTTTGTTGTGTTACCAACCTAATTGATTTGTATTTAAGGTCGATGAAGTTGTTTTGTAAAAGGTGTTGGCAAGAGTTGGCAGAAATTAGTTGAGTGTGTGGTTGCCTAACCGAAGAATGGATCTGCAGTTTGTGTAAAGGCAGATTGAAGCTTAAAAGGATCTGATCAAGAAAATGTAGTGCTATTTAGACAGATCAAGAAAAACTTGTTGTCTTCTAACAATTACAGTAGAATTTAAATCCCCTAACCGGGTAAGCTCTAACAAGTTTGGTTACTTCTTAAATCCTCTAACAAGGTGGTCCATTAGCTTGGATTCTTAAATCCTCTATCGAGGTTACTCCTAATAGGGTATTTTCATTTTATCAAGGCATTTATAAATCCCTTAACTAGGTGATTCCTAACAGGATCAGTTCTTAACAAGACTTATTGTAAAAGCTTTAACATGCTTGGTTCCTAATAGAGTGAACTTCAGAAGAGTTCAAATAGTTATCCTGTGAATCTCATCTCACCGTGGTTTTTACCTATTTGGGTTTTCCATGTATAAACATTTGTGTCATGTGGTGAATGTTTTTGTGGTTATGATATTATTTGTTGATTTGATTAACTACTTAACTATTTTGTTAAGGCATGATAACTAGAAGCATTGAGAGATGGAGTGTGTTGATATATGATTAAGCATTTGGATGTTTGCAAGATTAAAGTTGTTTACTGTTAAGTTGCTATAACAGTTAATCGGTTGATGTTGAGTATTCTTATGAGTATTGATCTTGACAGTGATATTTTATTGATAAGTTTACTTTGTGTGATTTAGTTTGAGTTTGGGAAGTTTGTATCAGTTTTTCAGTTTACTAATTCAGCCCCCCTCTCAGTAATCTACCGGGTACTTATTCTTTCATCATACCATCAATTGCTATCACAGATTCTCGGGTCCTATATAATCTAAAGCCTAACAACTTGAGGAAAAGATCTTGTAGATCACGATGAAGAAGGGAGGTCCAAAGTTCAACATAGAAAACTATAGGATATGGAGTGACAGAATGAAGATTTACATCAAGAGTCCGGGAAGTCAGTATTGGGATCATGTAGAAACTCAATATGTTACAACTACTGGAACTTTGACTGATGATCAAAAGAAAGAACAACAAGAAAATCATCAAGCATTGGAGGCTATTATCAGTTCCCTATCTGATGCTGAATATGTAGATGTTCATGATCTTGAAACTGCATATGAAGTATGGAAAAAACTTGAAGAGATTTATAGCGGTGATGAACATGTTAATATTGCTAAAGAGGAAAGCCTAAGAGGAAAGTTTGATGACATGAGAATGTCCGAAGGTGATAATATCCAACAGTATGGTCAAAGGATAAAAGAGATAGTTGGTGGAATAAAGAGTGCAGGAGGGAAAGTGGAAGATGCCATAGTGATCAGTAAGGTACTGAGAACCTTGCTACTAGTCTATGCTATTCAAGTTGCAGCTATTCAGGAGCTGAAGTCCATTGAAAAAACTAAGGTAACTCTTGACTCTATCATTGGAAAACTTACTACTTTTGAATTAAATGGCTATGATGGTAGTGTACAGAAATCAGAATTTGCATTTAGAGCTTATGTCTCTAACCCATCTAAGAGAAAAAGTAAAGATACTTGCCATGGCTATGAATCTAGATCTAGCAGAGATGCTGATGATGAAGACAACTTAGTGGAACTTGAAGCATTGTTGGCAAAATGACTGCCTAGAGGCATTGGAAAATACTGAGGTAAACTACCTTTAAAATTTTTTGCATGCAACAAGATTGGTCATATAGCAGCTAATTGTCCTAATGGTGAAAATGAACACAAGATAGACAAATTTAAGAGGTATAAGGGTAAAGGCAAGAGAGATTGTCTTATTGCTATTGATAGTGGTATCACTGATGAAGAATCTAATGATGATGCTAGTGAAGATATTATGTTTGTAGCTATTAAGGAAGATATATCAGATCAGAAGGCACTAGTGTCTAGGATGGATAAATCTGATGATTAGATCATTGATAGTGGTTGTTCACATCATGTGACCGGTGATCAGAGAAAATTTCTTTCCTTGAAGGAATTTGATGATGGTGTTGTCAAATTTGGCAATGACTCACCCTGCATGGTTAAAGGTAAGGGAGTTATTTCTCTTCATGGGAAGAGAAGTTTTGACGATGTCTATTGGGTTGAAGGTCTAAAGCATAATCTTATGAGTGTGGCACAAATTAATGACAGAGGATATGCACTGGATTTTAGAAATGGTATGTGCAAAATCTTTGACAACAAAGGTGAATTGATCACAACCGGGAAACAAACCAAAGGTAATATGTTTCATCTTAATCCTAAAGTTAGAAATTGTTTGATTGCAATGATAGCTGGATTTGGCATAGGAGATTTTTTCATATAAACTTTGATAACATTGTTAAAGTGAGCAAGTCCAAGACAGTAAGAGGTCTGCCTCAGCTAGACAAATTAGTTAATTCTCTTTGCAAATAATGTTAGTTAGGATAGATGACTTCTTCAACTTTCAAGAGAAAGTCCTTCTCAACAGAGCACTTGTTAGATTTGGTTCATAAATATCTATGTGGACCAATAAGAACAAGAAGCATTCAAGGTGACATATATTTCATGATATTCACTAATGATTGTTCAAGGATGATATGGGTCACATTCTTGAAGGATAAGAATGAATCTTTTGGTAAGTTCAAGGCATTTAGGGCCTTAGTTGAGAAAGAGAGTGGCAAAAAGATAAAATGTCTAAGAACAAATCAAGGCGGTCAATTTACTTCTGAGGAGTTCACTAAGTACTGTGATGAGAATGGTATCAAATGACAACTTTCTACACCAAGGACACCACAAAAGAATGGTATCACAAAGATGAACAACCGGTCAGTGGTTGAAGCTACTAGGACAATGTTGATACAAGGAGGTGTAGCGAAAACATTTTGGAAAGAAGCTGTAAGTACAACTGTCTACACAATGAACCGAGTTCTGGTGAAAATAGGTAAGGACAAGACCCTTATGAATATTGGTATGGAAGATCACCTGATGTTAGCTATTTTAAAATATTTGGAAGCAAATATTTGATTAAGAGAGGTGATTACATTAGCAAGTTTGAAGCTAAGAGTGATGAAGGCATATTTCTTGGCTATTCCACCAAGAGTAGGGCCTGCAAATGTTTTAACAACTGGACACATATAATTATTGAGAGTGTTGATGTTCGAGTAGATGAATGTCCTAAAGTCTTAGAAGGAACCAGTTCAGAGAAAAAGGATGAAGATCCTTGCATTTTGCTTTTGGAACCTGAAATTGTTAAATAAAAAACTGGTAAAGAAAATTCTGATCCACTTGTTCAATCAGAACAAATAAATTCAGAAGAAGATGATAATGAAGAAGCTGAACCTGAAGAAAATGATCATGTTATTCCTAGGTATGTGAGACTGAACCACAATCCTAAGCAGATTATTGGGGATAAGGATGTTGGAGTACTAACTAGAGGGAGAATAAGAGAGAACTCTTGCATGATCTCCACCATTGAACCTAGAAGTGCTAAGGAATCATTTGTTGATGATCATTGGGTTAAAGCTATGGAGGAGGAATTGGATCAAATTGAGAAGAACAACACTTGGACCCTAGTACCCCAACTGGTAAATAAGAATGTTATAGGTACTATATGGGTATTCAAAAACAAGTTAAATGAAGATGGTGTTGTAGTTTGCAACATGGAAAGATTAGTCTGCAAGGGTTATGCGCAAGAAGAAGGAGAAGATTATGGCAAAAATTTTGCACTAGTAGCAAGACTGGAAGGTGTCAGAACTTTACTTGCATTTGTAGCCCATAAGAGATTCAAGGTATACTAGATGGATGTTAAGTCTACATTTTTGAATGGGATATTGGAAGAAGAGGTATACATAGAGTAGCCAGATGGTTATTCTTTGACATATGAGAAAGTCATGGTATGTAGATTGCATAAAGCTTTGTATGGATTAAAGCAGGCCCCCAGAGCATGGTATGAAAGGATTCATACATATCTGATGAAGATAGGCTTTGCAAGAACCAGTGATGATAATATTTATCTCAAGTTTGAAGGAGATGAAATACTAGTAAGTGAAGTATTTGTTGATGATATCATATTTGGAGGTAATGATGTCATGAGCAACAGTTTTGCAGATGAAATGAAAAATGAGTTTGAAATGTCTTTAGAAGGGGAAACAAAAAATTTCATAGGCTTGCAGATACAACAAATGAAGAATGGTATTTTCATTACTCAATCTAAGTATGTGAAAGAAGTTTTGAAGACTTTTGGCATGAGTGACTGTAAACCAGTTGGAACACCAATGGTTACAGGTTGTAAGTTATCCAAGGAAGATGAATCTAAGTCTGTTGATGAAAAGGAATACATATCATTGATTGGCAAATTACAAAATGTTGTTCACAACAAACCAGATATAGCCCATGCGGTTGGCATAGTTGCAAGATTCTAGAAGAATCCAAAGGAAGCACATCTGATAGCAACCAAGAGAATTTTTAGGTATTTGAAAGGTACTGTTGACTATGGATTATGGTATCCATATGGAGGAAAATTTACTTGAAGGTGTACACAAATGCTGATTGGGTAGGAAATGTTGATGAATGGAAAAGCATTACTAGTGGAGCATTCTTTCTAGGAGGAAGGCTTGTTTCATGGAGTAGTAAGAAGTAGAGTTGTACTTCACAATCTACTGCTAAAGCTGAGTATGTTGCAGCTTATATGAATTGCACATAGGCTATTTGGATGGGGCACATTTTGGAAGGTTTCAAGATGAGAATCTTAGAACCTATAAAGATTTTATGTGATAATACAAGTGCCATAAATATTTCTAAGAATCCGGTTTTGCACGCACGAACCAAGCACACTGAATTGAAGTATCATTTTTTGAGGGAAAAAGTCCAAAGTAAAGATGTTATCTTAGAGCATATTTCTACCAAGGAGTAGCTTGCAGATATCTTTACCAAACCTCTACCTAAAACTACATTTGAGTGTCTTAGAAGTCAACTAGGGGTTGTCCCTCTTCATGAAGTTAGTTGCGCATGATGCTGATTGCATCAGTCCTTGAATTGCTTGCAAAATCTTAGAAGGATTGATGAAGAAGTGGATGTATTCCACAAGGGGAGCATCAAGTTGTAGTATGTTGTTGATGCACAGTGAAAATTTGCAATTACATGTTTTACTTTCAATTTGGCATTGTTGTCAAAGGAGGAGAAGAATTATGTGATTGTGAGAAGAATTATGTGATTATGGCAAAGGGAAACCAATGACAAGATGAAGACAGACAAAGCATGGCGAATACTTGGTAATGTAAACCAGGATTCCTATTCACCATTCATAACAGCAATCAGAGGCATTGATATTTGTATTTCCATCAATGCCAAAGGGGGAGATTGTTGGCATTTTCATAAAGATTGCATTAATGATATGTTATGTTGTCATTGATGTCAATTGAACTGGTAATGGTATTTATGATATTGCTGATATTGTTTTTGTTGATATTTTCTTGTAACCGGTAGGAAGAGCTTTGAGGAAGATGTTGTAAACTAGTATATAAGTATGTGAGTTGAACTAGTAACCAGTGTATAAGGTTAAACCCTTTCTATGCAATGTAACCAGTAAACCCTACCAGTTATTTTTTGTTAAACCCTAACCGATTAAGTTTGCTGAAATGGTTATGTTGGTTTATTATCTGATGATGAGCGGTAATGATAGTGACACGTGTGTTCATTGTATGAAGATAAGTTTAGATAGTTTAGGCATGTTTTTTTGATTGTCTAGGGAATGAGAAAAGTAGATTGCATCTAATGCAAAGTGCATGATGAGTTACAAGTCCGATGAAGCAGTGATCATGGAGCAGTTGGAATTTTCTTGAAGAATGTGTATAGATTCTTATGTAAATCCAACAGTCACACTTGAACTCATTTGTTTGTAATCCCTATGAGAGAATTAGGTTTTTGTTGTGTTACCGACCTAATTAATTTGTATTTAAGGTCAATGAAGTTGTTTTGTAAAAGGTGTTGGCAAGAGTTGGTAGAAATCAATTGAGTGTGTGGCTGCCTAATCGGAGAATGGATCTGCAGTTTGTGTAAAGGCAGATTGAAGGTTAAAAGGATCCGATCAAGCAAATGTAGTGCTATTCAGACAGATCAAGAAAAACATGTTGTCTGCTGACAATTATAGCAGAATTTAAATCCCCTAACCGGGTAAGCTCTAACAAGCTTGGTTACTTCTTAAATCCTCTAACAAGGTGGTCCATTAGCTTGGATTCTTAAATCCTCTATTGAGGTTACTCCTAACAAGGTATTTTCTTTTTATCAAACAAGGTATTTTCTTTTTATCAAGGCATTTGTAAATCCCTTAACTGGGTGATTCCTAACAGGATCAGTTCTTAACAGGACTTATTGTAAAAGCTTTAACAAGCTTGGCTCCTAACAAGGCAAACTTCATAAGAGTTCAGATAGCTATCTTGTGAGTCTCATCTCACTGTGGTTTTTACCTATTTGGGTTTTCCACATATAAACATTTTGTGTCATGTGGTGAATGTTTTTGTCATTATGATCTTATTTGTTGATTTGATTAACTACTTAACTATTATGTTAAGACATGATAACTCGAAGCATTGAGAGATGGAGTGTGTTGATATATGATTAAGCATTTGGATGTTTGGAAGATTAAAGTTGTTTACTATTAAATTGCTATAACAGTTAACCGGTTGATGTTGAGTATTCTTATGAGTATTGATGTTGACAGTGATATTTTATTGATAAGTTTACTTTGTGTGATTGAGTTTGAGTTTGGGAAGTTTGTATCAATTTTTCAGTCTACTGATTCACCCCCCTCCCCTCCCTGCATCTCAGCAATCTACCAGATACTTATTCTTTCATCATACCATCAAGGAGAGGACAATATTTTTTCGTGTGCAACCAAATCAAGAAACTATTCTCAAAAATTGGGGTACTATGTCATATGGGGGGATGTAGACAGATGTGAATGGGATCTGAGCTTATGCTGAAATTCAAATACTCCCTAAAGTGGGAGCTTTCACTTGGCTTTCCATACAAGGTAAAGTTTTGATTGTTAAGAGGTTTATGAATAAGGGATTTTTAGGTCTTTTTAGATGTTCAATGTGCTTGAAACATAAAGAAACTCTGGATCATCTTTTTGTAAAGTGCAATATTGCACAAGAATGTTGGCAACACTTTTTGAGAAAAATGAATTACCGATCTCCACTACCAGCATCACTTAAGGATATTTTTGTGGTCAGGCTGCTTCTTAACAAAGGAGACATTTGGAAAGGACTTTGGTATGCTATTCCGGCTACCATTATTTGGAACATATGGTTAGAAAGAAATTGTCGAGTCTTTAACAACTCAAATTTGAACACTTATATTTTTCTTAATAAAATAGAGATTTCTATCAGTGAAAATATCAATGTAATAGTGCAAAACAAAGTATATTTCTAGTACACAACATAAGATGATAGTATCAATAGGAATTGGCCTTATCTTATACCTCCTGAAGTGGATATCTTAAAAAGAAAGGGTCTGCATGCTAATGCATGATGGGTGTTACCGCACAGTGGAAGATTAAAAATGAAATTTGATGGTGTCGCTCGAGGAAACCCGAGCCTATTAGGAGTAGGCTTTATAGTGAGGGATGACCTAGGGAATTTGGTTGGGGCAGGCTCAATTAAACTTCCTTCAAGAACCAACAACAACACAAAGTTTTCTGTACTTTGGTATGGGTTTCATTGGCACAGAGATAAAGGACTATCTAAATTGGACATTTAAGGGGACTCTCTGAATGTCATTAGAGTATTAATCTTCAGTGTTTCTGGATTAGATTGTGTATGAGTTTATTTTATCAACATTTCGGATCACACTCTGTGATCGAAATCCAGAAACACTGAAGATTAATATCTCATGTATTGTGGAAACTTGATGTCTACTATTGTCATTAGAGTAGCCAACTCCGAAAAGGCTCCCAGTTGGAAGGAAAAAATGTGGTTGGAAGCCATCCATAAGATCCTTAAAGATCTTCCTAAGTACACATTGAGACACATTTTCAAGGAATCTAATTAGGCGGGAGATCTTCTTTCTAATAAAGCAATTGATCAAAATGAGGAAAGGATTATCTCTAGTGAAGAGAGGAGGTGGCAAGATTTGGACAAAGTGTTGCTTAGGGAAAGCAAGAACACAATACTAATATGAACTAGAATTCATGTTTTGATGACAAAAGTCAATTTTTTTTTGGTAAGATTTAGGAACAATGAAATTATAGAAGGTTCCCCTCGAATTCCTATTTATTCATAGTCTCATAAGTCTAGAAAGAACTATGAGAAATGGTGAATGAATGGGTCTATATTCAAGGAGTTGAATGTTCGTGTGACAAGGATTCAATGGAGGCACAATTGGAAGATTTTTTTTCCTCGGGCAATGATGTTGAGAAGAATACGATCAAGGATATCCTTTGAGATGCAGTTTTGAAAGGTGGCCATGTTCATAATGTTGGCTTGCTTGAGAAATTCATCTATCTGGTGGCTAGAACCACATGCTCCCACGAAGCCACAAAAAAATCCATCAATAGGATGGTGGTCAAGCAACACAAAGGGAAGGCAATGGAAGCTCTTAAAAATATGAATTCGATTTCCTTTGAAGTCCTCATGGTTGATGCATTCAAAGTGGAGGATCTTCTTAAGAACGGGGACATTCATGCCACCATAATGGCTCTAAAGGAAGGTCTAGGAAGCAACAATATGGAAGTGTATGAATATATGATGACTGTAAATGGCCATATTTTTTTTAATGCACAAATTGAGAGAGCACGAGTAGTCACTGAAGCTATCAAGACTATTTTTTTCTCTCTTTGTGACTAGATGTAATCTTTTTCATGATCGATATAATGGTAGCTACCCCTAGGTAGCAGTTTGTTAAAAAAAGGAAATAAAACACAACTATTCACATATTAAATGTGAAGGGTGACATAATAATAATTTCACCCAAACTTATAAAATAGACATTTAATTTATAAATTAATATTAATAATATTTATTGATATTACCAAAATAAATCATTAATAATTGAAATTAAATAAAATAGAATTAAAGGAATAAAGCATAGTTACTAACATAGTTATCCACGAGACTACATAACCAAAATGGAGATTAAAACAAAGGTACAGAAATCAAGACAAGGGTCAAAACAAAGACATGAACTAGGGTTAGGTGTGGTAGGGCCTTAGTGTCACTGTCGATCAACCACCATTGGGAAAGGAGGCACACTCAAACCTATGAGACTAGGTGGAGTCAATGCCTAGTACCTGCACTACCGCACAACATCATCCAGGAGAAAACATGTATATATATATATGTAGACATATAAAAATGACAATATTCCTAAATGAATATTTTATGTTCATTTCTCTATTTAATTAAATCCAATTTAATTAAATTACTAGCATTCCTCTATTTAATTAAATAAATTACTCAATTAAATTCACTATACCATTTAATAGGATAAATTCATTTTTATTCAATTAAAGCCCCTATCCACTTTTTAATTAAATTCAAATTTAAAAATAAAATATCCTAAATTAAATAAATCTAATTTATTTAATTGCAACCAAATTGAATTAAATTCAATTAAAACCTATTTTCCCTCACCCACTTGCAAAATCCTAACCCTCTTTCTAACCTCTTCTAGATTCTTCTAAACCTAATTAATTAACCCAAACCCATCCATTATCCCTTTTCCCTAAATTTGAGGAGGTCACTTCTCAAATTTGGAGTAAAGTCTTCAAAATGCATTAAAGCCTTTATCCATTCAACAAGCTAACTTGTTGAATACCCCCAAATTTGGAAGGACTCTTACAAATTTGTCCCTAAAGTCTTCATAACCATTAATGGTTAACTCAACCCTCTTACATGGTTAAAGAATTTCCATAAACTCAACCTCCATCTAACCCAAGGGTCTCATCAAGCATTTATTGCTTTGACCATGGTTATCTTAAAACCTTTGCACAAGAATTTATCATTTGGGTAAAAGCTTTATCCAATGGGTAATCCTAACTTAACCTTAACCCTTAACCCCTAGGGTAACCATGACGTCTTCTCAAGCATTTAATGCTTTTTACATCTCCTCTCAACCAACCTTATGTTGACATTTGTCACCATTTCATTGGTGCCAATTGCAAACATGGATTCCCAACTTTCAAACTCAACCCTTGATTGTCTCTTTCAATCCTGGCCCTCCATTGCCCTATTTTGGCTATAAATAGAGCTCTCCATTCCTCCATTTTTCATATATCCAAGTCTTTAGCATCACACTTATACTCAAATCCAATCAAGCTTCCATATTTCATATATGCTCATCATTTAGCCTCTCTTTTAAAATAGGAATTAATCTAAATATGCAAATTTAGAGTATGTTCCTTATCATTTAGCTTAAATCATAAACTAATATAGTATGCTAGGATAGTCTTGTTTACTAACCTTGTCATCTTATAGCTAGTTTATTGCATTTGTAGCATTATGCATAGCTTAGGATGCATCTCATCTTAAAATCAATAAAAGCATCCCTTGTTCTTGCATTTGTCATCCCTAAACCATTTTTCTCAGTGATCTGAGACCAAAAACATTGGTTTGAGGGACCGTGCAAGATAGAGAACCATGGAACCATCCTTGGGAAGCTGAACCATACTTCATGACTCCATATCTTGCACCGAGAAGTCTTGTGGGTGTGTGAGCAAGGCTCTCTAGAGCTCCATTTTTCACATTTTGAGTTCTATCGACCGGCTCTTCTCGCATACATTTCTGGCACCCACCGTGGGGCATCACCCCATATATCAAATCAGTTTTTAAATTTAACCACTTTTGCAGGTCCGTGGGAAACAAGAATCAGTGTGTGGGAAACATTTCCTAGCGCATCTGGTCAACAGCCTAGCGCATCTGGTTTACTATTCAGTGCATTGAGTCCATCATCTAGCACGTGAAGTCTGTTTATTAGCGCATCATAATACTAACCTTTTCTTGTAGGTCTCAGCGTGGGAGAAAAATGGAGCAACGCTTCTGGAACACAGAGTAGCGCATACCGAAAATAGTATAGTGCATCTCTGGTTTCTTTTAGCGCATCACTGTTATTTTGTAGCACGTATAGTTTGTTTTGTAGCGTATCATAGACAGATAGAAATCAAAAAATTAAAATTTGTAATCGAGGGTAAAATTTAGACTTGTTGAAGTCCACCAGTCATCTAACATTTTTTGCTTGTTCTTTTGCAGGATTCTAACAATTTTGTTGCAAATAGGAGCTTAGTCTTAAGATTATTAAGATAGTTAGAATTTTCACTAACTTAGTTAAGTTAGTTTAAAAATTTGAACTTCTTTTATTCTTAAAATTGAACTCACTTTTTTGGGCTAAAAAGAACCACAAATCAGAAAATTTTCTTGGTTTCATAGGAAAAAAACTTTATTTTTGGGCTTTAAAAAGAACAATACAAACCTTCCTTTTTGCAAAAGTAGCTTTAAAAATAACCTCACCATCCTTTGGTGTATAAAAGGATTCATTTCAAATTTTTGCAAAGGAAAGAACCACACTTAAGACACTTTTGTTACAATCAAAAGAGGGAAGTTATTCCCCTTTTTGCCGGTTTCCTTTTGTTATCCAAAATCAAAGTTTTGTTTTGTTGACTCGATTCTTTTCCTAGATTAAATAATCATTGATTTGGGGAATAAAATAAACACCATTCTTTTTGGAGCAACATCTCCAAATAGAAATTAGCAAATCATTTGTCTTGAAAGCTAAGAAGAAAAATTGTTTGCCTTGTCTCAAAAGTGGAAGGTATATGCTCTCCCCTTAACTGGGTGATCAAAAAGCCAAACCACTCTTAAGCTTTCTATACTTCAAGCATTTTACAGCCTTTAGCAGGCCTACCTTCTCGAGGATTTGGAATCAAATCTTAAAGCCATTTATGGCCGGTGTGAAGGGAGCAACCTAAGCGGGGAACGACTTTGATGCCAAGTATTCCAACCCACTATAATCAAAAGTGGAAAGTGACGAAAGTCCTTTTTAACAGTTGCGCGCAACGATTAGCCTTCCCCCAGTATCCTAGAGATACGTAAAGCCTTTTTTCTAAAGGTTGGGAAGCCTCCTGAGGGAGTTTATGACTGACGACCGAACAGGAAGCTTGATTACGAACCATAGAAATAGAAACCTTGAGCCGAGTCAGTAACCAGACATTTATAACATCATAGTGCAAGGGTGGGGAAGAATCTGTCCCCAAGATCACTCACCATATATCTCCCAAGATAACTACTCAATTGTGAAGCAATTCACTTTGAGTTACTTTCTAGCAAAAGGCAAAAAAACGGGCGCCCTCTAGGGGGTGATACGGCTGTTTGAGTTGACGGAGTATCGAGACTAGTGGGCTATGATGTTATTTATGACCTTTGAAAAAAAAGTCTTCTTGAAGTGTTATTTGTATCTAAACCTGTTAAAACATTGGGGATTTGAACACATCCTCACAGAACATACACTTTTTGTTAGATTAGGCAGAATGGTTATCTTTTTTGTGATGTGCTTGCATTTACTACTTCAGAAAATCATCCATCACAACTGAAAAACTTACAACAAAAATCCCAAAATTTGTAAAAACCAACCAAAGGAAAATATCAGGGCAGTTTAGCACGTGAGAGCAACTTCTTAGCGCATGTGGTATATTTGTTAGCGCATCAAAACATCAAGTTAGCGCATCCAGTTAAAACAATAGCGTTTATCCAAAATTTCAAAACAGTGTTAAAGAGTTAGGGCATCTAGAAAACAGCCTAGCGCATTGAAGCATCAACTTAGCACGTAGGATTCAAACTTTAGCGCGTAGGGTTTAACAGTTAGCACGTGGCAGACCCATACTAGCGTGTAACTTTTTGAGCCAGACAGAAAACAAATTTTAACAAGCGAAAACTTTAGCACGTGGCAGGGGGCAGCTTAGTGTGGGTGGTCCTTTATTTAGCACGTGAAGTAAATTTGGTAGCGCATCTTGTCTCTGTTTTAGCGTGTGACCAAACCTAGGAAAACAGGGGGCAAAACATTGAGGAATTTTGAAAATTTAGAAAACATCTTTGGAAGCCTCTTTTCATTAGCATCATTTTTCATCAAAATAGAGTAGCAAAAACACAACTTTAAAAACTATTTCTTGAGCAAAATTTGTGTCAAACAAAGTTGTAAAAATCCAAAACTGATCACACAATAAAACATATCTATCCTATCAAAATCCGGAAACATCATCACAAGTAGCCAAAGGGGTCCTTTATCATCTCACGGATTTCATCTCAAAAACACTTGTTTAAAACCTCAGGTTGTCAAATCAAGTTTCCATATCGGGAAACTTTATCCATATCATTTGACACACTTTGTTGTGAAGGGGCATCTAAACCTTCACTTTGATAAAGTAGAACTTGAGTTTTCAAAACAAGATCAACTGAATCCAAAACAAATCAAAGGAAACCATTGATCACTTATGCATGACTAATCCCCATATTCTGAGAAGAAAGAATATTTATCGTAACACCACGTTGAAGAAACAACAACCAAGTTTTTCCAAATTTATCAAAAGAAACAAATTTTTATACATCAATCGTCAACTCTTCAAATCTCATCGAACATTCCTTCATCACGTTAAACTTTATATCCAAAACAAATCCAATGAATTTGACAAAGAGCCTTTGAAGACTAGGGCATATTGTCAAAAATCCACGTTTAATCAAATCATAAACCATGGAGGAAAGATCAATCCAGCATTCTTGCCCGATGAGTGCATCACTTACAACACAGCCTAACTTGAACCACCAACTCCCGAGCGACATATCGAAGAGGACTTTGTCCATTTCATCACAGAAAGTTTCTACTAAAATGCCTGTTACTTGCTCTCAAAACAAACAAAGCAAGGCACAAGCAGAATCCAGTATGAATCAAAGGTTATCAAATCCTTTTGAAGACCCACACCTAGAGGATACTGAAATTTCTGAAGAGCTTCTTCAGGTATGCCAAGAAAGTATTTAATTCCAAAAACTTGTAGAAAGGCTCATGGAAAATGACAAGGAAAAATACTTGCTCATGCTCACAAGCAAAGGACTCAAACTCCTTGAAGACCCTGATGCATATGTATTTAGAACGAGACCTCAACATTACAAATATCAAGAACGACAACGAGAAGGGGAAGCACGCGACCCTGAACAAGATATCCCCACGCAAAACATACCAGAACAACATACACCAAGACAAAACATCCTGGAGCAAAACATATTGTTCCATACACCGTTTCAACCAAGGATCAATATGAGGGAAGAAGTCTTCCCTCGGCAAAACAATACACCTTTGGTTGCCCTTACTCAACAAATGCAAGATATGCAACAAGGGACGACAGTGCAGTACTCCTTAAATGAAATCTGTCCTTATCCTTTTGACAAAAGATTGCACATGATCCCTTTTCCTCCAAACTCAGATGTACCTAAATTTGACAAATACGATGGAAAAAGTGATCCCCATGATCATGTCAGAGAATTATATACCATGAGTCTTGAATTTGCTCATGATGACACCTATCTAATGAGGTTGTTCCCAAGAAGCTTGGGAGGACAAACAATGGAATGGTTATCCAAAATTACACCGCCTGTCAGATCGTTTGATGAATTGGTTAAAAAATTCATAACACAATATTCCTATAACATTCAACATGCTATAACCATGCTAGATGTCTGCAACACCAAACAAAAGAATAATGAGACATTCATGATATTCCTTCAACGCTGGCGATGTATGGTTTCATGATATCCTCGAGAAATTCTTGAAAAAGAGAAAATGGAAATTTTCATCGACAACTTGAATGGTGAGATGAGTTACAGGCTCAAACTCCAATGCATACCATCATTCACTAAATTGATTGAAAATGACATTCAAGTAGAAGAGGCATGTGTCAAAAAGGGAATGCTCAAATTCTTCAAAGAAGGAACAAATTCATCAAACTACAATAACCAAAACAACAACAACTTAGAAAAGTCTCGATTCTAGACTTGAAACAAAAACGAAGGCAACAATGAATCGCATGATCCAAAATCTAAGCAACCAGTGCTCGCATTATCTAGAAATCCTCAAGCTACGAAAATTCCTAAAGGTGCTAATTCAATCGCTAACACATACGCACTTAATATCAATCAAGGTCAACCCAACGCAAACAACACCAACGATACTCAAAACAAAACCATGAATCAAGGACCTAATAACAATTCGTGCGACAACACTAACAATTTCCATAAACATGTCTTCACACCACTGGTAAAATCACTAGAATTAGTATTCAGAGAGCTCCTGGCAAACAAGATTCTCTCTTTGCCTGCAATCAGCAACTATGAACCCCAAATCAAACCACATTGGTGGAATGACTCACATTATTATGATTTTCATCGTAACAAAGGTCATCGGATGAATGATTGCATGAGATTGAAAAACATTGTTCAGGATACCATTGATCGAGGTGATTTAATGGTAGATGGTCTCAAAACAAATGGTGACCACGGAGCCTTTAAAAATCCTCTTCCAAACTACTACAAAGATGGAGCTTCAACCTCAAATGATACATGTGGATCTCATATCAACCACATCTATAATAACACCATCAATCACATATTAGCTGGAGACCATCATGTGAATGTCATAACAATCCGAGACTAGCATGATCATGAATCTATCAATGTAACGACCCGAGCTCAGAAATATGTCTTGAAGGGACATACATCGCCTACAACCACTACACCAAAAATCCAATATGATTTAGTCAGTCAACTACGCAAAACTCCTGCTCAAATATCTATACTAGAATTGCTGAAATTGTCGCCAAAACACAAAGACATATTGGAGCAAGCGCTATTGGAAACCAATGTACCTCAAGATCTGGATGCAAACAAATTTCAAGCCATGGTCACCCATATGACAGGGCCTCATAATCTCAACTTCTCAGAGCATGATAATACTTCCTTAAGTCATCCGCATAACACTCCCCTCCATATTGAAGTCATCATTTATAAACACCGAGTAAAAAGAGTATTGATAGATGGAGGAGATGGACTTAATATATGTACCTTAAAACTTATCCGTGCATTAGGCTTATCAAAGGAGTCTATTGATCCATGTAAAAAGATTACCATAAAGGCATATGATTATGAGGAAAGGTCATCTAAAGGAACCGTGATGTTACCCATTCAAGTTGGACCAGTGCAAAAGGATACTATGTCAGGTCCTAGACATAGACCTCACCTTCAATATTTTATTAGGTCGACCCTGGATACATGAAATGCAAGCAGTGCCTTCTATGTATCACTAGTGTGTCAAATTTCCTTACAATAGACAAGAGGTCTCTATATCTACTGATCACAATCCATTTCAACATTGTAATGTAATGGTGGCAGCCCAGGATAGTTTGGTTCCCCATAATAGGGAAAAACAGAGATCCTCAACATTAGATCTACAGAAGGCAAAGCCCGAATCATTAACTGGAGATTTCAAGTAGAAAATGCAAATCAAAGAACAAGGTATGGGAGAATACTCTTTGGAACCCATGTGTTTGGTCAAATTACCAACATCACTCGGATCTCATGGATTACCCACTCCATCAACACATTAGGTAACTCAGCCCATCACCAAATTTGATGGTACCTTCATCCAACTAGGCACTCTAGCACATGAATCAGAAGATAAGGACATTCTTAGTTGGTTATGCAAAGATGAGGAAGAAGATAACAGATCAGCCACTCTGGATATAGTTCTCCCAACACACCTATATGGAAAGGACTACTTAATCATCCAGCAAATGGGATATGACGGTAAAGGACCTATTGGAAAATGCAAAGAAGGAGTCACTGAACCCATAGATCTTCCTTCATAGCCAAGTAGAGACAAAACAAGATTGGATTGTAAACTCACTTTCCTATTAAGAAAGACACCACACATAACTCCAAAACCTCAATGGAAAGCAAAGAAGAAGTACAAAGAAGAATCCTGGTAGGAAGCACTATTTGGGTCAGCAGAAACAATCCGCAAGGCAAGTGAATGTCAAGAACAGAAGCAACATCAGGAAAAGCTTCTCAATCACAAGAAGGCCATATCTACAATAGTAGCTCATAATCAAACACCAAAATCTTAAAAACCAATAGAGTCATCTCCTGATACTGTTATTCCTCCCCAAGGAGGCACAGTCTATGAACAAATCTAGAAAGTAGAAGCAGGATCCGACATCGAATCAACAAAAACTATCAAATTGGTATCCATCATCAAAGATCTATTTTCACCATACAACATACCTGTTTACAACACTGATAGAATTTGGGATGATGCCTCAGAGACTTATTCCAATGAATATGAATGGGGTAGCTGCTCAAATGCTACTAGAGATATCACTGACAATACTGGTTCCATATCCCTTTCTCAAGAAGAGCATAACACAGAAGATAGACCTCTTGAATTTGGACCGCAGAATATCTATGACGCCAAGGAAAGCAAATAGAAACATTATGAACAAGTCTATATGGAAGATAATACCATCGAAGACCTCGATGAAATCCTTGACTTCTTTGAAATCAAGACCCATCACGATGAAACCTCTGTCTTGACACTTACAATAGCAGAACTTGATCCACCGAACGATTCCTTACCGCTTGTCTTTCCTGACCTCATTGACTGGGACAAACCCGAAATACATGATATACCAATTTTCCCAGACGATGAATCTATTATCCACTACTTATGTACCGTTAACCCGAAAACAAGCTCTACCAGTGAATGAAGTAACGATGTCTGCAAACCAGGGAGTGCCAAGTCTCTCAGTCACAAAAATGAACCAAATAAGGGATCTGATGCTGAAAACCAGTCAATGGCAGCTCTAGATCACAAAAAAGTAAAAATAAAGGACACATTTGAGGGTGAAAACCTTTTTAAGGCACCTAAAGATGGGCGACTTGACACTCTTCCTGAACACTTTCATGAGCAATCACCCATATTGATTGAGCCCACTGAATCAATCAACATTGGTAGCATAGAAGCAGCCAAAAACATACACCTGGCAGAATCTCTAACAGAGGAGGAAAGATCAACATTTATAATCTTTTTTAAAGAAAAGCAAATTAACTTTGCTTGGTCATATGTAGATATGCCCGGGATTGATCCACACATAATCATGCATCACTTGTCCATCTCTCCAAGAGTAAAGCGAGTCAAGCAAAAACTATGAAAGATGAATCCACAGGTAGCACTCATGGTCAAGGCTGAACTAAAGAAACTATTAGATGTCGGATTCATCCGACCCATCGACTATGCAGAATGGATCTCCAACATAGTACTAGTATCAAAACTAGATGGCAGTATCAGGATCTGCACTGATTTCAGAGATGTCAACAAAGCCTATCCAAAGGACGACTTTCCTCTACCCAGTATCGACATAATTGTGGACCTCACAACATGCCATGCAATTCTCTCACTAATGGACATTTTTTTAGGCTATAATCAAATAAAAATAGCCCCAAAGGATCAAGATAAAATAACATTCACCTGTCCTTGGGGAACGTACTATTGGAATGTTATGCCTTTTGGCTTAAAGAATGCAGAAGCTACTTATCAACAAGCAATGACAACAATCTTTCATGACATGATGCATACCTTCATGGAAGACTATGTGGATGATTTACTAGCTAAATCCTTCACCAGAGCAGAACACCTCAACATCTTAACAAATATCTTTGATCGATTGGAGAAATTCCAAGTCAGGCTCAACCCTAAGAAGTGTGTCTTCGGGGTTACATCAGGGAAGTTACTAGGCTACATCATCTCAGCTAAAGGTATTGAAGTGGATCCAACAAAGGTACAAGCCATTATGGAGATGCCACCACTAAAGAATATCAATCAACTCAGATCTCTACAAGGATGACTCCAATCAATCAGGAGATTCATTGCTCAACTAGCTGATAAAAGTCTACCATTCAATCATTTGCTCCATAAAAATGTACCTTTCAGATGGGAAGCCAAGTGTGTAGAATCTTTTTATCAAATCAAGCAGTATCTGATGAACCCACGAGTTCTCATACCACCAGTAGCAGGAAAGCCCCTTATTCTATATATTTCAACAACATATATATCATTGGGGGCACTGTTGGCACAAGAAGATCAACAAGGAAAGGAACGAGCCATATACTACATCAGCAGGACATTGAATGGCTATGAACTCAACTATACATTCATTGAGAAGGCTTGTCTAATAGTAGTCTTCACATCTCAAAAGTTCCGACATTATATGCTAGCACACACAATTAAGCTAGTGGCAAAAAATGATCCTCTCAAATATCTACTCAGCAAGGCAGGTCTTATCGGTCGGTTGGCTAAATGGGTCATGATTCTTAGTGAATTTGACATCCACTACACAGAATGAAGAGCTATCAAAGGGCAAGCAATTGTAGATCAACTAGCTGAAGCATCGCTAGTAGGAAAACAAACTATGGAGATTGAATTTCTAGACATGGATGTTCTTGCTATTTCTACCACACAATGGACCCTATACTTTGATGGATCCTACACACAACATGGTTCAGGTCCTGGCATTCTATTCATCACTCCTAAAGGGCATACTATACCAAGATCATATCGGTTTATGTTCCCATGCACAAATAATGTGGCTGAATATGAGGCATTGGTTATAGGCATCAAAATGGTCATAGAATGGAAAATCATAGAGTTAATGGTCTATTGAGATTCACAACTAGTCGTCATTCAAATCAGCAACGACTATTAGACAAAGGATGACAAGCTACTACCCTATAAGAGAATGGTGGATGACTTCAAACAGTATTTTGTACACATCACCTTCAAGCAAATACCAAGGTTGAACAATAAAGCAGTCGATGCCATGGATACTATCACTTCATTACTACAAATTCCAGAGCAACAGAGTCGTTACGAGTTCCTGGTAGAACAACTGTTCTCCCCAGCCTATGACCACTCCAAATCCCATGTTATCTATGCCTTAACTGGTTCAGACTCTCCTTTGTATGGACCAATATATGATTATCTAAAGAACAACATCCTACCTATTGACCAATCTTGTAACCAAAAATGTAATTTTATCCGACAAGCTACCCGTTATACCCTTACTGTTGATACTTTGTACCATTGAGGTCTAGATGGTACTCTTCTTCATTGCCTTGATCAGAATGAATCTGATTCCGCTTTACATGATCTTGATGAAGGTATTTGTGGCACACATTCAAGTGGGACTACTCTTGCTAAAAATATTCTAAGGATGGGATACTATTGGCCTACAATGGAGAAAGATTCTTACCACTTAGCCAAGAAGTATCCTAAGTGCCAAATCCATGGCAATCTGATACATGCACCAGCATAGGAACTGCATCCATTTACCACATCCTGGCCCTTTTGTTAGTCAGGACTAGACTTGGTCAACAAAATTCATCCTTCATCTTCAAATGGACACAAGTTCATTATAACTACAACAAAATACTTTACCAAGTGGATAGAAGCAGTTCCCATGACCACAGTAACTGGAAAACAAATTGCATCTTTTATCCTGAACTATCTGATCTGCAGATATGGTATTCCGAGTTCCATCATCACTGATAATGGATGACCATTCAAAAACCAAGATGTCTGAGAACTATGTGAACAATTCAAAATACAACATTAGTTCTCTACGCCATACTACCCCCAGGGGAATGGTCAAGCAAAAGCATACAACAAAATTATACTGAAAAATCCTCAAGAAAACAGTAAATGATGTAGGCAAAGATTGGCATATACAACTCAATCCAGCACTTTGGGCATATAGAACCAACATCCATACACCTACAAGAGCCACACCTTTCTCATTGGTCTATGGATCTGAAGCTATTTTACCATTGGAGGTAGAAATTCCATCTCTCAAAGTCTCTCTAAAAGACTTAATTCCAGATGAAGAGTATCGGGTCAGCTGATTGCAAGAACTAGAACTATTAAATGAAAGATGTCAGCATGCTTACAGTTATCTCAAAGCATATCAGAAATGCATGTGCAGAAGCTACAATCACAAGGTCATCCCTCGCAACTTCAAAGTTGGTGACCTAGTTCTTAAAGAAAATCCAAGAAATCAGCAAGATCGAGAAAAGAAAGGGAAATTTGAACCTAACTGGTTGGGTCCCTATATCATCATATCAGTCTATGGATCAGGTGCTTATCAACTTACAACTTCAGAAGGAGATGTGCTCGATGAACCAACTAACAACATTCATCTGAAGAAATACTACACTTGAGTAGTCTAATGCACGGAAAAAGCAGCAAAAACCAAAAAAAAAAAATCAAAAATCAAGAAAAAGCAAATAAAAAGGTACAATAAAAGCAACTGGTAAAAACCTATTAACAGGCACCATTGTGAAAGAACAACTCCTTCATCTATACCCCTGCAGTAGAGCACTATCGACCATTGCCCGACACTCAGCAAATATCTAGCAGGACATACTTAGCGTAGTCACTATCCTGGTTTATCCATATATCCTCTCACCACATTTTACCATGGCTTGGTAATCACTGTACATATTCACATCAAGAGGCACACTCAGCTAGGGGCAATAAATCGTCAAAACTTGCAACACGTTCAAGACATCAAAACTATTTGCAAAACTCAGAAAAATCACATCCAGCAACCAAAAACTTCACTCCATCACAGAGCAAAACATTGGATCGCTAAAACAAGAAACAAAATTATCAAGATGGATGATTTTCTGAAGTACTAAATGTTGCATTATTGCATAAATTCTTGACTATTTTTGCATTTGAATTTTTTAAATTATTGGATTCTCTACATTTTCTCACTAAATGCTTCAAAGCTAGAGATCATGGGAAAACTCCAATATTTTCTTAGTCTTCTGTCTGAGAGGCGATCACTTGTACTGTGTAAATACTTGTCTCTAGATGTTATACATCGAATATCACTGAAGACATGATTCCACTTTACGCATACAAATGGTTTAATCTTGTCTGTTTATATGCAATCCGCACTCTGGTCATCCTGGTTCAATTATACCTTGATGCTTGTGCTATCTTGCAAAATCAAACATCATGTAAATTTTTCTCAAGTCATTATGGTTCAATTATACCATTATGCTTGTATAAATTTTCAACATTTCCCAAACAAATCAAAGCTCAATGATGATACCTATATCGAAAGCAAATAACATATGGTTATATCGGGATGACAAATGCAGAATGAGGATGCTCCAAAAACAAATAGTTGCATATCATTTTACAAATAGTTGCATATCATTTTCCAAATAGTTGCATATCATTTTACAAATAGTTGCGTATCATTTTAAATCTTTCATTTAGTTGCACATTATCATCATTATCATACATCTCATTTTCAAGATACATCTCACATCACATCATTATCATTATCATACATCTCATTTAAAAGATACATCTCACATCATTATCGTTATCATTATCATACATCTCATTTTTAAAATACATCTAACATCATATCAAAACATACATTTACATCATGCATCATATCATCTATCTAAGCATTGCATCATCATAAAGTAAGGAAAGAACATGCATCTATAACACATCACATGATCAAAGAAAATGGTGTCATCTATATATATATATATATATATAAAATGATCCAAATATACAAAATCTATCATGTCTGTGCCTAGTACAAAACAATGATCTAAAAATACAATAGAGACATCATCTCTCAAGTATGACTATCTCCTGAGGGGGATGGTCTCGTAGCTGATGTCCCAGCCCCTGGATCTCCAGGAGGATCCTATCTTGAGGGCCCTATCATGCCTCTGCTCTCTAACTGTGACCCAATCTCTCAAGATCGACTCGATCTCGCCTACGTAAAGCTCTGCACTTTGCGCTCCCTGGGCACGACATCCTCATAATGGCATCGATAATACTCCGCCTCCCTCACTCTGGAGGACAACTCTCTCATGATGCCCCTCATCGAACCCCCTGCAACCGCTCTCTAAATGCTAGCTTCCAGCTCCTCAGTTTGACCGTGTCGTTCTATCTCTGTATCATGCTCTAGAGTCAGCTGGGTAATCTGACGTTGTTGTGTCAATAGCTATGCCTGCAGCTATTGTACTGTCAACTGCAATGTCCTGATCTGAGCGTCCTCCACATGTGTCGGGACTCGAACCTTTAGGGGCACCTGTTAAGGGTTACCGCCTACCCCTCTACCTGTCCTAGGTGCTGGTGGAGGTAACTCATTAGTCCTCCTCCTCTGTGTTGGCTGCCTCCACTCATCCATCCCTCCCACCACTGCCATCACCTCTCCCACTCTCCCCTCCTCCCCTACTCCAATTTCCAACCCTCCTCTCCCTTTGTCCATCACAGCTCGCTGAACTGCTCTCTCCACCCGACCTCCACCATCTCTACCCCTGTCTCCTCTCCTCCCCTGATATCCTCTCCTTCATTGTCCTCCTCGACCTCCATCATATCAATCATCACCATCTCCCCCGACCTCCTCCTCATTGTCATCAAAGGTAGGCCGCATCTCCTCAAGATCTGATATCCTAGCCATAGCACGAGCTGTGAACAAACCAACAAACTCATGGGTCATACCCGCATCTAGTATCTCGGGAGCATAGTCCCATATCTGACCCGCTAAGCTGGAGAACTCCTCTACAGCTACTCTGCTATCAATAGTAGGGCCCCAATCCGGTATGTCCTATCTCTGATAGGCATACAAGCAGGTCCCCTGTGGTATACCCTACTGCTGACCATACTGCCACAAAACCCTGCCCACCTGGAATCTCTCAATCACAAAGGGTGTCCGCCCTATCAAAAACTGACTCATGAACACAAAAGGCATCTCCAGCCCATCCTCTGCTTAGACCTCACAATCTGTATATGGTTGCTAGACTATCGTATCTATGCCATCCAGAAACCTCATCCAGTGCTCCAGTTTGGCCAGCTTACGCTAGACAACTAGACCCCTATAGCCATAAGCATATGCCCACCCAACAGGCCTGTCTCTATCCACCAGTGGCCTCACTATTGAAATGTGCTCCTAGCACCATACCTATAAAACTCCTGCCATGGGAAATCATACCCACACACTGTTTCATCATGAAAAATGCACCGTAGTGCCTTAGTCCCACCCTCCTCAGTCTGCTCGTACGACAATAAAGCACCTGCTACAGGAATCCACAAAATCCTATAACAGTCCTCTGGAGTGACTGTCATCTCACCAGTAGCAAAGTGAAAAGTGTACTATGCCATCTCTCGGCGAGCGTTGTAAGTAGACCCCGGTTCACAGTTAACCAAGGCATATCCAACAAAGATGATAAGCCACATCTCTCAATCACATCTAAGTCATCTTGTGCCAACCGTGGTATTAATGCCCAAGGTCTGGGGAACTGCTCCCACGACTGTACCACTCCCAATCACTCCTGTCCAAAAGCAAAACGAGTCCAATATCAGTTTTCACATCAAAACAAAGATATCAAAATAAAAATCACATCAAAAACATGAAACAATTTGCAAAATCTAATCAAGTTCCACATCATATCATTCCATATCAACTTGTAACACAACTCAAGTTTTCAAAAACCATATCAAAACTTGTAAAACAACTCAAGTCTCCACAACACATAAACTTGTAAAAGAAATCAAGTTTCCCACCCATATCAGCTTGTAAAACAACTCAAGTTTCCAACCCATATCAGCTTGTAAAACAACTCAAGTTTCCAACTCATATCAGCTTGTAACACAAATCGGGCTCCACACATATGAACTTGAAATAGTGCAAATCAAATCATGGTTCGCTCAAAACAACACATTAATATCTACATCAATAACTTGAACAATCGCAAATCAAACCAAGTTATATCAATACTCATATTGGACAAATTATCAAAAACATGACCAAAGACACAGCAAATGGAAAAAATCCATCTCCCAGGCAAAACTGACCTTTTCCAATGTAATTTTTTCACATTCAAAAATCACTAAATCTTATAAAACCCGATCCATGCACTAATTAAACTTGGCTATGCGCTAAACTATATCCATGCACTACCCTATTTTCTCCACCCGCTATTCTATCTACCCTATGCGCTAGACTAACTCTACGCGCTATCCTTTTTTCTCCATGCACCAGCCAATCTACCCTAAGCGCTAAAACCGACCCATGCGCTAACCTATCCCCTATTTGCACTACCTATTTAACCCTATGTGCTAGGTCTAACCTACGTGCTACATCCCCCTACCCATGCAACCCCCTGTGGACCCTATGCACTAGGTTTGACCTATACGCTACTTTTGTAACCTGATGCACTACCCTATGTTCATCATGCGCTAACCTATTCATTTTCAGATGCTACCCTATGCGCTACCTAATTTATCATATGCGCTAAACTAAGACTTTTATGTGCTAAAATGTTAAAACTGAATTTCAAAAATAAAAAACTGACCAAAAATGATCAAATTCAGAATCAAAAAGGGGTCAAAAGGGTTGACTTACCGATGGTCCATACGCGGCAAACCTCCGATGCCTCTGAACACGCTCAAATCAATGCGTAGAATAGGGAATAGGCATTTTGTCTTCTCTCCAAAAGTCTCTTTCTCCAAAGTCAACAAGCACAAATGAGACAAAATAATGCACTTTTCCCCTTTTATAGGGTAAAATGAAATTAGGGTTAGGGAAATGAGAATGTAATTTGCTCACGGTCTCCCGCATACCCTAAAACACGTCAATTATTGGGAGATGAATCAATTTCAATGTTTCACCTAGCCAAAATCTTGCACACCAAATGCAATTATCAAATCAAATCAATCTTTTCCAAAAAAAAATTGATTCATCTCCCGAGGGGGCATTATCACCATCATTTATCAAATCTGTGGCACAACATGAAAATTCATAAAAACGACATTGATCATAAAATTGCAATGACACATCATTTTCTTTGAAATAACATATGCACACACGTCACTTCAAAGAGGGGCAAAATGTAGACGTATAAAAATGACCATATTCCTAAATGAATATTTTATGTTCATTTCTCTATTTAATTAAATCCAATTTAATTAAATTACCAGCATTCCTTTATTTAATTAAGTAAATTACTCAATTAAATTCACTATACCATTTAATAGGATAAATTCATTTTTATTCAATTAAAGCCCCTATCCACTTTTTAATTAAATTCAAATTTAATTAAAATAAGTTATCCTAAATTAAATAAATCTAATTTATTTAATTGCAACCAAATTGAATTAAATTCAATTAAAACCTATTTTCCCTCACCCACTTGCAAAATCCTAACCCTCTTTCTAACCTCTTCCAGATTCTTCTAAACCTAATTAATTAACCCAAACCCATCCATTATCCCTTTTCCCTAAATTTGAGGAGGTCACTTCTCAAATTTGGAGTAAAGTCTTCAAAATGCATTAAAGCCTTTATCCATTCAACAAGCTAACTTGTTGAATACCCCCAAATTTGGAAGGACTCTTACAAATTTGTCCCCAAAGTCTTCATAACCATTAATGGTTAACTCAACCCTCTTACATGGTTAAAGAATTTCCATAAACTCAACCTCCATCTAACCCAAGGGTCTCATCAAGCATTTATTGCTTTGACCATGGTTATTCTTAAACCTTTGCACAAGAATTTATCCTTTGGGTAAAAGCTTTATCCAATGGGTAATCCTAACTTAACCTTAACCCTTAACCCCTAGGGTAACCATGAGGTCTTCTCAAGCATTTAATGCTTCTTACATCTACTCTCAACCTACCCTATGTTGACATTTGTCACCATTTCATTGGTGCCAATTGCAAACATGGATTCCCAACTTTCAAACTCAACCCTTGATTGTCTCTTTCAATCCTGGCCCTCCATTGCCCTATTTTGGCTATAAATAGAGCTCTCCATTCCTCCATTTTTCATATATCCAAGTCTTTAGCATCACACTTATACTCAAATCCAATCAAACTTCCATATTTCATATATGCTCATCATTTAGCCTCTCTTTTAAAATAAGAATTAATCTAAATATGCAAATTTAGAATATGTTCCTTATCATTTAGCTTAAATCATAAACTAATATAGTATGCTAGGATACTCTTGTTTACTAACCTTGCCATATTATAGCTAGTTTATTGCATTTGTAGCATCATGCATAGCTTAGGATGCATCTCATCTTAAAATCAATAAAAGCATCCCTCGTTCTTACATTTGTCATCCCTAAACCATTTTGCTCAGTAATCTGAGAGCAAAAACATTGGTTTGAGGGACCGTGCAAGATAGAGAACCATGGAACCATCCTTGGGAAGCTGAGCCATACTTCATGACTCCATAGCTTGCACTAAGAAGTCCTGTGGGTGTTTGAGCAAGGCTCCCTAGAGCTCCGTTTTTCACATTTTGAGTTCTATCAACCCGCTTTTCCCGCATACAATATATATTCATCATATCAACAGAGTCAGGTGAAAGAGAATTAAAACATCACATCCTTCTTCTGATGAGTGATGTGATATCATCCATTATACACTTGCAAACAATAAACATAAACATAGATATAGCATAATCGAACAACCATCATCCATATCCAATAAGACTTGCAAAATTAGGGTTAGCACAAGATATAACATCATAAATAGTAAACACAAACCATATCATCTAAGAAATGCATTATCACCATGTCCATCAAATAGTAAAACCTAAAATCATCTAGTAGCCCTAAATCTTGAACCATCATCATAAATACCATACTGTATCCATTGATATGCAAAATTATCTCAAAATAAGAAAGATAAAAGCATGAAACAAGAAGTATCAAGACATGAGAAGAGTCCATCAACATCTATCATAACCATCAAAGAGTATAATCATGGAGGGGCACTACATCCTCCCCCTAAGACTTGAATTACTCCTGGAAGTCGCAAGGCTGAGATGAAAATATGCACACACTAGTCTTGAAACTTTATTTGAGTGATACCAAAGTATACCTTTCCTTTAGGATAAAAACAAGAAACATAGCTAATCTCCTCCTTATAGGATTTATCAACAAGTAAAAACATCTAAGTCCAATCATTTTCTTAACTCAAAGTAAGATAGTAACAGCATGGGTTTCCCTTTATATTCTTCAATTATTCAAAATTAATGCACTACATAAGTGAACACAAGATACACCATTTTTTACTATCTACAATAAGCAGGATATAATTTTCAATAATAATCCCCATCACTAGGTTGGTATCCATTAAACATAAAACACAATAGCTCACACTTTTCAAGCATGACAACACTTTTTCAACATCTATATACATAGTAATGAGGTTAGATATACATTTTACATGACTTTTAACACATACACACTCCTCTATATTACCAAAAAATCCACAACACATATCTATATAAGTGAATTGTTTCTCAAAATAAGTTTCCCATATTTGGTTGCAATTAAGATATCATACAATATCCAAAATCCATATTCCATGATCATAAAAGAAAACAAGATTCATGGCATATAAAACATTTCAAGATCCACACCAAAAGTGCTAAGCACAAAGCACATCCTAGTCTCAACTATAGAGAAGGAGAGAATCTCAATACATGCAACAAACACTCAATGCATTCCTCACCCAGTAAATTATTCATAGGCATCCTTATTCAATAGTTATACATAAAACATACATAAGCATTCATAGGGAACCTGCAGTTCATTAATATTTAACTATAGCATATTATTCAAACTTATTTAATCCAAGAACGCTTATCTCTAACATTGCATATAATCTAGAAAATTACAAATGCATTTCATCTTCAAAAACATACTTCATTTCGTCAACTAACATTATTATTATCTATTTGCCCATCATGCCTAGTGCACTTCTCTGTGGTGTCCTTCCTTAGACTCACTATCAGAGGTTCAAAAATAAATACGATAGAAACAACAATTAACACATAACCAGGGCCCACAATACTAAACATTCAAAATGACCACCATAGAAATCAAAAGAGAAACCCAAATGGGGAAACTATCAAGTTGAATTTTAAATCTCGAAAAAATGGTAATATCAACAATAAATAAAATATGACAAGGGGCACAAAATAGATAGAAAGAAGAGTTTAGTGGCCAGTCTAGTAGCATAAGGGAATCCAAAAATTATGTTATCCCAACAACACTAGGTACAAATCACAAATAACTCAAGGAAAATCAACCAACACATATGAAACCACATAAAAAGGTGACTAATATCAGCCACACCAGAGGGAGTAACTGTTGCATAACACCCAAGGGAACAATGTCCTAAATGTGTTAGAGAATGTACACCAGATGCATTAGGCCATATTTATAGATATATTTTTAAATAAAATTCCATGCAGTAATAAAATCAATCATGGTTTTTATTTATTTACAACCATTTACCATCATTAATGCAATGCAATCCTTTTCCTTACACATGCGATTTTATGCAAGCATCCTTTATGTAAGAAGACATATGCAAAGGAGAGATATAGTGTCTCACACACACATCAAGAGTACACTCAATACAAAACAATGATAATTTATGATATCTTATTAATAAGATAATTACATCCACTAGATTGTGACTGTAGTGAAAAATAGATATCATATTCACAATTAATCACTTGTTGATATACCATTTATCACAATGCACAATAAATAACATGATGGGAATTAGAATGCCCTTCATGATGCCATAAGAAAATTCAATCATTTAAATACTCACACACATATCACATCATTAATTTTAAGAGAAAAATCTCATTAGTTTAATGATAAACAAAATTTAATATCAGATTTCAATAACAATGACTCCTATCATCTATGATAATTTTCCTAACGAATCACTAACCTATCAATTTTATTATATAATCATGGAACTAATTACCAAAACCTTACTTGTAACAATTTCATTTTCATTTACATGCAATGTCACGATAATTAAATTATGTTTACATTCTTACCAAACTCACCTCTTACTAACAATTAAATATGATCATTCAAAAACTTAATGTTTTCCACAACTCATGGAAAATTGTCAGTTTTTTACTTGTTATTACATCATTCACCTCATGATTAATCCATTCTACTAAATTTCATTAAGCAATAACATTTATTTTGAAATTAAAATAACATAAGTAGATAACACCATTTTTTATCCCATTCATTTGATCAAACACAACATTCCATCAAAATGTTGCAGATCTTTTATGAAGCTAAAGAATTTTATCTTTCCAAATCAAATAGGAACACAAAGGAATGATTTCAAATTTCCTATACATACTTTATGTGCAATGCACCAACTTTACCTATTTCAATACTATACTATAACATGATCAATTATATACCTAAACCACCTTTAGCATTTAAGTAAACACTAGAAATTACAAGGTAAAGGAAGAGCACATAGCATCATAATTACTTGCATCAATGAGGTTAGCACAATAAATGAATACACTTGATACACACATTATGATTCTCAGACAGAGAGAGAGAGAGAGAGAGAGCATATACATCTAAAACCTCCAAGGTCCTAATAAATTCTCCAAAACGTGTCCAAAAGGACAAGCATAAGTCAAGAAGAAACACCATAACACACCATACAAGACTAAGGGCAAAACCTTAACTAGAGATCCTAGTGTCTGCAACATGACCTTTGATACTAGATGTAACACCCCGCTAGAGATCCCCAGAGGAAAACACAACTAATTGACCAACCTCAAAGAGACGAACATATTTTTTCTAAAGAGATACATTAATTAATCAAACTATAATAATGAATAACATTATAATTAACATGACAACAACTTATGCAAGCACAAGTGGAAATAAATTAAAACAATAACACCTACATCCTCTAAGGTTCCCTAACATTGCTACAAGGCAACACTATAACACACTAAGGCATGAGAATAGAAGTTATTCTATCCATAACATAACATAATGCCTCAACATAAATATATGAAAATTAAATATAGCAATGATATCATAAATGAACTGAGTATCATGATTTCTCCTAGGAACTGGGTTCATTTTAAATCCCAAATCCAAATGTTCCTAAGATTACTTTCCACATGTAGCCATTGCAATCGAAATTAAATAAATGAAACTATATGCATGTAAAATATCATTTTATGTATTTCAACTAACATACACTCACTAAGAACCTAATCATTCATAAGGGATAGACGATACCAACACTGTACTTTCTAAACTCACAAAACAATTGTGCATAGTTAATATCATTACATTAAATTTACATTACATCATCCTCTCAAAGAGAGTGATTTTATTACATAATGAACATAAATGAAAATATATTCTAAGAACATGAAATAAAAAATTACATAAGAGATTAGTATTGCATCCCAAATCCAAAGCTTTTGCAACTGAAGAAGACATAGTCCATCCATGAAGTTCACAAACATAACACCAAAAATCCTAATGGAAGAAAGCATCAACCACCTAAATATGTGGAACCCAAAGGTCCACCCCCTGTGCTCCAGAGAATGACATAAGACTCTGCACCCTAGACATGCCACTAAGGATGATACTAGCACAAACATGGAAATTCAATGAACACAAGTATGCTACAATCATGAGGACTAGAAAAATACATAACACTGACTACTAGAGGCTTCCACACATCACCACATAGACTAGGGTACAAGGCTACAACTGGGTAAAAGTGTCATGACATGGCATCAACAAGAGTGATCCTAGAAATTGATCCTCTCCAAAATCTAGACCCCAACACTCATTTTACTACACATGTGGAATTGAAGAATCCTTCCATGGAGGCAAGGAAGTCGATCTGCCATACATGCCTTCCCAATCTCATCTTGAGTCTAAAAGAGAAGTCCAAGCCATGAGATCTCAACCTCTATCTATGTGAGCACACAAGGCATGAATGGGGCACCAATAATTATCTTATTAATGTGCGTGTTCTACCCACACCTTAGTTCATTTAATTTAATGGTATCACTTGATTAAAAAAACTTCCAATGAGTGATCCTGACAGCCACTTTCGGCACCAACACCCACTTGGAAGCCACTCCCCCCTAAATTAAACCTAGAAACCACTAACCTTGGGTACACCAAAATAATCACAACAACCTCATACACATCCAAGATACATATAATGATTCATGACAATCTATCTCATAAGTAAAGATCTCATAAATTAAGACAAGACTTCCATAATACCCCAATCAAAAAAAGGGTTAATTCCTGAATCCACTGGTTCATAACCATCAAAGCATGGGATTAGGTTCACATCACATATGTTCTATATCAAAATCTAAACCATAATTCACTTTCTAATCATAACATTCCTTTATCCAAATGCACTCAAGACACCTTCATGAATGCATAATCAACAAACCAAAATGCATGAATGTATAGAGCTGAAAGGAGAAACATGAATCCATTAAAAACAACTCATAAAGCCTCTATAAATTGCATGATAGAAGTTACAAACCCATGAACAATCCTTTGGACTAACTTGGACCAACACGGGTCTTGAAAACTGAATTGGAAGCCAAAATAGGGTTTCTATACTAAAAACCCTAAAGTGGTGCATTTACCACTTCTTTTGGAAATTTTGCACATTATTTTGGCACATTTGACACTTATTTTGGTGCATTTACAACTTGTTCAAGTGCATTTATAACAACAAGCATGACAGACGGATAGGGTTAACTTTGGGCTCAAAATTCGGCCATCAAACCAATCAAATTGCAAAAGTTGATAGAGACCCATTTGAGAGGGGTGAATCACCTTTCCAAAAATGCCCTTTTCAAATTATAAAGAAAAAATTTGAAACTCCAAGAGAAAAAATACCAGAAATAGTGTAGGAAAATACATCAAAAAAGACACCTACTACATCTAACTTTCAAATTTCAAACTACCAATACATGATTTTTATAGAATGGAATCAAAGCAATAAAAAAATAGAGTAAAAAATATTTTTATTTCCATAAATCATTTTAAAACATAAAGTTCAAATGGCTTGAGAATCCAAGCTAGAAAAGAAGAGAAAGGTCAAGAGAAAAAAGGTAGAATGATCTCCTGCATGAATGAACACTTGATGAATATAATTTCTGACCAATAAAGAAAGCAAACCAATCATGAAAACCATAGCAACAATATCCAATAAAATCCTCACAAAATCCCTTTCCCAATTCCTCCAAAATAACCACAAAAGGGGCTACAAATACCTCTCACAAATATTTTCCAAAAACTAATAATTCTCTTGCAAGTAATTCTCCCCTAAAACCATGTTATTTTGTGGACAAATACCATTCCCCAAAATGGGACTTGGTGTTTGTACGAGACACAACCAATCTCCACAAGCATTCAAAACTAAAGATTAAATTATATAAACCAAACTCATTAAATAATGAACCTATATTAAATAATATCCCATTCAGAATTATTTCATGCTAATATTTTTTATTTTTATTTTGATCAGTAAAAGGCTGAAGCTAGAGAAATTTTATTAATTAAAAATGATAATTCCAACTCCATTCAGTGTGGGAACTGGTAGGAAAGAATAGAGGGAAGAAAACCTACGGTCTAGCCAGATCCATTAATGGATCAGAAAACTAATGCTACAAAAAGCTAATAATAAAGAACAAGATACATGAATCCTTGGATAATTCACATCCAGGTTAATCTATTTGAAACAATACTTAAAGATCGTCCAAGATTTCCTATGTGTTGTGATTCGACCCTTCCCAGATAATGGTGTCCTCAATAATGATGACCAAACATGGCTCTAACCTGAATTCTTATCTTAGCAGATTTGGAACAAACCATTCCATTGTTCTGCGTAAGGACCTTATCAAATCTTACAACCAAGATCGATGTTAGAATGATTAAAATTATTACGTTTTATAAAAAATTGACAACAACTTGAAACATAACTGCTTATTTGATTATTAATGTCTACTTCCCTTAGAGGGTATTGAACCCTTAATCTTGTCGAGACAATACCTGCAAGAAACCCTTAGACCTACCATACAACAGATCACTACAAAAAATTGTTAGCCAATAAATAAACCCCCATCCATGATACCAAGCCTATACCAGAACAACCACTAAAGGTCAATAGCTTTAGAATTGAAAAGAACTAACTTAAAATCCAATATACTACCTAAATCTTTATCATAATCTGTCACCAGGAGGATCTAAAAATCACGTCACTCCTAGAAGACACACAGATGGATAAGAAAATCAAAGACAAAACCTTTGAAGAAGACTGATTAGACAATTACTTCTAGATAGTCAATCAATTTAAAACACTAAAAAGAATAAACATTGAGAATCCTTCCAACCTTCACAGATCTTATTCCGAAAAGTGAAACCAGGAGCGATCGTCCTTCTCAATTCAGTAAACCTTCCTTTCAGAAGACAAAAACATCTTTGCTTATGAAAAAATCATGCCAATAGAAGTGTGAATACAAGAAGATGACCATACACACACACACACACACACACATATATATATGTAAATATATATATATGTATATATATATGTATGTATATGTATATCTATATATGTATATATATATATATACATATATATATATATATACATATATATACATACATATATATATATACATATATATACATACATATATATACATATATATATATACATATATATATATAGATATATATATATATATACATACATATATACATATATACATATACATATATACATATATATACATATATGTATATATATATATGTATATATAAATTTATGTATATATATATATATAAGCATAAAATTAAGAGAAAAAAGAAGAGAGCAGAGCTTTATCATATCTAGCCAAGAGCTACAAGAGCTTCAGGATGAGCATACTCTTTCATAAAAAGGATCTAAAAATTATCTCACTCCTTACAGAGATACCTAATTTAAAATGCTAAAGAGAGATTTCAAAATGACGGGCTCCCACAAAATAGAGACAAGCACCGAAAGCAGGAAAGAAGACAAAGAGAATTAACAGAGAGAAACCTTCCATACACAAACACACACACACACACTCACACACACACATGTATATATATAAAGAAAAGCATGACATTAAGAGAGCAGTGCTTTATCAAAAAGAACTTCAGGAGGCTAAAATGACAAACATAACTAGCTAAACCCAGAAGCAGGAACCATTAAATTCTACAAAGATGAGACCTTATAGGGCAGAAATGAAAAAGGAAATCAGCGAGCTAAAGAGAGAAAATAATAACTAAAGCTAGAGCATATATTGACTAAGAATCCATAAGTCTTTACAATATAAGTCTAAAATAAGATGAAAGTTAGACTAAAAAACCTTGAGAGTCAAAAAGGTGGTGAAAGGGTAAACCCGAGACAAACACTGAGCTTTCAATCTGACATATCCTTTCCCGCTACTCTGATAGACAAAAAGGAACCAAAAACGTAAAAAGGGCCCTCCTACGGTAGGAGCCTCATCATTTCCTTCCCCACCCTTGAGGGTCCATGGTTCCCGAGCTATCTAGCTTTACTAAAGAGGGGGAGGCAGGAGAGGGAGGAATTGGCACCTCATCCGAGATCACTGTAATATTCTCAGCTTCGAGGTAAATAATAAACCATTTGTCGCATGGAGGCTTTTTAACCTGCAAGAGCCATAAAAGGAAGGAAAAATTCTTGCTCTTGATTGGGATATAAGCTTCAAAAGCCTGAGGATCCTCTATAGCCAGAATGGGATATAGTGGCACCAAATTATTCATCCTAATAAGGATATCATAATCTAGAGGCTTTGGAGTTGTAAGCTCTTCATCAATGGTGACCACCACCCTCTCTAATTCGCCCAACATTTCCTTCTTGAAGACCTTTTTGCAGAGTTTCATCACTTCATTTCTATCTTTCTCAAGATGCATAGCTATTGCTAAGAACATCGCTGTGATGTCTGGATTAGCTCTAGTCTGGTCCTCATTTAAAATATAATCCCTCCTCAAGGTTTTCATAACAACTCTGATAACCAGGGGATTCAGATGAACTAGAATGCCCTTCAATCTCTCCTCTTTGATTTCCCCTACAAAGGCCATCTGTCATTTGAGATGAACTAAATATAGTAGGAGCTTTAATGCTTCATGAAAAATAGTTCATCTTGTCATAGAGGAATACATAATACAGGTAGATGATCAATATCGAAGGGTCAGGATGCAAATGGAGCGATCTGAATGATCAAAGTAATAATTACCGCCACCTTAATGCATATAAGCAAAATATAATTTTGCCTTCAATCGCAGAAGGAGTATCACATCATCATTACTAGAGTATCGTCACATTGGTACTAATCAAGGGGAGTTGCTAACAAAGGACATCCGAAAAAGAAAAGCAACTCCCGCTAAAATAAGGCTAAAGCTTAAGATAAAATAGTCTATAATGTGACTAAAAGGCTAGAAAAGAAGATAAGGCGGACTCTAAAGGGACTCATAATATTTTATTCCTTTTAGTATACAATGTCTATACAAATATTAATACCTATATATCCATGCATATATATTTTAGTTGTAATGATATATATGAATGCATGTCTATATACATATGCATATTTCTATATACAACTGCATACTACAAGTCATAAAATCTTATAAGGCACGAGGTAGTAATCGGAGAAAGGGTTCCATAATTAACTTATAGATTGACCATCAGCTCCTGCATTAGGCAGTGCATCTACTCTAGAATTACCTTCTCTATAGATATGGTTGAAAGACAATTTCTTGATTATTTTTAGGAGACAAAGAGCTCTGGCCAAGAGAGCATTAAGCTTCCAATCGATAAGGGAGCCTTTTCTAAGGCCATTAATGATTATGGTTGAGTCTCCTTCAATAGCCAATTTGTGGATGCCTCTATTTTGGCATAGAAGAAGACCTTCAATGAGGGCTAAAATTTCAGCTCTATTGTTAGACGCAAGCCCTATGGGTTTAATTTCCCTAGCCAATTCCTTTCCTTCTTCGTCATGCAAACAACACCCAATACCTGCAGTTCCTGGATTACCACAAGATGATCCATTAAAGTTTAACTTAAACTAGCCCCTTTTAGGGGCTATCCACTTACAAGCATTCCTTAATTCTTGATTTTTGGAACTACCAATACCAACAAAGGGGGGGATCCTCAAGCCAAACCATCTCCCTCTCATCTTGGCATCCCAATAGGTCATTTCAGAGAGAGTGTTGGGGAATTTAGAGATTCTACTATTTAAAAGCTCTACTATTGAATCTTCTATTTAGATTACTAAGAGGGACCAATTCATCTTCTTATCCTTAAAGAGCCTCTGATTGCGTTTCTTCCAAAGTTCCTAGATAACCAGCAAAGGAGATAAGATCCACAACCCTCCATAAAGGGAGTTCTTAAAAAGGATTGGCCAAGCTTAAAACATTCCTAAGATGGAGTGAGGTAGGGTAGAGGACCATCCTAATTTATTGCACAACCATAGCCAACATTTAGATGCATAGTTGCAATTGAGAAGGATGTGATCTGTATCTTCATCCACCCCTTTACACAAAGGGCATCTACTTGGACCTTCGTAGCCCATGTTTTTAAACTTATCTACTGTGAGAATATTTCCCTAGAGGGCCAGCCAAGAGAAGACCCCAACCTTGGGCAGACACTTCTTGTTCCAACACAAGGCTATAGGGACCGAGGTGGTCGAAGAAAGCTGCTTCTTAAGGAGAGCATTATAACCATCTTTGGAGGAATATTCCCTCGATTTTGAACCATCCTAGATCAAAGAATCAGGCCCTAAATTGAAAGCAACCATCCTTTTCTCTAGAATATCCCGAAGCAGAGTTTTTTCCTTAGCCAGGTTATTAACCTGATTGAGGGATCTCCAAGACCAGCCCATAGCTAAGTCACCCTCTAAGGGCGAAATATAGTCCTTAACATACCTACCCCAAATTGATATAAGCATTGCTCTGGAAGACTCCAAATTAGCCTGATGCTGAACAATTGGAAAACCCCCCAAGAGTTTGACCAGAAGAGGGATTTATCACCCTTACCCAGATTCCAAGTCAGTTTGTCCAAGATGATATTCCTACAATCCATCACAAAGCTCCAAATATGGGAGCCTCTTAGCAGAGAGGGATCTCTGAAGAGGCTCAAATCATCTCTACCTTGAAGATACTTGTGAAAGAGGATTTGGGCCCATTTTAGATGAGGAGACTTAAACACTTTCCATACTAATTTAGCTCCTAATGCCCTATTTTGAACTTTAATATCCTTAAGTCCCATACCCCCTACAAACTTGGGCCTACATATCTTATCCCTGGACAACAGGGAGATACGTTTCTTTTCTTCCATCCCTTGCCAAAAGAAGGATCTAAGATGTCTATTTAATGCTTCCTTAATAGACTGAGGTATTCTAAAACATGATAACTGATAGATCAGAATGGTTGCTAGAACCGATTTAACCAATGTAGCTTTGCCCGCAAAGGATAGTCATCTACCTTTACAAGTTTCTATCCTGCTTTTGATCTTGTCGACTAATCCAGACCACAAATTAGAAGACCTTGAACCCTTATCCAAGGGCAGTCAAAGATATTTACAAGGGAGGCTACCTAGATTAAAATTCAAAATACCACATATGCTAGTTTGAACACTAGCTTGAGTATTAAAAAAGAAGACTGCAGACTTAGCCAAATTGATTTCCTGACCAGAGGCCTTAGAGTAAGAATCCAAGATAAGCTTGAAATCCTGGGCCTCACTAAGATTGCTACATCCATAGAGCATAGTGTCATCTACAAATTGCTAATGCGTTATAGGATCTAGGTTACTGGTAATTCTAATCCCTGACAACATACTAGCCTCCCTAGCTCTAGAGATCAATCTACCCAATGCTTCAGCCATAATAATAAAGAGAAAAGGGGAGAGGGGATCACCCTGCCTCAATTCTCTGAAAGAGATAAAAAAACCTTCTGAGGTACCATTGACCAAAATAGAGAATTTAGGCTTAGATATACATTCAAAAATTAGATTGATCCATGAAGCTAGAAAGCCAAAGGCTTCTAAGCATCTACATAGAAATCTCTAGTTCACCTTATCATAAGCTTTTTTGATATCTAATTTTAGGAGCATACTAGGGTTCCCATTTTTCTAGATCGAGTGGATAGCTTCTTGAACTATAATGACCCCATTGTAAATGGATCTCCCAGGGACAAAGCCCGTTTGTTCCTCACTGATCAACAAGAGGAGGAGTTTCTGAAGCCTATTAGCTAAAGTTTTGGTGAAAAGTTTATAAATAGTGTTGCAAAGGGTTATAGGTCAGAATTCATCAAAACACTCTGGTTTGTCATTTTTAGAGATAAGGTCCAGAAAAGTGTTGTTGATTTCCTTGAGGATGTTGCCTGAGTTTCTCATCCCTTCCAGAGATGTCATAACTTCATCACCATGAAAGGGCCAACATACTAGGAAGAAGCTAGTAGGAAAGCCATCCGACCCAGGGGATTTATCTAGGAACATCTACTTAAGAGCAGCTTCAACTTCTGCTAGAGAAAATTTGGCATTAAGAACATCAGAATGTTCCTTGTTCAAAATCCTGGGGATACTCTTGATAAACATGTCTTGGTCTAAGTTGTGCGGGCTCCGATCTGAGGTTAGGATAAGGGAAAATAATTCAACAACCTCTTTCACAATGGTAATAGGATTAACCACCTCAAAGCCATTACTGACCTTAATTCTCGAGATATGGTTTCTTACTCTTCTCATCCTTACACTATTGTGAGAAAATTTGGTATTCTTATTGCCCGCCTCCAACCAGGACTCTCTAGATTTTTGTTTCCAGAAGACTTCTTCTTTGGTGAGAATAGATTCATGGTTCACAATAAGTTTCTTCTTTTTGAGAAACAAAGACTCATCCATTTCATTAACTTCAGCCAGCTCAGCTTCCACCTAAGCTTTGTTATTGAAGATATTGTTGAAGCACTCCCTGTTCCATTGAATGAGATTTTGCTTGATAATTTTAAGTTTGTTAACAACCTTAAAAATCCCAGATCCTGAGATTATGACCCCATTCCATGTTGATATGTGACGACTGATCAACAAAGTATTGTACACTCAGCATGTATCCTCACAGGGGTCCAGGGCCGGGCTGGTCCCCAAGAACGCGGGCGGTAGCCCGCGGCGGGGGTTCGGGGGCGGCAACCCTCGAGGAAATTTTTTTGGATGTTTTTGTTGATGAAAATTGACATTGTAATAAAACCCTAAAAAAGCCAACTTTGTTTGGTGCCCTAAAAATGCATGTTATAAGCAGCTAGGATGCTTAAGGCATTTTGATGTTCATGTACTATTTTTGCTGGATAATAAGAAAGATTGGACGGCTGTGTATGGTTGACGTAACCCATTCTGGGTGAACCACATTAAATCTTTGTGTTATTTGTGTCCTGTTTTATTCCTTTATCCTTTGTATTTAAATCTACATATAATTGTTAGTTCATATTTGCTTCGGACCTACTTGAAACCCTAACAATTGGTATCAGCGTGAGGTTTTCTGTTAATTGGCAGGACCCTCAGATTTGAGTGGGAGTAATGGAGGATTCCAAATTCAAGGTCAAAAATTTTAACAGCCAGAATTATCAGTTATGGAAAATGTAGATGGAGGATTACCTGTATCAAAAGGATTTGTGGCGGCCATTGGAAGGAAAGACAAAGAAAGTGACCACAATGTCAGATGAAGAGTGGGGCATTTTAGATAGAAAGGCATTGGGTTCCATTCGATTGTGCCTTGCACCTTCTCTAGCATTCAATATAACAGAAGCAAAAATGACTGTAGATTTGATGGCGACATTGGCTAAGTTGTATGAGAAACCCTCGGCTTCAAATAAGGTATTTCTTATGAAGCATTTGTTTAATTTGAAAATGAGTGAGGGAGGATATGTAGCGGAGCACTTAAATGAATTTAATACAATTACCAGTCAATTGTCTTCGGTAAAAAATACCTTTGTAGAAGAGGTTAGGTCTATCTTGATTTTATGTTCTTTGCCAGAAAGCAAGAATAGCTTAGTTATGGTTGTAAGTAACTCTGTCTCTAGTAAAAATACTTTGATATTTGATGATATTTTTGGTGTTATCCTGAGTGAGGAAATGCGAAGGAAAAGCACAGGTGAGACTTCAACATCATCAAGTAGTGTTTTGAATGTGGAGAATAGAGGAAGATCAAAGGAAAAAGGAAAAGGCCTTGGGAATGAGAAGTCATGAGGGAAGTCAAAGAAAGGACGCTCTCAATCTAGAGGAAAGAAAGATTGTTGGTACTGTGGAAAGCCTGGTCATCTAAAGAAAGACTATTGGTCTCAAAAAAACAAAAAGGAGACAAAAATGAAAATGACAGTAAGAAAGCTAATATTGCAAGTAATACTTTACAAGATTCTTTAATCTTATGTTTGGATAATGTTAATCATTCATGGGTAATAGATTCTGGGGCTTCATTTCATGCTACACCCCATAGAAAATATTTTCTAGATTATGTTCAAGGTGATTTTAGACAAGTATATTTGGGTGATGATGAGCCCTATCAAATTTTTGGAAAAGGAAAGATAAAGATCAAGTTGTAGAATGGAAATGACTAGTTTCTGCAAGAGGTAAGACATGTTCCTAATTTAAGAAGAAAATTAATTTCTGCTGGGCAACTAGGTAGTGAAGGTTGCATAGTTACCTTCTCAGACAGTATCTGGAAGGTCACTAAAGGATCATTAGTAGTAGCTAAAGGTGCGAAGGTAGGCACATTATATCTGTGTACTGGTAACACTTACTCTACCTTAGCTGCTACAGATAAGGCTACTGCAAGGACATCAACAATAGATGTTGCAAGAACAGATTTGATAATGTAGCACCATAGGCTTGGGCACATGAGTGAGAAAGGGATGAAAATCCTTCACTCCAAAAATCTATTTCTAGGACTAAAGAAGATTGATTTAGAGTTTTGTGAAAACTATGTTTATGGTAAACAAAAAAGAGTCAAATTTCTCAAGGTTGGGAAAGAGAAGAAGAGTGAGAAGTTAGAGCTTGTGCATTTAGATGTATGGGGAGTGGCTCAGGTATCATCTCTTGGTGGCTCTTGTTATTATGTTATTTTATTGATGACTCAACTAGAAAAACATGGGTATATTTCCTAAAACAAAAATCAGATGTTTTTAAAACTTTTAAGAAATGGAAAGATTTGGTTGAGAATGAGATAGGAAAAAAGTTGAAGTGTCTTAGATTGGATAATGGAGGTGAGTATTGCAGCAAAAAATTTGAATATTACTACTCCTTAAATGGGATTCGAAAGCAGAAGATAGTTCCAGGAACTCCACAGGAAAATGGTGTGTCAAAGAGAATGAATAGGACTATCATGGAATGTGCGAGGAGCATGAGATTGCATGCTGGATTGCCCTTAGATTTTTGGGAAGATGTTGTACATATTACTTTCTATTTGATAAATAGAGGACCTTCAACCCCTTTGGATGGTGGTATTATAGAGGAGGCATGGACTGAAAAAAAGGTAAATTATTCCTTTCTGAAAACCTTTGGTTGTGAAGCTTTTGTCCATGTTGATAAAGAAAACAGAACCAAGCTTGATGCTAAATCTCAGAAATGTACCTTCATTGGATATGGGATAGATGAATATGGCTATCGGTTATGGGATTTTGAAAATAAGAAAATAATTAGAAGTAGAGATGTTATATTCAATGAGAAGGTCATGTATAAAGAACAAATGTAGGAAAAGAAGCATGAACTAGACAAACAAGAATATGTGGTGTTGGATGAGATTCCTAAAAATGAAATACCACAAGTACTTGATGCTCAGCAACAACAGATTGTTCCACAAACTCCTGCAAGTGTTAGACGTTCTACAAGGTTAAGTAGACCCCCTGAAAGATTTTCTCCTTCTTTGTATTCTATTTTATTAACTGATTCTGGTGAACCAGAAGAATATGAAGAAGCAATGCAGGTGGATGCCAAACAACAGTGGGAGCTAGGCATGAAAGAGGAGATGGACTCCTTGATGAAAAATAAGAATTGGGACTTAGTCCCTTTACCTGTAGAAAAAAGAGCTTTGCCTAACAAATTGGTTTATAGGCTGAAGGAGGAGGAAGGAGGTCAGAAAAGATATAAGGCCAGACTTGTGGTAAAAGGTTTTACACAGAAAAAGGGTATAGATTATGATGAAATATTTTCTCCAGTTGTAAAAATGACTTCAATTAGAACTGTACTTAGTCTTGTGGTTGTAGATGATTTACATCTTAAACAATTAGATGTCAAAACAACTTTTCTCCATGGAGATTTGGAGGAGGAAATTTATATGTTGCAACCACAGGGATATGAGGTCAAAGGTAAGGAGAACTTGGTGTGCAGGTTGAAGAAAAGTTTGTATAGCCTAAAGCAAGCACCTTGACAATGGTATTTAAAATTTGATAGTTTCATGGTTGAACAAGATTATCATAGATGTCATTCTGATCATTGTGTATATTTTAAGAGATTGGATAATGGCAGTTATATTATCCTATTGCTTTATGTTGATGACATGCTTGTTGTTGGGTCTAACATGCAACATATAAATGATCTTAAACAGAAATTAGCTAGTTCACTTGCTATGAAGGATTTGGGTGCAAGTAAGAAAATTCTCGGTATGAGGATTACATGGGACAGGAAAAATAGAACCTTGAATTTGTCCCAAAGTGAGTATATAAAGAAGGTGTTGAAAAGATTTAACATGCAGGATGCAAAAGCAGTTAGTACACCGTTGGCTAGTCATTTCAAATTGACTAAGGAGATGTGCCCAAAGGCACAGGAAGAGGTCAATAAATTGTCTAACATCCCGTATTCATCAGCTATTGGCAGTCTGATGTATGCAATGGTATGCACAAGGCCAGATATTGCACATGCAGTGGGAGTTGTGAGCAGGTTTATGAGTAATCCGGGTATGGAACATTGGAATGTTGTGGAATGGATTCTTTGGTATTTGAATGGACCTACTACAAAGGCATTATGTTTCAAAGGATCTAATGCTGCTCTGAGTGGATTTGTTGACTCTGATCAAGAAGGTGATATTGATTCACGGAGGAGTACCACAGGGTATGTTTTTACTATAGGGGAACTGCAGTCAGTTGGATTTCTAGGCTGCAAAAGGTTGTTGCATTTTCAACCACTGAAGCTGAGTATGTTGCTGCTACAGAAGCCAGCAAGGAGATGATTTGGTTACAATGTTTTCTGGAGGAATTGGGTCGGACACAGGAGGATTGCCCATTGTATACTGATAGCCAGAGTGCCATTCATCTTGCGAATAACTCTTCTTTTCATTCAAGGACAAAGCACATTCAGCTCAGGTACCACTTCATCCAGACTGTTTTGGAGGAGGGTCAGTTGCGGCTTGAGAAGATTCACACAAGTGAGAATCCTACCGATATGTTCAATAAGGCAGTTCCATAGGAGAAGCTGATTTCTTCATTAGTTTCTGTTGGTCTTATTGATTGATAATTGTGGAATTTATACCAATCAAGTCCAAGTGTTTTATCCAGCGGATGCTGCAAGTACAGTGGTGTCGTCTAGTATTAGTCTCCAAGTGGGAGATTGTTGATATGTGGTGATTGATCAACAAAGTACTATATACTCAACACATATCCTCACCGAGGAAATTTTTTTGGATGTTTTTGTTGATGAAAATCGACATTGTAATAAAACCCTAAAAAAGCCGACTTTGTTTGGTGCCCTAAAAATGCATGTTATAAGCGGTTGGGATGCTTAAGGCATTGTGATGTTGATGTACTATTTTTTGTTGGATAATAAGAAAGATTGGATGACTATGTATGGTGGACGTAACCCATTCTAGGTGAACCACATTAAATCTCTGTGTTATCTATGTCCTATTTTATTCCTTTATCCTTTGTATTTAAATCTGCATATAATTGTTAGTTCATATTTGCTTCGGATCTGCTTGAAACCCTAACATTCCACCATTCTTTTAGGAGCTCCAGGATATGATCATCTTTAAGCCACATATTTTGGAAATTAAAAGGACATCTCTTAGGGCTATATTCCCCTTGAAAAACTATTGAAATGGGAAAGTGGTCTGATCCTGAAAAAGGTAAAATTGAGGCTTCCAGGGTGAAGGGAAAGTTGATAAGACTTCCCAAAACAAAGAACCTGTCCATTTTCTTTGTAATGTTGCTAAATCCTAGCCTACGGTTATTCCAAGTAAAGGCATCCTTGACCATATTGATCTCTAACATACTACTCCTATGGATCCAATCAACAAAATCCAGAGAAGCCTTAACATCAATGCTTAAGCCTCCCTTCTTCTCATGATGATGCAAAATTGAATTAAAATCCCCTCCTATAACACATACCCGACTAAGGGAGTTCATGAAATTCTCAATTTCCTCCCAGACTATTTTTTTGTCATCATTAAGGATTGGCCCATACACCTTTACAATGATAAAGTCTAAATTGTTCTTGAGACAAGTTACTCTCCCACTCATCCAGTTAAGATTAGATACCTGGGGAGAAAATAGGATACTTCGAGGATCCTAGATGATAGATAGACCTCTGGAGGCCCCAATATCTGGGGTTCCTGAAATTTGCCTAAAGCCTAAATGATTGCCAAAGGAAACTAAGTCTACGTCTCCCAATTTAGTCTCTTGAAGCATGACTAATTCATCGTTAAAAGAGGATAGACAATGTTTGACTAACCTCTACTTGTTAGGGGCATTTAAGCCCCTAACATTCCATGAAATGATCTTCATGAGCCCTTGGGAAGGACCTTCCCCTTCCTAGCATAAAACATATCTGTGAGTTTAACCTGGCCTTCTGCAGAGCCATCATTAGCTCAAAGCTTTGATAGGGATTTCCTACCCCTCTTTTTGAAGAACTTAGCACAGTGCAAGGTAGATTTATCCATTGGACAAAGCTCAATACCTAAAGTTTTATTTTCCTTATTATTCAAATCTATAAAAAGTTCTTCTATATCCAAGACTATCGGGGGAGGGGAGGTGGCTATAATTTATTTACCTAACAGTTTGTTTTGAAGATCCAGCTCATCCTTGTCAATTATTTCATCAACATTTTATTCATGATTTCCTTAGTGAATGAATCACAAAGATAGTTAATAATGCAATTGACTTCATCCTCTTTGCGGGTAAAATCCTCATCCTGAACTGACTGGACTACCCTCTCCTTGTTAGTAGAGCAAGATTTCCTAAAGGGAGAGCCTATGGGGTTTTTGCAATCCTCCACTCTTATGGCCTGATAAGAGGGAAGAGGGAGATCATCCAATTCCGCACCCTCCTGCTTAGTAGATGCAGGTTGAGGATTTTCCTTAGAGATACGGGGAGTCCTCAGCTCAACAAATGCACCTGGAGAGTCTATCAGGGGCTTTGCCTAGAGGCTAGGGGAGGAAGGGGTCGCCCGGTCTTCCTGTCCCTTGTTAATGATAAATTCACCTTATTCAATAACCTCAACATCCTTAGGTTCCTCAAAATTCCTAGATGGCAAAGGGCTTTCCTCCACCACAAACCCTCCCTTTTCTAGATTGAAACTAATGTCGACCCCAGGGAGCCTACTGGATCTCAGTTGAGAAGGCAGAACTAGGGTCGATGTAGGGTCTAGGTCAAGAATCCCTTTAAAGAATTCCAGATAGATAAGGAAGGAAGATTCCCCTAATTTAATCTTAATAGGTTTTAAGGTTTTAATACTAATGTCCATATTAATTATCATCACACAATTCACATACTTCCTATATTTATCACTGATTTCTACAAATTTACCAATATGATTACCAATTTTCCTAATATTTTCAATGTCCATTAATTTGATTGGAAGATCAGGTATCAATATCAGTCTATCTATTACCACAAAAATCAAAACCTTTGAAAGTAGGAGGTTTACTTGTTAAGAATTCATCCTTATGTTTTGAATTACCACAATTTCTATATACAGAAAACCTTCGGATGGGATAGAAATACTTACTATCTAATTGAAAGACGATAAGAACCAATCTGCAAGAGCCTCCGATGAAATTCCGAGTCCGTGCCATCTCGCAAAAACTCTGAAGGCCTTGCAAGATTGTTGAATCCACTTTACCAGATTCTCATTAATCTCTAAAACATTAGCCATATCTAAGTTGGGATCCCTAATTGAACCCAATACCGTCATTGAGTGTTTAGGAGGCAACACCACAACATTGCCCTTAAAAGTAGTTCTAGGTGCGGATTGAGATTCTATCAACCTGCTAGGGCTTTTAATTTTGTTTCTTCTGTTATTTTCTGAAGAACAACAAGCTCAGGGATCTGGTTTTAAATAACCTTCCTCAAGATTGCACAACTGATTGAACCTATTGGAAGAAGTCGGCCTAGAATAACGTTGGCCAAGTTCCGTGTCGTTCTTAGTCCTTGGAGGGTTTGACATGGCTGCCCTGCGAGCCTTCCTAGGTTTCACCACTTGCCATTCTGACTTTTCTTGAGGCAGGGGAGCCCTAATCCCCAGGATGCCATGATTGAGCGCATATTTCATCCTATCAAAAAACCACTATTGGTGGAGAAGATTAGGCGATTTCCTTAGAGGAAATGAAAAAATCGCTCGATGCCTACTCTACCATTTTTGCCAATTTTCGCACATTTTCGCACAGTTTTTTACATATGGTTTTCAGCGTTTTCCTTTTATTGTTTTGCTTTTCATGCTAATAAATTGTTAATGCCATGAATAAAATATAATTTATTATTAATCAAATTATTTCTCCTGTAAAGTAGGAAGGAAAATGGGGAAAACAATTACGTTAAATAATCAATCCTACTTACTCAAAATACACACAAATAATATAAGGATAATATTATCATAATTTACATCTTATCTAATATAAATAACATTTAATTAATTAATTAAATAAATAAATATTAATAATATTTAACCTAATAACATAATAAATCCTAAATAAATTAAATAATTTAAAATAGAATAAAAGAAAATAAAACACGTCCAAGGGGTTGAGCTTAACTGGTTAAAACACTGGGTTCTCACTGTGGAGACCCAAGTTCAATTCTCAATAGGGACATCTGAAGTGAAATTCTAAGTTGTGACTCTTGGCCTTCCATAGGACGGGGAAGGTCTTGGGGTCAATCTAATAAAACATAATAATAATAATAATAATTCAAAGATATGTAATGGGGATGGGGCCCCCTACTTTGTCCCCACTGGTTCATAGCTCCAGTCAAAATCTATTTTGGCTTCGGCCAATTACCGATCAAAAAGAAAAAAGGAAATAAAACACAACTACTCACATATTAAATGCAAAGGGTGACATTAATATAATTGCACCCAAACTTATAAAATAGGCATTTAATTTATAAATTAATATTAATTTAATATTTATTGCTATTACCAAAATAAATAATTGATAATTCAAATTAAATAAAATATAATTAAAGGGATAAAGCACAATTACTTGCATATCTATCCACAAGACCACATAACCAAAATGGAGATAAAACCAAAGGTAAAGCAATCAAGAAAAGGGTCAAAACCAAGACACGAACTAGGGTTAGGTGTGGTAGGGCCTTAATGCCAACCTTCGATCAACTACCATTGGGAAATGATGCATGCTCAAACCTATGAGACTAGGTGGAGTCGGTGCCCAGTAACCACACTTTTCACAACATCATCCATTAACAAACATCTTTCTCTCTCTCTCTCTCTCTATATATATATATATATATATATATATATTCATTAGATTGACATAGTTAGGTGAAAGAGAATTATAACATCACATCCTTCCCATGATGAGTGATGTGATATCATCCCTTGCACACTTGTAAATAGTAAAACAAGCTGAACATAGATATAACATAATCAAATAACCATCATCCATATCCAATAAGACACACAAAATTAGGGTTAGCACAAGATATAATATCATAAATAGTAAAAATAAACCATATCATCTAAGAAATGCACTATCACCAATTCCATCAAATAGTAAACCCTAACATCATCTAGTAGCCCTAAATATAGAATCAACATCATAAATATTATATTGTGTCCATTGATACGCAGAAGTATCTCAAAATTAGAAAGAGAAAAGCATGAAACAAGAAGTATCAAGACATGAGAAGATTCCATCAACATCTATCAAAACCATCATAGAGTATAATTAGGGAGGGGCACTACACAATACCCATGTTAAAAATTTCATCTTTTTAAAAATCTTTTCTCTTTCCTCACCAAGATGCTACACAAATAGTCAATAACACAAAAATCATGGCCCTATAAACTCAAAAAAGTAGAAAAAGAAGAAACTTGAAATGACAGAAAATAAAATTTTACCTTTTGCATTCGCTAGGCAAATGCAAACAAATTTTGATGTATGCGAGACATATTCCTATTTATGCATGCTAAATTATTGCAAGTGCATGATAGATTACTTTATGTATGTGATAGACTCTTGCAAGTGCATGATAGATTGCTACAAATGTGTTAGAGATTTAAGCATATACGTTAAATATTTTTACATATGTATTACTTATTTCACAATTGCAGTACGCAAAACCTATAACCTACAAGATCCAAAAACTCATAAAACAGATCTAATTATAGTATGATTTCACGTTGGGTTCACTAAAATGTATGCATTGAACATTTGGTAAAATAGTAAGAGACTAAATGAGCAGCCACAAAATCAAATTAATTACTAAATTCTCAATCATAATCAATGAAGGAATATTAAAAACTCAACAAATAAATAATTTAATAGAAAATGAAATCCATGTTGAATCCTTGCAAGAGGTCTCCCTTCTCCCTTTTGTGATGTATGAACTTGGCTCTCAAAATCGCATCAATTTACTTGGCTAGGTGTTTGCACAAAATCTTGAAGACTGTGGTTATTGATGTATGAGAATCATTTTTTCCTTTATAGATTTCATGATATCATGGATGGTTCAGATTAAAAGATTAGAAAAATGATCAATGATTGAGATTAGTTGATAGGAATTGATGAAGAGTTAACTAACTCCATGATTGGTGTTGATTGATCAGTTAATTGAGATGACAAGTCTATTTAGACAAATGACTAGGTTGTTAAGTGAGGTGGATTGATTGACTCAATCAAAAAAAGGTGATTGTGAGTGGAACTCAAAGTCAGTGGTAGTTAATAGGAGGTAATAGTTAGCCATTTAAATAATAAATTTATTTAAACATGTGCATTAGGAGAAATAAATAAAATAATTTTAGTTATATTTAGAGGAAATTAACTTTTGATAAAGGTGGACAATTAAATAATTTTTTTTTCTATTAATGATAATATAGGGGAAACAAGTATCGAAAAAAATGATCAAATAGAGTAGCAGGCCGGAACAACCAATCACTAGCAGTAGCTACATAATATGCATTGCAAAAAACATAACAAGAGTGTATAGAGTATTATAGCATGAATATACATCATTATACAAAATGACCTGCTCATAGTTTGAAATCAGATAGTGACCTCATTGGACAATATCAGTCACATCTTCTACCCAAGTTGTCCATCCAAACTGCCCTTCCATCCAAATATGTTTTTTGTGAGAATGCTTTGTAAGTGGGATTGGTTCAGGGACCTCAACTGGAACACTTGGGACCACTACTACCAAGGGGAGTGTTGTGATGGGTCTACCCTACACCTTTCTCTCCTTCTCCAGCTCAATCATAAAGTTGGCTAGGCCAATCTCAAACTGGGATCTCTCCTCGGTAGTTCTTTTCTAGTGTATCCATGAGATATTTCCCACGTGAACATCTTTGTGTGCCCATCTCCTTGCATTCTTTCAAATTTTTTCTTTGAGATATTCATCACTAGAGTGATCTACCAAGAAACATTAAAAGTTATGAGTCTCCTAAGAGACTCTGTAAGCAGTCTTACAATACCATTAAAACCATCATTATTCCTAATTTTCCAAATCAACAATAGAATCTCAGAGGAGAGTACAAACCAAAAGACATTGACATATTTTGGAAGATCCGACACATAGCCTGTCACACTTTCCCAACTAAGGATATTACAGTTAATGTGAATACCAAAAATCCTCCACACTTCTTTAGAAAAAAAATAATCAAAGAAAATATGATTCATTGTCTCAGGGACCCTACAACATTTATAGAAATTGAGAGCACCATCACAACAATAAATAGGGAGCTTTTGTAGTAATAAACACCAAAGAGAGCATTTCTTCTTAGGCTCTATCGGACTATTCTACAACTGACCCAGGAGCCTTCCCCAAGTGGATCCATCATGGTTAGTATTTTAGCACTTATTCAAGTGTTAAAAAATCTCATCCTTATCAACCAGTTGGGTGTAGATATATTTAGCTTTAATATTGGAAAGAGGTGACCCATTGGGCCTCTTAAACTACACACATCTCATCAAATTATAGTCAAACTCCCTGGAGAGGTTGAGTGTAGAAATATCTTCTTTCAACATGGTGTATGTCATCCATTGGGAGTGGGGGATATTGAAATCCTCACAAAGTGTAGACCAAGAGATGAGGTGCCCATCCTTGATAATATCACTAAAGAATCTAATACCTTTAACAACCCAACTCCTAGATGAACACCCTTGAATAAGGGCAAGGGGCCTATCCTTATGAAACAAGTTCCACCAAATAGAGCGTTCCCCATATATTTTATAGTGTTTGCTAATAATACCATTATCATAGATGAGGAGCCTTACATATTCCCAAGCCTTCCAAATGGTCTTGAAAATCACTGATCCCCTAGGTTTGATAGCAAAGCACCTAGCAACCAGGTCATTCATGGGTAGGTGCCCCTAGGCTGGTCCCTGTTTAGGCACAAATTGTGCAATGTTGTGCCCGATAAGAACCTTCCATGGCTCCATCCCTTCCATAGCCTTGAAATTCCATTTAGTAGCTAGTGACATGCCTTGAAGCCTTAAATCCTTCAGGCCAAGCCCTCCTTTGGATTTTCTCATTGTACACCAACTCCATCTAACCACATGTATCTTCTTCTTCCCCTTGTCATCTAACCACAAAAAATCCCTAACCTGCTTCTGAATGTGATTCCATTGGTAATTGTTGAACAACCATGTAGAAGCATAATAGATATTGTATGAGGAAAAAAACTTATGATAAACTTGTACCCTCCCTGACAAAGAGAGATAGTTCTTATCCCATTTCCTGAGCTTTTTTATCAATCCTCTCTTTGATCCAGTGCCACATCTCCTTAAGGTTCGGGTTGATAGAAAAGGGGACACCCAAGTATTTGACCTATGACTCTAGACCACCCCACATTAGTGAGTATTTGATGAACCAAGGAGGGGGGTTAGAGTCCTAGCCAAGCATGATAGATTTAGATCGAGATATCTTACTCCCGAAAGCACCACAAAAAATATCCAATTTATCCATTAGGACCGAGAGCATATTCTCATCTAGTTTAGGCAGAATGGTAGTATCATCAACAAGCTGAACATTAGAAATCTCTTCCTGGTTGGGTAGGGTTAAACCTATAGCCCTATTAGATAAGGAGTTATCCCTCAGAAGATAATAAAGTGCATTTACTGCAATAACAAACATGGTGGGAGGTAACGAGCATCCCTGTCAAATGGACCTAGAGAGTCCAAACTTCTCTAATCTAAGCCCATTTGATTCTATATAGGCAATAACATCTGTGAAAAGAGTCTCAACCATTATACAAAAGGATCTAGAGAACCCCAACCCTTCTAACATCATGAATACAAATCTCCACTCAATCCTATCATATGCTTGTTGAAAGTTCGGTAGCACCATGACAAGTTGTTGATTAGATTCTCTTGCCCAATTCATGGCTTCCCAACAAGTTAGTAGATTTTCCAGGATGTATCTCCCTTTGATAAATCCAGTTTGGGTTTGAGTTACCACCTTGGGAAGAATATCCTCCAATCTTTTGGCAAGCAGTTTGGAAAGGATTTTGTATGAAACACTAAGAAGGGTGATCAACCTCCAATTTTTTTATCAAGGTTTTGTCTCCTTCTTTGGGGGGAAGCTTGATAAGTCCACTATTAATCTCCTCTCTCAGAGAAACTACATCTATAGCTTCCTTATATAATTTTAACAGATCTTCACCAATCCATTCCAGATTATTTTTGAATAATCCAACTGTAAGCCCATTCAGACTTGGAGCCCTATCATTATTAAGAGAAAATATTGCATTCTTGGTTTCCTTATTGAGACTATCAAAATCATCCTTACTCAACTTGTTAGGAATGATGGACTTGATACTAGCTCTTAAACAATCCTTATTGGGGTCACCATCCTCAAATTTGAATAAAGAAGAGTAGAACTGCACAAAAAACTTGAGCATATTATCTGGATCCTCAACAAATAAACCCCCTTCCCAAATACCCCTGATCTTCTCCTTAGCCTCCTTACTCTTCAAGAGGTGATAGAAAAAATTGTACCTTTATCCCCCTGGTCTACCCAGTTCATCCTTGCTTTGGTTTTGAGGCCTTGGATCCTGTAGTTCTGCAATATCCTTAGAGCATCCTTGTCTTTCCATAAAGCCTCCTGAGCAACATCACTACTCGGGTTGCCTTCAATTTCTAATTCAACAACAACAAGATTTTCATGCAAAGCTAACTTCAACCCTCCTAGAGTCCTTAGCTTTCTTCTTCCCCACTATTTGATATAGAACTCTCCAACTACAAACATTTTGATTGTACCTCTCTCTTTTAAACACCAGGGCCTTATTGCTAGCATTGAATAAATTAATAATAAGCACTGCTTGGTTGGCATCCTCATCCAAAAGAAGACTCGAATTTAAGTAGAAGTTACTCCTTCTAATATGGGCATCAAGGGAAGGGTTACCCAAGAAAATCACTGCTTGAATTGGGTGATGATCAAAGAGGGTATACGGAATAACCCTCACACTACTGCCAACCCTGTTCATCTTGAACTGCAACACCTCCTTATTAGCATAGAATATATCCAACCTACTATAGATCCTCTTATGTCCTTTCTAGAAATTGCATTAAGAGTACCAAATATCCTTAACCTCACCTTTCTTACTAGCCAGAGGGTCCTGCAATTTCAATTTGTTCATCATCCTATACCAATAGAATCTTTCACCCCCTTTCCACTTAAATTTGTTCCCTCCAAGCTTGTCAGAAGGCCTCTCAACCATGTTGAAGTCACCGTTGTATACACATAAAAATGACTATGAGCAATTAAATAAATATTTTATATTTATTTAATAATTATTCTTCTATTAAATAGTTAATTTGAAAAGATTAATTTATTTAATTCATTTCATGTCTTTCTATTAATTAATATTTTATTAATTAATTAGTCTATCCTATTCCTCTAAAATAATTAAATATCTAATATTTAATTATTCCTTTTAATCAAGTTAATTAAATATCTAATATTTATTTATCTCCTCCAATCAATTAAATATCCAATATTTAAGAGTTATTCTCCTATCCTATAGTCTCAAATATTAAATAATTTCCTAAATTATTTAATCTTTCTTTTCCAACTCACCTTCCATCTCCACTTCATCTTCCCTTTGCCAACTCATCCAACATGTGGCTAAGGAAATTAATATTTCTTAAATATTAATTCATTATTTATCTTCAACCACCAAATTTAATGAATATTGTGTACGTACACATATTTCATAACCATCTCCTATATTCTCTCCAACACCCCTACATCTTAGGATGGGCTTGAGTCCACTTGTCCTATCATGCCTAAATCTTCTCCAACCATCCCTAGATTTTCTCAGTCAGCAACCCAGTCAAGGTGAGATGAGTGACACTTGTCTTCTCCTTCCCCCTTTCTCTCAACCTTCACCTTTGCTCACAACCATCCAAATTTGCAGATCTGATCATGATCGTTGATCTGAGCCACATCATCTCATCCTCTCAAGGTCTATAAAATCAAGAGCTTCAGTTGAGAGAGTTAATCTTCAAGTTAGATTTCAAGAGACTTCAAGTGAATTTTCAAGCAAATCATTTGTAAAACTTATGCATCCGTGACTTTTAATCTTGAAGCAAATAGCAATTATCATTATAGCATAATCATTTTAGCATAATCATATAGCATTGCATATCACAACATTTGTTAACTATTAGCTATTAGACCATTCTTCATATGCCATCTTGGAAGCTATCAGTGCATTGTCTGAGAGCACACCATCTGCAACTAGGAACAGTGGAGTTAGGACACAATGAGACATAAATCATGAAGGCAATAATAGTATTTTTATTTCATATGCATTTCATGTAGTTTTATTGGTTGAGTTTAGATTTCCTATAGCATTTCCATTGGTATTTTGTGAAACTAACTTGTTGCAGGTGGCATTCCGAGGATGAAATTCAAGTCGACACATTCTGGCATCCACCGTGGGGCCCATGGACCTCGCATATACCTTTAAAAATCTTTCAAAAAGTAAAATTAATGCATTTGTAATGCAGATTCATGCATATGTGAATTCTGATAGCACTTTTGCTCATAGGTTAGCACATTTGCATCACAGGTTAGCACATATGCCATGCATGTTAGCACTTTTGTCTAAAAATTTGCACATTAGCATTGTCGGTTAGCGCTTTTGTCCTCTAGATTAGCACATTTATTAAAGAAATCATGCTTTTGTCTCTATAGAGTAGTGCTTTTGTAGTCCAGGTTAGTGCATATGCCATGCAGGTTAACGCTTTTGAGGAGAAAGATAGCACATATGTTAGAATAGCACTTTTGTCTCCAACTAACAAATTTTTCTTGCAGGCCCGAATGTCCAAGAAATTAGATTTTTCAAACTACTAACATGCATGTGCAGGATGGTGTTTAAGGCAAATTTATGCATTTCTTCATCTAGTTAATTAAAGGCCTTATTTTTGGAAGTAATATATCATGTCTTGTTCATTTAGTCTAACTAAGAGGATAAATTGACAACATGCAACTTGCATTTTTAGTAACTTCTCTAAAATAGTTGCACATAGACTTCTAAAAAGGCTAAAATAAACACCATGCTTGTTGGAGCAACATCTCCAAATATGACTTAGCTAACAATTGCTTTGAAAAGGTTTAAAAAAAAACTAATATTCCATGTCTCGAAAGTGGTAGGTATATGCTCTCCCCTTAATTGGGTGACCAAAAAGCCAAACCCACTCTTTTATGCTTTCTTTACTTTCAATCAATTAAATCCTTTAGAGGGCCTACCTTCCCGAGCTACCTTGAGGGGGCCAGTGAGAGGGGAACGACCTAAAGTGGAAACGAGCTAATACCGAGTCCTTCCAATCCACTATAAATAAATTATGTTTGTGATGAAAGTCCCAAACAACATGTGTTGATAAGTTCATACCGACACTATGTTTCCCCATAAACCCTATGGAGCATAACCTCTATAGGCTGGGAACCTTCTATATTTACAAAGCTGAAAGTGCCACATGTATGGCCACATGACCAGAAGCCTTTACTAAAAACCACTTGTACTAGCTACCAAAATCCTTCTAGTTGTTGGCATAGGAGGTCGGACCTCTGAAGCGGCTCACACACATACGATTCCTAGTAGAGATATAAAGTTTGCAATGGGGAGTTGTCATGGAAACTGTTTCTTGGCTGCCCCGAAGAAGTGAGTGTCAAGGGTGGAGCCAGTGGGGTCAAGCATCTAAATATCTACTTTGAATAGCATAGCCTCGGGGGAAACCCCGTGTGAGAATCAACAACTACTGTCTCAGCCTGCCATAAGATTTGTACTTGTTTGTGCATTTTGTTTATTAAACATTATGTCTTCTATGTCTGTAACATGTTCCAAATGGTAAAAAATTGAAGAATATTATCATCTATGAGTGAGCAAAAATCCAACAAATTGCTGAAAAAAATTGATCAAAAGGGTAATACAAAGGCTTTCCAACATTTGAAATACCAAATCAAATCAAGTGACCAAGAGTATATCATCCAACTATCTCAATGACAATGATACCTAGATAGGTATTCAAGTTAGTCAAGTCAAGTTTCCATATCAAGAGACTTTATCCATATCATTTGACATACTTTGTCATAGGGGCCTATCGAACAAACCCTCTATTCAACTTAGTGAGCTTGAGTATCCGAAATGAAGTATCCATCAAGTCAACAACATCAACCTATCTAAACTGAAACTTTGATTGCTCATGTGATCATCCCTTTTCACTTGAAAAAGAAGAAGCTTATTCAAAGGAAATGAGTCCTAGCCTAAATCAAGATCAAGATATCACGACTCTCCAATCTAATCCAATTTTTGATCAAGATCCTACCAAACAAGAATCTTATGATGATCCCCTAAAATTTTGGTATTCCATCCACGATGATCCCATTTTATCTCAAGAGAAGAGTCCCATTCAACATCCACCTCCTAAGAAAGATCATGATATCCCTTCCATCTCCTTCACTAATCTAATTCAAAATCAAGTGGAAAACACAAACTCAAATGATCTTACTCCAAGTCAAGATCAAGAAAAATCTTCATCCTCCAAACCCATTTTAGGTCCTTTCATTCCAAAGTCAAACTCTTCATCCTCCAAATCCATTTTAGGTCCTTTCATTCTGAAGTCAATCTCTTTATCCTCCAAATCCATTTTAGGTCCTTTCGTTCAAAATTCAAACTCTTCATCCTCCAAATCCATTTTAGGTCCTTTCATTCCAAAGTCAAACTCTCTATCCCTTCCATCCATCTTGGGTCCTTACTTCCCTCCATCCACCATTCCATCACCTCAAATGATCCATATGAAAGATCAACAAAGGCACACATCTTTGAACTTCTTTCAAACATCTATCTACACATCTTCTTAAAACTATTCTTCCATCATTTCCTTTATCTATATTGGGTTCTTATGTCCCAAAATTCAATTTTCGTCCATCTCTTCCTCACTTCTCAAGTTGTGTACCAACACTCATCTTGAATACATTTCCATCTATCCTCGTGCAAATCTTCAAACATTCTATCTATTATCCAACACCTCTTTTCTATCCTTCCATCCCTTTCATTCAATCCTTTGCATAAATCCATCATCTATGAAATAGGCATTTGTGTCACTTTGTCACATGCTTGCCCATGCTCGAATCTCATGTTCAATTCATTTCTGAGATATCTATTCATGATACACTTCAGAATCTGAGGTTATTCCTCTTCAACATTATCTTTTGGTTGGGATACACACTCAATCTAGAAAAGAGCCACTTATCATATCTTGTATCGACATCTTTTGATTACTACATCTCATACACTTAATCAATTGCTCTAAATCATTGTGATCTCTTAGTCGAAGACATGGCTAGTGAAAAATCTAAAATCTTTCTTCAGTGCCACTGTAATTATCAGACCCATTTAAGTTTCATTACTTACAAGCCATAATCAAAATAAGAAAAGAAAAAGACAATATCAAAAGATACAAAGCATGATCAGGAAAAGAAATATCTAAAAGAAAAAAAAATGAAATATCAAAAGCTTGGCTATGGGAAAATGCGAGTAACTACATTGGGGCTATGGATGCCTGGCTAGCAATGGAGAAATATTTGTGATATTACAACAATAACCTCATTGGAGCTATGGATTCTTTCTGGTAGAGAGGCTCTATCCAGGATGCTTTTGAAGTTAGGGTAACTCATGTAGCTAGCTATGTTGGATTCTTAAGATTACAATGATCATATGAGCTAGAATGAACCCAATTGCACACACATGGGTAATCAAAGACTAAGTACCTTGATCTAGTTTGGGATTCTTCTTCCCTTTTGAGTCTATTTCCTAGTTTCTAGATATGTTTGGTTGAATTTATTAGAGGTTCTAAGTGTGGGTTGGGTCTCTATCTTTGAAAAGTTCAGGAACACTTATTTAGGTGGTGCTAAATACTGTGACAATCTTACATATCACCTCTTTACAAATGGAGACCTCTATACTTAGGGTCAAAGTTTCATCCACTCTATTCTTCATACCACATCTCCCATTATCCTTCCTCCAATATCCATTACTCTATCTAAATTCATCCAGTGCTATCTATGATCTTGCTTCATGTTAATCTATACCATCTATCCTAACTATTCATTTCTTCCATCATCTATCACTATCTATGATCTTGTTTCTCCTATCCATATCCTATCTCCATCCATATCCCCTTTTCCATCCTTGATCTTGATCAAAACTAAGGACAAAAATATTTGTAAGAAGGTCTTGATGTGTCTCCTCACATGCTACTTTCATCTTTCTCCTATCCATTTCTACCTCAATGGTTTAGTCATGAATTCATCCATTCCTTGTCTTGCTATACATTGGAGCAACCAAATACATCTTCTTCTAATCCAAAAATGTCTCAAAAACTAAAAATAAAAAAAACATCAAAAAAAAAAATTGAAATCAAAGCATGAGTGCATGGCCCATCCATCAAATCAACAAACACGAAAATTCTCAAAGTCTACAATCAAACTGATCACATGTCTTGTTAATCAATTCATCACTCAAAATATATCAACATCAACATGTCTTATACAGGGATAGGTACACTCGAAACCAGACAGATCGGTCTTATATGGGTACTCACTCTTTGAAACCAGACATTCTTATCAATCATCAAACAAATCAAAACAATGACATAGTTCAGTATGACTGCTGGATTTTGTTTTGGGTAGTCTTATCTTTATCAATTGATGGCAGGACATGTTTCATCTCTCAAAAATAAAAATAAACATAAAACAGTGAACATTAGGAAAGACAAAAATCAAAATATGGAAAAAATGCAATAAATTTAGACAGTGAAAACCTAGTAAACAGGCACTATCTAAAAAGTGAGTTCCTCCATCTATGAGATCTCTTTGCGCACCTATCCACTCCATCCTATCACATCTATCACTTCCATCATATCCTAGCTTATCCATTCCATCTTTCGCATCCATTTCTTTGAACCATTTAGCAAGAAATATGCAGCTTACCAACAGTTATCAATCTTTGACATACTTGTCGTAGTCACTATCTTAGATCTTATCAGAATCAATCAATATGCATTTGTATCCCACCATGGTTTGGATCTTGATCAATTCATACATTCAAAATAATTTTTGTTTCCACTAGGGAAAAATCCTAATTCCTTGTGCTAAGGTGATCTTTCGAATCTTTGAAAATCCAAAACATTTGGAAAACTTAGAAAAACCAAAAATACCTAGAGTTTTTGAAACAGATAATGAGCAACAAAGCAATGGAAATCAAGGCATTTCATCAACAACTAAATCATGAAACTCAGAAACCAAAGAATCAACCAGCAAGTAATACAGGATTATTAAAGATCATTCATCAAGATGATTATATAAGTTAATGACCATAAGAACATGTGAATGACATGCAAGATTCAGTGTTTATATCTTGATTTTATTGTTAATCATGTATCTATGCAACTCAAGGATGTCCATGACTAGAGAAGCTATGAGTGGGCATGATTATTTTCTTTGATTGTTGTCTGTGGCTTATCTCTTACTACGGTATGTACTTGTCTCAGGATATGATTGGCAAAAGATCAAGGAGGACATTCCAAGTCATGCATGAAAGGGGATAATCCTTGTCTGTTCTGCAAGCAATACTCAGGTCAACTTGATCCGTTATATCAAGTTTCTTGTATTAACTTGCTATATCAAAATCCATGTAAGGAATACTCAGGTCATCTTGAATCATTATGTCAAGTTGCTTGTATTTTCTTACAACATTTTAAAGCTCAATGATGAAATCAAGCACTGTTACAAGATAGCATATGAAGAATGGCAGTACAATTTTTAGTTAGATGATTTTGGATTAGCTCATTATTATATGCATTATAAGCATTCATGGTCAATTACATTATAAGAATTTCATTTCATTAATAGATCAATGGTCATAAATAAAGATTGAGTATACTTGGACAAACAAAAACAATTTGCATTTAATCATTATAGGTGTATTCATTTTTTTAAGAAACATTTTCATCATCATCCATTTCATTTAGTTGCATTTTATCATTGCATTAGTTTGCATTCAATTAAGTGCATTTCATTCATCATGTAGTTATCATCATTATTATTTGCATTATCATTCCATTAACGATCATTTAGTTACATCTTTACACTTAGATTCATGAACATTACATATAAAATAAAAAAAAATTCATGTAGATCATTTGCATTTACATCATCATAAGCATTAAAGCAATCATTCATTTGCATTTTCATGTAGATCATTGCATTTGCATCATTTACATATCATTTAAAGTTAGTAATCATTTTCATTTTGCATCCAAGATCATCAAAATCAAAAATCAACAAAAGCATTTATCATTGCATCATCATATAAAGCATCATCATCAAATAGAATATATGCATCCATATAATCAAAGCATATAGATCATCATCAAATAGAGTATCATAATATAGATCATCATCATATAGAGTCCATGTCTGGATATAGATCATCATAAAAACAATAAAAGTCCAAGTATACAATGATATCAAATAAACAATACAAGTGCCTCCAAATCAAGTCACAACTGTCATGTACCACTACTACCTGACTCTATCCATCTCTATGGCTATGGGCGAGAAGATCCTCTAGATGGTGTCTCCCATGATCATCACTCCTCTGAGGAGGTCCCATGACCCCATCACTGCTAGTATCCATCAACACGGTGGTATGATAACTACTTGCTCTCTGGCTCTCTGCAACTACCTCCTCATATCGTTGTCACTAGTGGGAAGTCTCCTTCCCGGCCTGAACTAATGCTCTAATAGTGTCAGCTAAGAGAGTACCTGATCCAACCTGCTGAATATGATCAAGAAGGCCTTGAGTATCTTGTTGTCTCCTAACAACTCTATCCCTCTCAGCCATGAGAGTCTTCACCTATGCTCGAAGCTAATCAATCTGTGCTCTAAGACTATCAATGGTCTCCTACTCTGGCATATCATGCCCTAGTACATCCTGCTCTACCATATCATGCACTGGTGCATCTTGCTCTGGCAAATCCTGTTGTGGTGCATGAACCCCAATACCCTCCTCACCACCACTCTGTCCAACTGCTAGAATCTTTGTCTAAGTAGCTCTCACAATTTGTCATCTAATAAGGGGAACATGATCCTTTGGATCCTCATCATCTCCACCATGAGCTGGAATAACCCTAGGGTCTAGCTGAATCTGTCCAAAATCAATGCCTCTCCCACAACCCCCATATAGTCCAGTCACCCTGCCTCCTCCTTTCAATGGCAACCCCCTCAGTGATCTCATAGCTTCCCTACCATGCTCCCTCCCAATCCATCCAACATCCCTCCCACCAATAGGACGTGGTCTCCCAATCCCTCCAACCAGTCCAAACGGTCCTCCATGGACTCTCAATCGACCTCTCCTCCATCCAGGTCTCCTACCACCACCACCTCCATCCCCACCCTCATCTCCACCTCCCCCAGCCTCCTGAGCAGCTCTGAGCTCTCATCTCCATCTACATCTCCTCACACCCGGATCATCTGAATCATCATCCTCATCTTCTGAGCTGGGAGGAGGATTTGCTGGATCAGTAATATGAGGAAATGGATGAGCTAATATGTACTGAACATAATTTGCAGTAACCCTAGGATCAAGAATGTGCAATCTCATATCATAAGCCACTCTCGAAGTATCAAGAAACTCTGCACGAGCAATCTCAAATGACAAAGAAGGTCCCCAATCTTGTCTATCTCTGTACCGCCAAGCATATATCATCACACGAGTAGGCATAGGCTGGATGATACCAAACTGTCTAAGAATGCAACTAATCAACTGTCGCTCAATAATGTAAGGAGTCCAACCAATAAGATATCTACTCTGCATGATAAATGGTAATGTCTATGCATCATCCATCCATGGCTCACAATCAACATATCGTCTCCAAGTAATGCTATCCAATGAATCAAGCACCCAACGCCAATACTCCATCTTACCCAGCTTATGTTGAGTAAGGATACCTACATAAAAATACACATATGGCTGCCTCTCTCCATGAACTCAATGATGGATAGGCCGAGTAATAGCAATGTGCCCCCAACACCAGATTTGCAATAAAGTGCATCATGTAGACAAACTAGCACTCTCATCATACACCACCTAATGAAGATCATGATATAAATGTGCAAGCATGCAAACACCCCAAGCATATCGAGTATGATGTTGCATCATACTCAATAGAATCTCACCCCATCTAGCAACAAAACCTCGTGATCGCCTATCAGGATAAATAAATCCTCCAATCAAACCAACAAGAATCACAGGGAGAGTCTTGTAATACATCACCATATCCTCCCATCAGATCTCTCTTCTAGCGATGCTATCATCAACAAACATGGCTCTACAAGCCTCTGTCCCAACACGACCCTAAAAATCATACTGCACTAACTCGCCAATCACTGGGATGTGCAGAATCCTATACACATCCTCAAGTGTCACACTAACCTCACTAGTGGGCAAGTGGAAAGTGTTATACTCAGTGTGCCATCTCTTGGCTAACACCGTCAATAGTCCTCTATTATGTGTATCGGGTATATACAATAGATGGTGTAAACCACAGGCATCTATATGTCTAACCTCAACCTGTGTTAGATGTGGCACTAAATGATGTACTGTCGGTAATTTCTCTCGATACTGGAGAACATCAAGTTTCTCCTATTATCAAGAGAATTCAATCAATCATCAACTATCTATCTATCACATCAAAGTTATTGCTAATCTATCAAATCTATCAAATCAAACTGAAGAAACCTACGCTATCTATCTATCAAATCAAACTCAAGCAAACTTACGCTATCTATCTATCAAATCAAATTGAAACAAATTAAGCTATCAAATCATTTTAAAACCTATCAATCATGGTTTTCTATCAATCACTGAGTTCAATCAAAACTCTCCTAAGCTCTTACATCAGAAACTAAATCAGTTTCTTAGAGCTACTCAATCAAATCAATCAAATCAATCAATCAATCAATCAAGTCCCTATTCATCATACACGCGCATCAAACACATTAAATATAATCATCAAAGTGATTTTTAGCTTTTGCACTTATCAAAAACATCAATTTTGAGCAAAAGTGCTAAACTACAACATTTGCGCTATCCTATTGAGCAAAAGCGCTAAACAAAAGTAAATGCGCTATCTTTTTTATCAAATGCACTAACCCTAAGAATATATGCACAAAACAAAGCAAAAGTGCTAACTTTAGCTACAAAAGCACAAACAAATAAAGCAGAAGTGCTATCCTATGCATATGCGCTATCATACTTAACATATGCACTAACCCTAATTGCATATGTGCTAAATAAAAAATAAAAAGTGCTAACCTAATGCCGAAAAAATGAAAAAATTTAAAAACGCGCCTAAAAACATGACAAGTTGAAAACAAAGCTTGAGATAAGATACATACTGGATACCCATACTCAAGAGGTCGCTGATATCATCGAATATGCTCAAAATGATGGTTCTCCACAGGAATCACCATTTTGCCACCTCACCAAGAATATTTTCTTCATAAGCTGACAAGGATAACAATGAAATTAAAATTAGCCTTGGTTAATTTTATATTTACTATTTGAAGAGTAATTAATGCTACTCAATGAGGCAATTTAATTTGTTTTTACAAATTAATTTAATTGACATAATTTTTATCAATTATCATGAGATCAATCGTTCAAACCAAAGTTTTCAACAATTTCAAATCACTTGAGGGGGCACACAATTAGGATTTTCATCTTCATCGGGCGCATTATCGAGATTTCATTTAATCTTTGAAACAATGTTGTTTCGACATCATTTCAAAGAGGGGCAAAATGTATACACATAAAAATGGCTATGAGCAATTAAATAAATATTTTATATTTATTTAATAATTATTCTTCTATTAAATAGTTAATTTGAATAGATTAATTTATTTAATTCATTTCATGTCTTTCTATTAATTAATTCATCTATCCTATTCCTCTAAAATAATTAAATATCTAATATTTAATTATCTCCTCCAATCAATTAAATATCCAATATTTAATAATTATTCACCTATCCTATAATCTCAAATATTAAATAATTTCCTAAATTATTTAATCTTTCTTTTCCAACTCACCTTCCATCTCCACTTCATCTTCCCTTTGCCAACTCATCCAACATGTGGCTAAGGAAATTAATATTTTTTAAATATTAATTCATCATTTATCTTCAACAACCAAATTTAATGAATATTGTGTTTACACATATTTCATAACCATCTCCTATATTCTCTCCAACACCCCTACATCTTAGGAAGGACTTGAGTCCACTTGTCCTATCATGCCTAAATCTTCTCCAACCATCCCTAGATTTTCTTAGTCAGAAACCCAGTCAAGGTGAGATGAGTGACACTTGTCTTCTCCTTCCCCCTTTCTCTCAACCTTCACCTTTTCTCCTAGCCATCCAAATTTGCAGATCTGATCATGATCGTTGATCTGAGATACATCATCTCATCCTCTCAAGGTCTATAAAATCAAGAGCTTCAGTTGAGAGAGTTAATCTTCAAGTTAGACTTCAAGAGACTTCAAGTGCATTTTCAAGCAAATCATTTGTAAAACTTATGCATTTGTGACTTTTAATCTTGAAGCAAATAGCAATTATCATTATAGCATAATCATGTAGCTTTGCATATCATAGCATTTGTTAACTATAAGTTATCAGACTATTCTTCATATGTCATCTTGGAAGCTATCAATGCATTGTCTGAGAGCACACCATCTGCAACCAGGAACAGTGGAGTTAGGCCACAATGAGACATAAATCATGAAGGTAATATTAGTATTTTTATTTCATATGTATTTCATGTATTTTCATTGGTTGAGTTTGGATTTCCTGTAGCATTTCCATTGGTATTTTGTGAAACTAACTTGTTGTAGGTAGCATTCTGAGGATGAAATTCAAGTCGACACAACTGCCAATCATCCAACGAATCTCCTCCAACTGTGAGATCCATTTCCAAAGTTCAATCTTTTCTCTGTAGTCATTGGAATCATAGATAGATCCAATCCCAAATTCAACCTCCTTAACCTTCAACACCACCCACACCATCCTATTGGAAGGTGAAGATCCCCATCTCTTAATTGTGCTCCTCCATTTTTTTTTGATCCAGATGGCTGCTCCCCGTGCCTCTTAAGTGATTAGTGGTTAAGGAGATGTAATCCCTCTAGATACATTTTAAATTGATGTCTAGAGTAAACTACACATCTTTGATTTCTTGCATCCGTAGCACATCCACATCCCTGAATAATTTGAGAAATATCTTAACAATATATTTTCTATCAAGGGACTCGAGTCCTTTGACGTTTCAAGATACACAATTTAATTCCATCAATTTATGGGAGGTGTCCATTGGCATCCTAAATGACTTGTAGCTGTAGACATATAAAAATGACCATATTCCTAAATGAATATTTTATGTTCATTTCTCTATTTAATTAAATCCAATTTAATTAAATTACCCGTATTCCTCTATTTAATTAAGTAAATTACTCAATTAAATTCACTATACCCATTTAATAGAATAAATTCATTTTTATTCAATTAAAGCTCCTATCCACTTTTTAATTAAATTCAAATTTAATTAAAATAGTTATCCTAAATTAAATAAATCTAATTTATTTAATTGCAACCAAATTGAATTAAATTCAATTAAAACCCATTATCCCTTCATCCACTTGCAAAATCCTACACCTCCCACTTGCATCTTAACCTTCTTCCTAATTTCTTCTAGAATCCATCTAATCCTAATTAATTAACCCAAACCCATCCATTATCCCTTTTCCCTAAATTTGAGGAGGTCACTTCTCAAAATTGGAGTAAAGTCTTCTAAAGGCATTAAAGCCTTTATCCATTCAATAAGCTATCTCAACCCTCTTACATGAATAAAGAATTTCCCTAAACTCAACCTCCATGTATGCCAAGGATCTCATCAAGCATTTATTGCTTTGACCATGGTTATCCTTAATCCTTTGCACAAGAATTTATCCTTTGGATAAAAGCTTTATCCAATGGGTAATCTTAACTTAACCTTAACCCTTAACCCCTAGGGTAACCATGAGGTCTTCTCAAGCATTTAATACTTCTTACATCTCCTCTCAACCAACCTTATGTTGACAATTGTCACCATTTCATTGGTGCCAATTGCAAACATGGATTCCCAACTTTCAAACTCAACCCTTGATTGCCTCTTTCAATCCTGGCCATCCATTGCCCTATTTTTGCTATAAATAGAGCTCTCATCCCTCCATTTTCATAATCCAAGTCTTTAGCATCACACTTATACTAAAATCCATTTAGGCTTTCATATTTCATATATGCTCATCATTTAGCTTCTCATTTAAATAGGAATTAATCTAAATATGCAAATTTAGAGTATGTTTCTTATCATTTAGCTTAAATCATAGACTAATATAGCATGCTAGGATAGTCTTGTTACTAATCTTGTCATCTTATAAACTAGTTTATTGCATTTATAGAATCATGCATAGCTTAGGATGCATTTCATCTTAAAATCAATAAAAGCATCCCTCGTTCTTGCATTTGTCATCCCTAAACCATTTTGCTCAGTGATCTAAGAGCAAAAACATTGGTTTGAGGGACCATGCAAGATAGAGAACCATGGAACCAACCTTGGGAAGCTGAGCCATACTTCATGACTCCATAGCTTGCACCAAGAAGTCCTATGGGTGTGTGAGCAAGGCTCCCTAGAGCTTTGTTTTTCACATTTTGAGTTCTATCGACCTGCTTTTCCCGCATACATTTTTGGCCCCCACCGTGCGGCATCACCCCATCTATCAAATCAGTTTTTAAATTTAACTACTTTTGCAGGTCCGTGGGAAACAAGAATCAGCGCATGGGAAACATTCCCTAGCGCATCTGGTTAATAGCCTAGTGCATCCGGCTTACTGTTCATCACGTTGGGTCCATCATCTAGCGTGTAAAGTATTTTCCTTAGCGCATCATAATACTAATATTTTCCTATAGGTCTTAGTGCGGGAGAAAAATAGAGCAGTGCCTCCAGAACACAGAGTAGCGCATCTCTGATTTCTTTTAGTGCATCACTATTATTTGGTAGCACGTACAATTTGTTCTGTAGCACATCATAGACAGACAGAGATAAGAAAAATAAAATCTGTAACCGAGGATAAAAATTAGACTTGTTGAAGTCCACCAGTTATCTAACGTCTTTCACTTGTTATTTTGCAGGATTCTAACGATTTTGTTGCAGGTAGGAGCTTAGTCTTAAGGTTATTAAGATAGTTAGAGTTTTTACTAACTTAGTTAAGTTAGTTTAAAATTTGAACTTCTTTTTCTTAAAATTGAACTCATTTTATTTTTGGGCTATAAAAAGAACCACAAATCAGAAAATTTCTTACTTTCATAGGAGAAAAACTTTATTTTGGGCTTTAAAAGGGACAATACAAACTTTCCATTTTGCAAAAATAGCTTTAAAAAGAACCTCACCATCCTTTGGTGTATAAAAGGATTCATTTTAAATTTTTGTCGGTTTCCTTTTGTTGACCAAATCGAAGTTTTTCATTGTTGACTCGATTCTTTTCCTAGATTAAATAATCACTGATTTGGGGAAATAAAATAAACACCATGTTTTTTTTGGAGCAACATCTCCAAATAGAAGTTAGCAAATCATTGTCTTGAAGGCTAAAAAGAAAATTGTTTGCCTTGTCTCGAAAGTGGAAAGTACATGCTCTCCCCTTAACTGGGTGATCAAAAAGCCAAACCACTCTAAAAATCTTTCTGTACTTCAAGCATTATACAACCTTTAGCAGGCCTACCTTCCCAAGGAGTTGGAATCGACTCTTAAAGCCATTTATGGCCGGTGTGAAGGGAACGACCTAAGTGGGGAACGACTTTGATGCCAAGTATTCCAACCCACTATAATCAAAAGTGGAAAGTGACAAAAGTCCTTTACAATGGTTGCGCGCAACGATTAGCCTTCCCCCAGTATCCTTGAGATACGTAAAGCCTTTGTTCTAAAGGTTGGGAAGCCTCCTGAGGGAGTTTATCACTAACGGCTGAATAGGAAGCCTGATTACGAACCATAGAAATAGAAACCTTGAGCCGAGTTAGTAACCAGACATTTATAATATCATAGTGCACGGGTGGGGAAGAATCCACCCCCAAGATCACTCACCATATATCTCCCAAGATAACTACTCAATTGTGAAGCAATTCAATTTGAGTTAATTTCTAGCAAAAGGCAAAAAAATGGGCGCCCTCTAGGGGGTGATACGACTATTTGAGCTGACGGAGTATCGAGACTAGTGGGCTATGATGTTATTTATGACATTTGAATAAAGAGTCTTCTTGAAGTGTATTATTTGTATCCAAACTTGTTAAAACATTGGGGATTTGAACACATCCTCGCAGAACATACACTTTTTGTTAGATTAAGCAAAATAGTTGTCTCTTTGGTGCTATGCTTACATTTACTACTTCAGAAAATCATCCATTAAAACTGAAAAAATCATAACAAAAATCCAGAAATTGCCAAAAGACCAGCCAAAGGAAAATATCAGGGTAGTCTAGCGTGTGAGAGCAACTTCTTAGCACGTGTGGTACATTTGTTAGCGCATCAGGGCATTCAGTTAGCACTTCCAGTTAAAATAGTAGTGTTCTACGTAAAGTTTCAAAACAACATTAAACAGTCAGCGCATGAGAGTCAAACATTAGCACATAAGGTTTAACAATTAGCGCGTAGTAGGCCCATATTAGCGCATAGCTTTTTAAAGCAAAACAAAAAACAAATTTTAGTAGTCTAAACAATTAGCGAATGGCTGGGGGTAGCTTAGCGCGTGTGGTCTTTTATTTAGCGCGTGAAGAAATTTTAGTAGCGCATCTTGTCTCTGTTTTAGCGCGTGACCAAAACCAGAAAAACATGGGGCAAAACAGTGAGGAATTTTGAAAATTTAGAAAACATTTTTGGAAACCTCTTTCCATCAACATCATTTTTTGTCAAAATAGAGTAAAGAAAACAAAGCTTTAAAAAATTATTTCTCAAGAAAAATTTGTGTCAAACAAACGTTGTAAAAATCCAAAACTGGTTGCGTGATAAAACATATCTATCCTATCAAAATCCGGAAACATCATCGCAAGTAAAAAAAGGGTCCTTTATCATCTCACGGATTTTATCTCAAAAACACTTGTTTAAAACCTCAGGTTGTCAAATCAAGTTTCCATATCAAGAGACTTTATCCATATCATTTGACACGCTTTGTCATGAAGGGGCATCTAAACCTTCACTTTGATAAAGTAAAAATTGAGTTTTCAAAGCAAGATCAACTGAATCCAAAACAAATCGAAGGAAACCATTAATCTCTTATGCATGACTAATCCCCATATTTTGAGAAGAAAGAATATTTATCATAACACCACGTTGAAGAAACAACAACCAAGTTTTTCCAAATTTATCAAAAGAAACAAATTTTTATACATCAATTGTCAACTCTTCAAATCTCATCGAACATTCCTTCATCATGTTAAACTTTATATCCAAAACAAATCCAATGAATTTGACAAAGAGCCTTTAAAGACTAGGTCATATTGTCAAAAATCTGCATTTAATCAAATCATAAACCATGGAGGAAAGATCAATCCGGCATTCTTGCCCGATGAGTGCATCACTTACAACACACCCCGACTTGAACCACCAACTCTCGAACAACATATCGAAGAGGATTTTGTCCCCATCATCACAGAAAGTTTCTACTAAAATGCCTGTTACTTGCTCTCAAAACAAACAAAGCAAGGCACAAGCAGAGTTCAGTATGAATTGAAGGTTATCAAATCCTTTTGAAGGTCCACACCTAGAGGATACTGAAATTTCTGAAGAACTTCTTCAGGAATGCCAAGAAAGTGCTTCATTCCAAGAACTTGTAGAAAGGCTCATGGAAAATGACAAGGAAAAATACTTGCTCATGCTCACAAGAAAAGGAGTCAAACTCCCTGAAGACCTTGACGCAGATGTGTTTAGAATGAGACCTCAACATTACGAATATCAAGAATGACAATGGGAAGGGGAAGCACGTGACCCTGAACAAGATATCCCCGAGCAAAACATACCATTCCATACACCATTTCAACCTAGGATCAATGCAAGGGAAGAGCTCTTCCCTTGGCAAAACAATACACCTTTGGTTGCCCTTACTCAACAAATGCAAATGTTACAAAGACAAATGCAATACATGCAACAAGGGACGATAGTACGGTACTCATTAAATGAAATCTGTCCTTATCCCTTTGACAGAAGATTGCACATGATCCCTTTTCCTCCAAACTCAGACGTACCTAAATTTGAAAAATACGATGGAAAAAGTGATCCCCGTGATCATGTCAGAGAATTCTGTACCATGAGTCTTGAATTTGCTCATGATGACACCTATCTGATGAGATTATTCCCAAGAAGCTTGGGAGGACAAACAATGGAATGGTTATCCAAAATTACACTTCTTGTCAGATCATTTGATGAATTGGTTAACAAATTCATAACACAATATTCCTATAACATTCAACATGCTATAACCATGCTAGACGTCTGCAACACCAAACAGAAAAACAATGAAACATTTATGATATTCCTTCAACGTTGGCGATGTATGGTTTCACGATATCCTTGAGACATTCCTGAAAAAGAGAAAATGGAAAATTTCATCGACAATTTGAATGGTGAGATGAGTTACAGACTCAAAGTCCAATGCATACCATCTTTCGTTAAATTTATTGAAAATGGCATTCAAGTAGAAGAGGCATGTGTCAAAAAGGGAACGCTCAAATTCTTCAAAGAAGGAACAAATTCATCAAACTACAATAACCAAAACAACAACTACTTAGACAAGTCTTGATTCTGGACTCGAAACAAAAATGAAGGCAACAATGAATCGCGTGATCCAAAATCTAAGCAACCAGTGCTCGCATTATTCAGAAATCCTCAAGCTACGAAAGTTCCTAAAGGTGCTAACCCAAACGCTAACACATACACACCAAATACCAATCAAGGTCAACCCAACACAAACAACACCAATGATACTCAAAACAAAACCACAAATCAAGGACCTAATAACAATTCGCGCGACAACACTAACAATTTCCAAAAACGTGTCTTCACACCCCTGGGACAATCACTAGAATCAGCATTCAGAGAGCTCCTAACAAACAAGATTATCTCTTTTCCTACAATCAGCAACTACGAACCCCAAATCAAACCACCTTGGTGCAATGATTCATACTATTGTGATTTTCATCGCAACAAAGGTCATCGAATGAATGATTGCATGAGATTGAAAAACATTGTTCAAGATATGATTGATTGAGGTGATTTAACGGTAGATGGTCTCAAAACAAATGGTGACCATGGAGCCTTTAAAAATCCTCTTCCAAACTACAACAAAGATGGAGCTTCAACCTCAAACGATACACGTGGATCTCATATCAACCACATCTACAATAACACCATCAATCACATATCAGCTGAAGACCATCATGTGAATGTCATCACAATCCAAGACTAGCATGATCATGAATCTGTCAATGTAACAACCAGAGCTTAGAAATATGTCTTGAAGGGACATACATCACCTACAACCACTACACCAAAAATCCAATATGATTTAGTCAGCCAACTACGCAAAACTCCTGCTCAAATATCTATACTAGAATTGTTGAAACTGTCGCCAAAACACAAAGACATATTGGAACAAGTGCTATTGGAAACCAATGTACCTCAAGATCTGGATGTAGACATATTTCAAGCCATGGTCACTCATATGATAGGGCCTCATAATCTCACCTTCTCAGAGCATGATAATACTTCCTTAAGTCATCCACATAACACTCCCCTCCATATTGAAGTCATCATTTATAAACACCGAGTAAAAAGAGTATTGATAGATGGAGGAGCTGGGCTTAATATATGCACCTTAAAACTTATCTGTGCATTAGGCTTCTCTAAGGAGTCTATTGATCCACGTAAAAAGATTACCATAAAGGCATATGATGATGAGGAAAGGTCATCTAAAGGAACTGTGATGTTACCCATACAAGTTGGAGCAATGCAAAAGGATACTATGTGTCAGGTCTTAGACATAGACCTCACCTACAATATTTTATTAGGTCAACCCTGGATACATGAAATGCAAGCAGTGCCTTCTACGTATCACCAGTGTGTCAAATTTCCCTATAATGGACAAGAGGTCTCTATATTTGTTGATCACAATCCATTTCAACATTGTAATGCAATGGGGGCAGCCCAGGATAGTTTGGTTCACCATAATAGGGAAAAACAGAAATCCTCAACATCAGATCTATAGAAGGCAAAGCTCGAGTCATTACTTGGAGATTTCAAGCAGAAAATGCAAATCAAAGAACAAGGTATGGGAGAATACTCTTTGGAACTCATGTGTTTGGCCAACTTACCAACATCACCCAGATCTCATGGATTACACACAACATCAACGCATCAGGTAACTCAACCCGTCACCAAATTTGATGGTACCTTCATCCAGCTAGGCACTCTAGCACATGAATCAAAAGAGAAGGACATTCTTAGCTGGTTATACAAAGATGAGGAAGAAGATAACAGTGCAGCTGCTCTAGATATAGTTCTACCAACACACCTATATGGAAAGGGCTACTTAATCATGCAACAAATAGGATATGACGGTAAAGGACCTATTGGAAAACACAAAGAAGGAGTCATTGAACCCATAGATCTTCCTTCATAGCCCAGTAGAGACAAAATAGGATTGGGTTGTAAACTCACTTTCCTATTAAGAAATACATCACGCATAACTCCAAAACCTCAATGGAAAGCAAAGAAGAAGTACAAATAAGAATCCTGGCAGGAAGAACTATTTGAGTTAGCAGAAACAATCCGCAAGGCACGTGAACGTCAAGAACAGAAGCAGCATCAGGAAAAGCTCCTCATTCATACAAAGGCCATATCTACAGCAGTAGCTCATATTCAAACACCAATATCTCAAAAACAAATAGAATCATCTCCTAAAGGAGGCACAATCTATGAAAAAATACAAAAGGTAGAAGTAGGATCCAACACAGAATTAGCAAAAACTATAAAACTGGTATCCATCATCAAAGATTTATTTTCACCATACAACATACCTGTTTACAGCACTGATAAAATCTAGGATGATAACTCAGAGACTGATTCCAATGAATATGAATGGGGTAGCTTCTCAAATGCTACTGAAGATATCACTGACAATACTGGCTCCATATCCCTTTCTCAAGAAGAACATAACGTAGAAGATAGACTACTTGAATTTGGACCGCAGAATATCTACGATGCTAAGGAAAGTGAACAAAAACATTATGAACAAGTCTATACAGAAGATAATACTATCAAAGACCTCGATGAAGTCCTTGACTTCTTTAAAACCAAATCCAATCATGATGAAACCTCTATCTTGACGCTTACAGTAGCAGAACTCGATCCACCAAATGATTCCTTACTGCTTGTCTTTCCCGACCTCGTTGACTGGGACGAACCCGAAATACATGATATACCAATTTTCCTAGACGATGAGTCTATTATCCACTACCTTTGTACCGTTAACCCAGAAACAGGCTCTACCAATGAATGAAGTAATGATATCTGCAGACCAGGGAGTGCCAAGTCTATCAGTTGCAAAAATGAACCAAATAAAGGATCTGATGCTGAAAACCAGTCAATGGCAGCTCTAGATCACAAAAAAGTAAAAATAAAGGATGCATCTGAGGGTGAAAACCTTTTTAAGGCACCTAAGGATGGGAGACTTGACACTCTTCTTGAACATTTTCATGAGCGATCACCCATATTTATTGAGCCCACTCAATCAATCAACATTGGTACTACATAAGCAACCAAAAACATACACCTGGCAGAATCTCTGACAAAGGAGGAAAGATCGGCATTTCTCATCTTTTTTAAAGAAAAGCAAATTAACTTTGCTTGGTCATATGCAGATATGCCCGAAATTGATCCACACCTGATCATGCATCACTTGTCCATCTCTCTAGGAGTTAAGCCAGTCAAGCAAAAACTATGAAAGATGAATCCACATGTGGCACTCATGGTCAAGGCTGAACTGAAGAAACTATTAGATGTCGGATTCATCCGACTCATCGACTATGCAAAATGGATCTCCAACATAGTACCAGTATCAAAACCAGACGGCAGTATCAGGATCTGCATTGATTTCAAAGATGTCAACAAAGCCTATCCAAAGGACAACTTTCCTCTACCTAGTATAGACATAATTGTGGACCTCACAGTGGGCCATGCAATGCTCTCACTAATGGATGGTTTTTCAGGCTATAGTCAAATAAAAATAGCCCCAGAGGATCAAGATAAAATAGCATTCACCTATCCATGGGGAACATACTATTGGAACGTTATGCCTTTTGGCTTAAAGAATGCAGGAGCTACTTATCAAAGAGCAATGACAACAATATTTCATGACATGATGCATACCTTCATGGAAGACTATGTGGATGATTTACTAGCTAAATCCTTCACTAGAGCAGAACACCTCAACATCTTGACAAAGATCTTTGACAGATTGGAGAAATTCCACGTCAGGATCAACCCTAAGATGTGTGTCTTCGGGGTTACATCAGGTAATTTACTAGGCTACATCATCTCAACCAAAGGTATTGAAGTGGATCTAGCAAAGGTACAAGCCATTATGGAGATGCCACCACCAAAGAATATTAGTCAGCTCAGATCTCTACAAGGATGACTCCAATCAATCAGGCGATTCATTGCTCAACTAGCTGATAAAAGTCTACCATTCAATCATTTGCTCCATAAGAATCTACCTTTCAGATGGGAAGCCAAGTGTGCAAAATATTTTTATCCAATCAAACAGTATCTAATGAACCCACCAGTTCTAGTGCCACTGGTAGCAAGAAAGCCCCTTATTCTATATATTTCAACAACAGATATATCACTGGGGGCACTGTTGGCACAAGAAGATCAACAAGGAAAGGAACGAGCCATATACTACATCAGTAGGACATTGAATGGCTATGAACTCAACTATACATTCATTGAGAAGGCTTGTCTAATAGTAGTCTTCGCATCTCAAAAATTCTGACATTATATGCTAGCACACACAATTAAGCTAGTAGCAAAAATTGATCCTCTCAAATATCTACTCAGCAAGACAGCTCTTACCGGCCGGTTGGCTAAATGGGTCATGATTCTCAGTGAATTTGACATCCAATACATAGAATGAAAATCTATCAAAGGACAAGCAATTGCAGATCAACTAGCTGAAGCACCGCTACTAGGAAAACAAACTATGGAGATTGAATTTTTGGACAGGGACGTTCTTGCTATTTCTACCACACAATGGACGCTATACTTTGACGGATCCTACACACAACATGGTTCAGGTGTTGGCATTCTATTCATCACTCCTGAAGGGCATACTATACCAAGATCATATCGGCTTATGTTCCCATGCACAAATAATATGGTTGAATATGAGGCATTGGTTATAGGCATCAAAATGGCCGTAGAATGGAAAATAATAGAGTTAATGGTCTATGGAGATTCACAACTAGTCATCAATCATATCAACAACGACTATCAGATAAAGGATGACAAGCTACTACCCTACAAGCGAATGGTGGATGACTTCAAACATTATTTTGTACACATCACCTTCGAGCAAATACCAAGGTTGAACAACAAAGCAGCCAATGCCATGGCTACTATCGCTTCATTACTACAAATTCCAGAGCAACATAGTCGTTATGAGTTTCTGGTAGAGCAGCTGTTCTCCCCATCCTATGACCACTCTAAATCCCATGTTGTCTATGCCTTAACCGGTTCAGATTCTCCTTTGTATGGACCGATATATGATTATCTAAAGAACAACATCCTACCCATTGGCCAATCTCGTAACCAAAAACATAATTTTATCTGACAAACTACCTGTTATACTCTTACTGTTGATACTTTGTACCATCGAGGTCTAGATGGTACTCTTCTTCATTGCCTTGATCGGAATGAATTTGCTTTCGCTTTACACGAGCTTCACGAAGGTATTTGTGGCACACATTCAAGTGGGACTACTCTTGCTAAAAAGCTTCTAAGGATGGGATACTACTGGCCTACAATAGAGAAATATTCTTACCACTTCACCAAGAAGTGTCCTAAGTGCCAGATCCATGGCAATCTGATACATGCACTAGCACAGGAACTGCAGCCATTTACAACATCCTGGCCCTTTTGTCAGTGGGGACTAGACTTGGTTGGAAAAATTCACACTTCATCTTCAAATGGACACAAGTTCATTATAACTGCAATAGAATACTTTACCAAGTGGATAGAAGCAGTCCCCATGACCACAGTAACTGGAAAACAAATTTCATCTTTTATCCTGAACTATCTAATTTGGAGATATGGTATTCCAAGTTCCATCATCATCGCCAATTGATGACCATTCAAAAACCAAGATGTCCAAGAACTATGTGAACAATTCAAAATACAACATCGGTTCTGTACGCCATACTACCCCCAGGGAAATGGTCAAGCAGAAGCATCAAATAAAATAATACTGAAAATCCTAAAGAAAACAGTAAATGATGTAGGCAAAGATTGGCATATACAACTCAATCCAGCACTTTGGGCATATAGAACTGGCATCCGTACACCTACAAGAGCCACACCTTTCTCATTGGTGTATAGATCCGAAGCTATTTTACCGCTGGAGGTAGAAATTCTATCTCTCAGAGTCTCTCTAAAAGGCTTAATTCCAGATGAAGAGTATCGAGTCAACCGACTGCAAGAATTGGAACTATTAGATGAAAGACATCAGCATGCTTACACTCATCTCAAAGCATATCAGCAATGCATGTGTAGAAGCTACAATCACAAGGTCATCCCTCACAACTTCAAAGTTGGTGACCTAGTCCTTAAAGAAAATCCAAGAAATCAGCAAGATCGAGAGAAGAAAGGGAAATTTGAACCTAACTGGTTAGGTCCCTATGTCATCATATCCGTCTATGGATCAGGTGCTTATCATCTTACAACTTCAGAAGGAGATGTGCTTGGTGAACCAACTAACAACATTCATTTGAAGAAATACTACACTTGAGTAGCCTAATGCACAGAAAAAGTCAAAAACCAAAAAAATCAAAAAATCAAGAAAAAGAAAATAAAAAGGTACAATAAAAGCAACTGGTGAAAACTTGGTAACAGGTGCCATTGTGAGAGGATAGCTCCTTTATCTATATCTATGCCCCTGCAGTAGAGTACTATCGACCATCGTCTGACACTTAGCAAATATCAAGTCAGGACATACTTAGCGTAGTCACTATCCTAGTTTATCCATATATCCTCTCACCACATTTCACCACGGCTTGGTAATCACTGTACATATTCACATCAAGAGGCACACTTAGCTAGGGGCAATAAATTGTCAGAACTTGCAACACATTCAAGACATCAAAACTATTTGTAAAACTCAGAAACACCACATCCAGCAACCAAAAACTTCACTCCATCACAGAACAAAACATTGGATTGCTAAAACAAGAATCACAATGATACTACGATGGATGATTTTCTGAAGTACTAAATATTGCATTATTACATAAAGTCTTGACTATTTTTGCATTTTGAATTTTTTTAATTATTGGATTCTCTGCATTTTCTCAACAATGCTTCAAAACTAGAGATCATGGGAAAACTCCAATATTTTCTTAGTCTTTTGTCTGTGAGGCAATCACTTGTACTGTGTAAATACTTGTCTCGAGACGTGATACATTGAATATCACTAAAGACATGATTCCGCTTTATGCATACAAATGGTTTAATCTTGTCTGTTAATACGCAATCCGCACTCTAGTCGTCCTGGTTCAATTATACCTTGATGTTTGTGCTATCTTGCAAAATCAAACATCATGTAAATTTTTCTCAGGTCATTATGGTTCAATTATACCATTATGCTTGTACAAATTTTCAACATATCCCAAACAAATCAATGCTCAATGATGATACCTATATCAAAAGCAAATAACATATGGTTATATCGAGATGACAAATGCAGAATGAGGATGCTCCAAAAACAAATAGTTGCATATCATTTTACAAATAGTTGCTTATCATTTTACAAATAGTTGCATATCATTTTAAATTTTTCATTTAGTTTCACATCATTATCATTATCATACATCGCACATCATTATCAAATCATACATCTCATTTTCAAGATACATCGCACATCATTATCAAATCATACATCTCATTTTCAAGATACATCTCACATCATTATCATTATCATTATCATTATCATTATCATACATCTCCTTTTCAAGATACATCTCACATCATTATCAAATCATACATCTCATTTTCAAGATACATCTCACATCATTATCATTATCATACATCTCATTTTCAAGATACATCTCACATCATTATCATTATCATACATCTCATTTTCAAAATACATCTCAAAGCATACATCATACATTTACATCATGCAATCATATCATCTATCTAAGCATTGCATCATCATAAAGAAAAGAAAGAACATATAGAACATGCATCCATAACACATCACATGATCAAAGAAAATGGTGTCATCTATATATATATATATCAAAAATTATCAAAATGTACAAAATATGTCATGTCTGTGCCTAGTACAAACAAAACAATGATCCAAAATACAATAGAGACATCGTCTCTCAAGTATGACTATCTCCTGAGGGGGATGGTCTCGTAGCTGATGTCCCAGCTCCTGGATCTCTAGGAGGATCCTATCTCGAGGGTCCCATCACGCCTCTGCTCTCTGACTGTGACCTAGTCTCTTGAGATCGACTCGATCTTGCCTACATAAAGCTCTGCACTCCACGCTCCCTGGGCACAACATCCTCATAATGGCATCGATAATACTCTACCTCCCTCACTCTCAAGGACAACTCTCTCATGATATCCCTCATCACACCACCTACTACCACTCTCTGCATACTCCTTGCCAGCTCCTTCACTCGACCGTGTCGCTCTATCTCTATATCACGCTCTAGGGTTAGCTGGGTAATCTAACGCTGCTGCATCAATAGCTATACCTGTAGTTGCTGTACTGTCAACTGTAGAGTCCTGATCTGAGCGTCCTCCACATGTGTTGGGACCTGGACCCGTAGGGGCACCTGTGAAGGGGTACCCCCTATCCCTCTGCCTATCCTTGGTGCTAGTGGAGGTAACTCATCAGTCCTCCTCCTTTGCACTGGCCGTCTGCACTCATCCATCCCTCCCACTACTGCCATCACCTCTTCCACTCTCCCCTCCTCCCCTGCTTCGATCGCCATGTCATGCCCAACTTTTGGGCACAAATGGAATAAATTTTTTTTTTTTAAAAATACTCTACTAAGTATGATTAAACTTAATTATAATAATGCATTTTGGGTTGGGTCTTAACTATATTTGTGTAAAACGGGTAATTAATCTCAATTGGGTGACAAGGTCTATATGAAAATCAATCTCTCTACGGGGTGGCATACCAGGTAACTCTGAAGGAAATACATCCAAAAATTCCCTAAGGATAGGATGGTCGTCAATAGATGGTTCCTTTTCCTCTTCTTCTTCTCTATCACTAATGGTGATGGCAAATAACTGACATCCCTTTCGCATGCTCCACTTAAGCTGCATGGTGGAGATCATACGAAGAGACATGGGTCTCTGAATTCCAGTGATCACTATTGGAGAGCCATGATCATCCTCACACTCGATCCTTTTTAGGCGACAATCCATCTTGGCTCTGTGGGCATAAAGCCAATCCATGCCAAGTACGACGCCATATGATCCGAGTGGTGTAACTCTAAGGTCTACTAAGGTGGTGGTGTTACCAATCTGAAGCTGACAACCTTTAACCTCTGATTCCACTGACACTCTAGCCCCTGAAGCTAATTCCACTTCCCAACTGACCTCTTGCCTAATTGCCACTAGCCCGCAACGCTCCACAACCAATGGAGATATAAAAGAATCAGTAGCTCCTGAATAAAATAATATAGATACGCTGCTACCTCTAATCATACCTGCTAGCTCAATAACCGTGGCCTGATGCTCTGCCTGGCGGTTGTCAACCGCTGCGAAGACCCTATGGGACTTGCCCATATCCCCAACTGTCGGCTCTGATGCTGCCATCCTCTGATTCCCTGCCATCTGACCCTGAGGACACTCTCTCACCATGTGTCCCATGGCTCCACATGTGAAGCAAGCACCTCGTGCCTGAAACTGCACTCCCTGTGGCCTGGAGAAAGACTGTCCCCCTGTCCTACTAGAACCACTGTACCCACCTCTAGAGGACTGCTGAGTCCTCGCCGGAGGTGTGTATGGACCCTGAGATCTCTGATCTTGCCTCTGACCCTATGACTGCCACTGCTTGGGCTTCGTTCCCTGCTGACTCTGCGAAGGCCTTTGCCTCTGGTTTTGCTGTGACTGTTGCGGAGGAGGGGGTTTGGAGAACCCCGATGAGTGCCTGTTGTTACCTTTCCAATGGGGTTTCTGAAACCCATAAGTCTGTGGTGAAGGGTTACAGTTCTGGAACCGATCCTTCGAGTCCTGTGGTCTGGCCTGAATCTCCTCGGCTATCAAAGCCTTCTCCACGGCAACTCAGAGGCTCCCTGGAGCGGCCATTCTCACTGGTCCTGCTATGCTGGAATTCAATCCTCTGATAAATCGGTTGATGAGAAGCTTTTCATCTTTCAGGTAGTCTACATAAGGTAAGAGTTCAAAGAACTTGTTCTCGTACTGTGTCACTGAAAGGCCCTTCTACTGAAGGTCATGAAACTCATCCACCCTACGCTGTCTGAAATGTTCTGATAAGTACCTCTCCCTGAATCTCTCTGTGAAAATCTCCCAAGTGAGGGTCTCTATCTCTAAGCCACACTTATATTCTTCCTGTCTCCACCATGTGGAGGTTGTTCCTCGCAATAGGTGAACCGTTGCATGTGCTTTTAGATTGCTCTCATAAGAGCGCAATGCAAAGCACCTATCTAGGCTTAAAAGCCATGCCTCTGCCTCTACCCCGTCGGTAGATCCCCCAAACGATGGTGGCTGAAGACGCATAACCTCTCTAATTAGATCCCCTGGATCCCGACGTGCCCTCTCAATATACACTGGTGCTATGGCTGGAGGTGGTGCTGGTAGGTGAATGGGTTCGGGCTCATGCCCAGCCTGACTCTCTATGGGATTAGGAGGTGGACTCCTACTCCGTTCCCGTTCTACTGTTCTATGACTTCCTGAGTTCTGGTTCTCAACATTATGATCTACTGCTGGAAGCCTATCCTGTACTAGTCCAATCAGGTTCTGAAGAGCTACCAAGATGTCTCGGTTTAGGTCAACTGATCGCTCGGGAGGAGCTACTGGGTTCACTTCCTGAACCGATTCCTCCCTAATGACCTCTTCGCGTGCCATGCGTTCACGCCTAGGGCCTCTACCACGTTTGCGAGCTAGTCGCGTAGTTGGAGGCATCCTTTTTAAGAAAATAAAATAAAATGAAATAAATAACTATTTTTAGGAGAAAATATTTTAGCTAATTTAAAAATAAAATTAAATACAATTTAATTAATTAAATAATTATAACGAAACGTAATGGAGTAAGGTTCCTAGTGTTGGCAACCTTGCTCTGATACCAAAGCCATTCAAAAACATGAGTGTGGTCCCAAATTTTGCCTTGGGTAGGGAGTCTTGGGAGTGGTCAACTCAAGTTTGACCCGTAGGTAAACTTCAGTTGGGTTTCCAAAGGGTTTAATGGACTCCTAGGGTCAGTTTTAGGGCTTTTCCAAAGGTCCAAAGGGTATACCTATGGGTTAGGGGTATTTTGAAACATGTGGCTTCTCCCATGTGACTATTTAGTCACTTCAAAAAGTGGTGTTTCCAAGATGAACGAAAATTCAACTTAGAAGGTTCCTCTTAGGATAGACAACCTTCTCTTTTGATGTCAAACTCTCTTCCCCATCTTCTTCCACCTTTTCCCTTTCCAATTTTGGTAATGTGTAAGAGTTTGGGAAGGGCAACCAATGGGAACTCTCACCTCACCCAAGGGGTTGGGAAGTGTGTGAGAGGCCTTCTTAGGCAAGAATTGGAGACTTAGTGAGTAATCACCCACTCTCCATTTTTGGAGATTATGCCTTGAATTTAAAAATTTAGTAGGAGAATAGAATTTTTGGGGAGGAATTTGGAGAAAAGTTTGTGTGGAATTGGGCAGCTCATCCCCAACTAATTTTAGCAAACCTATTGGCAGGATAAGGTTGGTTTCTTCTTACCTCCTCTTGTTTATGTTGTATGTGTTAGTTTATGTTGTTTTGTAGAAGAAAAGAGTTGCTTGTAAAGAAAAAGAAAATGTTAGTTTGCATCTAGATCTTCATGTGTTACATAAAAAAAAAGAAGAAATTTTGTATTCAATATTAGCTTGTAAAAGAAAGAGAAAGTCATTGTTGTGTTTATTTTCCAAAAAAGTAAAGCAATGTATTTCTATTATCATGGAAAGGAAAATGTAGTTGTTTTAATTTTCAAACCCCTTTGTAACCATGCTCATTTGTATCTACATCTGTTAATGAAATACATAGTATTTTTCCCTACTTTGGTAGTTTTGCAAAAAGAGAAAGGGGTAGATTTAGAGTTGAAGTTTGTATAAAAGAATAAATGTGAGCTTTTGTTGTATTTACTTTCAAGGAAAGAAAGTGTTGCATTACATTCATGTTATCATGGAAAGAAAAAAAAAAAAAAACATTGTTGAGTTTCATACTCCTTTGTATCCATATCCCGGGGTCAAGAAGATGCATGCAGACTTGAGGGAACTATACCATTGGCCAGGAATGCGACAGCTTATTGTCGAGTTGGTAGCCCGATGCCTTGAGTGTCAGAGAGTCAAGGCAGAGCACCGCCATCCAGGTGGGTTGCTCCAATCTCATGCTATACCAGAGTGGAAGTGGGACACTATATCCATGGATTTCATCATTGGTCTCCCTATGTCATCTCGCCGCCATGATGCCATCTTGGTGATGGTTGACAAGTTGACCAAAGTGGCTCACTTTTCACCAGTTCGTACCACCTTCACAGCACCAGCAATAGCACAGGTGTTTTTGTGAGACATTGTCAGACTTCATGGTGTTCCACGTAAGATCATTTCCGACAGGGATTCCCTCTTCACTTCTTCCTTCTGGAAGGCATTACAGGCAGCTATGGGCACCAAGCTCAATTTCAGTACAGCCTATCATCCGGAGACGGATGGCCAGACAGAGAGAGTTATTCAGGTGTTAGAGGATATGCTTCGCATGTATGTCATGGATCACCAGACCAGATGGGAAGAGTATCTTCCCTTAGTGGAGTTTGCCTATAACAATGGGCATCACACGTCCTTGGGGATGCCACCCTATCAGGCATTATATGGCAAGCCTTGTAGGACACCATTGAGTTGGGACCGCATAGAGGACAGAGTTGCTATTGGTCCAGAGATAGTTCGGGATATGGAGCAGCAGGTGGATTTGATTAGGCAGCGTCTTAGAGAGGCACAGGATAGACAGAAGAAATATGCAGATGCAAAGAGGGTTGATCGTAGCTACTCAGTTGGAGACAGAGTCTTCTTGAGAGTGCGACCGCATAAGAGTCCAATCCGTTATGGAAAGGGTTCTAAGCTCGCACCTCGATTTGTAGGACCATTTGAGATCCTTGAGAGGATAGGGCCAGTTGCCTACCATCTAGCATTGCCACCTAGCCTGTCACGCATCCACGATGTGTTTCATGTTTCAGTTTTGAGGAAGTATATCTATGATGAGTCTCATATTCTAGATTGGGATGCCTTGCAGGTGGAGTCGGACGGGCAGCTAGCTTTGGAGCCCATTCGCATTTTGGCACGCCGGACGCTGAGCCTTCGAGGGCGAGAGCTGGACCAGGTTAGGGTCCAGTGGGATTGCTATGATGAGGTCATAGCCTCATGGGAGGATGCAACACTTATGAGATCACAGTACCCCCACCTTTTTGATGAACTCCAGGAGGAAGTTCATGCCTAGAGGGGGAGGGTGTGAGGCCCTACCCCGACTCAGTTTGACATTTTCAGTTATTTGCATATTGAGACTATTATGGATGCTTTATTTTATGCTTTATGGACTTAGAACTTATATGATTCCATGATTTGGATCACACTGACATATGTTGATGCTTTATTTTATGCATGATGATTATGAAACTTTAGATATGTTACTAGAATAGAATTTACATTGTGATGGTGAATGTCATTATTGGAAATTTGCAGGATTTCATTTTGATGATAGAAAAATGATGCTTATTTATGAATGGTTCAATTTTGGAAAATTATGTTAATTGCTTATGTGAAATCGAATTTAAACGAATGAGATATTGAATTATTGTTGCCAAATGTATGAGTGTTTGATGTGTAATGAAATCCATGTATTTGATTATGTATAATTGTGATTATTTGGAGTTACTAATGTGTTAATTGAGATGCGCAGGAAAATTATCCATGTGACCATGGAATTTATATGGAGAACCAAGCCTAGACCAATGTGCGTTTGTTAAGCCGGGAGTTGTCTATTTGGAGAGACAACACCCCATTGTAATGTATTTTATTTGTGAAGTGTATAATGCTTGAGTGTTAAAAATTAATTTATATGTATATGTGTGATCCTACAAGAGACAAATTCCATGTGTGATTTTTATATTGTATTTTTATTGTGTCACTTGACACATGTGCTGATTAGTGTCATTGATTTTGACTTGTCTCTTGGAGGGAGTTTTGTCTCTACCAAAGTTGCATTATATTAATTAAGTAAGTTGTTAATTAGTTAAGTATTTTAAAAAAAAATTATTCCGTTGTGCCCAAAAGTTTGGTCATGACACGCCAACCCTCCTCTCCCTCTGTCCATCACAGCTCGTCGAACTGCTCTCTCCACCTGACCTCCCCCATCTCTACCCCTATCTCCTCTCCTCCCCCAGTATCCTCTCCCCCATCATCCTCCTCTACCTCCATCATCTCCATCATCACCATCTCCCCCTACCTCATCCTCGTCGTCATCAAAGGCAGACCGCATCTCCTTAGGATTTGATATCCTGGCCACTGCACGAGCTGCAAACAAACCAACAAACTCATGTGCCATCCCCGCATCTAATATCTTGGGAGCATAGTCCCATATCTGACTCGCTAAGCTAGAGAACTCCTCTACAACCGCTCCACTATCAATAGTAGGGCCCCAATCTGGTATATCCTATCTCCGGCGCGCATACAAGTAGGTCCCCTGTGGTATCCCCTGCTGCCGACCATACTGCCGCAAAACCCTGCCAACCTGGAATCTCTCAATCACAAAGGGCGTCCACCCTATAAAAAATTGACTCATGAAAACAAAAGGCATCTCCAGCCCATCCTCGACCCAGACCTTGCAATTTGTATATGCTTGCCAGACGACCGTATCTATATCATCCAGCTCCCTTCTCTAGTGCTCAAGTTTTCCCAGCTTACGCTGGACAACTAGCCCCTTGTAACCATATGCATAGGCCCGCCCAACAAGCTTGTCTCTATCCACCAGTGGCCTCGCTGCTAGAATGTGCTCCCAACACCATACCTGTAAGAGTGTCACGCCAGCTGACAAACTGTCATAACCCAGATACACAACCTCATGTAAGTCCCTGTATAAGTGGGCTAACATGGCTGATCCCCAAGCAAACCTACGGCCCTGGGTCACCATCTTCTCGAGCACCAATCCCCAACCCATAGAGAATCCCTTCGACCTATGATCGGGACAAAGGAATCCATCGATGAAACTTGCAAGCACAGACGGAAGAGGCACATAGTCCAGATCCAGGAACTCTTGCCATGGGATCTCATACCCACACACTGTCTCATCATGAAATATGCACCACAATGCCTCAGTCCCACCCTCCTCGGTCTGCTCATATGACAATAATGCACCTACTACGGGAATCCGCAATATCCTTTAATAATCCTGTGGAGTAATAGTCATCTCACCAGTAGCAAAGTGAAAGGTGTTCGTATCACTATGCCATCTCTCAGCGAGTGCTATAAGTAAACCCCGGTTCATAGTGAACCGAGGCATATCCAACAAAGATGACAAGCCACATCTCTCAATGACATCTAGGTCAGCCTATGCCAACCGTGGTATCAATGCCCATGGTTTGGGGAACCGCTCCCGCGACTAAACCACTCCCAATCACTCCTGTCAAAGAGAAAACCAAGTCCAATATCAGTTTCCACATCAAAACAAAGATATCAAAATCAAAATCACATCAAAAACATTAAATAATTTGCAAATCTAATCAAGTTCCACATCATATCATTCCATATCAACTTGTAACACAACTCAAGTTTTCAAAAACCATATCAAAACTTGTAAAACAACTCAAGTCTCCACATCATGTAAACTTGTAAAACAAATCAAGTTTCCCACCCATATCAGCTTGTAAAACAACTCAAGTTTCCAACCCATATTAGCTTGTAAAACAACTCAAGTTTCCAACCCATATCAGCTTATAACATAAATCACGCTACACACATATGAACTTGAAACAGTGCAAAATCAAATCATGGTCAGATAAAAAACACATTAATATCTACATCAATAACTTGAACAATCACAAATTAAACCAAGTTATATCAAATACTCATATTGGACAAATTATCAAAAACATGACAAACGACACAACAAATGGCAAAAATCCACCTCCCCAGGCAAAACTAACCTTTTTCTACATTCAAAAATCGCCAAAATCTTGCAAAACCTGATCCATGCGCTAATTAAATTTGGCTACGCGCTAAACTATATCCATGCGCTACCCTATTTTCTCCACACGCTATCCTATCTACTCTATGCGCTAGACTAACTCTATGCGCTACCCTTTTTTCTCCATGCGCCAACCAATCTACCCTAAGCGCTAAAACTGACCCATGCGCTAACCTATCCCTTGCTTGCGCTACCTATTTAACCCTATGCGCTAGGTCTAACCTACACGCTACATCCCCCTACCCATGCGACCCCCTGTGGACCCTATGCGCTAGGTTTACCCTATGCACTACCTTTTTAACCCGAAGCGCTACCCTATGTCCATCATGCTCTAACCTAATGCCATGCGCTAACCTAAAAATTTCATGTGCTAACCTATAAATTTTCGGACGCTACCCTAAAATGCAACCCTATGCGCTACCGAATTTTTCGTATGCGCTAAACTAGGACTTCTATGTGCTAAAACGTTAAAACTGAGTTTACAAAATCAAAAACTGACAAAAAATGATCAAATTAAAAATCCAAAAGGGGTCAAAAAGGTTGACTTACCAGTGGTCCATACATGGCAGGCCTCCGATGCCTCCAAATGCGCTCGAATCGATGCGTAGAATAGGGAATAGGCATTTTGTCTTCTCTCCAAAAGTCTCTTTCTCCAAAGTCAACAAGCACAAATGAGACAAACCAATGCACTTTTTTCCTTTTATAGGGTAAAATGAAATTAGGGTTAGGAAAATGAGCATGTAATTTGCTCGTGGTCTCCCTCATGCCCTCGCACACATCAATTATCGGGAGAGGAATCAATTTAAACATTTCACCTAGCCAAAATTTTGCACCAAATGCAATTATCAAATCCAATCAAATTTTCCCAAAATTTTGATTCATCTCCCGAGGGGGCATTATCACCATCATTTATCAAATCTGGGGCATCACACACGACATAAAAATTCATAAAAATGACATTGATCATAAAATCGCAATGACACATCATTTTCTTTGAAATAACATGTGCACACACGTCACTTCAAAGAGGGGCAAAATGTAGACGTATAAAAATGACCATATTCCTAAATGAATATTTTATGTTTATTTCTCTATTTAATTAAATCCAATTTAATTAAATTACCCGTATTCCTCTATTTAATTAAGTAAATTACTCAATTAAATTCACTATACCCATTTAATAGAATAAATTCATTTTTATTCAATTAAAGCCCCTATCCACTTTTTAATTAAATTCAAATAGTTATCCTAAATTAAATAAATCTAATTTATTTAATTGCAACCAAATTGAATTAAATTCAATTAAAACCCATTATCCCTTCATCCACTTGCAAAATCCTACACCTCCCACTTGCATCCTAACCTTCTTCCTAATTTCTTTTAGAATCCATCTAATCCTAATTAATTAACCCAAACCCATCCATTATCCCTTTTCCCTAAATTTGAGGAGGTCACTTCTTAAAATTGGAGTAAAGTCTTCTAAAGGCATTAAAGCCTTTATCCATTCAACAAGCTAACTTGTTGAATACCCCCAAATTTGGAAGGACTCTTACAAATTTGTCCCCAAAGTCTTCATAACCATTAATGGTTAACTCAACCCTCTTACATGGTTAAAGAATTTCCCTAAACTCAACCTCCATGTAACCCAAGGATCTCATCAAGCATTTATTGCTTTGACCATGGTTATCCTTAATCCTTTGCACAAGAATTTATCCTTTGGATAAAAGCTTTATCCAATGGGTAATCTTAACTTAACCTTAACCCTTAACCCCTAGGTAACCATGAGGTCTTCTCAAGCATTTAATGCTTCTTAAATCTCCTCTCAACCAACCTTATGTTGACAATTGTCACCATTTCATTGGTTCCAATTGCAAACATGGATTCCCAACTTTCAAACTCAACCCTTGATTGCCTCTTTCAATCCTGGCCATCCATTGCCCTATTTTTGCTATAAATAGAGCTCTCATCCCTCCATTTTCATAATCCAAGTCTTTAGCATCACACTTATACTAAAATTCAATCAAGCTTTCATATTTCATATATGCTCATCATTTAGCTTCTCTTTTAAATAGGAATTAATCTAAATATGCAAATTTAGAGTATGTTCCTTATCATTTAGCTTAAATCATAGACTATTATAGCATGCTAGGATAGTCTTGTTACTAATCTTGTCATCTTATAAACTAGTTTATTGTATTTATATAATCATGCATAGCTTAGGATGTATTTCATCTTAAAATCAACAAAAGCATCCCTCATTCTTGCATTTGTCATCCCTAAACCATTTTGCTCAGTGATCTAAGAGCAAAAACATTGGTTTGAGGGACCGTGCAAGATAGAGAACCATGGAACCAACCTTGGGAAGTTGAGCCATAGTTCATGACTCCATAGCTTGCACCAAGAAGTCCTGTGGGTGTGTGAGCAAGGCTCCCTAGAGCTTCATTTTTCACATTTTGAGTTCTATCGACCCACTTTTCCCGCAAACAGTAGCATTTAGGAAATTGTTTCTTATTATTTGTTATGCTTGATGTAGTAGCATCTAACCCCTTGGGCTTGCCCCTTTTTCTTTTCAATTAAAAGGTTTTCTTAACTCCCAAAGTTTGATACTCTGCCTTCTTTCTCATTACTTTCTTTTTTAAAATTTTTTTTGGCTTTATCTTTATTATTACCATAAAATTTCATAACTTCTTTTAGAATGTTCTTGTCCAGGGGTCTTGAGTAGGGGACTATGGCCCACTTGAGCCTCTTGTCCTCCTCATCACTAGATACTACATAATCTACCTCAAAATAGTTGCCATGACTAGGATTCAACCCTTCTCCTCCTTAACATGCCTCAACACTCTAGCTATCACCTACTCTATCCCTATCCAGGGCCAAATTATGGGTACTGGGGGTAGATAAATTAAGAACATTCACAAGGGAGATGAAGGATGGTTCAACAACATCAAGCTTCCTACAAGGGATTGAGTCAAAGGCTGCATCGAGTGGTAACAACTCCACTTTCTTCGAAGTTGATTTAGAGCTCCACTCCTCAACATCCAAAATGTGCACTTTCTTAGGTCTAGGGGAGGTGTTATCCTTAGTGCTACCCACAAGTTTGGTAGGATTTACGACCACATCAAAGTCATTAATCTGGGCTCAATTCTCTTTTTAGTCTCCATGATTTTCTTGAACTTCTCAAGGACAATCTGTTAAGAATTAAGAGATCTGGGCTTAGGGTGTAATCTCTGGGGCTCCTTCTCTACTGTATCCATGCAAGAGATGGTATGAGTGGGAGCTAAATTAGCATGTGTTGCTGCTTTGACCACAACATGTAGGGAATCTAGTTTAGAGATGGTGTCCTCTTGGGGAGAAACATCTACTACCCCAATATTATCATCCACTGCCCTATCCCTACTTCAAGCATGGTTAACAGTAGGATAAGGTTTGGGGGGAGGGACAAAGCTTGAGGTCCTCATAGGCCCCACAAAACCAGAGGAGTCACCATAATTATTTGCCTTCTTGGGGCAGTTAGGGTTTTCCCGAGGCTTAGGAATCCTACCATTCCCATCTTTAGGAAGATTGTCTTTAAGAAGTGGGCAATTTTTGTGAATATGCCCTTCCTTCTTATAGAGAAAACATGAGTTAATCGTGCCCAACAGTTACATAGGGAAAGAATAAACTTCCTCCTCCAATTCAATCCTAATTTCCTTTGGTATATCCAGACCAGGTTTAATGGAGATGAGTAATGTAGCATCCATATGCAGGAGCAGAGTGGATGTGTTATCCATCCTAACAACATTCCCAATAGACTCAAGGGATTTGGGGAGCTATTTCCACATGATGGGAGGAACATTTTTAACCGCAACCCATATATGGCAAGATAGAGTGAGAATTTACTCGTGTATTGCCTTGGGATCCCACCCAACGGCTCTAAAAAACCCTTTACTCACAGACCAAAACTCTTTCTTGAGCACTTCTCTTTGGCTCTTGGAATCTTTGAAGAAGATTATGTATGGACCTTTTTGTACCATTTTACAGAAATTAAACTGAAACCCTAGTTTATTAACCCAAACACTCTGCAACCAATTTCTCATGAAGATCCTATAAGGGAGTTTGCTAGGATCGAGAACAACCAAAAATATGGCGACATCCCTAAGTCTAGAACTCTTCTCTAGCAATACCACATTCATTTTCTAATTAGGCATATGAAAAGAGAGAATTGAAAGACAAATTACCTCTTCCGAGTCCTCCTGGTTCATCTCCATTTGTAGGCATTTTCATAGCTTCAAAATAAGCACCCTTGGGAATGACTTGGTCCCCCACAATTGCTCGCAGGAAGGAAATGCCACACTCCTCACTCGCCACTGACGAAACTTGGTGAGGAACACTTGAGTCCCCATCTCCCATAAACTAACACTTCCCAAACACAATAGAGATGGCATTAAATGTAGGAGAGGATAGTCTCAAAAGATGACCTCTGCTCGGGCCAAGGCTCGTGCGAAGATCGACCTTCAAAGGATAATAGAGTTGCAAACCACTTTTCTCTTCTCCCCCCCGCCAAAAAAAAAGAAAAAATATTTAATTTTAGAGGACTTAGTTAATTAATTAAATAATTAAAATAACTGTTTAACTATGAGCAAGAAATAGGAAGGGATTTAATTAAATAATTAGAATTATTTAATTAAAGTACATGATAGGAGAAAATTAGAAATTAAATAACAAATCTCATTTATTACTTGTGGAGGAAAAATATTAATTAAATACTAGAATCAATTAATTAGTGTTGGAGGAAACTCAATAATTAAATAATTAAAAATTATTTAATTTTGAGAAGGGAGGGAAATTTAAATTTTTAGTTTGTAATATAAGAATAAAGTTAGATTAATTAAATAACTAAAATTATATAATTAATTAAGAGGAAAATTAGTAAAGTGTTGTGTTGTAGGCCTCAAGAACTTTTTAGGTGTCTACACTTTCCTTCATGGAGACATGGAGGAGGAAACTTATGTCACAGCTAGGGCACTACATTGAGAAAGATAAAAGAAAATTGCTCCACATGTTAAAAATGTCTTGTATGGTTTGAAGAAATATCCTAGGATGTTGTACTAGAATATTGATGTCTTTGTGTTTATTTGAGGGCTTCTAAGATCAAAATCAAATCATTGTGTTTGGTACAAGTAGGATAATTCTTGCAATCTCATTATTGCACTATATGTTGGTGATTTGTTGTTCATTGGGAATGGTAAAAGTATTATTTTTTATTCAAGGTCTTAGTTGTCACCATAGTTTGAAATAAAGTATTTAGGGTCAGTCGAGTACCTCTTGGGGATGGAAATCAAAAGAGCCAAGGAAAACAAAAAAACTTAGGGTAAGTTAGCTTAAGCATGTGAATAATTTTTTTAAGATATTAAAATTGGAACATTGTAGGCCAATGTGTATTCTTGTTGTGTAGGTGATGTAGAGCATCTAACAAAACAACACACTAGGGATATCTTTCTCCCAACTCACCTACTCAAATGGGTGAGTACTCCTCACAAACTCTCAAGAATCCCCACAAGCTTAATAGGTGCTCACAAGGCTTCAACACCCCAAAAGTGATTCCATGCCTCCCAAACCTGATACAATCATTGAAACTAATTATTCTAGTCCCATTTAACTTAATCAAGACCAAATTGAGTCTCTCCAACAACTAGACCACACAAAACTCTCAAACACCTACTCTCACAAGCCTATCTCCAACTAGGACTCCAAATTGTCCATAATCACAACACACAATGCCAAGTAGATATGCACCAACCTAAGGTACTTCAAGAAAATATTTAAGTGATTCTTAAACATAGGAAAATCACCATCCTTCACCCTCCCATCCACCCTAAAGACCATAAAGAAAACTTGCTGCTATATCACCGGTTCACCATGGCAGCCACAACTTTGTTTAGGACAATCATAATATTTTGAGTCAAATCCTCCCACCAATGCTTCCTATCACCTTCAAAGGTAACCAAGGACACAGAAACACCTTTCCCAAGTTTTATCCACTTACAAAACCCTTTCTTTGTATCATATTCACAAAATTTCAAGTTAAGAGTTTATTAGGACAGCAACATACCCAGTTTTAGGACAATCATAAAAATAGTGATCTTTTTGACCAATAAAGGCCCACAAACACTTTATTAGGGTCTGAAATAACCCCTAAAACCTCTCCAATCCTTCAAAAAACCTCTAAGAGCCCAATCTTGCACTTATATCAAGCCACACATCACCAACTTGCTGCCATTTTCAGCCTGAGAGACAAAAATCAGATTTTGTGTCACTCTTAGCACGCGCCAACTTGTGCATGGAGCCTTGAATCAAAAGGAAAGAAAAATAATACATTTATAAGGGTCATCCCATCAATTTTAATGGTTTTTTTATTATGGGATGAACAAAAATAACATTATTTTATGTCATTAGTTACCCTAGCAAGGGTTTGTGATTGTTTTCACCAAAACTTTCATAACTTTCTCAAAACAAAGTAAAAATGAATGAAAACAAAAGGGAATTAAAGAGGATTAATCCATATAAAAATTTCAATATTTTTTAAAAGAAAATGAACACTTTTACTTAATGAAAAAGGCAATAGAACAGACTGTTACACCCAAAAAACAAGGAACGTGCAGGGTAAACTTTAAAATTTTATTGCTTATGTCTCAATACATGATCCAACCAACACTTGGCCATGAAAATGAGGATATTTAAAGGATTTTACAGCAATCCAAAATTAATAACCACCATTTTAACACCAACTACCAACAAACCACTTCCTAATGCACTTTTTTACAACAAATTTTGCATTGACAACATTGTCAATTTTGACAATTTTTGTGCAACTTGACTATAAACCCAAAATGAGACCTATATGAATTAAAATAATAATGAATACATCAAATTAGGCCCAAATAGGATTCTTACATGATAAAATACCTCATTTGATGCCTTGGACACACTTCAACCCTATAAGAACAATTTTGACAATATTTGCCAACATGACTTTGTAAAGACTCAAAACACCGCCTAATGTCCTCAAGGGCCTTGATTACATAAATAATGGTCACTTTTTGAAATTATTACATATTTAAATTCAAAATGACTCAATCATGGCCAAAAAGGAATATATGGCCAACTAGGTGCTCCTGCACCATACACCCCACCAAGGGAAAACTCATGTCCCATGAGTACCATCCCACTCCATGTTGTTGTTGAACTCCTTGGACACCTGAAAAAAAAGGATATAAACAATAATAGAGATACATAATATATATTATAGGGTTAAAAATCATTTCCATCCTTGGTTCACACCTAGAGGTGTCAATCAGTGCTTGCACTTGCACTCTTTCCATTGCATCTTCAGTCCTTCCCTTCTGAACCAAAATTGCTACACCCACAACCTTTATTTGTTGACTGATCTTGTCCTTCACAAATGGACACATGAATGTCCCAATCAACACACCATCTTCCAACCCTACTATCCTAGTGTTTTCAATCCTTGAAATGGCTTCAAATTCATCCCACCTTATAGGTTCCTTCTTGCCAAAAATTAAAATTTTTGTTTTACCTTTCACCTTCTCATCTTCCTACAAAGAAGTTAGTATAAATTATTTTCATCCTTCTTGATTAGGTAGGTATTCTCTCTACCATCATACATTTACTGCCTATAAAATTTCCAGGGTCTTCCCAATAACAAATGACAACAATCCATAGGTAAGACATCACACAAAACCTTATCCTTATACTCACCAATCTGAAACTCTACATAAGCTTGTTCATTTACCAATAATGACTGATTATCATTTACCCAAGAGACTTGATAAGGTGCTTCATTATGTATTCTATCTATATTCAACTTGTCTACCATCTCCCTAGATACTATATTATCATGTGAACCTGAACCAATGACAACTTTGCATACCTTACCTCTACACTTGCATGTAGTCATGAATAAACTCCTCCTTTGGCTTATCTCTTTGTCCTTGGTGTCTTCAACAAATTTCTTCTTACCATAAATGATTCCCCTTCTTCTGGATCAATATATCTAATTGGAGAGTTGACACTCTCACCCTCCTCTTCTTGCACATAATAGACTCTCTTTTCATTCCTTCTTTAACCACCACTTGATGTGGATCCTTGCCTTTCCAGACACTTGAATGTTGGGTTCCCAACCTCTTTGAAATTGTAACATCTACCCATAAAGACATTTGAGTTTCTTCCTCCTCCAAATCTACCTCTTGAACCTCTAAAGCCACCTCTTGCATCAACACTATGTTCCTTACCCTTGGTTGCTTCTTCTTGGTCCTCATAAGATTGCTTGCTTATAGAAATGAATCCTCTTCTTCTTGTATTGCTGCCTCTTCCTTTATTAGACTTATCTTTCTTTCTCTTTAGCTTCTCCTCCACCCTAATAGCCAATTGAAAACATTATTCCACAGTTCTAGGGTTAGCAACAACCAATTCATCTTGTATATTAAATCTAAGGCCACCAAGATATCTAGCCACTTTTTCATCTTCATCTTCATCCCTACCTACCCTTATGCTTAACTTATAAAACTCATCAATCTATATCTTCACATCTACGTCCCTTTGCTTTAAAATTTTCAATCTCTTAAACAATTGAACTTCATAGTCTCTATGAAGAAATTTACCTTTAAGTTTTGCAATCATCCTGTCCCAAGATATTATCTTGGCTTTGCCTTTATTTCTCCTTTCTCCTTGCTCATAGTCCCACCATAGAAGTGCATGTCCTTTCAATTTGGTATTTTCCACCTTGACCTTCTAATCATCAAGTACATCTTAACTTTCAAAGTAACTATCAATGGCTGCAATCCAATCCAGTAGTTCTTCCTCATTTAGGTTCCCGCCATACATAGGTAAATACACCCTTACCTTATACTGATCACCTTTCACTGCCTTTAACAATCTAATTGTCCTCTACTCTTCAAGATCTATTTTCTCTTCCCATTTTGCTTCTTGGAACTCTTCTTCTTCTTCCTCTTCATCACTCACATCTCCTAAATCAACATTTCTTCTCTAATTTGACTCCAAGGCTTCAAGCCTTGCCAACACAGAATTGTAGGACTCTTGCAACCTTGTATTCCTCTCTCTCAACTCCTGAAACTCTCTAGCAGTACCAACATTCTTAGGAGGCATCTTGTCTTCAACCGATTACTCACTTTTCTCTTAAACATTCAATTATCTCCTTCATGGAATCTAATCCCTTTCTTTGATACCAATTTGATGTAGAGTATAAAAAAAAAAACACACTAGGGATATCTTTCTCCCAAATCACCTACTCAAATGGGTGAGTTCTCCTCACAAACTCTCAAGAACCCTCATAAGGTTAATAGGTTCTCACAAGGCTTCAACACCCAAAAAGTGATTTCATGCCTCCAAAACCTCATCCAATAATTTAAACTAATTATTATAGGCCCATTTAACTTGATCAAGGCCAAATTGAGTCTCTCCAAAAACTAGACCACACAAAACCCTCAAACACCTACTCTCACAAGCCTATCTCCAACCAGGACTCCAAATTGTCCATAATCACAACACACAATGCTAAGTAGATATGCACAAAGATAAGGTATTTAAAGACACCCTTGAAGAGAATCTTAAACATAGGAAAATCACCATCCTTCACCCTCCCATCCACCCTAAAGACCATAAAGAAAACTTGCTGCTATATCACTAGTTCACTGTGGCAGCCACAACTTTGTTTAGGACAGTCATAATAATTTGAGTCAAATACTCTCACCAATGCTTCCTATCACCTTAAAATTTTACTAAATACCCCCACACACTTTTTAAAAAGTTTTATACACTCACCAAACCCTTTCTTTGCATCATATTCACAAAATATCAGGTTACTAATTCATTAGAACAACAACATACCTAGTTTTAGGACAATTATAAAAATAGTGAGTATTTTGACCAATGAAGGGCTAAAAAAACTTGATTAGGGTATTAAATTACCCCTAAAACCTATCCAATCCTCCATAAAACCTATGGGATCCCAATCTTGCACTTATATCAACCCACACGTCACCAACTTGCTGCCATTTTCAGCCCGAGACACAAAAAATAGATTTTGTGTCACTCTTAGCACATGCCAACTTGTGCATGGAACCCTGAATCAAAAGGAAATAAAAAATAAAATTTAAAAGGTTCATCCCATCCATTTTAATGGGTTTTTGATGATGGTATGACCAAAAATTCCATTATTTTATGTCACTAGTTACCCTAGCAAGGGTTTGTGACTGTTTTCACCAAAACTTTAATAACTTGCTCAAAACAAAGTAAAAATAAATGAAAAAAAAAGGGAATTAAAGAGGATTCATCCCTATAAAATTTTAAATATTTTTCCAAATAAAATGAACACTTTTACTTAATGAAAAATACAATAGAACAGACTGTTACGACTAGAAAACAAGGAAAGTGCAGGGTAAACTTTGAAATTTTATTGCTTATGTCTCAATACATGATCCAACCAACACTTTTCCATGGAAATGAGGATATTTAAAAGATTTTACAGCCATAAAATTTTAATAACCACCATTTTAACACAAACTACCAACAAACCACTTCCTAATGCACTTTTTTACAACAAATTTTGCATTGACAACATTATCAATTTTGACAATTTTTGTGCAACTTGACTATAAACCCAAAATCAGACCTATATGAATTAAATTCATCATGAATACATAAAATTAGGCCCAAATAGACTTGTTACATGATAAAATACCTCATTTGATTCCTTGGACACACTTCAACCCTATAAGGACAATTTTGACAATATTTGCCAACATGACTTTTTAAATACTCAAAACACCACCTAATGACCTCAAGGGCCTTGATTACATAAAAAATGGTAAATTTTTGACCTTATTACATATTTAAATTAAAAATGACTCAATCATGGCCAAAAAGGAACATATGGCCAACTGGGTGGTCCTGCACCAATAGGGCATAAGGTTATTTGTTGTAGATTGTCCAAAATTTCCTACTGAGATAGATGACATGACTATAATTCATTATGCTAGTGTGGGTGGTAGTTTGATGTATTCTATGGTCTATAAAAGACTATACATTACCCAGGCAATGGGATTCCTCAGTCGATTTATAGATAATCTTAGATAGGTACATTAGGATGTAATTAAAAGAGGATTTAGATATTTTTAGGGCGCTCTAAGGAATTTCTTATGTTATCATGGTTATCCTATAGAACCTTGGCATTTTGTTAATATTCATGGATTTTTTTTTTTTGATTGGGCTAGTGATATTGATAGTAGATCCACTAGTGGTTGTATTTTTACCATGTTTGTTGGTGCTTTTGGTTGTGAACATTTATAGTGAAAAATTATGTAGAGAGAATAATAAACGAAGCATACAAATTTATATGGAAAATTCTGGTAAAAGTATACCTAAAAAGCCATAGCAAAAGATTTTTCATATTATATTTCTTAGGAATTTTCATAGTTACAACAATTTTCAAAAAGTTTCCAAAAAAAGGACTTTTCATATCATATGACATTCAAGTTGAAGATTCCTAATTGAAGATATCTATTCAAAAATATAAAGTATGACTCATGCAACTAGATTTCAAACAAATTTTGAAATGACTAAAAATAGTAAGTCCCCAAAAAAATTTGGCTTCATTGGGGGAATGCCTTTGAAATGGTTTGGGGGCTACAAGTAGCCCCCTACAACCCTTGGGATTCAAACCATTGTCCTAAAGCTTATTCCTTTAGACAACTGCACTGGGTGCAGACCTAAGACACTACTGTGGTACCACATGTTGACTATTCATCACCATTGGAATAACACTACTTCCCTACCCACTCTTAACTATTCATCATTATTGGAATAACATTAGAATTGACTTCATTTTCTAACACTACTAGATGCATAAGTAATAAGAAATTTGTAATTGCTTTGTCCTCTACAAAATTAGAGCATATGATAGTAACTCATGCCTATAAGGAAGCCATTTGGCTTAAGAAATTATTTTTATATGTTGGAATTTATGTAGGGATGATTACTATTTTTTTTAATAATTAGAGTGCTATGTGTTTGGAATAGAACCCCACTTTCCATGCTAGAACAAAGCATATTGATTTTTATTTCTATTTTGTTTGTGACATGATGGAAGATGGAAGAGTGAAACTTGAGAAAGTTGACACTTTGATAAATGTTGTAGATTCATTGACAAAGTCTGTGAGTATGAAAAAGTTTAGATGGTGTTAAGAGTATATGGGCCTCATGTTAGACATATCAATTAAATCACTTTCAAATTGTTTCTACTAATCACATTTGACAAGTGGAAGAATGTTATGAATTAAGGTGTCTTAATCCTAGCATTGATTTATTTAATTAATGTATTTATTTAATACCTAGTTAATTTTTCTTGTATTTCTTATATCATCTTGCATGACATGACACAATGAGTTGTCATCACATTGGGAGGTAATATGAGAGGTGAAAAGGATGGTTTTGTCCTCACATTACGAGTTAGGCATCCCATTTTATGGTAGATATTCTCTGCCATGTGTCAAAATCTTGACTAGTGCATAAGAGCTTATGAAAAATTATGACAAATGAGAGATTCCTATGATAGATTATGATGCATAAGAACTAGATTCGATGATAGGATTGAGAAGTTTCATGAAGCACATTTGCATGGAGAAGGTAGACACCCAAGTTGGGCAATGATAGGCTATAAGAGAATCAACTATTAATAGTCAATTATGATAGTTTCTCTTATAGTTGTAAGTGTTGTCAATTGTGAAATATTCTATGATAGATGTAAATTGTGTAAGAGCATATATCATACCTATTTAAGGTAAATATTAGGTGCCCAATATTGGAGGTATGTGTGAGGGGTCAAAGAAACCTGTATAAGTGTCATTTGTATGCTTGGTTGGAAAATGTGCCACATGGGTTTGGATGCCAACCTCTCTTGAATTATCCTAGAAGCTTCCTCCATTCTTGTTTTCTCTCTCTATATTGGATGTCTTAGAGAGAATTTGGTATGTTGTAGTTTGTAGGTGATGGTATGTTGCCAGAATAGCTTCAAATATTGACACTATAAACTCTTGTAAAGAAGAATTTCTTTGCAAGTGATTGTAAATCTATTTTTTATCCTAATACATTTAACATGCTTTTGAAGTCTAGATTTTTTTCTCTTGAAAGGGTTTTCCCCATTTACATATTGTGTTATGGTACTATTTCTTTGTTGTATGTTATTTTATTGGTCATATGTGCATCTCATTATTATAACTATTAAGAGGTTTAAGAAAAAAAACACTATCTCCTCTCATTAGATTGGTGTAGGAAGTGTTTCGACATACCTTGCTTCCTTTCACTCTATACCTCAACAATTAGGTTCATCACACCAAATCACTATTTGACTGTGGCACAAAAATTAATAAAATAAAAATGAAATAATATTTTCGGATACAGTCTCAAGTGATTCTAAATTGAAAAGTATTTAAATGGCATGTTATCTCTAATTCTATTTCACTCATATGCATTGACAATTGATTTTTTCTAAATATTTTTCTATGTGACAAACTATAAAATTTCCCATTTTCATCATTAACTTTGAAGATCTATTAAATCTTAATTTTTTTTTACTAATTTAAAAATAATTTTGAAAAACTAAAAACACCCTTTGGTTCCATGTATGAACAACTCCATTCTTTTCAATTAAAATTCATATTTCGGAAGTTCTATAAAATATTCCATAACCATAGAACAAAATAAACCTTTTCAAATTTTAAAGAAATCAATTTAACTCAAAACAAATTCAACAATTAAACCTACAATTGAAAGCCATAAATGTTCACTAGAGTGAGCATGACAAAACATGAATAAATAGTTTTGAAAACCAAAGAAAAGAGGAGAATTACCTTTAGTTTTTAGAGTTTAAACAATTCAAAAGTAAGAAACTAAAGAGTTTTGAAGAGACAATTCCACCTTGAATTCAATCCATACCAAACATGCAATCCTTTTGGCTAAGTTCTCAAATCAACCACTCCTTCCAATCAAGATTTCTTTATTATTTTCTATTTCTTCAATAAAGGTTTTTAGAGAGATTTTCTTTGCACAAAGTGAAGGAATGAAATGAAGTTACAAATCTTTTTATTCTAACCATTTTTCTAATTTCCATTTCACCTCCCTCCTCCTAACTCCACTCTTTCAATAATAATAAATAATTTAAATTAATTTTCTAAGCAATAAATATTTACAATAATGTAATAATTCAACTTGACTTTTCTCAGCCAATAAAACAATGTACTAATTTAAATTAATTACTTCTCTCAAATTGTATCAATGATAATAAATTCATAGAGGTGAATCTAAGGTAGCCAATCACAATGATCTAGATCCTAATAGTGGGGTCAAACATTTGTAGTATTTATCTCAATGCTAATGGAGGCACTAGTGAGGAGCACTCTGGGCGTTGGGTTTAGCTGAGGTGTTTTATCCTTTTACAAAGCTCATTCCAAGTATAATAGTAAGTGGCAAATTAAAATGAATTCAAAATAATTTCCAATGCATTTAGCTAGCTTTTCCATTTTTTCAATTTTATAAATGTATCAATTTGATGATCTAATATTTCAATATAATCAAAATACATATGGATGAACGCACAAAGATGGGAGACCAAAAAGGTGAGAAAATTTTTTTTGGCTGCCATCAAGCCTTATGACTCATGCCAAATAAGGTGTGGATCCTATTTGTTGTGCACAAAATAGTGAAACCAAAAAAAAAAAAATTAAATTCAAATTTCATCGTCCTTTTTCTATCAAGCCTGCGGGTTCAACTACGTTTTTTGCCTTCCTAACTATGAACGTGAAATAGAAACATTGTTTTTTCTCCCAAAGGTGTGATATCTTCATCAAAATGGCACCACGATGTTGAGGAGGTAGAAGAAGTATGGATTTCTATTTCTTTACTCTCAAATTTTGTTCTAAATTTCAGGAATTCAAAATCCATTTGAAAATATTGAAAACCCATCACCACCTCCTCATCAAAAGCCTTCTTAAGAAGAGGCACAACCAACCCCTCCCCCAATTTCTAGACATCCCCTAGGCACACAATAAAATATATAAGGGAAAATTGAAAACACCAAAAACCAACTTGAGGAGTTGATAAAGAGGCTTTAAGATCCCAATTCAACAACCTCTCATAAGACAAGCCTTGCAGAGTCACTGGAATATTGTATCTCATGTAGGTTCAGTGAGTGGTCAAATTAATATGTGGTCTATCAAAAGAGAAGAACAAAAATAGTTTTATGCAAACAAGTTATCATATGTTGCAGTAAAGAAAAAGAAAATAAACAAGGTTGACTTGTGTGCACTTTTCACAGACCCTCAAACGAATCAACCCATACAACCTAGATGTAAGAGGTTCCCTATCTATTGGTGCCACCACGAAGAGATAAGGAATAAATTTTGAGATAGATGGTGGATCATTTCCAATCAGCTTCCTTGTAATAATAATAAGGTGCCTCGGTACTTTTTGAGGAAGCTCTATTGTGAGTTTATCCTCAATGAGATCCCTAACTATTTTGACTACCTAAATTTCTAAGGTAGGGGTGGGAGATCCTCACACAATAGAGCAAGGGCACAACATGACCCAAATGTTGCACAAAGACCCTTGGGTATACCTATGGTGGAGCACATGCTTATTCCTTCCATTGTGAAGGATAGTGTCAAGGTGGATACCTTAGAGTCCATTAGCTCACTGACTTAGACCCTCATACAATATGTCAGGCCTCTAGTACATGGTAATGGGGGTGAATCTTATAGGCCTCGAGTTCTAGCTCACTACTGTCAGTCATACAGGTCTCTTTACACTTTTGATCTTAATAGTAGTTAGCATGTACCTACACAACATCCATTTGCTACAAAGGATACAATCATGATAGAGTCTTTGTTGAATGCAACATTTGACATTGATACGTAGGTAAATTATTACAAGTTCATTAAAATTTATTTATTAAATATTATTTTGACGTGGTAGAATAACTAAATCAATACAATGACTGTGATAAAAATGTAGGGTTAGAGTGTCCATACTTCAGGTGACATTCCCCCAACCACGTTTTACACGACACCATCAAGTGATCAAGTATGTATGCAGTAAAGTATTCGACTATTAAAATGAATAATCAGCATTATATGAATGATTTTCTCATAAGTCACTTGGATGTCAAATAATTTGGTGTTGGACCTTCGACATCGACACCCCATAGTGAAGTTCATCGAGGCACTTACACCGAGGTAACCTTTATTCATTATTGGTTTTTAAAAATAATTTTAGGTAGTTTTAATAATTGAATAATAGTTTTTGTTTCATTTTCAATTTTTGACATTGATACTTCTCCTGAAGTTTGTGCTACATTGGATCATGGTGTTGCTCTAGTAGTAGCAAGTTCGAAAGATTTGACAAAGGTATGAGACAGATTAGTAAATTTCACTTGTTCTTTTAATGATCTATTATTGAAAATTATGATGATACATGTTTGGTAGTTTAATTGCTATCTTAACACTTGTTGCAGGGCCTTCTCACTCATGAGCATGAATGTGCCCTTATTGTAGATGAACAACATGATTATATGTTTGTAGTAATTAATTGTTCCTTTATATGTCATTCTACAATTCAATTTTTATACATATTATACATTGATGTCTATACTTTTGATTGTATCAGTTGGAGCTATAGAGAAGTCTAGATAGGAGGACTAGTGAGCACATGTAAAAGATGCTATCATCACATACATCTCCATCCCCTTGACAGTCAAAGGCAGCTCATGATCTATTTCCTCGTGATAGTAGGAAATTAGTAGACTAGGGGCCTTTTTTGTATGCCTATATGGATTTTTTGAGCATATGTTTTGTATTTTGTATATGTGACATTTATGTCCATATGGTTGTTGGAATTGAGTTGTCATTGATGTCAAAATGCATAGATACAGAGTTGATTTAGGTTCAAGATGCAAAAGGAGAAGTGTTGGTTCAGATATATCACTAATGCATGGAATCTTTTTCATGTTGATTACACAGTGTGTTTGTCACCACTCATTGTGCACCTGATTTTATTGATGAGAGATCTTATTTTTGCAAGATACCTTGACTTCCTAGAAGATCAATCAAGTCTTGTTGATAAATTTTCTATAAATGGGTTGTGGAAAACCCAACGTGTTTATCACCACATGCATAGACAAAGTTTAGGGGGTGGTCGATGTTTCGTAGGTCAACATGTTTGTGTGGAACAAAGATGGCTAGTGAAAAGAAGAGTAGATATCACATTGTGTGTATCACTATGGTCTCTGCAACCCTGCAAGATCCAAATCCACCACTAAAAAGTCATTTGTGAAACTACGGGAAGAAAGTTAAGCATCTCCACAACCCCACATGTCAACTTGCCTTGACTTCCAAGTCATCTGTAGATCTGATGGAAGAAGGAAGGAATGTTTGTTGCATAAGATCAATTGACGTGTTTTGCACCATGCCCCACTAGCTCGCAGCCAAGAAGTTGAATAGAAAATTATCTCACCAGGCAAGTTAAGTGTATGAAGGTGCACAATCTCGCCATCTTGCAGGTGTTGTTTGAGGGGTTGAGAATAAGAAGTGTATTCTACCAAATGCAGACATAGATGCAATCCATGTGGAAATCTGACCAAGTTTGACTTTACAACAGAAAAGGAGATGTGGAAGATGTGGTATGTATGGGACCAATCAGAGATTGCTAACAAGATATGGTTGTTGAGGAAATGACAACTATGAGTTTCATTTATGAGAATAAGTATTGCATGCAAAGATCATGCCAGAATGTTGAGTTAATTGAATGAAATTAGAAAGACATTATGAGAAAGGCAGAAAATCAGAAAGCTAAAATTAAGACAGATTGTTTTCTTGATTTTGAGAAGTTTTTTTTTTAAATTTCTTTTGGAGGGAAAATTTTAAGGAGAAAAAATTGTTGTGATCATTTTTGAATTATTAAGATGAAGAAATTAAGTGTTGTGTGTGTGTTGTTGAAGGTGAACTGGAGTGCATTATTGTAGACTAAAGAGAAGCAAGAAAACACTGTAGGAAATATAGTATGTATTTCACACCGTGTGGAGTAGAGTAAGAGGCAAGAAGAGATAAGAGATCTAATTAGAACAAATATTAGAAGAGCCAGTGAAAAGGAAAGAAAGAGTATAGAGAGATATAGAAGAAATCAAAGGAGTTGGTGGAAAAATAAGATAGAGTGTTGAGAGTTATTGTAGAGATCAGAGAGCAGAAGACAAACCCTATAAGCTGAAAAGAGAAAATTCAGTTTCAGGTGTGGAAAACATGGAGTGTTACAAATATAATTTGTAATGAGGCACTCAACTTGTATTTTTAATTCTTCACTGTTGTAATAATCAGAGTGGGTGCTCAGATGAGAGGTTGGTGCCCATAAACTTTGTAATCATACTATTTCCATTGTGAGGCTAGATTAGAGTAGTAGACTCTAGTAGCATTTCTCACTGAGTTTTTTCCCATCTTGGATTTTCCTCATATATCTTGTGTTATGGGAATGATTTCTATGTGTGTGTGAAGTTTAGTTTGATATCCTTTCTCATAGTTGCTTGATCATTGTTTTAAAGATTTAATCTTTTAGAAAGTTCAAGTTTTGAGATATCACTGATTTACCCCCCCTCTCAGTGGTCCATTTGTGTCCCTTCAATTGGTATCAGAGCCCTAGGTTCCCTATTTGAAAATCTTTCTCTAGCTTGGGTAGATTTTGGTTTGTGAACACGATGGCTAGGAATGAATCCTCTGCTACTAAAGTACCAATGTTTGATGGCACCAACTATGCTTTATGGAGTAGAAGAATGGAAACATATTTTTCATCCCTAGGATACGGTGTCTGGTTGTCTGTTAAAAATGGTTATGTTGTCCTTGCCACTCCTCCCATCGATCCTGATGCAAAAGGGGAATATGAACACAATGCTAAAGCTAAGCATGCTATCCTTAGTGGATTGTCAGACACAGAGTTTGTCAAAGTTATGTAATGCACATTTGCAAAAGAAACTTGGGACAAGATGCAGAGAATTTATGAAGGAGATGTGAAAGTGAAGGAGGCTAAATTGCAGCATCTTCGAACTCAGTTTGAAAGTCTAAAGATGAAAGAGGATTAAAATATTACTGATTATCTACAAAGGGTGGATGAAAAAGTAAATGCAGTAAGAGGTTTTGGAGAAAATATTGAAGATGAAGTAATAGTGAAGAAGGTGTTGAGGTCTCTAATAAAAAAATATGATACTAAGGTCTCTGCCATTGAGGAAGCTAGAGACCTAAAAACCTTCTCCATGGATGAACTTTTTGGTTCATTATCTACATATGAAATGAGAACTATAAGTGTTGAACTGTCAAAGAAAGAAGTTGCCTTACCTCTAAGAAGAAAGGGAAGGAGACTACAAATTGTGTAGATTATGAAGAATTAGATGATTCTAAAGATAATTTTGTAAGAAAATTAAAGAAAGGATCAGATAAGTATAGAGGAAAGCTTCCCTTCAAATGTTTTGACTGTGGTAAAATAGGACATTTTTCTGCTAAGTGTCCTTATAAGAAGAAGGAAGATAATAGTGAGGGTAATGTCAAGGATACATGTAAAGAGTTTTATAATCCTAGGAGAAGGAACTTTCAAAAGAATAAAATTCTTTACACTATTTATAGTGATGTTTCTGATGATGAAAGTGAGCCAGTAGAGTATTGCAGTGAAGATGAAAAACAAAATAATCTCTTCATGGCTCAAGAGGTCCTAAATGAGGAGAAAAGTGGAGCACAACTTGAAAATTTAAATGATAGCGAGGAAGAGGATGTTTATGCTGAGGTTGATCTTGAAGGAGAGCTAATATGTGTTCTTGAATAACTTGACAACATAAGGAAAGAGTATTCACAATACAGGAAGTCGGCCATAAAGGAGCAAAATCAGTTGAGTAAGAAACTTGAAGAATCTAAAATGAATATTAGTAGCTTAAAATCTTAGATAGAAGAAGCCAAGAGGGCAAGTGAAGTTATAAAATCACAATTAGAAGCCAAAGAAAAGGAGTGTCAAAAACTAGAACAAGAAGTTGTGAATCTTAGGAAAGAGATTGAGAAGTGCAAAGATGATCTCAAGCTGAGGCTAAAATGTGAAAGCAACACAAATGCATTGGATGATATGCTAAAGAAGAAAAAGCATTCAAAAGATTCTACGGGTGTAGGATATGAGGATGGACAATGTTCTACCAGTGCTAAAGCATCAAAATGAGACATAACTTTTGTATCTTCAAGCATGAATGATCATAAGCAAACATTCAAGGTTAGCAATGCTTCAAGAAAGAAGATAGACTTAAATACTATTGCTGAAAGCATTAAGACACAAGTTGCTAATATAAAGAAGAATAAAGTTATTGTTGCTACAAGAAACAATCATGCTGATTCAAAAGGAAAGGAAAAGTTGTATGATGATGGCTTCACATGAGTTAAGGATATGAGGAAGAAGTTTACAAGACCAAGAAATGCTGCTCCAAGGAGGCCAAAGCAGAATACTTTCAACAATAAAAATTTGGTATGCTTCTCAATTTCATGGCTATTGTTATAATCTAATACATATGGACATAAAATTTCAGATTGTATACTTATGCATAGACCACCTCCTACTTATGAAAACAAAAATCCCTTTGATTCTCTAAGGGATATTAATGTTGTATGCTATCACTATAATGAGTTTGGCCATAAAAGCTATGAGTGTAGAACAAAATCAATTCATTCAAGTAGCAAACCCTTTGTTTCATCATTTAATAAAGATGTAAAATGTTACTACTACCAAAACTATGGTCATATAGCAAAATACTGCAAGTCAAGAGTTGCTAAACATAAGAAGACATCGATTGTGGAACTAAAAACCACATCTGATCAGAGTGAAGCAACATAGATGAGAAAAGAAACCAAGCAAGTGTGGATAGAAAAGAAAAATGACAAAAATGAATCAAGTCTAATTGTACAAACAATATTGCATGCAGAGAGGAAAAACCTATGGGTTGTCGACAATGGGTGCTCCAACCATATGACAGGAGATAAGAAGAAGTTCATCAAATTTGAAGACAAGAATTGAGGCTCAATTAGATTTGGAGACAATCTTCCATCAAAATAAAAGGAAAAGGAACATTGAACATTGATGGTAAGATAAAGGCACATGATGTATACTATGTTGAAGGGTTAAAACACAACTTACTAAGCATAAGTCAGATGTGTGACAAAGGATACAAGTTTACTTTTGATTCCCATGGATGTGAAATTAGAAAAGAAATAAATCGGAAGCTAATCGCAGAAGGTAAGAGGACCGATGGTAATGTATACAACTTAAAGGAATGCTATGAGTTACAATTCATGATGGAACAAGTAGATGAAAGTTGGATATGGCACAGAAGATTAGGCAATATAAATTTTGACAATCTTGTCAAAATAAGCTCAAAGGGATATGTGAGACACATACCCAAGATTTCAAACCCAACAAGTGCTATATGTGATGAGTGTTAGAAATGCAAGTAAACCAAGGTGAGATTCAAGACAAAGGAATATTCAACCACAAGTCCATTAGAACTGGTACATACAGATTTATGTGGACCAACAAGAACAAGATCTCTAAATGGTGAAAATTAATTTATGTTACTCATAGATGACTATTCAAGGATGACATGGGTTACCCTCTTGTAGGATAATTCACAAGCATTTGAGAGGTTCAAGATTTTCAGGAAAATGGTTGAAAGAGAAAGTGGATACAAGGTGAAATGTTTGAGATCAGACTGAGGAGGTGAGTTTACATCAAATAAGTTTGAAGAAAACTGTGAGTTGCATGGTATTAAGAGACAATACTCCTGGCTGCTAGAACACCACAATAAAATGATGTAGCAGAAAGAAAGAACGGGTTAGTCAAGGAAATGACAAGGACAATTCTAAATGAGTCAAATCTGCTTGATGTCTACTGGAAAGAGGTTGTCCACATAGCAGTATACACCTTAAACATAGAACAATTGAGAGTGAACAACAAGAGGACACCATATGAATTATGGTATGACAAGAAGCCCTCTGTTAAGCAATTCAAAGTGTTTGGGAGTAAATATTTTATCAGGAGATATAGGAATGAATTAGGAAGTTTTGATGCAAGGTGTGATGATGGAATCTTCTTAGGCTACTCAACTCACAACAAGGCATTCAAATGCTTTAACAAATGACTCCAAAAGGTTGTTGAAAGTGTGAATGTAAAAATTGATGAGGACTTGCAAAAAGGAAAGCAAAGTGTTGTGAATCATATTGTGTAACCATGTTATGAAGATGAGGAAGAAGAATCTAAAAGAGAAGATGAAACTACAAAGAAGTCACCCAACAAGTATCTGTAGAAATATCATCTTGAAGATCAGATTATTGGTAGCAAGGATGGAGGTGTACAAACAAGAAGGATACATGCTGCAAACAATGAATAAGTAATTTTTTCCCTCTTGACTAACTAGAACCAAAGAATTATAATGAGACCAACAAGAGTACTCATTGGATTAAGACAATGGAAGAAGAGTTGCAACAGATAGAGAAGAACAAAACATGGGATTTAGTAACAAGGCTAGCTGATAAGAATGCTATAGGCACTAAATGGGTCTATAGAAACAAGATGAATGAAGATGGAAAGGTGATAAGAAACAAGGCCAAAATGGTCTACAAAGGATACTCACAAGCATAGGGCATAGATTTTGAGGAGACATTTTCCCCTGTGGCTAGACTTGAGGCCATAAGATTGTTTCTAGCATTTTCAACATACAAAGGTTATAAAGTGTATCAAATGGATGTAAAGTCTATATTTATAAATGGAAATCTGGAGGAAGAGGTGTACATTGAGTAGGCTGAAGGTTTTCAATTGCATGAGAATGAAGACTTTGTATGCAGGTTTAGAAAAGCATTATATGGGTTGAAGAAGGCACCTAAAGCATGGTACTCTAGGTTGGACAAATATCTACATCAACAAGGTTTTAAGAAGGGATGCATTGACATAAAATTATACATTAAAACAAAAGGTAATCTCATGATTATCATTGTTTTTTATGTAGATGATATTATCTTTGCTGGAATAAAGATGGTTTGTGCAAATAATTTTCTGATCAATTGCAATCAAAATTCGAGATGTCAATGCTAGGAGAGTTGTCCTACTTCCTTGGACTGCAAATATCACAACTAAATAAATGCATATTTATTTCCCAAACTAAGTATGCAAAAGACATGTTGAGAAGATTTCAGATGGATGGTTGCAAGCCAGTTAGTACTCCTATGGTGACAGGATGCAAGTTGAGTAAAAATGATGAGTCACTTGATGTTGATCAGACTATGTATAGATCTATGATTGGAAGTCTTTTGTATCTAACTGCCTCTAGACCCGACATTGTGCAAGTCGTGTGCATAGTAGCTAGATTTAAAGCTGCTCCAAAACAATCTCATGTAAATGATGTGAGAAGAATATTCAAATATCTACAAAGTACTCTTGATTATGGTCTATGGTATCCAAACAAATGGTGATTTCAGCTTGGAAGCATACACAAATGTTGATTGGGAAGGATGTAATGATGACCGAAAGAGCACTAGTGGTGGTGTCTTCTTCCTTGGTGGTAGATTAGTCTCATGGCACAACAAGAATCAACAATCCATCTCTTTATCTACTACTAAAGCAAAGTACATAACTGCTACTATATGTTGTTCACAGGTTTTCTAGATGAAGCAAACACTCAAGGACATCCAAGTAGAGTATGCAGATCCAATCTCCATCAAATGTGACAATTCAAGTGCAATTAACATCTCCAAGAACCCTATCATGCACTCAAGGAAAAATCATATAGCAGTTAAGTATCATTTCTTAAGGGAGAAGGTAGCTGAAAAGGAAGTCAATATTGAATATGTAAGCACATGTGAGAAAGTGGATGATATTTTTACAAAACCTCTGCCCAATGACACTTTTGAATATCTAATAGAGGTTGGGTGTTGTCCCTCCCTCCTTCAACACTTAAAGGATCATAGAGGTTTGTGTTTCAAGGGGATCTCATAGCTTCAAACTATATTTCCTTGAACTTGTGGTAATATGGTTCTTAGGGGGAGACAACCTTTAACGGGATCAACAAAATTATTGTCGGTGTTGCAGATGCATAGGCACAACAAAAACATATGTGATAAAACTGTTGTGATTACAACCATTTGTACATTGTAGTTGTCATAGGGGGAGTGTTTCCAACTAAGAAAAGAAAGAAGATGAGTGATGTTGGCAGTTGGTTGCCTTTCCCTTTGCCATTTTTGTCAAAGGGGGAGAAGATGAGCATGGTTGCCATTAATGCCAAAGGGGGAGATTGTTGGCATTGAGTTGTCATTGATGTCAACATATAGGGATGCAAAGTTTATTTAGGTTAAATATGCAAAAGGAGAAGTGTTGGCTTAGATTTGGCACTAATGCATGGAATCTTTTTCATGTTGATTACACATGTGTTTCTCACCACTCATTGCATGCCTGAGTTTATTAATGAAAGATCTTATTTTTGCAAGATACCTTGATTGCATGGAAGATCAATCGAGTCTTGTTGATAAAGTTCCTATAAGTGGGTTGTGGTAAACCCAACGTGTTTATCACCACATGCATAGATAGAGAATAGGGGGTGGTCCCTTTTTTGTAGGTCAACATGCTTGTGTTGACCAAAGATGGCTGGCAAAAATAAGAGTAGATATCACATTGTGTTTATCGCTATGGTCTTCGCAACTCCATAATCTCCAATTCCACTGCTAAAAGGTCATATGCGAAACTACGGGAAGAAAGATAAGTGTCTCTGTAGCCACGCATGTCAACTCGCCTTGACTTCCAAGTCATCTACGGATCTATGGGAAGAAGGAAGAAATGTTTGCCGCATAAGATCAAATGACATGTTTTGCACCATGCCCCGCCAACTCGTAGCCAATAAGTCAAATAATAAAATATCTCATGAGGCAAGTTAAGTGTATGAAGGCACACAATCTCACCATCCCACAAGTTATATTTGAGCATTTGAGAACACAATGTGTATTCTATCAAATGCAGAAACAGATGTAATCCATGTGGACATCTGACCAAGTTTGTCTTGATGATAGAAAAGGAGATGTAGAAGATGTGGTATGTATGGGATCAATCAAAGATTGCTAACAAGATATCATTGTTATGGAAATGATAGCTAGGAGTTTCATTTACAAGAATGAGTGTTGCATGCAAAGATCATGCTAGAATGCTAAGTTAATTGAACGAAATTAGAAAGACAGTATGAGAAAGGCGGAAAATCATAAAGCTAAAATTAAGGCAGATTGTTTTATTGATTTTGAGAAGTTTTTTTTTTGAATTTTCTTTTGGAGGGAAAATTTGGTTTGGAGGGAAAATTCTAAGAAGTAAAAATTGTTGTGATCATTTTTGAATTATTAAGACAAAGAAATTGCTAAGTGTTGTGCATGTGTTGTTGAAGGTGAACTAGAGTGTGTTATTGTAGATGAAAGAGAAGCAAGAAAATAGAGTGTAAGAAATACAATGTGTATTTCACATCATGTGGAGCCGAGTAAGAGATAAGTAGAGAGTAAAGATCTAATTAGAATAGAGATCAAAAGAGTTGGTGATTAGACAAGAAAGAGTACAGAGAGCTATAGAAAAAATCAAAAGAATTGGTGAAAAGACAAGATAGAGTGCAGAGAGTTATTGCAACGATCAGAGAGCAGAAGATAGAGCCTGTAAGTTGAAAAGAGTAGATTCAATTTCAGGTGTAGAAAACATGGCGTATTACAAAATCTGATTTGTAATGAGGTACTCAACTTGTATCTCTAATTATTCACTATTGTAATCGTTTGAGTGGGTGCTCCTTTGGGTTGGTGCCCATAAAATTTGTAATCGAACTATTTCCATTGTGAGGCTAGATTAGAGCAGTAGACTCTAGTAGCATTTCTCACCGAGGTTTTTCCCATCTTGGGTTTTTCTTGTATATATTGTGTTATGGGATTGCTTTCTATGTGTGTGTGAAGTTTAGTTTGATATCCTTTCTCATAGTTGCTTGATCATTGTTTTAGAGCTTTAATCTTTTAGAAAGTTCAAGTTTTGAGATACCACTAATTAACCACCCCTCTTAGTGGTCCATTTGTGTTCCTTCAATGACTTTTGGATGGTTTGCATCACTGTATTGGATTTATATGTTTATCGACATTGACCATTGTGTGACTATATGACTTTTTTGGTTAATGCAAATCATATTACAACTATTATTCATAATCACAAATATACATTTGATGATTGAAATCAAGATTCTCTAATTGTATCAAAATTTTTCTATGTGTGATATTATATACTCTATCGATTTGTCTACAATAATTATTACATTCCTAATTGAAATCAATTTTTGTTTCACAACTCAACTTCATAAGTTGGTAGCTAGTAAATATTTGTAGTTTAATGCCTAGAATTTCAATTTTGTCATAGCATGGAGACAAACAATAGTAACATTATCGTAGTTACATTTTTAGTTTCAATAACTAGTCTTTTCACTCTAGTTAGAGTTAGTTTATTAGTGTTAGACTAAGCTAGAAAGTCTTATTCTGCACTAGTTTAAATATATGCTTAAGAAATAAATAACTCTTTTAATTAAGTTTTTCCTTTCTTTCAAGTACAAGCTAGATGTCAACTCTTACATTAAATTTGGACCCTCTAAACTACCTTCAAAATTAATATTACTTTTATTTTATACCCATTCACTTAAAAAACATATCACCACTTTCACCTTATATTATTAAAAATATCACCACTCTCACCTTATCATAAAAAAAAAGATTGAAAAACAGTTCAAGAAGGTGCCTTCCATTTCAAAAATACAATTTGAAGTTTGTTTTATTTCAACATGACACAAATACCCTTATAGAAGTCCTCCTGGAGTAATTAAAAAGAGATAGGTTGATGATTATACATTTATAAATAATCATGCCAAGTCTCATACTTATCCATGGGGGCTTCACTGGCTAGGCAATATTATATCACATGCATTCATATTGGGGGGTTTAATATCCCAAAAATTAGGGTGCAATATATTGCTTATTGGTGAAAATAGGGAGGTTTCTAATTCCGACTATGAAAAAATAAAATATTTGGTGAAAATAGGGGGGAATTTTAAATTGGGATGTGTATTGGGAGGGGGTGACAAAAAAGGAGTTTAGGGAAATAGTTTTTGAAAATAGGGGGATTCTTTACTATGCCATGAACAAATGTGCTATAACCCAAGTTCATGAAGTGAAGCCCCCATGTACTTGTCCCACACATGTAGACTATATTTTTGTGAACTCGAGTGCTTGAATGAGTTATTTATATTAGAAGAGAGTTTATAAATGTTAGATTTGTCTGTTTCCACTTATCAATCTTACGGGTTGATCACTCAATTTGATAATTTTTGTCCTAAAATTATCCTAAATTTAAGCTTAATTTGTTTGCAAACAATAATTTTTTTATCTATTTTATTAAAAAACAACTCTATTTGATTGTCACATATGTTTAATAAGGGGCATCACATGACCCCGTAGGTTCAGATGACTCATTCCTATGTGCCATGAGCTCCAAGATACACAACATCAAAGTTTGACAATTTTCACACTTTCAACACTCAAGGGAAAGCATCGCTAGGGTGTGGCTCAGAACGATCAGGCAACTTGGAAAGAGAAATAAGGGCATGCCTAGCATAAACCTCGCCTCTTAGACATGCTCGCATTGATGGATCATGCCCACAATGAGCGGAATGAAAGTTAGGGTATGTTGTCTCCTTTCACTAAATGCACCTGACACTTTTTGTTGTAAGAAAAAAAGTGTCAGCATGGGAAAATTGAATTGAGTAATCCAAAAGTGAGATAGGATTTTGTAGAGGGGCAACATATGACCCCGTAGGTTCAAAATAATTTTTTATATGTACCATGCGCTTTGAGATACACAATGTTAAAGTTTGATAGTTTTCGCACTTTGAGCACTTAAGGGAAAGTGTCTCTAGGGTGTGGCTCAGAATCATCGAGAGAATTGGTGAGTGAAATAGAGATATTCCTAGCATAAAATTAGCCTCTAAGACACACTTGCACTAATGGATCATGCTCACGATGAGAGGAATAAAAGTTAGGGTATGTTGTGGCCTTTCATTGAATTCATCTAACACTTTTTGTTGCAATAGAAAAAGTCTCAACATAGGCAAATGGAATTGAGTAATCCAAAAGTGAGAAAGGATTTTGTAGAGGAGCATCACATGACCCTATAGGTTTAGATGACTTTAGTACATGCCACAGACTCCAAAATACACAACTTCAAAGTTTGATAGTTTTTCGAACTTTGAGCACTCAAGGGAAAATGTCGCTAGGAAGGATCGAGGGACTTGGTGAGTGAAACAGGGGCATGCCTAGTGTAACCCAGCCATCTAGATGTGCTCATGTTGATGGTTCATGCATAAGACTAGTGGAATGAAAGTTAGGGTATGTTGTCGCCTTTCATTATATGCATTTTACACTTTTTGTTGCAACCGAAAAAGTGTCGACATAGGCAAATGGAACTGGGTAAAAGTACAAAGTTGTATCACACTTTTATAAAGGAAATGGCCAATGTTGATTTAACTTTTTAAATTGAATCAATAGAAAGTGAAATATATGTTTTGAATTTTGAAATTATGTAAACTAATAAAATGTATATTTTTTTTGTGTATTTTATGTTTTAAATTTTTTTTAAAGTTTAAAAAATTATTTGAATATACTTTCTTATAAACCAAACACTATAATTTAGTTATTGATTAAATGTTGAAATTGAAGTTACAGGAGGTGTCACACTTTATATAGTAAATTTTAGCTATTTTCTTTCAATTTTTTTGTGTATATTGATAACTTGAAACTTTAGTGCAAAAATATATTTTAACTATTTTTTATGTATATATATTTTTCAATAAATTTGAAAAGATGTGTGTACTGAAATATAACTCTTTTCATTCGACGTTACCTTTTTTCTTAATTATTTATCCAAATTAGAAAAGAATTATATCATCTTGACAAAGACTCTTTTCTCTAGTGCATTTATCTTTTTCAAAAAATTTAAATAAGTTTTAGTATTTTTCCTTTACAAGATAATCAACCTTATATTTTAGTGTTGATGGCCTACTTTCAATAAAAATAAAATATAAAATATAAAATATAAAAAACTAATTAAAACATTAAATTATATATTTTTTGGAAAATTCACTTATAGATCTATAAACGAGTATTTTTACATTTCAAAAAAAGATATTTATAAGAGTAGGATTTGTTGAAACATCGAGTTTTGCATTTTTTGTTTTTTGGTAATTAGACCCAAAGTTGTATAAAATAGACATTTAGTAGACAATTCTAATTGGAAAAGTTCTGGCCATATATAATATAGCTATAACAAATCTCTGTAGACCATATGTTTGATTAAAATTAAATTTTAGTTGGAATTACTTAAATTCACTTGTGCTGATAAGTTGGCCTGAAACGTGACACAGTTTTGTGCTTTTACCCAATTGAGTAATCCAAAAGTGAGAGAGGTTTTTTTAGGGGCATCACATGACCTTGTAGGTTCAGATGGCCCATCCGTACATGCCATAGGCTCCAAGATATGTAATGTCAAAGTTTGATAGTTTTCACACATTGAGCATTAAAGGGAAAGTGTCGCTAAGGTGTGGCTCACAATGATCAGATGAATTGGCAAGCGAAATAAGGGCATACTTAGCATAAACCCGAACACTCAGAGGTTCTCATGTTGATGGTTCATGCCCACAATGAGTGGAATGAAAGTTAAGGTATGTTATCACCTTTTATTGAATGCATTTTACACTTTTTGTTGCAACAGAAAAAGTGTTGGCATAGGCAAATAGAATTGAGTACTCCAAAAGTGCGAGAGGGTTTTGTAAGGGAGAATCCCATGAACCCGTAGGTTTAGATGGCTTGTTTGTACGTTCCACAACATCCAAGATATGCAACGTCAAATTTTGACAGTTCTTACACTTTGATCACTCAAGGGAAGGCGTCACTAGGGTGTGGCCCGAAGGGATCAGGTGACTTGGTGAGTGAAACAAGGGCATGCCAACATAAACCTAGCCACTTGAATGTGCTCGCACTGATGGATCAAGCCAATGACAAGTGAAATGAAATTTAAAATATGTTTTTGCCTTTCATTTAATTCATTTTACACTTTTTGTTGCAATCGAAAAAGTGTCAGCACGGGCAAATCGAATTGAGTAATCCAAAAGTGAGAGAGGCTTTTATAGGCAGCGTCACATAGCCCCATAGGTGAGGACAAATCATTCATACATACCATAGGCTCTAAGATATGCAACAACAAAGTTTGATAGTTTTCACACTTTGAGCACTCAACGGAAAGTGTCGCTAGGGTGTGGCTCACAAAGATCAAGCGACATGACAAGTGAAATAGGGGAAAACCTCATATAAACCCAACCACCTAGAGGCACTCATTCTGACGGTTAATTCCAAAAATGAGCAGAATGAAAGAGTGTACGTTGTTTCATTTCATTGAATGCATTTTACACTTTCTTTTGGAACCAAAAAAGTGTTGGCACAAGCAAATGAAATTGAGTAATCCAAAAGCGAGAGGTTTTTGTAGGAGGGAATCACACGACTCCATAGGTTTAGACAGTTCATCCATACATGCCATGAGTTTCAAGATATGCAATGTTAAAGATTGACAATTTTTGCACTTTGAGCACTCAAGGGAAAGCGTCGCTAGGGTGTGGCTCGAAAGGATCAAGGGATTTGGAAATAGAAACAAGGGTATGCCTAGTATAAACCCAACCACCTAGATGTGCTTATTCTAACAGTTCATGCCCACGATGAGCTGAATGAAAGTTAGGGTATGTTGTCGCCTTTCATTGAATGCATTTTACGCTTTTTGTTGCAACCAAAAAAGTGTCAGCATGAGCAAATGAAATTGAGTGATCCAAAAGTGAAAGAGGTTTTTGTAGGGGGGCATCACATGACCCCATAGGTTTAGACATATCTTCTATACGTGCCACGAGATTTAAGATATGAAATGTCAAAGTTTGACGGTTTTTGCACTTTGAGCACTCAAGGGAAAGCGTTGCTAGGGTGTGGGTCACAATGATCAGGTGACTTGCAAAGTGAAATAGGGGCATACCTAGCATAAAATCAACCACTTGGACATTCTCACATGAACGATTCTTGCCCATGACGAGTGGAATGATAGTTAGGGTATCTTATCACCTTTCATTGCATGCATTTTACACTTTTTGTTGCAATAAAAAAAATATTGCCACGAGAAAATGGAATTGAGTAATCCAAAAGTGAGATCCATTTGGAGGGAGGTGTCACACAATCCTATAGGTTTAGATGGCTCATCAGTATGTTCCACGGGCTCTGAGATAGGCAACGTCAAAGTTTGATAGTTTTTTCGCACTTTGAGCACTCAAGGGAAAGCATTGCTAGGGTGTGGCTCGCAACAATCAAGCAACTTGGAAAGAAAAATAATAGAATATCTAGCATAAATATGGTGACTCAGATCTTCTTGCATTGGTGGTTCGTGCCCACGATGAGCAGAATGAAAGTTAGGGTATGTTGTTGCCTTTCAATGAATGCATTTTACACTTTTTGTTGCAATCGAAAAAGTGTCTGCACGGGAAAATGGAATTGAGTAATCCAAAAGTGAGAGAGTTTTTTGTAGGGGGCATCACACAATCTTGTAGGTTTAGGCATCTCATTTATATGTGCTATAGGCTTTGAGATATGCAACATCAAAGTTTGATAGTTTTTGCACTTTTAGGACTCAAGGGAAAGCATTGCTAGGTTGTATCTTGCAACGATCAGGCGACTTGGTGAGCGAAACAAGTGAATTCCTATCATAAAAATGGCCACCTATATATGCTCATGCTGATGGATTGTTCCCACGATGAGCAAAATGAAAGTTAGTGTATGTTGTCGCCTTTCATTAAATGTATTTTACACTTTTTGTTGTAATTGAAAAAGTATTGGCATGAGAAAAATGGTATTGAGTAATCCAAAAGTGAGAGAGGCTTTTGTATGGGGCTGTCACACAAAACCATAGGTTTAGATGGCTTGTTCATACTTGACATGGGCTCCAAGATACGCAATGTCAGTTTGACAGTTTTCGCACTTTGAGCGCTCAAAGGAAAGAGTCGCTAGGGTGTGGCACGCAATGATCGAGCGACTTGGTGAGTGAAATAGGGGCATACATAGCATAAAAATGACCACTCAGATGTGATCATGCTAACGATTCATGAGTAAAATGAAAGTTAGGCTATGTTGTTGCCTTTCATTGAATGCATTTTACACTTTTTGTTGCAACCGAAAAAGTGTCAGCACGGGAAAATGGAATTGAGTAATCCAAAATTGAGAGAGGATTTTGTAGGGGGCTTTCACATAGTCCTATAGGTTCAGACATCTTGTTTGTATGTGCCATGAGCTCTGAGATACACAACATCACAGTTTGACTATTTTTGCACTTTGAGCACTCAAGGGAGAGTGTCGTTAGGGTGTGGCTTGAAATGATCTAGTGACTTGGTGAGAGAAATAGGGGCATAACTAGCATAAACCTAACCACTTATATGTGCTTGCACTAATGGATCATGCCCACGACAAGCGGAATGAAAGTCAGGGTATGTTGCTACCTTTCATTGAATGCATTTTACACTTTTTATCGCAACAAAAAAAAGTGTCAAAATGAGCAAATGGAATTGAGTAATCAAAAAGTGAGAGAGGCTTTTGTAGGGGGAATCACATGCCCCATAGGTTCAGATGGTTTTTCCATATGTGCCACAGGCTTCGACCTTAATTGTAACATATAAAGTAAATCGTGATTACCTTTCCTTTTGAAAATCATTGTAACACTAAGTATCTCAATCATTGGAAAATAAAATGACAATTATACTGTATCACTAAGTATCTCAATCATTGGAAAGCAAAATTATATTTCACACATGTATCTAGTAAAGACATTTGATATCACAATGCCTCAAGTATTTCATTTGTACAAATATGCAAGTCATATATACATATATCCAAATAAGCTTGATATTACAATTCTTTTTCATTTACATTCAATTCAATGAACCATTTGAATCTTCTCTACTCTTTATGGTGTCAAGAATTGCCTCATGGTCAGACTCACAAACCTTCCATAGGTTCATGTTTAGTGGTCTACCCCCATATTTAATCAAGTGAACATTTGATGCCACTACAAAGTTTGAATAATGAAGAATCTTTCTATGTCTCAAAGTCCTCAAACAACCACAAGTTAGACTTCTTCACTTTATACCTCCTAAGCCATCTACCAATAATAACCATTGATCATGTAGGATATTCAATGCTTTCTCCATCTACCATAGGGTCATCCAATTTATATTTTTCCTTGACATGACATAAATAATAAATGTTCCATCTTCATTGTCTTTAGCTGCAATAACTACATAAATATGCCCTACAATAATATGTGCAACCATGTGCATGAATTTAGTAAATAAATAGGATATGAAATTAAATTTGATTAGATGTGTATGTAGATAATTTACCTGGTTGCACTAGATTTGACACATGATCAAAGTCAACTAATGCTTCCATCTGTGTGAGTTACAATTTTGTCAAGAGTCGATATGTCTCAAGTGGGCTCAGAGTTCTCGTACACCATTCGTCAACCCACTCTTTTGACTCACACTCGTTCCATGATACATTTGCACATGATGAAAAAAAGCATACCATATGTCGCATATGTATAGTCCATTGAGCTTGCATTAGAGCTTCTAAAAGAGTGTAGCTCATTCGATCCTATCAATGTACAACAATCCTCATATTTTGCAATGTTAGTACTATCTATCAACCCAAAAAATCTACTAACTGAAGATTCACCTTGATTACCTAGACCCATTGTAGCATTACACCACTTGACAATAGCTCTCACATTTGTCAACTTTTATTTATCTATGTACTTTAACTTTGCTCATGCTAAGGCTCTTTTGATACATGATCCTGCACCATCATGCTCCCCCTTTACATGTCTAGCTTCACAAAAATTCCACATATGTTGAAAACTAGTGCTCTTATGCATTATGCTCCACCAATAAATCATCTGATAGTTCTTGAATTGTGATCCACAATTATCTGACCATATGATATGCTGACAGAATGAAATACCCCTACTAGCCAAATTATGATATAGCATCTCAAAGAAACCTTGCACAAACTCTGTAAAATGTGAGCAATCATTGCTAATATAGAAGTGATATTCCCTCAAAATCTTCCTATTGTCATCTATACTATCAACAACATGCATGAATATTATATGCACAAATATAGAAACCTGTGTGGAGTTGTAATACTAGGAGTGCACCTCATCTTGTGGCTTTAATGTATAGTTCTCTGCAAAGTCAACAACTGAAATGATGGTATCAAGTGGAAATGTGTCTTTGCATAGCTTGAATTTCAAGTCTAACCATCGAGCTTTATGGGTATGCCTTGCATACTCATACAATATTTTCTCACAAAAAATGCCCATAAACTGATACACTGGAATCTTTTCAATGACAAAATCACATTTTTTTTCTTCTTTTCCATATTTTAGACTGTAGGCCACTATCTTAAATTTGCCGAATTCCACTAGTTCATTCCCAATAACATGTGTACTATCTAGATATGTTCACACACTGGCAAATTTTGCAAGTCACCGCAATGAACACATGTGCCATCCAATCATACTTTATTTTAAAATTGTTGACCTTCAACTCTTTCACATAAAATGGTAGATACGAAGCCCCTTGAAGATCTAGGTGGAGCCTTTATACTACATTCCTGCAAAATATTGTTAGCATGCAAATCTATACATATATACCAGTAAACATCATACTGATTAGAAAATTCAATATGCACTCTACAACAACAAGTTGCATGTACATGTGATTTATTTTAACATAAAAAGACTACCATTTCAAAAAATCTTTGACTAATTTTAATTTGAGGATACGTCTCTTGAAACTTGGCAAAAAATTATGTTTGAGTCATATCCAATGCTTCGGATGCAAATCATGGATTTGACTACCAATTATCCCTCCTTACAACATCTCTTTTATTAGGAGAGACCCTTGTGTTGGTCTTCCAAAATTCTTCAATTAAGGATCTCAAGGCTTCAACAATTGCTTTATCTTTTCGCACTAGTCTACCAAAGAATGCCCATAATTCTTAAATTTCATTTGGATCCTCAACTATTTTAGGCCCTCCCACGACTCTCATTAGAGTTTTTCTACTTATTTTCATTTCTTTACTTATCTTTCTAATGAGTTGACATTTCTTGGTTTGAGTGCTTACTATTGTCAATGTGAGGACACGTCGTGTGACATTGCCATCTTTCGTGCGTGATGTAGAACCCACACTCTCATATGCACTCATTAGATTCTTGACAATTGATTTGTCACTTGAATCATCTGATGCTCTTAGCCCAAGAATCCTCATGATGGGTCTAAATTTGATATTTCTCATCATTTCAACAAATAGTTGACATTTTCTAGTCTCATTTAACTTCTCAAAGTACAATCTTCAAATTTGGTTAGCATATCTTTGACAAGTACACTTTGAGATCTTATCTGCCATTGGTTGCAAAATATTACTATCAATATCAATCAAATCCTTAGGCTTTCTATGCAAAATTATAGGAGGTTTTATCAAAGTTTGAGTTGCCTCAACATTAGGGATAGATGGCATACCTTCAACTAGAGATGAAAATGATGATGTACCTTGAAATTGAGATGTAGAGAGATGGTGTAACTCCAACACTTGAATTTATGTGTGAGGCAAGTGCAAGGTAATGAGTCACAAATTCGCGGAAGTCCGCGCGTTGGAAAATGCGCTCTTATAAACGGGGGGCCCATTTTCAAAAACGGGGGCCCGTTTGTGCTTCGGGCTCCCGAGCCGAAAGGTAACGGGGGTTCGAAGCAAAAAAAAAACGGGCCCCCGTTTTGTTCTAAAATGGGGGCCCGCTTTTAAACAAAACGGGGGCCTGTTTCTAGAAACGGGCCCCCGTTTCTAGAAACGGGCCCTCGTTTTGTTTAAAAGCGGGCCCCCGTTTCTAAATGGCATTTTTCCTTTTTTTTCCACAAGCCGCCCTTGTTTGAAAACGGGGGCCCATTTTGTGGAAGTTGATTCCACAACCCGCCACTTGGCTCGGGATTAGGCCCGAGATAGGCCTGGGATGGCCACACCTGAGACATGGACCTGCAAATTCAAATCTCCATGAATGGAAGCACAAATACGAACTTCATAAATAGTTTACGCGCCTCTAATCAGACAATTTTTATACGAAATTAAAACCCATTTCAAATTATACTGTCTAGATTCTAAATATGTAAATTTATTTAAAAATTGATTATTTTAACTATTTTTCATTTAATTTATACTAAATCGGGTCCATAAATTTGAAATATTAACTAATTTTGTTAATTTAATAACTTTTTTATTTTAAAGAATTTGGAAAAAAAAATTATATGTCATCAATCTACACAAAATTCTTTTGTATTTAAAAAAAAAAAAATCAAAAAATGTTAAGTTTACATCAAATTATGTGGGTCGTACACGTCAAATTTTTAAAACGATAATTACGGCCATTGAAAAATTAATTAAAAAAAAATATTAGAAAAAAAAATACAGAAAAATATGCTCATCAATCTTCAGTGTGTTACAAACCATTTCTCAAAATGGTTTGAGAAAATAATTTTAATTGTGTCAAAAAGTGTGGGTCGTACACAGACATGGTATGGTCCTGAAACAGGCATTTTTAAAACATAGTTTTCAGAACTCCATTTAAAAAGTTATTTTTTATTATGTGGGTATTAAAATAAATTATATATTTGGAAAGTACACTCAGAGGGCTATCTTTTATATTCCTGACTTTTTCCAAGATTCAATCTCTAAGTGTTTCAAATTTAAGCTCAAATGAGACAAAATCTGAAAATCAGGGAAAACACTTCCACTTTTTGGCCAAAAAGTGGACTCATCTTCTTGCACTGACCCTGTGATGTACTTGCAATGTGGGATGGTTGTAACTCCAACATTTGAGGAAAATGGCGATGTGCTTGCAATGTGAGATGTTGTAGAAGATGTGCATTCAACATCAGATGTTGTAGATGGTGTGCCTTCAACTTGATTCCCGGTAGATGATGTGCCCCCAACTTTGTGCTTCAATCGTCGTATTACACAAAGGTTTTACATTCGTTGCCTTTGTGATGCCAATTCAAGATCTCTCTTGTCTTGCATGGATATTTCATGTTCCTCTTGAATAGGCATGTCTTCTTCTATAGTGTTCAATTTCCTTCCTTCACGAATTCACCTCATTCTTTCTCTTTTCTTTGCATTATTGGCTTCATGCTCAACTAGTGTTAGAATTTGTCCTCGTTCCCTCGACATGATGATGAATTATACATGTATGCATAAGATGTAGAGATGAGTTAATAACTTTTTTTACAAAAATCATATACTCTAAATTTGTAAATTAAAAAAATCATAACTTTCGTTATGAAAAATAATATACTCTAAATTACAAAAATCTTAACATGAATGCACTCATTATATTATTCTCTCACTGATCTGTACTTAAATGGTATATTATGAAATTTAAACAAAAAAAACACACAATGAAAATATTTTCATGTAACTTTCTTTGCTATCTTAATATGATTTAATTCATTATATTATACTTACATTGATCTCTAGTTATTGCTTATTATGAAATTTAAACAAAGGAACTCGTAATGAACATATAAATTATAAAAAACATGAGAAAATTACCTCATATGATAAAAAACACACAAAAAAATTAAATTTTTGTCTTCTATGTTGTCCAACCAGCAAAAAGGTGGTCAAATGGTGATGAAATATGCTATGATATGTCAACACCATGGAAAGGCATATATTTGTCGTTATCACATAAAATAGTAGATAAAACCAGAGAATGTGAGGCAGATTCACCAGTCCAATGTCCCTTTTTATCATTTTTTAAGGATAGGCCATATGTTGTCCGCTAAATGTTCTCTATCAATATTTTAAAGATTCAAAAAATAGGGAGAGAGAGAGAGAGAGAGAGAGAGAGAGAGAGGAGAGAGAGAGAGAGAGAGAGAGAGAGAGAGAGAGAGAGAGAGAGAGAGAGAGAGAGAGGAGAGAGAGAGAGAGAGAGAGGGAAATAATGAGAGGGATAGAGGGAGAGGGAAGAGGGAAGAGATAGGAGGGGGAGAGAGAGAGAGAGAGAGGGTGAGAGGGAGAAGGGGACTGGGAGGGAGAGATGGAGAGGGAAGAGATAGGAGGAGAGAGAGAGAGAGAGAGAGAGAGAGAGAGAGAGAGAGAGATAAAAAGAAAGAGTGGGAGAAAGAGATGGGGAGGAAAGAGAGAGACTTGAGAGAGAAATAGAAAGGGATGGGCAGGGAGAGAGGGAAAGAATAGAATGGGATAGAGACACCTAAGAGTTGAGAGAGAGAGAGAGAGAGAGAGAGAGAGAGAGAGAGAGAGAGAGAGAGAGGATGGAAGGAGAGTAAGAGATAAGAGAGGGAGAGATAGAGGTTAAGAGAGGGAGAGAGGGAGAGAGTGAGAAAGAGAGATAATGAGAAAAGGAGAGAGGGGAGGGGAAGGAGGAGAGGGAGAGAATGGGAGAGAGATACACTTGAGAGAGGAGGAAAGTGAGATAGAGAGATAGAGGCTAAGAGGGAGAGAGACTTAATAGATAAATAATGGGAGTGAAAGAGAGAGAATGAGAGGGAGAGAGGGAAAGAGAGAGAGAGACTTAAGAGAAAAAAGAGAAAGGGAGGGGGAGGGAGAGAGGGAGAGGGCGAGGGAGAGAATGGGAGAGATATATACTTGAGAGAGGAGGAGAGTGAGATAAAGAGATAGAGGTTGAGAGGGAGAGAGACTTAAGAGATAAACAATAGGAGAGAAAGAGAAAGGGAAAGAGAGATAGAGAGAGGGGAAGAGAGATAGAGAGAGGGGGAGAGGGAATGGGACGGAGAGAGGGGAAAAAGTTAGAGGGAAAGAGAGAGAGAAAGAATGGGAGAGAGAGAGAGAGACACCTAAGAGAGGAGGAGAGACTTTAGAGAGAGAGGGAGAGAGACTTGAGAGAAAGAGAAAGGGTCTGGGAGGGAGAAAGAGAAAGAGAGATAGAGGGAAAGAAAGATAGGCTTGAGAGAGGAAGAGAAAGGGAGGGGGAGGGAGAGGGAAAGAATGAGAGAGAGACCTAAGAGAGGGGGGGAGAGAGTGAGAGATAGATATACTTGAGAGAGGGAGAGGAAGAGAGAGCCAAAGTGAAAGAGGGAAAGAGAGGGATAGACCAAAGAGAGAGAGTGGGTGAGAGAGATGGGAAAGAGAAGGAGAGATACCTGAAAGAGGGAAGGAAGTAGAGAGGGACATACCTGAGAGAGAGAGAGAGAGAGAGAGGAGAAGAGAGAGGAGAGAGAGAGAGAGGAGGAGAGAGAGAGAGAGAGAGAGAGAGAGAGAGAGAGAGAGAGAGAGAGAGAGAGGAGAGGGGGAATTCAGGGAAGAGACCAGAGAGAAAATGTTGATACAAGCATGTTGATTATTGAAATTTGATTGTCTAAAATTTATATAAATACTCTAAAAAACTAGAATTTGGCATTATAACTCCTAGAGATTTTGGAACCACTCTCAAACATCCTAACAATATATACATAAAATATAACTTTAAGTATAAAGTCACATTTCTATAAAGGAAAAAGACAAATAGAAATGTGACTTATACTTAAATTTTATATTTTATGTATATGTTTGGAGAGAGAACACTTTGTGCTTTCTAAGATGAAAAATTGCTATGAAATACATTTGGCATGCGCCAAATATGGCACACACCAAAAAAGGAGCATGCAAAATGGTTTTTTTGATTGCGCTCCAAATATGGTGCACGCCATATTTGGTGTGGTGCCAAACTTGTTGCCTTGGAAAACACCAAGCCAAAGGCTTGGATGTCCTTCTCAAGCCTGAGATGTGTTTTCCAACAAATATTGAAAATTTTCCAACTTTTTCTTTCATGCTCTCCATTAGGTTTGCACGTGTCTTAATGCAAAAAATAAACACCATACAATCGTCAAGCTCTCTCTTAGCTATCCAACCATATAATTCTTTTCAAATTCTGATAATGTTAAGGTCTTCATAATTTCTTTTGTTAGTGTATCCATTTTTGTCAAAAATCAGCATGTCGTATTTTGGCCATAGATTTTTACCTGTTTATCGAATTTTGAAAAAATTACTTTTTTAGAAACTAGACTCCATTCTACACAAAAAAAATTTAAAATTTTATTTTTTATTAGTTTTTTTACAATTTTGGGGGGGGAGCACACTCAAATTTCTATTTTTCAAGATGTGTCCACTTCAAAAATTAGTTAAAAATCATATATTCATTTAAAAATTAGCCGAAAAATATGGTATAAATTACATGGTGTTACTTAATTTCTCACCAAAGCAATTTTAAAAAATAATTTAAAAAAAATCGATAGTTTAGGGGGAGCACACTAAGTGCTATGTTATGTTTTTTCTATTAAAAACATGACCACTTTGTGTGCTCCCCCTTTTTGAAACCCTTAATCTCCACCATTTTCAAAAAAAAATGGTAGTTTAGAAAATCGACTTGGAGCACTACAACTCAAGTTGTTGATGCATCCTCATATTTTGAGTGTAATTATCTTCATTTTCTTGTCGAAGTTTAAACTTTGTTGATTTCATAAAGAAAAGAAAAAGAAAAAAGAAAAAAGAAACGTTTTGGTCCCCATCTTTGTGCACTTACCCATATGAAAAATTAAAATTTGATGATTTACATTTTTTTAAAGGTATTATGAGTTTATATTCTTGGTTTATGAGTTTGGTACGTATAGCATATTAGATAGTTCTTTATTTATGTGTTGTTTTATGCTCACCTTTATATTAGTAATAAATAAAAACTTTGAAGTACACTATTATATTGTAAATGGTTGAATTTATGCATTTAAGGAAGAAAAATATTATGTTGAGTTTTTTATCAAAAGGGATTATCTAGATAAAATCTCGTGTATTGTGCATATTTCATTTTTTTCTATTCTATTGTAGCTTAACTATTTTTTCAATACCAACAACAATTATATTTGGGTGGATATAAAAATAAGTGTACTACATGCATGAATACAATGAATGTACTATAGCATGTGCATAAGAACAAATAAAAGCTAAGTTTGTGAGACTATATTTGTATATAGATAAATAAAAGCAAAAAGATTAGATCCAACTTTATGTATGTATGCATGTATGTGTATATATTCATATACATATACATATACATATACATATGTCAACTCTTTCACATCATTTGTCACAAAAAATTTAGCCCAAGATAATAAAATGAAATACATTCTATTTTCTTTGTCATTAATGTGTTAATATATATTGACATGTGTATTAGTATAAAGAAAAACATCTAAGTACATTATTATGTTGTAAATGGTTGAGTGCATGCACTAAAGGAGGCCACTATTAGGTTTTTTTTGGTTTTTTTATATCAAAAGTGATTATCTAGGTAAAAATGTGTGTCTCATGTATATGCCATTTTTTTTATTTCAGCTTAAATATTTTGTAATAACACGTATGTTTGGATGGGTGTAGGGATGAGTGTTACATGCATGAATAAAATGAATGCATTATAGTGTTGCACATAAGAATAAAGTGAGACTAAATTTGTAAGAATATGTATACATATAGATAAATAAAAACAAAAAGAATAAAACCAACTTAATATAAGTATAAATAAATATAAAATAAAATAAAGATAATAATAATATATAAATTTCACAATTACCAATATTCAATTGATACAATAAAAATGAAGTATGCTTCAAATCTATTTTATATTCAATAAATAATCTCTTTCACATTAATGCCTGCTTTGCTACTCAATTTTTAGCCCAAGATAATGAAATGGAATACATTCTATAATGAATGGCTTTATCAAAACAATGCTTAGCCAGTCTTGATTACAAACCATATGCAGAAGTAGAAAAAGAAAAACAAGATTAAAACAAAACTAAACGTTTCCAAATTTATTATGGTGAATCTTATACACTGCAAGCGACCTTCAGGATCTGTGTAAGTCCCCAAGAAAAAAGAAAGGCGCCATGAAAATAGAAACAAAGATCACCAATTTATTCTCAACGAAGAAATACACAGTAGAGAGAGATACAACCAACTGTGGAATTGACTACATTTCATTTCAAGCACAAGGTTTATAGCAGTAGCATTTTCGATTAACTCCGTGCAAATCACAACTTCCTGTTGGGAATTTCTCCGTTCCACAAACACTTTGGCAGTTGGTGTCGCTCAAACACAACCCTTTAAATTTGTGGCTCTGAGACTTACACATTCGTCCCTCTGCACCTTCCATCTCTGCAACAAAATATACACTCCGTATGAGTTGAAAATAATAAGAAATTAGGGTTACTTTTCTTATCGTCTTAAAAAAGAAATTCAAGATATTAGATTTTCACAATTCATAATATTAGTGTATGTTATTTTAATGATGGATGGTCGAGTGCGAATGTAAACATTGAATCTTATACAGTTAAATTCAGAAGTGACATGAGCTAACAATAAGATAACATTTAACATGAAAATTAATGAATCCAACGTACTAGTTGAAAACAAAAAGACATTTAAGATATTAGATGTGGGCAGTCATATGGCATTTTAATGATGGATATGGAAACTTTGGTATAAAATAAATCTTATACAGTTAGATTCAGATGAAAATAAATGAATTCAAAACATGAGTTGAATACAATAAGAAAACAAAGACATCGGATTTAGGGTATGACCCAAAACACTAATGGAAAATAGATCTTTCACAATGAAATAGAGAAATAACCATAATAAACATTTTACAGGAAAATAAATGAACTTACCCACACTTATGAAGAGAAGTAAGAGCAGAAGCACAGTGCTGATACTTATGGTCTTCCTTGCCATCTTCATTCCCATTCTCTTTCTCCTCTCTTCTCTTTTCTTTATTTGTGAGCTAACACACATTTACTATGAGTAGTTGATAGATTGGCAGATTTATATAGAAAAATAGCACGGATCACGGAGATGGAACGAATCTGTTGGGGGCATAAAAAACTATTTATTTGTTCAATGTCTGATCAATCAAAGGTAAGTACGATGAGCCCCACTTAACAATTTGCAGATCAATGTGTAGATGAATAGTTTTAGTGGGCAGAACGACAATGGGCACGTGGGTGTGCACGGAATAGCAAGAATGGCCTATGCCAATCACACACACTCACCTTATATTTACTTGTGCTCTTATCTGGATAACTTCTTGTTATCCTTCACCCATTTTTGCTGCTGTTTTTTTTTGTTTTTTTTTGCAGGCAGCAAATCTCTCAAAAATGTTTTGAAAACTGTTGAAACAATACAAATGGTTTTAGCCAGATATATTTTGTTTTATTAAATAAATTTAATTGTGGTCTTTTTTTAGTACATAAATTCAATCATTTAGAATATAATAATGCATTTCAAAAAAAATTCTTTGTACCAATACAAGTGAATATATATCAATACATTAATGATAATGTGAGTATAATATTACAAAGTTTTTTTTTATACTAATACACATATTAATATATACATATTGATAATAAAACTGTTTCTAAAATCAAGATGAAGCTAATGCATGGAGATGTGAAAGAAGTTAATACATTAGTGATAATGTGAATATAATAATGTACTTCAAAGATTTTTTGTATATTAATACTCATGTGAATATATATTAACATATTTATGACAAAAGTGTTTCCAAAATAGAAATGGAATATAATGCATCAAGATGTGAAAGAAGTTAATACATTAATGATAATGTGAGTATAAAAATGCACTTCAAAGTTTTTTTTACTAATACACATGTGAATACATATTAACATATTGATGATAAAATTGTTTCCAAAATCAAGATGGAGTTAATGTATGGAGATGTGAAAGCAAGTGTGGGAGAAAGTGTAATTCATAGCCATAAAGTTGATAGTTGTTTTATATTATGTCATCATGCACATGTATATGGAAATATTATACATTTTAAGTTTTGGGCCACTTGCATAGAGTGGTAATTTGTGCAACTTGTCTTCTATTGGAAATAGATATATACTAATAGTTGCTTACAGTTTTAGGTCAATTACACATTCACTAGTGAACACATGTTACATTCACTAATGAACACTATTGGTGTAAGATGCAAATATTTATTGGTCCAATTAACATGAGGTGAATATGATCATATTAAATTTGGTCACATAATTATAAATATAATAGTTAAAAAATTGAAAATATTAATTAATAAGTTTATTTTATATGTTATATAAAAATAATTTTATATAAGATAAAATTTTAATTCTTTAATTTAAAATTATTTGAAAGTTTTAACTAAATAATAATTACTAAGCCAAGAGGCTTCCTACAATGGCAACAAAAATATAAGTTAACATTTTGATATTTTAGTATATTTGATATCTATTCTCTGTATGTTAAGTTTGCAGTTATGTTTTGTAACCCACGAATTGCTACTATTAGTATATAATTTGACCACTTATACATGTTGCAACTTTGTCATAGTTACTTTCATAAATAGGTAACACCTTCATTATTTATCAATTATCTTTGTTTCTTTAGGCATAACCCTAATGCCAAAATAAACAAAAATATATTCCATCTAGAAGGAGATGTTTTAAGGAGAATAGCTTGCCTTTGGAGAACATAAAATGGCAAGCAACAAAACACATATTGAACAAGAGAAATGTTGTTTGTCTTACAAGAGGTCTCCAAATCAAAATCAAAATCAGGTAAAATATTAAATTAAATATCAACAATCTCCTAGCCAATCCATGAGCTTTTAGCCAATACATTTTTTTTAATTTTCCTTAAATAATAAAGGTCAAAGATTGCACTGATTTGAATACTAATGCAGATTGCAAGCACCAAAAATCATTGACCTTCTCAACAAAACATTTTTTTGTTTTGTTCAAAAAGATTTTTTGTCCAAATTTTTGTCACTTAAAAGAAACTCTTATTAAGCTTGTTCTATAATTTATTATTTTAGAATTTTAATCACAAACCTTTTCTTCAACTTTAGTTAAAAAAATAGGATTGTGAATTTGACATGGATGGAAATAATGTATAATTTAATCAGGGTTGAGATTTTAAATTAATTGAATTTTAAAAAAACATGGAAATATGTGATTTATAATTTTTTTTATGTTCATCAATAAGAATCAAAATATTTTAATCAATTATTTGTTTATATAAATCTATCAACATACCCCTATTTAAGGAAGAAAAGACCAAATACCTCTTAAAAAAAATAAATTGAGATTTAGGGTTGGGGTTTAATTTTAACTAAGGGAAGTTTCAATTATGGTTTATAAATTATTTTATGATCATCAATACAAATTAAAATATTTTAATCAATTATCTTTTTATATAAATCTATCAACATTCATACTTAAAAGAAGAAAAGACCAAATACCTCCTAAAAGAAATAAATTGAGATTTAAGGTTAGGGTTAAATTTTAACTAGGGTAGGTTTCAATTAACATAAACCAAATTGGACCATAACCCTAAACCTAAATAAACATTAAATAAAAATTAACTCTAACTTTAACCCTAATTCTAACCCTAACACTTGATTGAACCTTGATCATAAACCTAATTGAACCCTAACTCTGATAATAAACCAAATTGAACATTAAAACAAAGTAAACCCAATATCTTAACCTAATTGAATATTATATTTAATTGGACTGCAACCCTATACTCAATTGAAGCAAAAGACTAAACCAAATTATGTTTTTTGAGTAAAATAGGCTCCTTAATAGCTTATTCTATATATATTATTAAATATATATAATCTAGTTATTATGATTAAAGTTAAACTTAAGATTAGATAATAATGATTGTTATTATTCAATAATTGAATTATAATAAGGCAAGGATTAGCCACTATGTGACATTTGTTTTTAAGTGGCTTTTATCAAGCTACATAATGAGATTCTCTTGAGGCTGCAGATCCTCAGGTGGATGGCAAGGACCTAGTCATTGGGGGCCCACAAGGGGGTGACAAACCCTTGGATCTGAGTGGAGGGGGAACAAAACGTGCTGGAGAAATATCAAGATAGGGACCCAATCGGGTGGACATGTTTCACCTCTGGTCCTCTTTGTTTGGCGTTAAACCACGCGGGAAATATTCTCTCCCCAAGGTACGTAACATTTCTGACCCTGAGAAAAGGGAGATTTGCAATAGAAGTCTCGAGTCCTGTGATTGATCACAATATCACTTCGATGGCCCTAACTCTGGTTGGTAAAATCCTGGGTCCTAGACCTAATATTGATGTTGTTAGGGAGTATGCTAGAAAAAAGTGGGTTCTTAAGGGACAAGTTGAAATTACTGCTATGCTAAAAGGGGCTCTTTCCCTCAAATTTTCTTGTGAGGAAGATATGACTAAGATTCTTTGTGGTGGTCCTTGGGTGATTGGGAAGACTACTTTGTCTCTTCAGAAGTGGTCGCTATTATTGGATATTAATGCTCCTTCTTTTCTCAGGCCCCTATTTGGGTAAGACTCCCGGATCTTCCCCTGGAATTTTGGGTTGAAGATGTCTTTAATGGTCTGGCCAACTCCTTTGGTGAACTCCTATCCATTGATCCGACAACTGCAGCTACAAGAAGACTCACCTTTGCAAGAATTTGTGTGGGTGTCTCACAAGGAATGTATATGCCTCTCTCTATCGAGATTAACTCTAGGCTTGGGAAATGGATCCAATAGCTCGAATATGAGAGTGTTCCTTTTGTGTGTTTCCATTGTAAAAAATCTGGACATATTGCCAAGAAATGTTCACTGCAAGTTGAAAAGGAAAAAGCCAAAAAAGAAAGAAAGATGCAATGGAAAACTAAAAACACCTATAAGAAGTCAGAAGAAGAGATACAAAATGTTATCATTCCTGATACCTTTGAACAAAAGGAAAATGATAATAAGGTATGTACAGAGGAATCAAAGAAGGAAGATAAAGAAGGAGACCGGACTAGATCTGATGAAGGAGAAAAGCCCAACCCCAACTGTGATGAACAAAAGGAAGAAGATATGGAGGAAGGGGAAATCCATGTATTCCTGCAAGCGAATAATGTCGAGGAGGTTTCAATATGAGTTATAAAGGACTCGAATAGTGAGGATTCTTATCCTAGCATTGAAGATGCCCAAAAATGCAATATCCTTGGAGGGACCTCTTCCTCTGAGTCCCAAAAGTCTGTTGAGTACGTAAAATCCACCTTTCTATTGTCACCGACAACTTCTCTTATCAATATAAGCTCTAAATGGGCAGATGAAGAAGGAAAAATTGACGTTTTGTAGAAAACTACTACTCAGATCCCTCTGGATGATGAAATTCATATTAATGATGTTACAGGGTGAAAGAGGGGAGGGGAAAAGGGTCCTAAATCTACACCCCAAACTAGTCCTGTGAAAACCAAGGGAAGAGCCAAAGCTAATGTGGGTTCAAACCCAGTAACGCCAGGAAGGAAATCAACTACTCAAATGAGGGAGCTGGAAGCCAGCAAGAATATAGAGGATGGTACCCAGCTGACCATCCCTGAGGTATGTTCTTTTAAATGAATATGAAGATTATTTCATGGAAAATTTGCAGACAATGGTTTGCATAAATAGGAGATTCTTAGGAATCTTGTTAGGGATAACAAACCTAATATTTTTCTAATTCAAGAGACTAAAATACCTAAGGATAAATTTGAAATCAAAGTGTTTAAGAACTGTGGGGTCTTAGGGGATAGTTCGGATGGTGCCTTTGGAGGAATTTCCCTCTTTTGGAACCTAAAACATGTCCAAGAGAATCTTGTTTGTCTTGACAATAATATGGTGTTTGTTATATTTCATCACATTAAAGATGGGACTACTTGGATTTTATCTAATATCTATGCCCCAAACTCAAAACAAGGGAGAAGAAAATTCTGGAACAAGCTTGAATCTATTAGAGCTCAATTCAAGACTGAAGGATGGCTGGTGATGGGATATTTTAACATGCCTCTCAAGGAGAATGAGAAATTTGGGGGGATTCCTTCCCAGCTTGAGAGTAGAATGGATCTGATGAATTTCATTGATAATCAGGCACTACATGATGTGGATCTTTAGGGTGCTAATTATACTTGGACTAACAGAAGAACTGGTTCTGATCTTATACAAGTGAGACTTGACAGGGCCCTTATCTCTAATGATTGGTTCAGTCATTACATTTGTTCATTGAATGATCTTTCCCGTATAGGTTCGGATCATTATCCGATCTCTTTTATGGTGGACCCTATCTCTAGGAGGAGAAATTCCCCCTTTACATTTGAGAAAATATGGATGGTCCACCCCAATCTTGAGGAGGCTATTAATTTTTGGTGGAATAGCTCAGTGGAGAGTTCTGCCATGTTTCGTGTGGCTACAAAGCTAAGGCATGTGAAGGACAAGGTGAAGAGATGGAATAAGGAACTATATGGTGATATTTTTGCTTCTAAATCTGTGATCCAGCTAGAACTCAAGGATATCTAGGCTAAAATACAAGCTAATGGGTACGACGAGGTCTATATTACCAATGAGAAGGAGATTTTATCTAAATATCATGATATAATTAAGAAAGAAGAGGTATTCTAGAAACAATGTTCCAATTCTCTATGGCTTAAGGAGGGAGATAAGAATACTATATTCTTTCATATGACTGCCATGAAACACAAGGCATCCAGAGAATCTCAAAATGTCTATAAGGGGGACCTTGTCTTTTGAGGAAGAGGATATAAGAAAGGAAGCTAGATATTATTTCTCGACCCTGTTGTCGGCTGACTGCAATTTGGATAAAGGTGCTCAAGATTTATTCCTTGCTGCTATCCCAAATATGGTCGGGCGAGACCAGAGTCAATTTATCTCTGCTATTCCTTCTGAAGCTGAGATCAAGATGGCGGTCTTCTCCTTTGAAGAAAATAAAGCCCCAGGTCCGAATGGCTTCTCGATGTTCTTCTTTCAGTCATTTTGGCACATTATTAGCCAGGACATTGTTAAGGGTGTTAAAGAATTTTTTGGATCTAAGCAGATTTTGAAAGAGATCAATGCCACCTTTTTGGTCCTTATCCCTAAGATTTCGGGTGCTTATGTTATGGATCTTTTCAGACCTATTATTCTTTGCAACTCCTTTTATAAGATTATCTCTAAGGTTCTCACCTTAAGATTGCTTTCCATCCTTCCTGATATCATTTCTCCCCAATAGACTAGTTTCATTCCTGGAAGGAAAATTCTTGACTTCGTCATCACGGTCCATGAGAATATTCACTCTATGGATGTTTCCAAAAATCAAGGATCATTCTTAATGAAACTTGAATTATCGAAGCCATATGATCAGGTAGATTGGTATTTTCTTTTTTAGAATCCTTAAAGATTTTGGTTTTTGTGAGACAATGATTCAACTAATATCCCAACTGATTTCTCCTCCCTCATTGTTGATTATTGTCAATGGTTCTCCTACACCCTTTTTCAAGTATTCAAGGGGCCTCAGATAAGGGGATCCCATATCCTCAATTTTGTTCGTTATTTTGGTTGAAAGTCTGGGCAGATATATCAACAAACTTGTCTTTGAAGGTCATCTGAAAGTTGTTAGACCATTATCGACTGAAAGGGTCTTCTCTCATCAACAATTTGTCGATGACATGGTTTTCTTGGGTGCATCGACTATCAAGGAAGCCATGACCCTAAAATTGGCTCTGAATAACTATTGCCAAGCTTCGAGACAACTGATAAACTGGATGAAAAGCTCCCTCTTCTTCCTCAATACTGTTGAAGATAGGAAAGGGAGAATTGTTAGAATCCTGGAATGTCAGATCAGTTTGCTCACCTCTATCTACCTGGGTTTTGGAGCAGTCTGGTAGATAGATTCCACAAAAAGTTAGCTAGCTGGAAAGGTGCCCTTCTGAGTCAAGCTGGGAAGATCCAATTATCCAATTATTAAAATCCTCTCTCTAGAGTTTACCTGTGTTTGCTTTAAGTCTGTTTAGAATCCCGACCAAGTTTGCTGATGTTATTGAAAAGATTCAAAAGTCTTTCCTTTGGTTAGGGGTTGAGGAGAGGAAAAGGATTTCTCTGATCGTCTAGGAGAAATTTTTTAGACCTAAAAAAAAGGGTGGCCCTGGTCTAAGAAACATTAAAACCATTAACAAATCCCTCCTCACCAAACAAATCTGGAGATCATTTAGGGAAACTAGTGAATGGAATTCAATCTGGAAAGCCAAATACTTGCTTCCTCATACGTCTCTCGCAAAGTTTCTTAATTCTTTTGAAGCCCCTTCTGGTTCTATGATTTGGAATAATGTTGCTCATTCTAAAATTGTTGTTGGAATAGGTAAAAGATGGACTATTGGTAATGGTAGAAAAGTCAACTTTTGGGAGGATATTTGGTTGTTGGAGACCCCCCTTTCCAACAAGGATTGTTTGTCTCCTTTTATCTTTGTGTGCAAGGCCAGATTTGGAACTAAGGTGGCTGATTATTGGAAGGACAACCACTAGGTGAATCTAAATTCCATAGACCCAACCCTTAACCCTGTTATGGTTCTGCTTAATTTTGTTTTGGTGGACCCTATGCTTGAGGATAGGATTATTTGGGCTTGTACTTATTTTGGCAGTTACTCAATGGCTTTTGCTGTTATTTTGTTCTCCCATTCTCAAAAATCATTCCCTTGCTGGTATAAAGCTTGGTTTCGTGGTCTAACTCCTAAGATCAATATCTTTTTTTAGATCCTTCTGCAGAATAAAATCCTTACCATTGACAATCTCTGTAAAAGAGGCTTCCATCTGCCCAATAGGTGTTACCTTTTCCTAAAAGAGGAGGATAATGTTAACCATATCTCTCTTCATTGTTCCTTCTCTCATTCTATTTGGTCGTAGATTTTGCAACTATGAAATCTGAATTGAATCTTTCATGCTTCTATTCAAGAGTGTTTCATTGGTTGGAGATGCCTATCCAGGAACAATTCTATCAAACTTCTATGGGACCTCATTCTTCCTCATGTGGTTTGGGGATTTTGGAAAGAAAGGAACAATAGAATATTCAGAGACTCCTTCTCCTCCCCTGAAGTGGTTTTTGCTAAAATTAAGAGGGCCATTATGGAAAATATGAAAGTTGATGGTAGGCCTCTTCTTTTTAGGAGAAAGGATGAATTGGATATAAATTTATTAATTGGAATGTTTCTGCCTCTATAGACAGGGATGATAAGAAGGATAAGAGAGAGAGTAGCAAGTGGTTTTTTCCTCCAACAGGTCGGATGAAAGTTAATTTTGATGGGGCGGCCAAGGGGAACCAGGGTCGGCTAGGTGTGGGGGAGTGATAAAAAAAGAAGCAGGCTATTATGTTGTGGCGGTGGTGCTCCCCATGGGATCCCAGACCAAATACATAGCCGAAGCCATGGTAGCTTACCAAGCTCTTTCCCTTGCTAAATCTTTGGGATTTAATAAAGTTTGGCTTGAGGCAGATTCTAATAGCATTGTAAAATGCCTAAAGGGTCTTTCCTCACCATCATGGAACATCAAAAATATTATATCTCAAGCCAAGGAGATAATCAATTCCTTCGAGCGATGTGTTATCTCTCACAGTTATAGAGAGACCAATACCATGGTTGTTTGGGCTGCCAACATGGTCATCCGTGCTGATCAAATGATCAGCTAGAAAGGTGAGCTGGGTCTTCCTCATGAGGCTCATGCCATCCTTATTTCTGACAGAGTGCATGGAAAAGAGGGAGTGATAAGTGATGATTACAACGTACTTATCAATGAAAGTTTCCATAATGAGTCGGAAAGAGCGGTGCTTGAAGGTTGAGCTGGCGTTTAATGCAGACAAGACTCTGCATGCTTTTTGGGTGCCCATTTCTTTTTTGAGGGTTTCCCTGCTATGCACTATGGTCTCTATTTTTGCCCTATTTTGCATTGTGAAGGGAGTGAGAAATTCAGCCATTGACGATATGGGAGGCAACAGGGAAAAGATTCAGCCACTTTCCTGTGATGAATGGAAGAAGAAGCCGAAAGAGTGGGCTATTTTGGAGACTACTAAGATGATAGGATATTTGGAGTGAATTCTAGGAAAATGCCCTACCGTTACCAGATTATTCAAGAAGAATTAGAAGGAGGCCAAAATTACCATAGGCAAAAGAAAGGTGGAAATTGATGAAGTAATGATTGCTGAAGTCACTGGGATGCCAATGGAGGGCAGAAAATTCTATAGGGATAGAAAGCTCACACAGGCTGCTATTAAGTGATTCCCGAAGGAAGACTCTGAGAAAGCCAAATTGGTGAAATCCAGCAAGACCTACTACTCGCCGAAGGTGATTAAAAAGGTATGGAGATGGGGTTTATTTTCTATAATGCAATATGTCACTCTTGATGGTAGATACTCTCATGTTTATGGATATCATTTTGTGCTCTTGAATCACTTCCACCATATAAAGATATGGTGTCTATTCCTTTTTACCTATTTAGTTCCTTAAACACCAACATAAAGGATTTTAGGGATAAACCAAATAGAAATCCGCCCATGCATGAAGGGTTAATGTTTCTCTTATACAACCATGCCAAGGCCTCCTCTGTGCAACATTCTATCACTGAGATTTTAGACTCGAAAGATGAGTCTGAAAAATTAGATAATAGTGAAGATGAGGGGAAGATGATTTTGACACAGATACCTCTGCTAAAGGTACTGGAAAGGGGAAGGATAAAGATATGGCTTCTGGGTTGAGCAAAAAGACTACTGGAAAAGGGGTTAAAATAAACAAGAGTAAGGTGCAGGAGGAGGATAACTGGTTAGAAGAAGATGATGAGGATGATGATGGTATGGAAATTGAAAGTGAAAATGCTACCCCACCGCCTGAGAAGAAAACTAAGCGAAGTCCTATTATTACTGATATCTGCCTGAAGAAGGAGGATGGTACCTCAAAGACCCACTCTACTCTGGTGGACCCTAATAAATGAACTTTTAATGACGAGGAAGAAGGGAAGATGGTGGTGGGAGGTGACACTCTACCTCCTAATGACAAAATTACTATTGCTTATGTGGAGACCCTGGAGAATAATGTTCTCTTGCCAGAATTCATCAAAGGTGGTAGCGATTCTCCTATGACCTCGCTTCATACCACAAAGAGTGGGATGATGGAGTTTTACAAGATTATTGAATGGGTCTACTCGGAGATGGAAAGCTTGAAGTCTAAACAGACAGAATCTTTCACGAAAGTGGACACTTTAGAAGCTGTTGGGACAGGTAATCTCAGCTCCTTGCCTAATTATTTGAATGAACTAACAAAATCCATCAGTGACACGGAGGCCTTCATTGGAGCTTATGGCTCTCAATTTAAGGCTATGGAGGCTAGGTTCAATGAATTGGAAAAGAGGGTTCTCAGCCATGAGAATACCCTAAAGAAAATCGAAGAACAAAGCCAAACAATTATGAAAGCCTCTATTGATAGTTTCAGTGTGATGATTACCAAACTGGAACAGATCCACTAGGAAAAGAACACGATAGATATTTTAGAGGATAAGGTTTCGACCCTTGAGGGTGTGGCCACTGGACATGGTAAAAGAACCTGGGCAAGCACGAGGAAGATGACTTAGCAAGCCAAGGAGTAGGATGATCTTAAGGGTGTTGCTACCTCAATGGTCCAACTGGAGAAGGAAGCAGTGAAGCTTCTCAAAAATTTCTCTTAGGTCTATTGTTTTGTGATCTCAGCTGTCCCTTAGGTGTTTCTGTGTTGTCCTTTTGTTTCTTTTGGTGCTCTTGCTGGCTTTTTCTCTCTGCCAGTTGTCTTTGTTTCTTGTTTTGTTCTATCTAGTTGGACTTTCAATGTTTTATCTATTTTATAACTTGCGCTATTTTATAACTTGCGGTAAAGGGTTTCAGGGCCCCTTCAAAACCTTCTTTTCACTTAATCAAAAACTTTTATGAGAATGTGAATCATGTAATTTAATTATTGATGATTTATTTTCTTGCAATTTGTGTCAAATAATAAAAAAATTAATTTAATTATTAGAGTCAAAGTAGTATGGGATGGGTGAGCTTCTTTGAAGTTGTAATGTTTCACCATCTTTGAGCATTACCTAAATGTAATAATGTTAAGTGGACTATTCATTCTCATGAAAGATAGGTTTAATCAAGAAATAGGGATCAATAAGTTTTAATAAAAAAATTCAATATTTGAATTTTCATATAAAATATCATAATTTGACACATTACAGATAATGCATCTTACTTGTTTATAAAATTTAGTTCCAACTTTCAAACCAATAAAATAGAAAAATAAAGATGCATCCATCATTATCAAATATGATGTTTCTAAATTGACCTTAATTCATCTATTCACATGAGAGCTCACTCTTAAGCTATTTCATTTTAGAATTATTTTATTTTATTTACTATACAAACATTGTATTTCTTTTATTTTGCAAAAGACACAAGACCTATATGTATCTATGTATGCATGCATGTATAGGTATTTTGTTCTATTTTAAAAATTATAATAAATAGTAGTATAAATATTATATATACATTTATCTACAAAAAATATCAACCTTATATTATATTATTTTATTTGTTGTTAATGTTTGAGTTTTTAAGTATATGATGATAACATGACACTTTGTCTTACTCTCATTATAAATGCTTTTTGACATAATTATATTAAATTTATTTTTTATTTTAAATAATTTTATATTAATATATATTTTAAAATTTTAATGTCTTTATATAAAAAAAAAACATTGTCTCTAAACAGTTTTCCTTTTACTTTTCTTTCATAGACGTGATATGGATGCTTCACTACCTTCTACCACTTCAAGTTATGTCTCTTGATATAATTACTAATAGCATGATAATATATACACATAACAAAAGCATAAGATTTGATAAAAGTATAAAATAATTCTTTATTTAATTGTGGAGAATAAAGTAATTAAACAAAAACCATAGGAAATAAAATTTGATAAAGAGTAGAGATAGTAATATTGTATTTTCACAATGACAAATCCATAGAAGGATCTAAAATGTGGAAATTCATCACAGATTGTAGGAATTTAGTTATCCCTTATCTCTCATGGGTAATTAACAGTAGGGAAAAAGCATTATTTTGGGAGTATTCTTGGAATGGATATCCACCGTTAGGTAAAATTGAAGCCTTAGAAGAAGAAAAACTTTGTTTGAAAAAATATTGGGGTTCTTTAAGTGAAGGACTATTTTCTATTGGATGATAATTTTCTTTCAAATGTTCAATGGAAAAGTTTCTTTAACTGCAACTTCATTGAGACTCAAAACGTGTAGTTGTCCTTGATTCTCCATCAAAGGAAAATATTCTATTTCAACAAAGAAGATAATATCAATTGGGACCCTTCCAAAATAGGGAGTTATAATGTTAATCTAGGATACAAGTCAATTATTCACAAATTGAATGTTGATCAAGTTGTCTGGCCTTATCAATTATGCTAGAATAATGTGGTGTCCAAAAGCGGGTGTATTTGGATGACTAGCATTAAATAGGAGAATTCTTACTTGTGAACAATAATTAAAAATGGGGAACAATGAAATAATTTCAGTTGTGGTATGTTATGATCAACACCAATAAAAGTGAGAAGGAGACAAAATGTATATTTTTTCCTTGGTGTTAAACACAACCTCTTTACTATTGGACAACTAGTCCAAAGGCATTACAAAGTGCCGATGGACAAAGGTGAATGCATTATTTTTGACAAAAATGGGAGCAATAATATTGTTGGAGAAGTGCAAATGGAAAAGAACTGAATGTTTCCCTTGAGGGTACAAACATGTTTATTTTATCAGTCAATAGTTGCACCTCCTAATCAAGGAAAATGTACAACAGGGTAAGTGCACCAAGATGGTGTGCAAAAAAGTGGACACCCTCTCAAAAAACATCTAAAAACTACTAACGTGTATGGGTATTTTTAAAATTTAAATAACCCATTCACGTTAAGGCTCATATTACCGAGCCTAAATCCAAGCCAAAACGCGTACAGGTTTTTAAAAACAAAAAATGTGTATGGGTTTTTAAAAACAAGAACAGGTACATGTTTTTTAAAAACAAAAGCATGTATGGGTTTTTTAAAATAAAAAACATGTATGCGTGATGTTTAGTAATAAAAACACGTACATGTTTTTCTTACATAAAGTTAGATTAGTAACATGGGGTCATATGCAATTCTTTTAGCATTCTCTTAGTTTTTTCAGTTGTATATATACATAAAATATAATATTTTAGTATAAGTTACATTTTCTCAAAGACAAATGTAAATTATACTTTAAGTTATATTTTATGTATATATTGTCAGGATGTTTGAGAGGTTTCAGATCTCTAGGAGTCATAATGTAGATTCTAGATTTTAGGAGATCTTATAATTTTTTAGACTTAGTCAAGTTTCAATAATTAGTGAGCTTATATCATCATTCACTTGCTATCTCTCTATCTCATGCTCTTTGTCTCTCCTAAGCTCTAGACCTATCTATTTTCTTATCTCTCTGCTTCTCTCTCACTTCTCTCTATCTCACTCTCTCCTCTCTCCCAAAGCTCTAGATCTTATAATTTCTCAGACATAATCAAATTTTAGTAATCACTAAGCTCTCTCTCTCTCTCTCTGTCTCTCTGTCTCTCTCTCTCTCTCTCTCTCTCTCTCTCTCTCTCTCTCTCTCTCTCTCTCTCTCTCTCTCCCCCTATCACTCCCCGTTTCCCCCATCTCTCTCTCTATCTCTCTCCTCTCCTCCAAAATTCAAACCTATCTCTCACCCTTCTTCATATCTCCCTTCTATTCTCTAAACATGTGACACACATTCTCTCCTCTCTATCTCACCTCTCTATCCCTCCCCAAATCTTTCTCTCTCTCTGTATATATATATCTTCTCTATCCCTCCCCAAATCTCTCTCTCTCCACATACCTCTTCTTCCCTTCCTCCCCAACTCTATTCATCTTCATAAATCTTGATCTCTACTTTTGTCTTTCTGGCTTCCTCCCTCCCTCATTTCCTATCTATTTTTCTTTATCTCACACTCTTTATCTCCCCTCTCCTTCTCTCTATCTACCACTATTTTCATCCCTCACTGCTTTTAACTCCCCTAACTCTCTCTCTCTCTCTATCTAACTTCTTTATATATATCTCCTTCTCTTTGCACCTCTCTCTCTCTCTCTATCTATCTACATATTTAGATAAATAATTTAGGGGGGGGGGTGAAAAAAGGTTGGTAGATATAGATAGGTAGAGAGAAATGAAAACAGAGAGAGGTAGAGATATAGTTAGGGAGAGAGAGATGTAGGTTGAGAAAAAGGTAATAGAGAAAGAGAGTGAGATTGATAGAAGTGGTAAGGGAAGGTTTTGGGAGATAGAAGAAAAGATAGAAATAGAGGTCTTGTAGGGAGGGACATATATATAGAAAGAGAGAGAGAGGAAGAGGGGAGATAGTGATAAGTTGAGAGGGGTAAAATAGATAGAGAGAGGTGGAGAGAGAAGAAGAGAGATAGAGATAGGTGATATATACAAAAATAGAGGGGAGACTTGGAGTGAGGGAGAGAAGAAGAGGTATTTAAAGATAGGTTAGCTAGATAGAGATAAGTAGCTAGAGAGAGAGAGTATGGAGATGGAAGCAGGGAGGGAGAGAGATAAAGAGAGAGCTAGTGAGAGAGTGAGGTGAGATAAATAGTATAATGGAGGGAATGAGGTAGAGAATTAGGGGAGATAAAAGTAGATAGGGATGAAAAGAGAGGTAGGTATAGAGAGGGAGAGGGGAGATAAAGAGAGTGGGAGGGAAGATAGATACCCATAGAGAGAGAAGAGATAAATACATACAGGGAGAGGGGAGATAGAGAGTATAGATAGATGGGTACTTGATAGAGAGGTGGAGTAAAGAATACCTCTCCTTCCCTCCCTCTCTTTGAATACCTCTCCTCTCCCTCACTCCAACTCTTCCCTCCACTCTTGTATATCTCATTTATGTTTATCTTCTTACCTCTCCACCTTTCTTTATCTACTCCCCCCTCTCAACTTATCACTATCTCCCCTCTTCCTCTATCTATTCCTCTCTCTCTATTTATGCATCCCTCCCTCCTTCCCTCCACCTCTCTACTTACCCCTCAAGACACCATATGAGCCATTTTAACATCCTAGTACCCGACATGCCCCTTAGGACACCATATGACCCCGTAGGACAATATGATGTCCTAAGGGGTCATATGGTATCCAAAGGGGTAATATGGTGTTCTAACACGTGTGGCCCCTTAGGACCCCATATGACCCCTAACGATGTCATATGACCCCTTAGCACCCCCATATGACCCCTAACGACACCATATGACCCCTTAGGACACCAAATGACCACTAACAACACCATATGACCCCTCAGGATACCATATGATGCCTTTTAGCATCCTAGTACATGACATGACCGCTTAGGATACTATATGAGCCCTAAGGATACCATATGACATCCTAAGGAGTCATATGGTGTCCTAAGGGGTCATGTTGTGTTCTAACACATGTGTGACCCCTTAGGACCCCATATGACCCCTAACGACACCATATGACCCATTAGGAAAGTGTATGACTCATTAGGTCACCATATGATGTCCAAATGGGTGATATGGTGTCTTGAGGGGTCATATAGTGTCCTAAGGGGTAATATGGTGTCTTGAAGGGTCATATGTTGTCTTGAGGGATCATATGGTGTTGTTAGGGGTCATATGGGGTCCTAAGGGGCCACACACATGTTAGAACAACATATGATTCCTTAGAAACTCATATTGTCTTAAGGGGTCATGTGGCATCCCAAGGGTTCATATGGTGTCCTAAGGGGTCATACCATGTCGTTAGGGGTCATATGGGGTCTCAAGAGACTACACATGTATTAGAGAACCATATGACCCATTAGGATACCATATGACCTATTAGGACATCATATTGTCCTAAGGGGTCATATGGTGTCCTAAGGGGTCATATGGTGTCCTAAGGGGTCATATGGGGTCATAAGGGGCCACACATGTGTTACAACACCATATCCCCCTTAGAACACCATATGACCCATTAAAACATTTATGGTGTCCTAAGGGGTCATATGGTGTCCTTAGGGGTCATATGGAGTCCTAAGGGGCCACACGTGTTAGAATAGCATATGATCCCTTAGGATACCATATGATCCCTTAGGACATCATAGGGTGTCCTTTGGGCTCATATAGTGTCCTAAGGGGTCATGTCATGTACTAGAATGTTAAAAGGGGTCATATGGTGTCCTAAGGGATCATATGGTGTTGTTAGGGATCATATGGTGCCCTAAGGGGTTATATGGTGTAATTAGGGTTCATATGAGGTCTTTAGGGGTCATATGATGTCCTAAGGGGTCATTTCATTCACTAGGATGTTAAAAGGGGTCATATGGTGTCCTAAGGGGTCATGTCATGTACTAAGATGTTAAAAGGGGTCATGGTGTCCTAAGGGGTCATATAGTGTCCTAAGGGGTCATATGGTTTCTTGAGGGGTCATATAGTGTCCTAAGGGTCATATGGTGTTCTAAGGGGTCATATAGTGTACTAAGGGGTCATATGATGTTGTTAAGAGTCAATGGGATCCTAAGGGGCCACACATGTGTTAGAACACCATATGACCCCATAGGATACCAAATGGCCCTTTAGGACATCATATTGTCCTAAAGGATCATATGGTGTTCTAAGGGGTCATGTCATGTACTAGGATGTTAAAAGGGGTCATATGGTGTCCTATGGGGTCATATGGTGTCTTGAGGGGTAAGTAAAGAGGTGGAGGGAAGGAGGGAGGGATGTATGAATAGAGAGAGGAAGAGAGAGAGGAAGATGGGAGATAGTGATAAGTTGAGAGGGGGAAATAGATAAAGAGAGGTGGAGAGGGAAGGAGATAAATACAAGTGAGATATACAAAACTGGAGGGGAGAATTGGAGTGAGGGAGAGAAGGAGAGGTATTCAAAGAGAGGGAGGTAAGGAGAGGTATTATTTACTCCACCTCTCTATCAAGTAGCCATCTATCTATACTCTCTATCTCCCCTCTCCCTTTATGTATTTATCTCTTCTCTCTCTATGGGTATCTATCTTCCCTCCTTCCCTCTTTATCTCCCCTCTCCCTCTCTCTCCCTACCTCTCTTTCTATCCCTATCTACTTTTATCTCCCCTAATTATCTACCTCCTTCTCTCTATTATACTATTTATCTCACCCCACTCTCTCTCAAGCTCTCCCTTTATCTCTCTCCCTCCCTCCTTCCATCTCCATACTCTCTATCTCTCTAGATACTTATCTATATCTACCCGAACTATCTTTAAACACCTCTCCTCTCCCTCACTCCAAGTCTCCCCTCCACTTTTGTATATATCACCTATCTCTATCTCTCTACTTCCCTCTCCACCTCTCTCTATCTATTTTCTTCCTCTCAACTTATCACTATCTCCACTCTTCCTCTCTCTCTTTCTCTATATATATCTCCCTCCCTATAAGACCTCTATTTATATATTTTCTTTTATCTCCCAAACCTTCCCTTACCTCTTCTATGAATCTCAGTCTCTCCCCACTCTCTCTCTCTCTATTACCTTTTTCTTAATCTACATCTCTCTCACTCCATGTCTCTCTCTCTTTTCATTCTCTTTTACCTTTTTATCAATCTTCATCTCTCTCCCTCCCTACCTATATCTCTACTTCTCTCTCTTTTGCATTCCCCCCATAAACTATTTAACTAAATACCTAGATAGAGAGAGAGAGAGAGGTGCAAAGAGGAGAGAGATATAAAGAGGTTAGATAGATAGAATTGGAGGTGATATTTAGAGAGAGAGAGAGAACGTGTCACATATTTAGAGAATAGAGGGGAGATATAAGAACCTGGGTGAGAGAGATAGGTTTAAATCTTGGAGGAGAGGGGAGAGAGATAGAGAGATGGGGAAAGGGGGAGTGATAGGTAGAGAGATAGGTCTATAGATGGAGAGAGAGAGAGAGAGAGAGAGAGAGAGCTTAGTGATTACTGAAATTTGATTATGCCTAAGAAATTATAAGATCTAGAGCTTGGGGAGAGAGGAGAGATTGAGATAGAGAGAGGTGAAGAGAGAAGGGGAGAGATGAGAAAATAGATAGGTCTAGAGCTTAGGGGAGACAAAGAGTGTGAGATAGAGAGATAGCAAGTGAACGATGATATAAGTTGTCTGATTACTGAAATTTGACTAAGTCTAAAAAATTATAAGATCTCCTAAAATATAGAATGTGCATTATGACTCCTAGAGATCTGAAACCACTCTCAAACATCTTGACAATATATACATAAAATATAACTTAAAGTTTAAGTTACATTTTCTTTGAGAAAATGTAACTTATACTTAAATGTTATATTTTATGTATATATCCTGCTGAAAAAACTAAGGGAATGCTAAAATAATTGCATATGACTCCATGTTACTAATCTAACTTTATGTAAGAAAAACACGTGTGTGTTTTTCTTACTAAACATAACGTGTACGTGTTTTTTGTTTTTAAAAACCCATACGCATTTTTGTTTTTAGAAACCTGTACATGTTATTGTTTTTAAAAACCCGTATGCATTTTTTCTTTTTTAAAAACCCATACGCATTTTTTGTTTTTAAAAACCCGTACATGTTTTGGCTTGGATTTAGGCTTGGATAGCAAGGCTAAGGCTTAGGAGCCTTTTTTCCCTCCTTTTTACATATTTTCTTCTTCCAATTCAGTTTCTTAACTTCATCATCATCGGGTTTACACATTATCAAGAGGGTATTTCTAAAATTGCCACGATAACTTCACCCATCTTCTAAGCTTTCTAACCATATAATTTTTTAAATATTTGAACAACATTAACATATTAATCTTGAATTTCTTTTACCAATGTCTCCATAGTTCTTAGAGACATATGTGTACCATTTTTTAATAACTTTTGAGATCTACCTATCCAAATTAAAATATATATATATATATATATATATATATATATATATATATATATATATATATATATATATATATATATATATATATATATATATATATATATATATATATATATATATATATTATTGTAGTGCACTTGATTCTTTACACTTAAAAAACAAAAATTGCATTTTCAATTAGTTTGGTCCAAGCTATGCTTCGCGCACGAACAAGTACTTGATTTTTAGCATGTGCTCGTTTCAAAAAATCATTTAAAAAAAATACTCAACAAAAAATTACAAAAAAATACATAACTTCTAGTGCTTACTCTTAACTATATTTCTACCAAAGGATTTGTCAAAATACTAAATATAACTATGAATTTTTTGATGCACACGCTAGACACTATGTTATGTTTTTTAGAAAAAAGTCGAGAACTATTTTTTGTGCGCAAAGGATTTGACCCCCTTAATATTATCCAATTTTGAAAAAAATTAGTAGTTTGGAAACTAGATTTAGAGTAGTACAATTTTTTTCTCTGATTATCTTCATATTTTGAGTGGACAAGTCTCAAATTGCTCCTCCAAGTTCAGGTTTAGCTGATTTCAGAAAAAAGGTGTCCACTTATACCCCCTTTTTGCACACCATCTTGGTGCACTTACCAATTAGTAAAGTAACAATAAATATTTAATATTGTCACTCAAGACCCCTATAGACTTTGGCATCTAAGATATGGATATTTTGTCTATTTCAATTTGAGTCTTTTTTGTAAGTTTAGTTCGGTTAGAGGGTTTTCAATCAATGCAGAGCCTAGTGGTAGTGTCAAAACTACATTTTAGGCAAGCAATATAGGTAGCCGTTTCAATTGGATCACTCTAGAATGGAAAGAGCACCAGTGGAGCAAGTGCACACTAATTTGTGTGGACCTACATAAACCCTTTCAATAAGCTCGAAGAGACAATATTTTATGACCTTCTATAGTGTCATAAAATTGCAACCCTAGCAATTTTTTACTACATTAGGGTCCTCACGCATGTGAGTTCAAATCCTCTAGCCTGATCAAAGACCAAAGATTTCTTAGTCTGCAGAAACAACTTCTTCCTTGGCCTCTGCATCACCCCGTCCACACTCTACCCTAGAGAAAGGGGTAGGACAGGGGTGTGGCGCCCTTATCCCTGCCCTATTTTGGGGCAGGACCCTTCCTATGGTTGCATTATTGGTTGTGCATTAGGCAGGAAACTCCCTCGATGTCGGCCCATGATGAAATTCAGATCCACTAACATGTATTTAAGGGGGCATTTATCCTCTCATTTTCATAAGTTGGAGAGGTCAAAGTTGGATAGATTCAAGTTGCATAAGAGATCAAGCATTCTTTTCTAGCATTGAGCATTCTCAAGTCTCCCTTCAAGGCTAGGTGTTGCATTCAAGTCAAGGATTCAACCATTGAAGAGGAGATTGATTCCAACATACAATTCCACATAAGTATTTCTATCAACATTTCTACCACAACCTCCCTTGAGGTGATTTACAATTTAGTCTTTCATTTACATCTACTTGCAAGTACTTTCTTTCATTACTTGGTTAATTCCAAAACTAGGGCTCGACCTAAAGGCAAACCCCCAATCCCAACCCATTTCCTCTCTTTTTTGTGCGTAGGTTGCAGGTGCGCAGCTGTACTTTCGAATTTGGGCTTCATTTGCAGAGGTGGAAAAACCCTTTTCGTTTCGCAGATTTTTCGGAGGACCATGTACATTTTCGCCACGGTCCGGGCAACTTTTCCTCAAATTAGTAGGACAACTTCATCTCGACATATTACTACCAGATCCAGGTGCACAACTTCATCCCATATTCCCATCTCAAGTTATAATCAATTCTTTGTCACTTTTGCACTACATAATTGAATCAATTCATATCCATTTCAAACAAGGAAGAGGGGATCAACTTATCATTCCCAATTCATTCAGAATTCAATCTACCATCTTTGTGTGGAGAGATTGAATCTAGTGAATTATCCTCTCTTGTTCCTCATGTAACATGGTGAAAAGTGTTTGAAGGGTAATCAATAGTGAAACTCTCATCTCTCTTTGAAGGAAAGGGTAGTTTTGCTCTTGAAATATCATTCACCATTTTCTCACCATTACATTTTGGCAAACTTGACGTCTTGCATACTTTCCTTTGAACGAAATTGCATATTTTTTATTTACAAGTTTCAAATTTATGCAAACTTAGTGGTTAGATCATTAAAAACCCTAGTTTTCAAAATTAAATTGAACTTGTGAAATTTGTAAAAAATTGCTTGTGGTTATCTTAGATCTGAAAATTGTTTTGTTTGTTTAATTCAATTTCCTCCTTGTCTTGTTCAATTTGCAAATAAAATTTACAAAATTAAGAGGTTACTTGTTAAAACCCTAATTTTCAAAAATCATATTGAACTTGTGCAAAAATTGGATTTCAACTTAATTTTCAGATTTCTGATTGTTCTCAGATTTGTCTTCAATCTTGCAATTCAAAATTTCAATTTCTCCCCTTTTTCCCAAACTTCAAATTTTAAAATTAAGTGGTTAGGTTATAAAACCCTAATTTTCAAAATTAATTGGATTTTGTGTGAATTTCAAATCAATTTCATTTACATTCAAATTTTTAAACATTTTCCAAGGTGTCCCTATCCATTAGGTTTGACAATTTTTAAAATTGCAATTCAATTCCTTTTTTTCTTCAAAACCCTAATAAGGTCCTATTTTCACATTTGCACCTTCATTTCACCCATCTAGAGATCGTAAAATTTGCCAATTTTTTGGGGTTAGCTTTAAAATCATCATTATATCCATCCCTGAAAAATTTCAAAAAAAGTTGGTCGGACCATGTGCATTCCCGCCACGGTCCTTCGCTTTTTTCCTAAAGTTTTGGGAGACTGTTATGACTATATTTAATAGCCTAAATCTAGAAGATTGGCTGATTTTATCGATTTTAGATCTCTCTAGAATCGGAAATACCTTCAAAATTCAACATTTCAAATTTCAAGAAATTTTTTAAAATTTCAAGGTTAATTATAGTCAGCCCTGATTTTAAAATTTTTGATTTTTAAATTAAGTGGTATTCCCTTTGCCCTAATTTTAAAATTCCAGTTTCCTTTCATTTTTGGAAATTGTGTCATCCTCTTCTCCCAACAAAGTTCAAATTGTGTAATCATTATTTTCTTGAATTTTGCATTATTCAATTTTGTAAGCTTTGTTCTACAATTCAAAATTCAAATTTTCCCTCTAGTGCATGAGTTTTACCACTATTAGTCCTACCCATCCTATCCCCATTAGACAAAGCATTAGAATTAAGTCTTCCCAAGGTTTAATTACCAAGGAGATGGAGCCTAATTCGGGTGACTTCTTTAATGAGGATCATGCTAATGCTTCCCATCCCAATCATGTGCCTATTCACCCCATTGATGGATCCCATGATGAAGAAGAAGCTTTAACTAGGGTTTCTTTAGATCAACTTTCTACATTGGACAATCAATTTGATAGCTTTCAGCAATGGATGTCTCAAGAATACCCTAATAATGAAGCTCTTCCATTAATTGAAAGCCTTAAGCGCATGAATCAGAGTGATAAGAATGGAATTGATATATTGCATGGCATTGCACATATTGTTGATTCTAATGTCATGCCTATCAAGAGTTGTGCTGAAACCCTAGGTTACTTGCAAGCTTCAACACAAGTCAATTCTTCTATTCCTTTGACTAGTCCTATGACTAATATTCCTACTTTCACATCTAACATCATGGCTACTTCAACTCAAAATATCATTCCTACAACAATTGGTCATGGGGGAAATCCTTCTTCTTCATTTAATCCTCCATCATTACCTATGTCTTACATGCATGTTCCTATTATTCCTCAACCAATCAATGTGACACAAGGGGGCAATTCCTTCAACAACTTTATTCCTCCTTTAAGTGTCCCTTTTCCTAACCAATCATCACCAATGCCTATTTATCATAATGTCCCATCACCTTATTCTCAGTCCATGACTTCTTTCAATAACATCACACCACCTTCTCAATCACCTATGTCTAACATCAATTCTTTTATCGAAGCGACAATTAACAATCTTGCTCAAACTGTGTCTTCCTTACAACAACAAATTGCTTCCATGATTCAATCTAAGTTTAGTGTGCCCACCTTTGATATTGCGAGCCCACTTTCTCTTGATATTGTTAAAGCCGTGCCACCTAAACATTTTGAGATCCCTCAATTGGAACTCTATAATGGAAAAGGTGATCCTCTTACACATGTTAAAACATTTCAAACCTTGGGTACTGATTTTGCTTATGATCAAAGATTGCTTGCAAAACTGCTTACAAGAACACTAAGAGATAAGGCTTTACAATGGTATTTCTCTTTGCCTTCTTATTCCATCACTTCTTTTCAACAACTAGCAAATGTTTTCATCCAAGAATTTCAAAACAACATTGGTCCTAAAATCACTTTGACTAATCTAATGCATTGTAAACAAGGTGTTAAAGAAAAAGTGATTGATTTCATTGGTAGATATAAGAATTTGTGTACTCAAATTTCTTTTCATGTACTTGATAATGATATTCAAAGAATTTTCATTTCTAATTTGCAAAAAGATATCAAGGAAAAGCTTCTTTTGTCTGAGTTTACTTCCTTTCTATAGTTGTGCGCAACACTCCACAATTATCAATTGGATGTGAGTCAAATGGAGAAATCCACTCCTATGGCTCCAAGTGATAAGGGGGAGAGTGTTCAACAACCATTTGCAAATTTCAAAACAACAAAAAGCTTTATCAAGTTCAATGACCCAATCAACAACAATGTGAATGTTTTAACAGGTGTGCCTTCTATTTCTAAATTTTTCCAAAGAGAAAGACAATTTACTCCTTTGAATGAATATTTACATAGTATTATGTCTCAGTTGTTGCATAGAAATTTTATCAAACTTCCTCCTATAAAACAAATTGATCCTTCCAAACTTACATCCCCTTATTTTGATAACAATTCCTTTTTCCAGTTTCATCATCAACCTGATCATGATACTAAGAAATGTTTTGCATTGAAAAATAAGATTCAAGACTTGATTGATAATAATACTATATCTGTGTTAGATGTGAATGATAAAGGGAATAAATCAGTAGCTCCTCCTAATCAAAATCTTAATATTTTCACTGATCCCTTGCCTTCTCATACCTCTAACATTATTGAGATTGTGCCTAATTCTCTCTCTTCTGTAGAATTCACCTCTATGGATCCAAACTTGGTTAATATGGTAGAGATACATGATTTTCCTTAGGATCCTTGTATTACATTTGACCCTAGCAAGACCATTAGAGCACCCAATGGCCCTTTATACATAGTTACGAAGGTTAAGGATATCCCTTGTCGTGGGGCCCTGATTGATCCGTCTTGCATGGTTAATGTCATAACTGAAGAGTATCTTTTCACTTTACAATTACATAAACCAATATATAATTCTTCTAATGTGGTTGTGAAGTTATTTGATAGATTCTCTTGTTCTACCATTGGTTCGATCACCCTTCTTGTTGAAGTTCATGCTAAATCCATGGATATTGACTTTGTTATCATACCTTCTTCTGAGCAATTCTGTGTGAAGTTGGGCTATCCTTGGCTATCTTCCATGAAGGCTATTTCTTCTCCAATCCACAAGTGTCTCAATTTTTCTCACAATGGAGAAAACATAATCATGAACCATAGCTTATTTTTTCCTTCTGAAAGAAGCCCCGGTGTTCCTATTGATCTCTTTTGGCCTAAACAATTTCAATCTCTTCCATCAAGGAGCGATGATCTTTTTCAATCTTATCAAAAATGGAAGAACGATATGATTTTATCCTTAAGTCAACCTAGATCCCCAACACTTGACATTCCTATTATTCTTCCCCTCTCGAATAGAACCAATCTCCCTCCTAAGGAAGATTGTCCACCTATACCTATGGATGTGACTTTACCTTCTCTTAAGGAGAACACCAATATTACTCCTAAGGTTAGACCTATACTTCCTCTTCATGATGGACTTGGTCTCCTTCCTACACCTAATATTCCTCCTTTCTATGCCGCAGTTCCACCTCCTTCCTCTTATCGAGAGAAGAGGCCTACTTCTCCTATTGTTCAACCAAAAAGACCTCAACCTAAACCTTCCACTATCAAGGAGAGAAACATTTCTACTTTTTCTCAACCTTCCACTAAGACTCGACGAAATTGTTGTGCGAGAGAATGCTGACGAAGTCGCCGTGTTTGAGCTCGTGAAGTTATCCATCAAAATACTCAATCTTCTCAGACTCCGATAGTTGACATGATTCCCTTCCTCCTAAGCAAGATTTTCAACCAACATCTCCAAATCATAAGTTGCATAAAACATGTGATGGCTTTACTTCTATTCGTGTTCTTGCTCCTCTTTCTCTAAACTTTGATGAAGAAATGGGTGAAAATGTTATTCATAATGGCAATACAACTCCTAATGCTTCTAATAGTGAGTATGAGTATGTTGATGTCAGCAAGCATTTATCGGATGATTTTTCACAAACCCTAATCCTAGCTCCTTGAATCGAACAAAGTTACTTACAACATGAGCATAGTCCTTGTTTGGATCTTGTGATAGCTCCATCTATTGTGTTTGATGTCGCTCCTCTGGCGCGTTGCTCGCCTTCCCGAAATAGTGATCAACAAGATTGAGAGGCGAATGTCATGCTAGATTAGAAATATTAGCACTACAGATATTTCTCTCTTCTTTCTTTCTCTTTTGTGACCATTCTTCTATGTGTATCCCTGTTCTTCTATTGTTCCCTTATTGTCTACTTGGGGATGAAGCAAAGCATTGAGATATTTTCTTGGTCTCTTTCATGTTGACTCAAAAGACATCCTCTCTTCCCTCTCTTCTAAGGTAGTATCCTTCTCTAGGGAATGACGATTATTATATACATATACATACATGATATGCATGAGTTATCATACAACATACTGACCCCAAGGAAAGAGACACTACCTCATGTTTTGTGTTCATTATCCTTGGGTTTATTCCTCAATTGGGGGCTAAATCCTTGCGATAACGTGCTCCCTTTCTTCTCTCTCTCTTGGGTGTATCCTACCTTAAAGAAATCGCTCCCGATAAGGCACGTGCAATCACTTTAATGTGGGGGCATACACTCCACTCATACTTTCCTTCTTGTGATACTTAGAATTACTTAGTGAACTTTTTTTTGCTTTGTAATCTTTTGTATCCTTGCTTTCATGACTCGTAGTGAAGGGAACTTTGCTACTTCCAGTCATTGTTTTCCCCTTCTTGATCTTCCCTTTTACTTTTTCAATCAAAGTCGTAAGATCCTAAGTCCACTGGGGGCTTGGCGCATCTTGCCTCCTTGATGTGGTAAAAGTCTTTCAATCTTGTTTCTTTGTACTTTACCGGTAGTATTGTCGTATGCTTATGCTCCCGCTAAAGTGGGGGATAAATGTAGTGTCATAAAATTTTGACCCTAGAAATTTTTTACTACATTAGGGTCCTCACGCATGTGAGTTTGAATCCTCTAGCCTGATCAGAGATCGAAGATTGCTCAGTCTACAGAAATAACTTCTTCCTTGGCCTCTGCATCACCCCGTTCTCACTCTGCCCTAGAGAAAGGGGTAGGACAGGGGTGTGGCACCACTGTCCACCCTTGGACAAGGGTGTTGTGCCCTTGTCCTCCCAAGACAGGGGCATGGCGCCCCTATCCCTGCCCTATTTTGGGGCAAGACCCTTCCTAGGGTTTCATTGTTGGTTGTGCATTGGGTGGGAAACTCCCCCGATGTCGGCCCATGATGAAATTCAGATCCACTAACATGTATTTAAGGGGGCATTTGTCCTCTCATTTGCATAAGTTGGAGAGGTCGAAGTTGGATAGATTCAAGTTTCATAAGTGATCAAGCATTCAACCATTCGAGCATTCTTTTCCAACATTGAGCATTCTCAAGTCTCCCTTCAAGGCTAGGTGTTGCATTCAAGTCAAGGATTCAACCATTGAAGAGGATATTGATTCCAACATACAATTCCACATAAGAATTTCTATCAACATTTCTACCACAACCTCTCTTGAGGTGATTTACAATTTAGTCTTTCATTTACATCTACTTGCAAGTACTTTCTTTCATTACTTGGTTAATTCCAAAACTGGGGTTTGACCTAAAGGCAAACCCCTAATCCCAACCCATTTTCCTCTCTTTTTTTTGCGTAGGTTGCAGGTGCGCAGCTGTACTTTCAGATTCGGGCTTCATTTGCAAAGGCAGAAAAACCCTTTTCGTTTCGCAGATTTTTTGGAGGACCATGTACATTCCCGCCACGGTCCGGGTAACTTTTCCTCAAATTAGAAGGGCAACTTCGTCTTGACATATTGCTGCCAGATCCAGGTGCACAACTTCATCCCATATTCCCATCTCAAGTTATAATCAATTCTTTGTCACTTTTGCACTACATAATTCAATCAATTCATATCTATTTCAAACAAGGAAGAGGGGATCAACTTATCATTCCCAATTCATTCATAATTCAATCTACCATATTTGTGTGGAGAGATTGAATCTAGTGAATTATCCTCTCCTTTTCCTAATGTAACATGGTGAAAAGTGTTTGAAGGGTAATCAATAGTGTAACTCTCATCTCTCTTTGAGGGAAAGGGCAGTTTTTCTCTTGATCTATCATTCACCATTTTCCCACCATTACACCTTCATAAATGATGTAGTCATAAGGCATGGGTCTATTTTTTTACTTGCATAAATCTAAAGAATTTGATAAGTTTAAGTTGTTCAAGGCCCAAGCTAGAAGGAGAGTGGACACTCCATCAAGGTCCTAAGGTTAGATAGAGGAGGGAATATTCCTTTAATTAATTTATGATTTTTTACAAGTATCATGTAGTCAAGGAGTTAACAACCAAATATAATCGTCAACGAAATGGTGTGGCTAAGAGGAAGAATAAGACAATCATGGAGACATAAAGAAGTATGTTAAAATCCAAGAAACTCCTAAATGAATATTTGAGTGGGGTTGTTGCAACATCAATGTAATTTTATAAATAAAACTCCCAAAAAGGATGTGCATGACAATATTTCACAAGAATCATGGATAAAATGCAAGTGGAAAATGAAACAATTGAGAGTGTTTAGGTGTGTAGGATAGGCATTTGTGAAAAAAGAGAATAGACAAAAGCTGGATGACAAAGGTGAGAAGTGCATATTCATGGGTTATAGTGAAGATCCCAATGTATATAGGTTGTATAAACCTATCACCAATCAAATAGTGATTAGTAGGGGTGTTGAGTTTATAGAAAATGAGTTATGGGATGACACCTCTTTGAGTATCTCAATTAGAGTGCCCACTAATGATGAAGAAAAAGTGCATAAAGAATGCCAAGATAATCCTATAGTAGGTATGGAGCCCAGTAGTCAACTATAGATTTAGATAAGTAGCCAGACAATCATCTCTAGAGAGCTCTAAACACAAACATACATCTAAATAGATAATAGTAGACTCAATTACATAGAAGTTTAGATAGCTCTAGATTATTGCGTAGTCAACAACAACAAAGAAAAAATAGCTCTAGAGATTTTTTGCACAACAAGGCAGTGGTAGTTAAAGTTCAAACCCACTCTTGCATCTCTAATGCCAAGAAAGACCAAGAGTCTAAGAGAGATTTACCAAAATGATTTCAAACTATGATAAAGATTTTGATGAAAATTTATATTTTATATTATTTTTTATAGAGATCCAATTTATTTTGAAGATATGTTAAAGAACAGAAATAGTGTGAGGCCATGGATGAGGAAATAGATGCAATAAAGATGAATGGAACAAAGGAGCTAACTGATTTTCCTCCTCATAAGAAAGTTTCTGAGTGAAGTGGGTCTATAAGAATAATATAAATTTTGAAGGAAGGATAGAGATGCATAAGGCAAGATTGATTGTCAAGGGGTCCATACAATAGTTTGGGAGAGATTATGATGACACATACACTCTAGCCAAGCAAGGATAGAAACTAGGTGTGGGAAAATATAGAAATAACAACCAATATAAATGGAAGGTGATTCAAACATGGATATGAGGTCTTCCTTCTTGAATGAAGTAATGAAAGAAGAAGTGTATGTGGAGTAGCCACCTAGTTATAAAGTTATAGGGCAAGGAAATAAAGTGTATAGGCTGAAGAAATATCTTTGTGGGTTAAAGAAAACACCATAGGAATGGTATAGTAGAATAGACTCATATATGTTGATCAGTGGCTTTAACAATAGTGATGGTGAACCAACTCTTTACATCAATTCAATCGATGGTAGGATTTTGATTGTTGTCTTGTATGTAGATGATTTAGTTTTCACAAGGAGTAATGAAGGGAAAAAGCATGAAGTTGTGTCGCACTTGGGGCTAACTGGGGGTAGTTTGGTCGAACTACCACCCTGCCACATGGTGCCTAAATGGCACCAAGAGTTTTACCAGACTATTGGCGCCATTTAGGTGCTTTTTGTGAGCGCTTGAGCTCAAATTTTTAAAAAAAAATTAAAATATTCGGCCAAACTTGGTTCAGCTAGACTGATTCCGGAAGGACTGACTTCAGTCGAACTCCCCTATGTGGCAAGTGATGTGGCAGCCAAATCACCTATTTTTTTTGTATTTCTGAAACTTTTCACTTCTTCTCAATATTTCTTCAGGCAGAATATTTTTTTACAAAAATAAAAAAATACCCTTTTGTAGAGCTCGAAATCATGAATCTAGATATAATTTTTTTAGTATTTTGATTAATTTTAATATTTTTTATTAATTAAACATTGCAAGTAGGATTTTTAAGTTAAAAAAGAAGCTGATTAGAAATTAAAAAAAAATTAAATGATATTAAAAAAATTTAAAAAATATATTTTTCTCTAAATGAGAGAATCTTCTTCAAAAGGGTATAATTTTTTTTTGATAATCATAAATTTAGTTGACCAAAGGTGATTTTGAATGAAAACTACCAAATTCAACTATATTGGACTTAAAAAATATTATTACGAGAAAAATATATCTCAAAATTTAATTTTTTAACACTGCATATATATGTCCTCTATTTGGAAAATTAAAATCAACAAAAAATAAGTTCATTTTCATTTTGTTTGGTGATGCCGACTAGAACCCTCGATTTTAAACATTTTTCAGCAATAAATAATCTATTTTTGAATATATAAAACAAATGTCAAATTTTTAAAATTAAAAAAAATAATAATAGACATAAATTTCATTAATATTTTTATATTTGGTCAATTTACATCATTTTGAAATTCAATTTAGAAATGTCACTTATATCCGATCGAAGTTAAATAGTTTTAGTTGTGTTGGCCACTTCCTTTATAAAAGTGTGACAAAACATTATGTTTTTACCTTGAATTCCTCGTTGTTGATTTTATAGAGTCCATGAGGAGAGACTTTGAGATGACAAACTTAGGTCTCTTAAGATATTTTCTAGGCATACAAGTGAAGCAAATGAAACATGTCATATCCATAGAGAAAAGTATGTAACATATATTTTGAAAATGTTTAGAACATAAAATAGCAACGCTACACCGACAACAATCGCGATAGGTTTAAATTTGAGCAAGGAAGATTGTAGTAAAAAGGTGAATCCAACTATGTATAAAATTTTGGTTGTAAGTTTGATGTATTTGATGTATTAGATATGTATTTTTTAGTAGTAGCCTATAAACTTTAGAATAGGTGAGCTACGATACATAGGTTGTGGAGTCTGTAGTGTGGTCATGGGATTTTGAATCACCACAACTTCTTATTATCGACATCTTCTCACAAAAAAATAGGGATTTGAAATAATTTTAATTTGTCTTCTTCTTCAATCCACCTTGAATCACAGAATGCTAACCAAAGAAAAAGAGCATGGGAAAGAATAGAGAATTAATGATATTAATTATAACTTCTCCCAAATTGTAACAATATGGGTTGTTCTCCATAGATTTTTGTACGCTTATTCATTGACATCTCCTTATAAGTCCTGACACTTTTTTGTTAGCAATAAGTACTCTATCTTGGATAAAAATGTTTGTGGGGTAAATGAATCGTAGGTTTGTGATATTTGATTAAGTTTGGATGAGTGAAATAAAAAAAGATGTGCCTATAATTTTTGAGATCATGGGTCATATGTGACTTATTGGATCAGCTATTGCAAGACCACACAAGAGAATGACATGCTTAGGATCAATCTCAATAATCCTAAAGTTTGGGATGTTTAGGATGCCAATTATGGGGTCAAATATTTGCAATATTTAACCAAATTCTAATGGAGTCATTAGTGAGGAGCACTATGGGTGTTGGATTTAGTTTGGGGTGTTTTATCCTTTTATAGAGCTCATTCTAATCAAATTAGCAAGCAACAATAAAATGAGTTGAAAGTGATTTTCAATGCATTTAGCTTGTTTTTCCATTTTTTTCATTTTACAAATGCATCAAAATATTAATAAAACGTGATCATTTAAATTTTATTTAAGAATTTTTTAAGATACCATGGGTTATCTTCTTGGTTTAAGGGTTTGGTACCCATAGTACTTTGTAAAACAATTTAGTTACCTATTTATGTGCTAATCTATACTCACATTTATATTAGTATAAATAATTTTTTTGAAGTACATTATTATATTGTATTGGTTGGGTTTACGTATTAAGGAAGAAGCCTACTATGTTAGGTTTTTCACCAAAAGGGATCATCTAGATAAAATCTTGTGTATTGTGCATGTGCCCATTTTTCTCTTCTATTATAACTTATATATTTTGTCAATATTAACAATGGTAATGTTTGGGTGGGTGTAGAGATAAGTGTAGTACATGAATGAATAAAATCAATGTATTATTGTATGTGCATATAAGAACACAATAGGGAAAAGTTTGTAAAAATATTTATCTATCTAGATAAATAAAAACAAAAAAGAGTACCCAACTTAATATCACACACAAATGCATATATATATATATGTGTGTGTGTGTGTGTGTGTGTGTGTGTGTGTGTGTGTGTGTGTGTGTTTGTGTGTGCTCAAAATACACAAAATTATATATATATATATATATATATATATATATATATATATATACTTCAAATCTATTTTATATTCAAGAACTCATCTTTTTCACATTAAATGTTTGATTTGTCACTATATTTTTAGTCTCGGATAATAAATGAATTACATTTTCTATATCTTTATCTTTAATGTGTTAATTTATACTCAGATTGTATTAGTATTAAAAAAAATAAAAAACTTTGAAGTAGATTATTTATTATAAATGATTGAATTTATACATTAAGGAAGAAGCCTACTATGTTTTTGATAAGGATAAATAGGTTGTACAAGGACCCAAAACCTAAAGTTTTACAACAGCCGACCAACAGCCAATCCGGCAAGAAACAGTAGCAAAATAGGGGAGCAACCCCGAACAAAAACAAAAAGAAACACAGACAAGAAAGCTAAAGCAAAAAAGCTCTCAGTTAAGCGAGAGCACCAGATCTTGTTCTTTTGGATGGAAATCCTATTGATTTCCTCAAGCTCCTCCATGATGAATCTGGAGGTACCCTTGTTGTTGCTTCTGCTCCTGGTTCTGGAACTGGGTCCAATGGTTTTGCTGTCTCCAGCAACCGCATCATCTCCTCCAAGATCTTTCATCGGGTCACTATGGAAGGATCTATAATCAGCAACCATTTCATTGATCTCTTCAAGCCCCTCAATGCTATTGTTCATGACATCTTTACTAATGTTGACCAGATTCTTGAGATTTTTCTTAATCTCAGCCATGGATTGTTCCACCTTATAAATCCTTTGTTCATGGTTACATTTCATTACCTCCACATTTTGAGAGAGTTTTTCAGTCATGATCATGATTTTTTCCAGCTTGCTGGGTTCAGGGGAGGCAGTAAAAATGTCAATTATTTCTTTAACCCCCATCTTGAGGGTGTCGATTTCACGCTCGACCCACTTCCAGTAGCGCTCCTGGCTTCTGGTGGCTTCCATGACAATATTCATCAGACTACCATCTTTCCCCTGATTATCTTTCTGGACATTGATAGGGATGTCTGGTTTAATCCTTTGGTCTGTAATCTTCGGGTTGTGATCCTTCGCCGCCAGCTTTTTCTTTTTGGTGAGGGGTTTGGCCTTGGAGATCAACTTGTTGTTGGTTTTGTATTTACTAGCTGCCCATCTGGGGGGGTTCTTGCTGCCGAGCGTCTCAGGAGTGACCATCTTTTCCTTTTCATCCACAGGTTCGTATTCAAGGTCATCAACATGAACCCCACTATCGTCCAGGTCCATCTCTGAATCAGAGACGTCTTGGACCTTCGTCTGTAGACCAATCTCGGCAAGCGGGACACAATTTCAAGGGATTTTGCGTGTTCCATGATAAGGACGATAAGTCCCTCATGCAGAACAGGGTTGCTAGGGTTTTCCAAGTGCTTTTCTAGGCTATTCTCAAGGGAGGAGGCAAGATAGTAGGGAACAAAGATAATTTTACCATGGCAAAAATGATTTAAAATAGTGAAATGGTAGGAGAAGATAGTTGCAAACCTGCCATCAAGAGTGATATATCTCATTATAAACTCAACCATGTCAGCCCATGGGGCCATGAGGTCTTTTCTATTATAACCGCCATCAGCCATCTTGGTGACTCTGGAGCGCTCCTTGTCTTTGTCGAAGAAACTCGACAAGTCCTCCTCCCCAGTTTTTCTATCCCTGTAAAACCTTCTTCCAGTCGTAGCCAGACTAGTGGCTGTCGCCACCAAAGATTCATCAATCTGATATTTGACACCATAAGCCCTGAGACTCCCTTTTTTCCATCCGTTAACAAAGGCCTCTGTAATCAGAGGAGAGGGACCATGAAGCCGGTCCAGGTAGGGGACGAGACCACCATCGATGACTTCCTGCTAGACATCTTTATTCTTTTTCCACTTCTCGCAAGTAGAGGGCTCTTGTCTATTCTTATCCCCTCCCATTTTTGCTCTTGGTCGCCAAATAATAGGAGATCACTATCGCCAACCAGTCACAGAAAATGGGCCACACCGAAAGGATATCAAAACAGTAGCAGAAAAGCCACACAATGAGATAGGGAAAACCAGTCACCGAGGAGGTTTCTAGAGTTTTGATTAGGGAAAACTAAAAAGAGTCATTTCCCTATCAACTCAGTCATGTCATGATGAGGGATCATTGATTAACGCAGTAATCGTTACGTGGCAGATCACACAGATTTTTAGGGAAAGCATCCCTACTACTCCACCAGTTGGTTGCCACGTATCCCACCGCCAGATTGGCCAGTAGATCCGCCACCTTATTACCTTCCCGATTTATGTGCGAGATTTTGAAATATGTTAGATCATTAATTATATTTCGGTAGTCCTTGATCAGGCTGGCAATCATCCAGCTAGGATATGTGCGACCACTCAAGCAGTTGGCAGTGTTTAGCAAGTTGGATTCTAGCCACACTTTAATAAACCCCTCTCTTTTAGCCATGTATAGCCCAATGTGGGCAGCACTGGCTTCCGCAAAAGCCTACTATGTTAGGTTTATTACCAAAAGATATTTTCTAGGTATATTGTGCAATTTACAATTTTTATATTTAATTATAACTTAAATATTTTGTGAATAGTAATAACAGTTATGCTTGGGTGGGTGTAGGGATAAGTGTGGTACATGCATGCATAAGATACATGAGTTATATTAGTATGTGCACATAAGAACAAGGTAGGACTAAATTTGTGAGAATATGTATACATGTAGATAGACAAATGAAAAGAAAATAGACCCAACTTTATGTAAAATTATATATATCTATATCTATATACTAAAAATTAAAGAAAAATATATAAATTTTACAATAACATATATTCAATTTATACAATAAAACTATCACTTTATAATATTTTTATTCCTCCAAACATACTTCAAATCTATTTTATATTCAATAACTATCTCTTCCACATTAATGTTTTCTTTGCTACTCAATTTTTAGCCCAATATAATGAAATAAAAAACATTCTCTCATATATGGCTTTATCAAAACAATGCATAGGCCAGTCTCGATTACAACCCATATGCAGAATATCGAAAAACAAGATTAAAACAAATGAAACATCTCCTAATTTATTATGGTGAATCTTATACACTGCAAGCAACCTTCAAGATCTGTGTAAAGTCTCCAAGAAAAAGGAAGGCGCCATAAAAATAGGAACAAAGATCACCAATTTATTCTCAACGAAGAAACACACAATAGAGAGAGATAGAGCGAACACAGTAGAATTTGACAGTCCAACAATAGAAAGACAGAACAAGAGGACTTTCAAGCGGAAGGTTCAGAGCAGTAGCATTTTCGAGTGGCATGGTGGAATTCACATTTTCCTGTTGTGAAATTCGCATTCTCTGATCACCAATTTATTCTCAACACAGAAATACACAGTTGGTGTCACTGAGATCACCAATTTATTCTCAACAAAGAAATACACAGTAGGCAGAGATACAACGAACAGTAGAATTTAACAGTCCAACGATAGAAAGAGAGAGAAAAAGCAGAGTTTCAAGCACAAGCTTTATAGCAGTAGCATTTTCGTACAAGTATGTGGAAATCACAACTTCCTGTTTTGAAGTTCTCTGTTTTGCAGTTGGTGTCACTCACACAATACCCTTTAAATTTGCTGCTCAGAGTCTTACACATTCGTCCCTCTGCAGATTCCATCTCTGCAACAAAATAAATATACAGTCAAAGGATGAGTTAAACCAAAAAAAAAAAAAAAAAAAAATATTAGGGCTATCTAATTTTTACTGTGTAGAAAACAATAAGAAATTAAGGATATCAGATTTCTACAGTTCATTTTAATTTGGTGCATATCATTTTGATGATGCATCATAGAATTGAAATGGTAAAATAGATAACATGGTCTAATAATAAGAAAACATTTAACATGAAAATAAATGAATTCAAAACATGGATTGAAAATAATAAGAAATTAAAAACATCAGAGGCATGTCACTTTGATAACAGATCATAAATATGAATTAAAATATTGAATAAAATAGATCTTTCAAACAGTTAAATGCAGAAATGACATGCATTAACAATAAAGAATTGTTTAATATTGTTAGGGCATCCAAAACAGTCATGCAACACAGTCATCTCTGTGATCTGCGGATTGCATGCTTGCATGTAAGTTAACTAAAGAGAACTACACTTGTTATCTCCGTCCCTTTCACCGCATGGTTGTTATACCTTTGTTTCTACCATAGATTATGTGATCATGCAGTGGTTACTATTGTATAAAAGCATGCATTTGCATAATGTAATTGGTATAATGAATTAATATATTTCATTTTCTTAGTTGCTCTTTCTTTTTCTTATGTGTATTTTTATGTGTATTTGATCTGCAAGTTTTGTTTTTATTTTCCTAGCTAGGCCACAGCTGCAAAATTTTACAAATATGAATATAAATTACCAATACTCATGAAAAGAATCAAAAGCAGAAGCACAGTGCTCAGACTTATGCTCTTCCCTGCCATCTTCATTCACGTTCTCTTCTCTTTCTCTTCTTTCGTAGTGTATTTGTGAGCTAACACAAATTTACAGTGAGGAATCGATAGATTGCCACATTTATATAGAAAAATAGATTGCCTCATTTATATAGGAAGGTGGAATAGAGTCTTTTGGAGGCTCTTAAAAACTATACATTTGTTGAATGTCTGATCAATGAAAGAGTTTTAACAGAAATAGGAGAGTACGATGAGGCCCACAATGAATAGTTGAATGTATGCGCACTATAAAAACAATGTACAGATCAATTGATTTCGTTTATTTTAAGGTACTTTACGTGGGTTAAATACCAAGAATTCCCTATTACAATGAGAGAGCGTAAGTCAGTCATTCGTGAATCACTCTTTGACTGAGCTTATATTTACCTTGAGCTGCTATCGATAAAAGTTCTTGTTAGCTTTTACCCGTTTCAGCTTTTCTTCAGACGCTGAAACTCTCAAAATCTTTCCGAAAATGTTGAAACTTGTTGGCCATAATGAAAAACTTAAGGCATGCGCTGTGGTTTTTTGTATGTTAAATCATCTTAACAGAAACGGGTGAGTGGAGGATCTATTCTTCTTCAAACTTATGGAATTGGGTATGTATCTTAATTAATGTTGATACGTTTCTATTAAAATAAATAAAATATAATCTTATGTGGCAATCTAATCGCTCTCGAATCTTATACTTGATCTGTAACTTAAAGAGTTGGTAATAAAATATAGACTCACATAGTCATTCTGTTTAGCTCAAGAAATTTGTTCCAGTAGTAGTGTATCGGCCCCATGAACTCATTAACTATTCATCTCTCCCTTATACACGTTGAATTTTGTCTTTGCATAAACCTTAACTCTATTTACTTAGCTTTCCTACATACTTTTCAAGTAATGGTTCTAGTTTGGTCTGTTTAATTCTCTAGTCACAAAAAACGGATCCCATTGGTATATCTTTTGTGATATGGTTGTCACTCTAAGCTACTCTATCCAACAGTTCCTAAGAAGCTGTCTGTACGTCCATATTTTTGCATGGAGTAGCTTCTTTTATGATTCAAAGGATACTCTAAAACTCGAATTCATGCTGTCAAATTCTTTGCATGAAGATTTCAAAAAGGTTTCTATAAATTTGTTTTTTAACATTATGTCATTATCACTTGGTCGTTACATTTTCTATTCATCGTTTCATTACTCATTAATCTTAACTAGCAATTGCTAGTTGGTGTGCAATGGGTACGCCGAAAGAGTTGTAGATGGAAATTTGGGAAAAATTTTGGTCTATTAGTTGCATACATTGTGCAATACATCAGGTCAATTGATACATGTTTTAGCAAATGATGTTTCTACACACATATCTCACTAGAGAAGTATAGCTTCAAATCAATTATGCATCCATTTACAAGGATCAAATCATAACTAGTATAAAAACCTCAAAAAAAGGAAGATAATCAAGCTACATTACTAACAAAAGCATGTTATGTTTGTGATAGGGAAAGAGGAAGACGGTGGATAAGATAGGGATAGAGATGGAGATGGGTAAGGAGATATAGATAGAGAATAAGATAGGCATGGAGATGGAGATGGAGATGGAGAGGGACGTGGAGAAAAGTAGAGGGGGAGATAAAGTAAGAGAGGAGAGAAATAGATGAAGATGTAAGAGATAAATATATAGAGAGGAAGAGAATGAGAGTGAAAGATATAGAAAGATAAAGATAGAAATAGGGGGTGATATATAGGGATGGGTAGAGAGAGGGAGAGATATAGAGACATGCTAGAGGGAGATGTAAAGATAACAAGATAAATATATAGAGAGACATGGATGAAGAAATATGGAGAGTTTGAGATAGAGAGACAACAAGATATAGACCTATAGAGGTGTAGGAAGAGAGAGAGAAAGAGAGAGAGATTGAGAGAGAGAGAGAGAGAGAGAGAGAGAGAGAGAGAGAGAGAGAGAGAGAGAGATGTCTATGAGAGAGAGATATATATGTCTATAGATAGAGGGGAGAGAGGAAGATAAAGATAGAGATAAAGATGGAGGGAAAGAGGAACAGGGGAAAGGAAATTAGAGATAAACATGAAGATAGAGGGAGAGAAATAATTAGAGTGATAAGTAGATATATAGATCGTGAGACCAAGTGATATAGATATAAGGAATTGTAGAGAGAGGGAAAGAGGGGTAGAGAGATAAAGAGATAAATAGATTGATCAACAAATAGAGATGGAGACAATGAGAGATAGAGAGAGGGAGAGAGAAAGAGGGATAAATGTAGATATATGAAAAGAAAAAGAGATAGCAATAGAGATTTATGGTAAGACAAAGGGAGAGAGGGGTAAAGATAGAGAGATAGATAGGGGAAGGGAGGGTGAGGGGAAGGGAGACAGAGAGAGACAGATAGAGATGGTGAGATAGGGAGGAGGGAGAGAAAGGGTGAGAGATAAAGAGTAGGGAGAAAAAAGGGAGAGAGAGAGAGAGAGAGAGAGAGAGAGGGGGGGGGGGGGTGTGGGAGGCTTAAGGGCTCAAATCCTAGCTCTAGCATATTGTTATGGAGTATTATACAACACACAAGGAGCACCCATTTCTAGTGGATTCAAATATTGCAATTACTCACAAGGAAAATTATCACACTTGAGCAAAAATAATAAAAACTAAAATCCCAATAATGTCATTTATTCATTAGGGTTTTGCCTATCTATCTAAAAATTATCTTAAAATAAGAGTGAAGACATCCTATCCACTCTCACATGCACACTATAAACTATAACCCAAAATTTAAAAATTATACTAAAAAACTATGTTGTTTATATGAAATGTTAATTGTGGGCACTTTTCATAAGTTTAGCTATCGATAAAATGCAATCAATCAAAAAATAATTATAATTTTTCAAAATTATTGGGTTTGTGCACCAAGCTGGTGCCAAAAAAGTGGACACGCCAAAAAAAAGTTGAAAACGCAGATAGTGCATACGTGGTTTTTGAATTTTGAATAACCCCATACGTACTTTGGTTTGTTTATGTCGAGCCTAAAGGAAAGGGACCGCATATGCAGTCCTTAAAAACTAAGACCCCATACGCAGTCCCTTAGAAATTAGGACCCCGTACGCAGTCTTAGTGTTTTAAGAATGTGTACACGCTGCCTGTCAATATTTTATTTTTTTGATGCCGACTGGGTCTCATTTTCAACTTGTGACCGAAAGCAGTGTGGAGGGGCATTTTCTTGCGAAATCGTGCACAGGCTTCCGATTTCCACTTCCCATCGCCATGGAAAGAGGTAAGTTGTTAATTTCTTTTGTTTATTTTACATATTTGATAAATTTTATTTACATTTTGAATTTAAAATAATTGATTTTGATTATTTTTTTAATTTTTTGCTACAAATAAATAAGATTCTCAAAATCCAGAACCACAACCATAGCAAAACCCACAACAAAACCCGCAAAATACACCTCCAACTCCTCCTTTAGAGCGTACACCAACTACGCAGGAGCAATTGCTTAATCAATTAGGGCAAAACATTGCTAAAATAAGTAGACTGATTAATAAATTAAAAACATCTAAGCTTGAGCATCATTTATCTCTTGCCATTGGCCTAAAAACATTAGCTAGTGGTGCCACTACAGTTTCCACTCAAATTACAAAATGGGGAAACTATAGGGATAGGTGTCATGCATTTTATGAGAATGGATTATCATATGAGGGAGTGAAAAACAAAAACATAAGTAAAGCACAAATATGTGCTCTTTTTGTTGATCCTAGAACTAGTGAGTCCTTGCCTCTTAATGCAAAGAGGTTTCTTATACATTGGTGTACCAATGTGCAGATGAGGAATCTATTTTGGAATAGGTGGTGGATGGTCTTTGACAAACCACCTTGTAATAATTATGAGGTGCCATTGTATTTTTTGAGGAAAGAATATTGTGAGTTTGTCCTTAATGAGAAGCCTAATTATTTTGACATGAGAGAGTTACATGGTAGAGGTGGCGGCTCTGCCCAAGATAGACCTGGAGCTCGTAGGGTAGTAGACCCGCAAAGTCATCGCCCCCTAGAACCCAAACCCAAGGTGCATGTGATTGTCCCACTAGCCCTGAAAGAGTCGATGGAGCTACAAACTATTCAAGCGGCCACAAAATTGACTGTTGCGATCATCCAACATTGGACATAGTTAGCACACCCTCTTGTACCAGATGATAATCTATTAGCTGGGGGTAGCTGGCACTGGTCAGCCCATTCAACATGTGTCCCACTTGCTCAGGCATATGCATAGCGATGGATAACAAGGCCACTGCAGATGGGTCCACAACCCATTCATGCACGATTTGCAGGAGTAGATGTAAGACCAGCATGATTGAGGAAGTGGCGTTGACAAATGAATTGATGGATATGTTGTTTGATAGTCAGCCACAGACACAGGTGTGTTGATTTGAATTCATAAAATTTTATTTATCAGTCACTTAAAATTTGTAATTGTAAATGAATTTTCATTTATAGATCGATATAAATTGATACAAGCAATATGAATTTCAGGATGCAACAACGACATTTGATATTCCTCCTGCAGTTATTGCAGTTGCAACTTCAACGCCTAAGGTATAAATTTTGTAACATGTTAAAATAGAATAGTACTCTTTGAATTCAAAAAAATTACAAGATATACTAACTATAGACGTATAAAAATGACCATATTCCTAAATGAATATTTAATGTTCATTCTATTCTCATTCCTCTATTTAATTAAGTAAATTATTCAATTTATTTAGTTAAATTCACTTAAGCCCTTTTTGCATCATTTAACTGAATAAATCATTTTATTTAATTAAAACCCTTCTCTCTACTTTTAATTAAATTCACATTTAATTAAATAGTTTACCCCAATTAAATAAATCTAATTTATTTAAATCTCCAACTTGCAACCAAATTGAAATAAAGCAATTTATTTTAATTAATTCTATTTTCCCTCACCCACTTGCATTTTCCTACATCTCTCACTTGCCTCCTAACCCTATTCCTAATTTCTTCTAGAATCCATCTAATCCTAATCAATTAACCTAAACCCATCCATTATCCCCTTTCCCTAAATTTGAGAAGGTCACTTCTCAAATTTGGAGTAAAGTCTTCAAAAGGCATTAAAGCCTTTATCCATTGAATGCCCCCAAATTTGGAAGGACTCTTACAAATTTGTCCCCAAAGTCTTCAAACCATTAATGGTTAACTAACCCTTAGTGGCATGGTTAGAGAATTTTTGCCTAACTCAATCTTCATCTAACCCAAGGGTCTCATCAAGCATTTATTAATTTGACCATGGTTATTCCTTTAACCTTTGCACAAGAGTTTACCCCTTGGGTAAAAGCTTTATCCAATGGACAACCCTAACCTAACCTTAACCCTTACCTCCTAGGGTAACCATGAGGTCTTCTCAAGCATTTAATGCTTCTTACCTCTCCTCTCAACTAGCCTTATGTTGACAATTGCCACCATTTCATTGGTGAAAATTGAAAACATGGACTGACAACTTTCAAACTTGACCCTTGATTAACTCTTTCAATCTTGACCATCCATTGTCCTATTTTCACTATAAATAGAGCTCTCATTCCTCCATTTTAAGGATCCATGCAAGCTTTAGTATCTCATTTATGCTCAATTTTATTAACACATCTAGCTTCTCTTTGTTATAGGAATAAATCTAATAAGCATTTTAGACTATTTCCTTTATCATTAGCTTAATTCGTAAACTAGTATATCATGTTAGGATAGTATTGCTACTAATCTTGTCATCCTATAATCTAGTTTATTGCATTTGTAGAATCATGCATAGATAGGATGCATTTTCATAACTAAATCAATCATAAGCATCCCTCGTTCTTGCATTTGTCATCCCTAAGCCACTTTGCTCAGTGATCTATGAGAAAAGGCATTGACTTGAGGGACCTTGTGAGATAGAGAACCATGGAACCATCCTTGGGAAGTTGAGTCATTCTTCATGACTCCATAACTTGCACAAATAAGTCCCATGGGTGTGTGGACAGGCCTCTTTGAACTTCATTTTTCACATTTTAATTTTCATCGCCCTGCTTTTCTGGCGCCCACTGTGGGGCACTACCCCATTAATCAAATCAGTTTTCAAAAATAAACACTTTTGTAGGTACGCGGGAAACAGGTATTAGCACATAGGGAACATCCCTTAGCGCATTTGGTGGATATTTTAGCGCATCCAGTGCATTGTTTAGCACGTGGGGTCTATTCTCTAGCGTGTGCAGTCTTTACCTTAGCGCATCGTCCCCACTAATACTTTCCTGTAGATCTCGGCGTGGGAGAAAAACAGAGTAGCGCATCTGAAACACAATTCAGTGCATTGGGCCTTTTCGATAGCGTATCTGGATTACCTTGTAGCACGTACAATTTGTTCTATAGCGCATCATAGACTGAGGCAAAACAACTATAACCAAATGTAAAAAAATAGACTTGTTGAAGTCCACAGGTTTTCTAACAATCTTACTTGGTATTTTGCAGGGTTCTAACAAATTTCTTGCAGATAGGAGCTTAATTTTAGGATCATTAAATAGTTTAGGTTTTTACTAACTTAATTAAGTTAGTTAAGATATAAACTTCCGTTTTGATTCTTGTTAAAATTGAACTCACTTTTGTTTAGGCTTTAAAAAGAACCACAAAACAAAATTTTCCTTGCTTTTCTAAGAGAGAAAATTTTCAAATTGGGTTTTAAAAGGAACAAATCAAATTTTTTCAAGTTTTGCAAACAAATGGATTAAAAATAACTTCACCATCCTTTAGTGTATAAAAGGATCTATTGTAGGTTTTAGCAAGGAAAAGAATCACAAAGTCCCAAAAGTCTTTTGTTTTGAAATTAAAGAGGGAAGATCTTCCCCTTTCGCTCAATTTCTTTTGTTGACGAAACATCATGTTCATTTTGTTGACCAAGTTCTTCTTTTCAGATTAGAAACTCGTTGCCTTGAAAAGTTAAAAAGAACACCATGTTTTCGTGGAGCAACATCTCCATATAGTATTAACAAATCATTTCTTTGAAGGGCTAAAAGGAACTTGTGTTCTTTGTCTCGAAAGTGGAAGGTATGTGCTCTCCCCTTAATTGGGTGATCAAAAAGCCAAACCACTCTTAAAGCTTTCTTTAATTCAAGCAATAAATCCTTTAGCAGGCCTACCTTCCTGAGCGGTTGAAAAACTCTTAAAGCCATTTTTGTTCTGTGTGAAGGGAACGACCTAAATGGGAAACAGCTTTGAGGCCAAGTGTTCCAACCCACTATAATCAAAAGTAGAAAGTGATGAAAGTCCTTTTCAACGGTTGCATGCAGCGATTAGTCTTCCCCCAGTATCCTTGTGATACATAAAGCCTTTGTTCTAAAGGTTGGGAAGCCTCCTGAGGGAGTTTATCACTGACCACCGAACACGAAGCTTGATTATGAACCTTAGCATAGAAACATTGAGCTGAGTCAATAACTAGATATTTGCAATATCATAGTGCAAGGGTGGGGAAGAATCCGCCCCCAAGATCGCTCACCATATATCTCCCAAGATAACTACTCAACTGTGAAGCAATTCACTTTGGGTTAATTTCTAACAAAAGGAAAAAAAATGGGCGCCCCCTAGGGGGTGACACGTTTGTTTGAGTTGATGGAGTATCGAGACTAGTGGGCTATGATATTGCTTATGACCCTTGAATAAAGAGTTTGATTGAAGTGCATGTTGTATCTAAACCTGTTGAAACATTGGGGATTTGAACACATCCTCGCAAAACATACACTTATTGTTTAGATTAAGCAAAATGGTTGTCTCTTTGGTGTCATGCTTTCATTCGTTATTTCAGAAAATCATCTATCAACACTAAAAACTCAAGGCAAAATTCCCAAATTGCAGAAAAACAACCAAGTCAGTATATTTCAGGTCAGTTTAGCACGTAAGAGAAACTTCTTGGCGCATAGGAACAATCTTTTAGCGCATTAAACCTTCTCTTTAGCACATCAAGTCTTAACAGTAGCGCTTCACCCGGATCTAAAAACAAGCAGTGACAGTTAGCACGTCTTGAAAGCAGTTTAGTGCATTGAAGCATCAGCTTAGCACGTATAAATCAAACTTTAGTGTGTAGGGTTTAACTGTTAGCACATAGGAGGCCCATATTAGCGCATGGCCTTTTAAACAAAAGTTGAACCAAAGTTGAACAAAATTAACCAGTTAGCGTGTATCATGGGACAGCGTAGCGCATGGAGTCTTTTCTCTAGCGCATGGAGAAGTTTTCATAGTGCATTGCATCTCTGTTTCAACACGTAGTCAAAACTAGAAAAACAGGGGGCAAAGTAGAGGTGAATTTGGAAAATTTTGAGAACAATTTCGGAAGCTTCCCTTCATCAACCTGAACTTCATCAATCAGAAAACCAAAAACAGAGTATCAAAAGTTATTTCTAAAAGAAAGTTTTCATCAAGCAAAGTTGCCTAAAAACTGAAACTAGTCACAAGATAAACATATCTATCCTATCAAAATTGGGAAACATCATCACAAGTAGCAAACATGTCCTTTAAATCAGACGGATTTTTATCCCAAAAACACACTTGTTTAAAAACTTTGAGTTGTCAAATCGAGTTTCCATATCGGGAAAGCTCGTATTCCATATCATTTGATGCACTTTGTCATGAGGGGGCATCTAAACCTTCACTTTGATAAAGTAAAACTTAAGTTTCCAAAACAAGCTAAACTAAATCCAAAACAAATCAAAGGAAACCATTGATCGCTTGTGCATGACTAATCCTCATATTCTAAGAAGAAGGAATATTTATCATAACACTAAGTTGAAGAAACAGCAACCAAGTTCTTCGAAACTTGCCAAAAGAAATAATTTTTTATACATCAATCGTCAACTCTTCAAATCTCATCGCACATTCCTTCGTCATATACAATTGTATCTTAAAAACAAAACAAATGAATTTGACAAGGAACCCTTGAGGAGTAGGGCATTCCATCAAAAATCAGCATTCAGTCAACGCATAAATCAAGGAGGGAAGATCAATCCAGCCTTCTTTCCCGAAGAGTGCATCACTTATAACATACCCCGATTTGAACCACCAAACCCTGAACAAAACATTGAAGAAGAGTTCATTCCCTTTGTCACAGAGAGCTTCTACTAGATTCCCGTCATTACTCGCTCTCAATGAAACAAACAAAGCGAAATGCAATCAGAAACCAGCATGAATCGGAGATTATCAAATCCTTTCGAGCATCCAAATCTAGAGGACACCGAAATTTCTGAAGAACTTCTTCAAGAATGTCAAGAGAGTGCTTCATTTCAAAAACTTGTGGAACAACTCATGGAAAATGACAAGGAAAAATACCTACTCATGCTCACAAGAAAAGGGGTTAAACTTCCTGAAGACTTTGACACAGACATTTTTAAAACAAGATCTCAACATTATGAATATCAAGAACGACAACGAGAGGAAGAAGCACGTGACCCTGAGGAGGATATTCTTGAACAAAATCTACAAGAACAAAATATACCTGAGCAAAACATCCCTGAGAAAAACATACCGTTCCATACCCCATTTCAGCCTAGAGTTAATGAGAGGGAAGAATTCTTCCCTCGACAAAATAATGCACCTTTGATTTCTCTTACTCAAAAAATGCAAATGTTACAAAGACAAATGCAAGACATGCAACAAGGTACAATAGTATGGTACTCCTTAACTAAAATTTGTCCTTATCCATTTGACAGAAGATTGAACATGGTACCTTTTCCTCCAAACTCATATGTTCCCAAATTTGACAAATATGATGGGAAAAGTGATCCCCGTGATCATGTTCGAGAATTTTGCACAATGAGTTGAATTCGCTCATGATGATACCTATTTGATGAGGTTATTCCCAAGAAGCTTGGGAGGGAAAACAATGGAATGGTTATCCAAAATCACACCTCCCATCAGATCATTCGATGAACTAGTCAACAAATTCATAACTCAATATTCCTATAACATTCAACATGCTATCACCATGTTAGATGTCTGTAATACCAAACAGAAAAACAATGAAACATTCATGGTCTTCCTTCAACGATGGCGGCGTATGGTTTCGAGATATCCTTATGATGTACCCGAAAAGAAAAAGATGGAAATTTTCATCGACAACTTGAACAGTGAGATGAGTTACAGACTCAAACTCCAATGCATACCATTTTTTGCTAAATTGATTGAGAATGGCATCCAAGTAGAAGAAGCATGTGTCAAAAAGGGAACGTTGAAATTTTTCAAACAAGGAACAAGTTCATCCAATTACAACAACCAAAGCAACAACAACTTGGACAAATCCAGATTCTGGACCAGAAACAAAAACAATGAAAATGAAGGAGGAACTGAATCAAATGATCCAAAATCAAAGCAACCTGTGCTCGCGTTATCAGGTAATCCTCAATTTACAAAGAATCCCAAAGGTGCTAACCCAGGCACTAACGCTTATGCACCAAATACCAATCAAGATCAACTCAACATAAACAACTTTCTGAAACGCATCTATACACCACTCGAGCAATCACTGGAGTCAGCATTCAGAGAACTCCTGGCAAACAAAATTATCTCTTTACTCGCAATCAGCAACTTTGAACCACAAATCAAACCACCCCAGTGGAATGACTCACACTTTTGTGATTTTCATCGCAACAAAGGTCATCAAACAAATGATTGCATGAGGCTGAAAAACATTATTCAAGACATGATCGATGGAGGTGATTTGACAGTCGATGGTCTCAAAACAAATGGTGACCACAAAGCTTTCAAAAATCCTCTTCCAAACTACAACAAGGATGAAGCTTCAACCTCAAACGATACACGTGAAGCTCGTATGAATCACATATACAATAACACCATCAATCACATATCAGCTGAGGACAATCAAGTCAATGTTATCACAATCAAAGACAGGCATGAACATGATTCCGTCAATGTAACAACCAGAGCTCAAAAATATGTCTTGAAGGGACATGTGTCAACAACAAACACCATACCCAAAATTCAATATGATCTAGTCGGTCAACTACGCAAAACTCCTGCTCAAATGTCTATACTTGAGTTGCTGAAACTTTCGCCAAAACACAAAGACATTGGAACAAACCTTATTGGAAACAAATGTACCACAAGATCTGGATTCTAACAAATTCCAAGCCATGGTGGCTCATATGACAAGACCTCATAACCTCACTTTTTTTTAGCATGATAATATCTCGTTGAGCCATCCACATAATACTCCACTCCATATTGAAGTCATGGTCTATAAACACCGAGTTAAACGAGTATTAATAGATGGAGGAGCTGGACTTAATATTTGTACCTTAAAACTTATCCATGCATTAGGCTTCTCAGAGGAGTCTATTGATCCACGCAAAAAGATCACTATAAAGGCATATGATGATGAAGAAAGATCATCTAAAGGAATAGTGGTGTTGCTAATTCAAGTAGGACCCATACGAAAGGATACTATGTGCCAGGTCTTAGACATAGACCTCACATACAATATCCTACTGGGTCGACCTTGGATACATGAAATGCAAGCGGTACCCTCCACATATCACCAGTGTGTCAAATTTCCCTACAGGAGGTTTCTATATCAGCTAATCATAATCCATTTCAGCATTGTAATGCTATGGGGGTAGCCCAAGACAGCTTAGTTCCACATAATAGAGAAACAAAATTCATCAGCACAAGATCTTCAACAAGAAAAGTCTAAATCATTACCTAGAGATTTCAAGCAGAAAATGAAGATCAAAGAACAAGGCATGGGGGAATACTCTTTAGAACCCATGTGTTTGGCCAACTTACCAACATCACCTAGATCTCATGTCTTACCTATAGCATCAACACATCAAGCAACTCAGCCCATCACCAAGTTTGATGGCACATTAATTCAACTCGGCACTCTAGCACATGAATCCGAGGAAAAGGATATCCTTAGTTGGCTATACAAATATGAGGAAGAAGATAGAGCAGCTACTATGGAAGTAGCTATACCAACACATCTATATGGAAAAGGCTACTTAATCATGCAGCAAATGGGATACAATGGTAAAGGACCTATTGGTAAGCATCAGGAAGGCGTCACAGAACCATTGGATCCTCCTTCACAATTCTAGTAAAGACAAAAAAGGATTGGGCTTTGAATTCACTCTACTACCAAAGAGGGCACCACGCAAATATCAAAAACCCCAGTGGAAAGCAAAGAAGAAATACAAAGAACTTTCCTGGCAGGAGGCACTATTCGAGTTAGCTAAGACAATACATAAAGAACATGAACATCAAGAACGAGAGCAATTTCAAAAGCAGCCTATCAATCAAAAGAAGGAAGCATGTACTACAGAAGCCCATCATATTCAAGAACCAATATCCAACAAAGAAGAATCACCTCCAGATTACATCATTCCTCCCCGAGGAGAGACATTATATGAACAAATGCAAAGAGTGGAAGAAAGATCTGACATAGAATCAGAGAAAACTATCAAACTTGTCTCAATTATCAAAGACTTGTTCTCACCCTACAACATACCAGTTCACAACAGTGCTAGAATCTGGGATAATACCTCTGAGACTGATTCCAATGAATATGAATGGGGCAGCTGTTCTAATATTACTAAAGATATTTGTGCAAATGACAGTAATACACCCATCTCTCAAGAAGAACACATCACAGAATCTAGACCACTTGAATTTGGTCCACAAAATATCTACGATGCCAAGGAAAAAGAGCAGCAACATTATGCGCAAGTCTATATAGAATATGATACCATCGAAGACCTCGATGAAATCCTTAACTTCTTTAACACCCTAGCCAATCACGATGATACTTCCATCCTAACACTTACAATAGTCGAACTTGATCCAACTAACGATTCCTTACCACTTGTCTTTCCTGGCCTCATAGACTGGGACGAACCTGAAACTCATGATATACCAATTTTCCCAAATAACAAATCCATTATCCATTACTTATGTATCGTTAACCTGGAGACAGACTCTACCAGTGAACAAAGTAATGATGTCTGCAATCAGGGGAGTGCCAAGTCTCTCAGTCGCAAAAATGAGCAAAATAAAAGATCTACTACTGAAAACCAGTCAATGGCAACAATAGATCACACAAAAGTAAAAATAAAGGACGCATCTAAGGGTGAAAATCTTTTTAAGGCACCTAAGGATGGGAGACTTGACACTCTTCCTGAGCATTATCACGAGTGATCACCCATATTGATTGAGCCCACTCAATCAATCAACATTGGTACTACAAAAGCAACCAAAACTATACACCTTGCAGAATCTCTAATGGAGGAAGAAAGATCAGAATTTATTAAATTTTTTAAAGAAAAGCAAATCAACGTTGCTTGGTCATATGCAGATATGCCCGGGATTGATCCACAATTAATTATGCATCACTTGTCCATTGCTCCAAGAGCTAAGACAGTCAAGCAAAAACTAAGAAAGATGAATCCGTAGGTCGCACTCATGGTTAAAGCTGAATTGAAGAAACTATTAGACGTCGGATTTATTTGACCTATCGACTATGCTGAATGGATTTCCAACATTGTACCAGTATCAAAACCAGTTGGCAGTATCATAATCTGCACTGATTTCAGAGATGTCAACAAAGCCTGTCCAAAGGACAACTTTCCTTTGCCTAGTATCAACATAATTGTAGACCTCATAGCAGGCCATGCAATGCTATCACTGTGATAGGATCTATAATCAGCAACCATGGCATTAATCTTTTCAAGCCCCTCAACACTATTGTTCAAGGCTTCTTTACTAATGTCGACCAGGTTCTTTAGATTTTTCTTAATCTCTACCATGGATTGCTCCACCTTATCAATCCTTTGTTCGTGATTGCATTTCATCACCTCAACATTTTGGGAGAGTTTTTGTGTCATAATCATGAGTTTCTCTAGTTTGTTGGGCTCAGGGGAAGCAGTGAATATATCAATTATCTCTTTAACCCCCATTTTGAGGGTATCAATTTTGCGCTCAACCCACTTCCAGCAACTCTCTTGGCTTCTGGTAGCTTCCATAACCAGATTCATCAGATTATCATTCTTTTGATTCCCACAGTTCTCTTCATTGGCTATGGTCCCCTATTTTTCTTTCAGGACATTGATAGGAATGTCTAGTTTAATCCCTTGGTCCGTAATCTTCGGGCTATGGTCCTTAGCTACTAGGTTTTTCTTTTTGGTGAGGGGCTCGACCTTGGAGATCAGTTTGCTAGTGGTTTTGTATTTGCTAGCCACCCATCTGGGAGGATTCTTATTGCCGAACATCCCAGGGGTGACCATCATCTCCCCTTCATCCGTAGGTTCATATTCAGGGTCATCAACAGGAATCACACTTTCTTCCAGGTCCATTTCTGAGTCAGAGACATCCTGGATATCCATCTGCAGGCCAGTCTCAGCAAGAGGGGGCACAATTTCAAGGGATTTGGCGTGATCCATGATAAGGACAATAAGTCCCTCATGGAGAACAGGGTTGTTAGGTTTCTCCAAGTGTTTTTCCAGGCTATTTTCAAGGGAGGAGGCCATATAGAAGGGAACATAGATGATTTTACCATGCCTAAAATGATTTAAGATAGTGAACTGGTAGGAAAAGATACTAGCATACCTGCCATCGAGAGTAATATACCTCATTATAAACTCAGCCATGTCAACCCAAGGGGCTATGAGGTCTTTTCTATTAAAGCCGCCATCAGCCATCTTGGTGACTCTGGAGTGCTCCTTGTCTTTGTTAAAGAAACTCGACAAGTCCTCCCCAATTTTCCTATCCCTGTAAAATATTCTGCCAGTCGTAGCCAAACCAGTGACCGTCGCCACCAAAGTTTTGTCAATCTGATAATCGGCGCCATAAGCCCTGAGACTCCCTTTTTTCCATCCGTTAACAAAGGCCTCCGTAAGCAGAGGAGAGGGATCGTGAAGTCAGTCCAAGTAGGGGACGAGACCTCCATAGACAACTTCCTACCACACATCTTTGTCTTCTTCCACTTCGCGCAAGTAGAGGGCTCTTGTCTATACTTATCCCCTCCCATTATGCTCCTGGTCGCCAAATAGTAGGAGATGGGGCTCACCAAGGAAGGCACCAACCAGTCGCAGAAAATGGGCCACACCCACAGAATATCCAAATAGTAGCAAAAAAACCACACAATGAGATGGGAAATCCAGTCGCCGAGGAGGTTTCTAGATCTTTGATTAGGGAAAAACAAAGGGATCCATTTCCCCATCAACTCAATCATGTCAGGATGAGAGATCATTGATTGACGCAGTAATCATTACGTGCCAGCTCGCACATATTTTCGGGGAAAGCATCCCTGCTACTCTACCAATTGGTTGCCACATATCCCACCACCAGATTGGCTAGAAGATCCGCCGCCTTGTTGCCTTCCTAGTATATGTGCGAGATTTTGAAATTTGTCAGCCCATTAATTATATTTTAGCAATCCTTGATCAGTCTTGCAATCGTCCAACTAGGATCCATGCGTCCACTCAAATAATTGACAGTGTTTAGTGAGTCAGACTCTAGACATACTTTAGTAAAGCCTTCTTTTTTAACCATGTGTAACCTAATGTGGGCAGCATTGGCTTCTACGTAGTGGTTGGACTGGGTGCCCAAGGGGAGCACCACAACGGAAACCAATAGACCAAAATGATTCCTAGCCACTCCCCCGCACCCAACCGGCCCAGGATTTCCTTTAGCCGCCCCATCCACATTGATTTTGTTCCAACCTGTAGGGGGAGGATGCCATATAACATTTCGTCTGGACTGCTTGGTTTTGTGAACTGGGTTGGCAATATTCCAATCAATTTGCCACCGATTGATAGTATCCCAATACACCTGGAGAGTAGGGATGGGGAAGTCATGCTTTCTGTTGGGGCAGGAGTGGAGAAAGTTCTCTTTGATAGCATTGTGAATTCTAGCAGCCACAACAAAAGTAGGAGTTTCCAAGTCCTTGAAGACTATTATTTCTTTCTTTTCGGATGCCCCAGGGATTATGCAGAAGAGATAAATTCTAGAGAACTCCTAAGGCCTGATTATCAGAAGGGAATTTTCATTCAAACCACATTCGTTGGTTAGTAACATGGAAGACCAAGGCAATGTTCCAGATGTTAAGGAAGTGATTCCAGATATCCTTGGCATAAGCGCAATGCAACAGCAGATGGCCAACATTTTCCTTCGCCTCTTTACAAAGAAAACATCTATTAGAGAGAGGAATACCTCTTCTGCAAAGATTATCAATGGTAGAGATCTTGCCCTGCATAAACAAGCAGAAAAAAATGTTAACTTCTTCCAGATACCCACCCAAAAGGGGGGAGAAGGATCTAGAGATGAACTTATAGGCATCAGCAACTTTGAACTTCCCAGAAGAGGAGAAGTTCCAGTACACTTCATCCTCCCCTTGAGAGTGGGGGATGTGAACACAATTCAACCAAGGTTGCATAGGAATCGGAACATTATCAATAGAAGAGAGGTCCAGCCAGTCTCCATTTCTAATGTAATCAGCCACCCAGGCGCCAATTTTTCTGAGGCATAATTCTTTGAAGGGGGGAGCCCAAACAAAGTCCGATAGGGGGCCATCACCAGTCATCCCAAAACCTGATTCTGGTACCATTACCAAGCATCCATCTGCAACCATGCAAGATAACTTTGGAGGAGCCAATGAAATTGCTCCAGAAATTAGAAACCGTGTTGGGAAGATCATAAGATTCCAGAGTGTTTTCGATATCTGGAATGTGGTATTTATGTTTGAATATATCAGTCCATTCATTATTCTCTTTAAGACATCTCCATAGCTGCTTGGCCATTAGGGCTTTATTGAAGTATCTCAAATTCCAGATATCTAGACCTCCCATGGATTTGGGCAGGCATACTTGATTCCAAGCCACAAGGTGTAATATGTTCTTAGATTCAGTTCTAGTCCACAATTTTGTTTGTTTGAATTCTTTCCAATTTATCAATGATTTTGGCTGGGATTTTGAATAGACTCACAACATAAACAAGGAGGCTCTGAAGCGAGGCTTTGAGAAACTAGAGCTTACCAGCTTAGCTTAGCAAGGCACCTTTCCACCCAGCCAACTTGTTCTGGAATTTGCCTAAAAGATTCGCCCAAAAAGAGTCAGGAGCCCGGCCCTGGCAAAGAGGAAGGCCTAGATAGGAATCAGGCAAAGTTCCAACTTTGCAGTCAATAATCGAGGCAATCTTAACTTTCCTATGTTCAAGGGTGTTAAAGAAGAAGATGGAGCTTTTAGCCAGGCTAATTTTTTGCCCCGAACCATGCTCATATATATTCACAGTCTTTTTTAAATTCTTAGTTTCTTTGATCGAACCTTCCCCCATCAAGAGAGTGTCATCAATAAATTGTTGGTGAGAGCATGTGGAGGCCTAAGAGGAGGTTCATAAGCCTATAATATCGTCATTTCTAACCTCCCTCTAAATAATTCTACTGAGAGCTTCACTCATCAGAATGAAAAGGAAAGGAGATAGAGGATCCCCTTGTCTTATGCCCCTAGATGCTGAGAAAAAACCGAAGGAAGATCCATTAATCAACACAGAGAATTTTGGGGTGGAAAAACATTGCTCAATGATCTAGATGAAGTTATCTCTGAATCCAAAGGCCCTGAGGATTCAGAGGAGAAAGCACCAATTAACTCTATCAAAAGATTTCATCAGGTCCAGCTTCAGGAGAAAACCCAATTTTTTATTGATTGAAAGGGAGTGGATGTTCTCATGAACCACAATAGCAGAATCCAGGATCTGCCTCCCAGGCACAAACCCATTTTGATGTTTATAAAATAAAGAGGGGATGAAAATCTTAAGCCTGAGCACTAGAATCTTGGTGAAGATTTTATAGATAGAATTGCAAAGGCTAATAGGTCTAAAATCTTGAAAAGAGTAGGCGTCAGATTTCTTATGGATGAGGACCAGGAAGGTGGCATTCAGCTCCTTCAAGAGAGAGTGGGATCCAAAAAATTCTTGAGTAGTAGCGACCACATCAGAGCAGATAATCTGCCAAAAATTTTGAAAAGAAAAAGAGGGAAACCATTAGGTTCGGGGACCTTGTTACCTTCAAAAGAGAAAACCGCATTGCGAAATTCCTCAGGGGAGGGGATTCTAGTAAGCTCCGAGTTCATGTCCCAAGAGATGATGGAAGGAATCTCCTGCAAGATATCATTTTGAGCTGAAGGATCAAGAGGTCCGTCCATAAAAAGGAGCTTAGAGAAAAAATTGATGGCTTCCTGGCAAATCTCATCATGCTTATCAACCCATCTTTGCCCGATCTAAATTTTGTTTATTCTGTTAGTATCCTTGTGCTTAAGAGTCATCATATGAAAGAACTTAGTGTTTTTGTCGCCACTTTTAAGCCATAAATCTCTAGATCTCTGCTTCCAAAAAATTTCTTCTTTGGAGATAATGTCATGTAATTTGGTCAAAATATGAATTTCTTTATTCGAGACATCTTTATCAAACCCATAAGCTTGAATATGATTTTGAACCTTTGCAAGATCTTGTTTGAGCTTCTCTTTAGCTTTGAAGATGTTGCCAAAAGTGGATTTGTTCCAACTTTGTATATTAGACTTGACATTGGAGAGCTTCTTGGCTATATGAAACATAGTTGTTCCCTGGATATCAATATTCCACCACTCCAAAATTTTATCTTGGATGTCAGGGGCCATCAGCCACATTTTCTCAAATTTGAAGGGGTACCCCTTTCTGCCAGACAACAAAGAAACCAAGAGGCAGATGGGGAAGTGATCGGATCCAACACGAGCCAAGGCATTGAGTCTGCAGGAGGCCATCTGAAGCCAATCAGGATAGATAAGACTCCTATCAAGCTTGACCTGAATAAGATCCTCCCCACTGTGTCTGTTGGACTAGGTGAACTTGGCCCCAACAAGATCAAGATCCAAAAGGCTCAAATAGTTGATCATGTCAGCCAAGTCTTGTCTACTATCAATAGAAATAGGTATACCACCAGATTTCTCTAGATTAGAGAGAGGGGTATTGAAATCACCCAGAAGAATCCATTTCTCATTAGGGCAGAGAGATCTAGCAAGGCAAATGGGAGACCATAGGGCTTTCCTAGCTGATCTCCCATTAGGAGCATAGATGTTGGAAATGATCCAGGAGGATCCATCTTTAAGATTAAAGAATCTAGTAGAAATGTGATTAGGAGAAGAGAGAACCACCTTACCACATAGCAGTCTCGGATTCCAAAGGGTGGCAATACCTCCTGAAGCACCATCAGCATCCACACAGTGAACACCACAATCTCCAAAAATCGCCTGTTTGATTTTTTCCACTTTACTACTAGGAATTTTTTGTTTCTTGGACAAGGCAAATATCAGGCTTGTGATCTCTGACCAAATTAGATAGCAAGTCATCCTTATGGGGGTGATTTAATCCCCTTATATTCCATGAGATGATCTTCATTTTGCATGAGGGGGGGATCCCATCCCCATTTCTGGTAATGTTTGCTGAGCTCCGTCTGCAATGGCAACCCGACTCTGTCTATCTCTACTAACTGCATTAGATGGTCTCCCCACCCCCTTGTTTCCGACCCATAGTTCACTCTTTGTCTATTTCTAGTTAAGCCCCCCCAGAAATCGGCGTGTTTTGGCCAACAGGGGAGTTCCTTCTTCTGTTTTTGGGCTTGACCTCAATAAAAGGAGCAGGGTCTTTAGGAGGTGGATCCTGCAAGGGGTAGGTCGAGGGATTCGACTCAAAAGAGTTATCCATATCAACAATCAACTGAATGGGATTATCCTGGGAAGATCCAATAGAGATTGAGGAAACCCTGTCAATGTGGGGGGCATTCACATCAGAGGGTTCCCCAACAATCTCCACAGGGACCGAGATGCTCGGGTCGAGGGCAGCAAGAATGATTGGCTCGGGTCTAGAACCAACCAGATCAGAGCCCAAAACAATCAAGGAAGGCTCTGCGGCCAGGGCATCCATCTTTTCTAAGAGCGGCTCATTCCTTTTTCTCCATTCCTTCTTTGGCTTAGACAGGCACTACCTGGCCTAGTGACCAACTTTTTTGCAATGGAAACACGCATAGGGGATGGATTCATACTCCACTTTCTGCACCTATCTACTGAGCTTGGAGAAAAGATCTACCTCGAAAGGTAGGTTTGAGGACTGTTTGACATTAACACATAGTTTGGCATAGACTAGTCATTCTTTTGCTGCAATCATTGGATCGAGTGAGATTAGCTCCCCAAAGTAGGCAACAATACCCACAAATATTTCTTCTCCCCAGAATTCCATGGGTAAACCTGACAGTTTGACCCAGATAGGGCCTTCATTACGTTCCCAGTCTTTGGGGTTAAAACCCGGTTCCCATTTTTTAAGGGTCAACGAAGCTTTTCCTAGCATCCAAGGACCTCCCGCCAAAACAAATTAAAAATCTTCTTCACGAGATAATGAAAAGGAGAAGAAGCCACCAACCATAGCCACAATGTCAATTTGACCTTTACCTTTCCATTTCCTCGCCACCCAGGATCTAACAGTCTCAATATTTGGGCATGGGCCGATAAATTTTTCAACCAAGACCAAGTGCATGTGAGCCATATTCTTATCTATAATGTTGTCCGGAATGGAGATGGAGCAAGCGCCAGAATCCCAATCCACCTTATGCAGTACTGGCGAAATGGCCTTGCCTTTAAGTTCTGTTGCAAAAAGAGAGGCCCATTTCTTGTTGCATTCCACAAAGGGAATCTTATTATTGGGCCCCTCAACCTCACCAAATTTGTCAGAGGTGACAAATTTACCATTGGCAGTATTGGTACCACCGTCCCAAGTATCATTCAAGGCCCCATCCAAAGGATCAGGGGGGGAATCCCCTAGTCTCCCAGATCCAACGAAAAGCAAATTCAAACCTAAACCAATTTGCGTGTCGACTCTTGCTCTGACTCAGGTGCTCCTGCTCCTGCTTCCGACATCATCTCTATCAAGAAAAACTTGTTATGTTTTTATTGTTGTTTTCAGCTTAATTTGTAAAATTTATTGAATATATAGTTTTTTTTTCTTATTAGTATGTTTTAATTTTCTTTTCAAATTATTTATAATATGTATATAAATCTTTAAAAATTTATTTTATTTATCCTCATGCAATTTGATAATATAAAAATTTCATAAATTTGATATTATTGAAACTAATAAATTTAACCTTTATTATTGAAACTAGGTGAAAAGAAATAAGTGTGTACTCGCTCAATTTAGATTTAAAAGAAAAAAGTGCTCTACATTTGATATTGTATGAGTTACTTTACTATAAACCTCTTTCATCTCGATTATGAGTTTAAAACATTTAATTAATTTAGAATATAGCTTCACCTAATATCCATATGTGTTCATTTATTTGGTTCAGTGAAAATTATAGAATGGTAAGAACAAACAAACAAAATGATTTGAATAGTATGTTATGTTGGTTTGATCTCGATTTTGAATTATATATAAAATTGGGATTATAAATAGATTAATTTATATTTTTTATCATAAAAAATTATAAATGATTTGAGATATTTTAGGCAAGTGATTTATGGATATTTACCATGTCTTGAGTTGTGGTGGAACTATTTTTTTTGACAATTTATATTTTTTCTTATAAAAATTTATAAATGATTTGAGATATTTTAGGCAAGTGATTTATGGATATTTACCATGTCTTGGGTTGTTGTGGAACTACTCATTTTGATAAAGTATTTACTCTGGTTTGAGATCACTATCTTGTTATTTATGTATATGTGATTTGAGATCATCATTTTTAGGTGGCTTTTGTCAAGCATATAGTGTATGTAATGTGTAACTTTTATAGAAATTACTGATGATTTATTCAATTACTCAATTACTGATGATTTATTTTTTGAGATATCACTATCTTGTTATTTATGTATATGTGATTTGAGATCATCATTTTTAGGTGGCTTTTGTCAAGCATATAGTGTATGTAATGTGTAACTTTTATAGAAATTACTGATGATTTATTCAATTACTCAATTACTGATGATTTATTTTTTGAGATTGGTCTGAAGGTATAACAAAATTTGTTTAATTGTTGAGTTATTTAACTATTAATTATTAGAGTCAAGTAGAAAGGAATAGACAAGCTTCTTTGATTTTATGATGTTTTGCCATCATTCAATAATAAAAGATTTATTAAGATTATATATAATTATTTAAAATAAACAAAAAATTAAATAAAAATAATAGCAATATATAAATTTCACAATTACACATATAAAACTTACCTTTTTAATGTTATTATTGTTCGAAAAAGTCAAAACTGAATTAGATATTTTATAACAATGACTACTTATAGATCTGTCCTACTTTTCTAGTATAACATCAACATCTCTTGTTGTCAAATAAATTAATTGTTTTATAAAAAGATCTTTGTCTTCCACAGCTATAAATATGCAATACTACTTTAATTTCTACTTTGTTATCAATTATATCTAGTATGTTGTCAAATAAATTAATTGTTTTATAAAAAGGTCTTTTTGAGTCTTGAAGAGTTATAAATATATAATTATTATCCTTCAAACATTGTACTTCAAATCTTATTATCTTCAATGACCCATCTATTTCACATTAAACTTTGCTTTGGTACTCAATTATTCGCCCAAGATAATGAAATAATACATTCTGTAATGTATGTCTATCAAAACAAAGCATAGCCTACTCTCGATTAGAAACCATATGCAGAATATCAAAAAGAAGATTAGAATAGAAGAAACATTTCCAAATTTATCATGGTGAATCTTATACACTGCAACCTAAAACCTTCAAGATCTGTGTGAAGTCCGAAGACAGATCACCACACAATTTATTGTGAACAGAGAAATAGACAGTAGACAGACATAGAGATGACAACAGCATTAACAGAAAGGCAGAAAAAGAAAGTAGATTTCAAGCACAGGGCTTATAGCAGTAGCATTTTCGACTAGCTACGTGGAAATCACAGCTTCCTGTTGGGAATTTCTCTGTTCGACAAACATTTTTGCAGTTGGTGTCGCTCACACAATACCCTTTAAAATTGTGGCTCTGAGTCTTACACATTCGTCCCTCTGCGCCTTCCATCTCTGCAACAAAACAATAAGAAATTAGGGTTATTTGATTGTGCAGATCTCTAACTTGAATACAGTTGAATTGACATGACATGCACTAACAATAAGAAAACATTTAACATGAGAATAAATGAAGCTACCAAAGCCGATCAAGAGAACCAAAAGCAGAAGCACAGTGCTCAGACTTATGCTCTTCCCTGCCATCTTCATTCCCATTCTCTTCTCTTTCTCTTCTTTCCTAGTGTATTTGTGAGCTAACACAAATTTACAGTAAGGCATTGATAGATTGGCAGATTTATATAGAAAAATAGGGCATGGGTTATGGAGTCTTCTAGAGGCTTTAAAAATCAAAATTATTTATTTGTTCAATGTCTGATTAATCAGAAGAGATTTGACAGATATAGGCAAGTACGATGAGCCCACAAGGAATAGCTGAAAGGTTAAAAAACAAGGGCTCATAAATTGATTTCAATTTTTTAACAAAAAAAAAAGGTAGTGAGTGGAGAGGACGAGAGTGGGCATGTCAGAAAGAATGACAAAGAAAAGCAGATACAGTGTTTTCAGTCATTCACGTGAATCTCTTTATGACTCATCCGCTCTCTGCAGAAGTTCATCTTGATTTATAAATGAATTGACATGTGGTGTTTTACACACATGATTTATGGATTTTTATTATGTTTTGAGCTGTGGTGGAGCCACCGACAAACTAAGAAATTGTATATTATATTTCTTTCATGTATAATATCATGATATTTATACACTTGAGTGGATAACAAAACTAATACGAGTGTAGGTTTGCAGGAAAATCTTATCTTATCCAAAGAAGTTTTCCAGCACATTACCATTTACAAGGATAAACATTCTACAAGATAAACATATCTTGAACAAAAGGGTAATGTTATTATCATTTTTCTAGAGTCACTCAGCAATTAATAGGGGTCGGGGTGCTGGATTTGAGAGAGTTGTCTTTGCATTGTTCCAGTTATGGATAACCCGAATAGACAAGGTCTAAGCACATAGAGAGGCTTTTTAACGAAACAACCTCCCACATGTGTCCAATCTGCTTGCAACGAAGATTTAATAAAGGAAAAATAATTGTTCTTTATTTATTTTTTGCCAATAACGTAATCAAACAAAAATAACAGTAAATAAAATTTGATAAAGAATAGATATAATAATTTTAATAATAAAAGATTATATTAAAAACTGATAGAGTACTTAGAGAAATCATATTAAATTTATTCTTAAACATACAACTTCAATCCTTAATTTCTATATTTTATTTTCTCTTCTTTTTAATTCTCTCCCTTCTAAAAATTCACTGCAGAAGAGAAGATCTTGAGAAGAGGTTACATGTAGATTAAGGTTGTGGTGCCCTGATTTTGTGGGGTGTGAGTTGTTTGTGGGTCCCATGGGCTGCTTTGGCCTCGTGGACGTTATTAAAATCTTTCATTCATTTCGTTTCTAGTAATGAAGCATTGTTGGTTGAAAACTCATACTTCACATTGAATCCTTTGGAGATAGATATCAAGTATATTCTCTATATTTTTTCTCCCACCTACTAATGTAATGTTGTATATATCCATTGATATTAAAAAAATTGACAAGTATTGCCTTTCCGTATTTGTTGAAACATTTTGGCCAAATGAAAAACTTAAGGTATGTGTTGTGGTTTTTTGAATGTTAAATGAGTGGAATAATACGTTGGCAAGTTTGATCTTGATTTTAAATTGTATGTGAAATTAAGATTATAAATAGGATCAATTTATATTTTTTAATATAAATATTTATCAATGATTGACATCTGGTGTTTTAGATAAGGATTTATGAATTTTTATTATGTCTTGAATTGTGGTGGAACTATTAGTTTTGACAAGGTATTATTACTATCATTTGAGACCACTATGCTATTATTTATGTATATGTGATTTGATACTACCATTTTCTTTTTTTTTAAGTTGTTTTTGTCAAGCTAAGTAGTGTATGTGATGTATAACTTCTGTGAGAATGTGATTCAAGTAATTTAATTACTAATAATTTTTTTTTGAAATTTGTGTCGAAGTATTAAAAACAATTAAATTAATTATTGAGCTACTTAACTATTTAACTATTAGAGTCAAAGTAGTATGGGATGGGTAATCTTCTTTCAAGTTCAGATGTTTCACCGTCTTTGAGCATTACTTAAATGCAAATTTTGTTAAGTGGATCATTCATTCCAACGAAACATGGGTTCATGTGAAAACAATGAAATATGGATCAATGAGAAGCTCCAAAAAAAAATCACAAAGTTGAATTTTTATATAAAATATCATAACTTGATACATTGAGGATTAAAAAATTACAGAGTTGAATTTTGATATAAAGTATCATAACTTGATACATTGAGGAATATACCTCTTGTCTATAAAATTCAGTTTTAATTTTCTAACCAATAAAAATAGAAAAAGAAATATGCATCCATTATTATCAAACATACCTTTTTTGAATTGATATGAATACATTTTATCAATACTTAATTCATCTATTCACATAAGAGATCCCTCTTAAGCTATTTCTTGTTTCATTTTGGAGTTATTTTATTTTACTTATTAGCACTTGTACCCACAGAAGGTTCAAAGGATACACTGATATGAAATTAAAGAGAATTTAATTAAAAATCTAATATAAAAATGAATTAAAGAACACATTTTTTGTTACCTATTGGAAGAAAGTGGTGATGGTTTTAAATATTGATGCAAATATCCTAATTCCATAGGTATTCTATCTCAAATCTCATTGATGGATTGATCAATATATATTAAGAGTCAAAGTGTGTTTATCTACATTCAAGGGTAGATAAATCATGGTTGTGTACAGGGCGAATGCGCCAAGATTGGGGACCAAAAAGATGCCAAAAAACTGTTTGGTCCCCAACAGGCTCTTTGGTGCATGTTGTTGGTTCCCAAATCAGCAGGTCCAAGTCCTAGAGGATTTGCCACTAACACATGGTCAGACCTAGAAAAGGATTTGGCCGATGAACAAGACTCAATCACAATGACTGAGATCTCCCACACTTTTGGCTCTACAACACCAAGGCGGGTGAACCTATGCAATGTCCTAGTAACTTTCAGCTTCAACTACTCTTGGCATTACATGCTACAATGGATCATCTCAATGAAAATATACCAAAGAAAGATGGATTAACTCTTGGTTATGGCTTTAACCTTAGTTTCTATGCATCTATGAACTTCATTGAGGGAAGGGGGAGGCTCTACACTAATCCTACTCCTAATGCAGAAAGAAATGTAGAAGATAAAGGGATTTTGATACTGAAGAGATCCTGAAGAACTAAAAGCAACAACCATGACCAGTGCCTTGTATGGGTAGCAGAGTCAACCTTACAATATGTAGAATTAACATTCAAATAGGAAAATATGCAACCCTTGAGCTTTGAATGTTAATGTATTACATCAACATTCTCCCTTTTGGTTTCACCAACAACCATACTAAAGAATCTCAGATATACATAATATTATTTATATACCTTGAAGAAGCAAATTAATCTCTTCCTTGAAGAGAAGCAAACAACAAATATACACCTGACTAGCAGGGACAAAACAAAAGATCCTTGATCATTTCATTTCATAAAATAGAGCATACATAAGAGAGACAACTGCAAATAAAACCTCTGAAACTATTTGTATTCAGGTTACAAACTATTTGAAACATTAAGAAACTACACACTAAAAAAAAAAAAAGTTGTCATGAAAAAACATGCACTATGCACATGGAAGCCTTGCTTCCAGAAAAATTACAATTTGAATCCTTTTTTCATTGGCCCTAAATTCCCTTTAATAAGAACAAGGGACCAAACACAAGCTACAGGCCAGGTGAGATACACTTGTCAAAATTTCATTGCATGAGAAAAAATACACAATGAGATGTCCCTCTTCCTACTCTTCACGCAATCCATCGAGAGGAAAACAATGCAAGCAACAATGAGAATAGCCTTTGGGATTTGGGACCACGAGCCTCAAGACAATCAACAGGGGTAGGTGTCTCGAGCCACTAAAAATTTGCCTTAAGTTCATCCCATGATGCACCTTGACTGATCTTTGAATTTGGATTACTACATTTAGTAATCTGCACCTGCTTTGTGTCCTTTCATCTTCTCGGTCAATGATCCCCTGGCGCGCCCGAAGCTGTGAAATCTCGCTGATAGATTTTTTGATATCATGGAGCCGCTCAACCATCTTCTGTCTAATCCTCATTAAATGTGATCTCCCACTTAGGCTTTATCACTATGATTCGATTTGATTTGATCACAAAAATCTACCTACAACATCAGTACAATAATTCTCCATCGGTAGCATCTCTCCCTTCGATAGATGGAATTTGGCCAATCTACACATGCCATGTCCTCAAAATACTCCCCTTTGTCTTCTAGTTAACCTTCGTCAACCCTCCACATGGAAAATTTGACCATTGGGTTGTTCTTTGCAAATCTCATAACACACGTGTTATGTGCCCCTGTGGTTCCATCATTTGATCTTTAGTGTTGCGGGATAACAGGTTGTGTCATTCTCTCTTTGTCTTACTTATCCCTCGATCTTTTCCTTATCCTCGTAGGAACGCGGGGGATAAGGAAAACCTTCTTTCTCTGCTTCATCTTCTTATCCCGTGATCCCATTTGAACTGGTAAGAAAGTTGGTGGGATAAGCTTTCAATGGTCTCCTTTATTATTTCTTATCCCATAGCATCGAAGGATGCACCTCCCAGCCCCCCGGGATAAGCCTTCCCTTGTATTCCCTTTTGTCTTCTTATCCCTGGCCTCTTTTCTTTGACCTTTCTGACCCTTCGGGATAAAGATTTCATTTCTCCTTTACTAATTTCCTTATCTCGGAGCCCAAGTGTCTATATGCATATTCTTGCTCCATGTACGCCCTCTATTCATTCGGGATAACTTTTTCTTTGTTCCATCTCGCTTCCTTATCCTAGGACCATAAGAGATGCATTGCTAGCCACTGCAGGATAATATCTTCTTTGTTTCTTTGTAAAATTATCCCGAGGCCTCTCAAGCTAACTGGAAACATCCTTGGGGCAACTTTTCTATGGTGATTTTATTCTTCGGAAGTTACCTCGAGATAAAACTTTATCCCCTCGCAACTCTTAGTTAAGAGTTATCCCGGGCGGTCCTTAGACGTTGCCATCCGCTCCTCGGGATAACTTTTCTTCCCTTTGCTGCTTCGCTTGCCTTATCTCACGTGACCCTTTGGTTGGTCACCTTGCCTCACGGGATAACAAATGGTCTTACTGCCAGCCAGTGAGAATGAACCATGGAGATCGTTCCGCCAACGACATGGAACCCTCCAGCTGATGAAACCTAAGTGAGTTGACTGGCTGGACCAGTCAACTCAAAAATAGAATTTTGGAGCCCGAAAAGACTCCCTCTTGTGCTGCAAAATACATAGCCACCTGTTGTTGCCTTAGCAGTCAATAAAACGCTACCCAAATACTCAAGGCGGTCAATAACACGACGTGAGATGTTGATGTTAGGCACAGGGTCAATAACACATCATGTTATTGATACTTCATATAATCCTCATGTTATATGACCATTGTTGCCTACTAAGGTACTACAACCTGCATGTTATATGATACCTCTGGACCTTTGACAATTCTTTGGCTCAAAACTGCAAGCTCATAAAATGAGCTACTCAATCTTGCTCTGAAAGGCGATTCTAAATGCAATCTACAAAATTTTGAGCCTAGGAATTCAAATTTAGACAAAATATTTGAAGTCCTAAAAGTGTCTCTAGCTTGGGAATGCATGCCCCCTATGGGTTTGGCAAGAACCTAGATCTCTGGGGAGAAGACCAGGTGCCTACTCCATTGGGTGTAGAGTCAAATAAGGTCTTTTCTACCCCAAACTGTTGTGGCTTGAGGATCAAACCACATGTGACAATCCAAGGCCACCTGAAAAGATTAGCCAATGCTTTCTTTTGTCATAAACATTATTCTCCTTTGACTACACTGAAGCCAATCTGATAACATAGCTGGAATGTCATTGATCAAACATGTTGTCATCTCTTACCCAAATACCATACTGAAAACTATCATTGCACTTTCTGCTATTAAACATCTGAAACTGGTGCAATGATTAAAAATACTGATCACTATGTGACATACATGTGGCATGCTCAATAAAAATACACCTCCAAGTTCAACACAATATGCATCATGGATCAAATCACTGTCACACCTTATGGAGATATCACCCAGCTGAAAATGAATAAACTCTTGCACAAGCATGCAGCTATTATCTTTTAAACAAATTTCATCACAAGTTTGCATGTCAAACTAAAAAAACTCAAGAGGACACTCTTGCAAACTTTGTGACTATTTCAAACATTCATCCAATATATGAACTAGCATAAAATCACATATTGGTTTACTTTGGGACAACAACTCACTACTCTAGAAAAAAGGATCACTTGGAAGCTCCAGCATATCCATAGGTTCATACATTTCTTCACCTTCCAAGCATGTTGTTGCAACACTGTCCGAATCTCATATACACTCACAAGAGTGTAATTATGGCTCACTGGAAAGTTCTGGTTCAAACTTAATATCAACTTCCACATCTATGTGAAGATTTTCCAAATAATGCTTCAAATCATAAGAAAACTCATCATAATGGGACTCAATGCACGGGATTGAGGTCTGGCATGTACTTGATAAATTGGATTCATCATCACACTCATCAGGCCTATCATAACTTTGATCATGGCACTCAAAATCCATGTCCCCATGATTTGCATCATCATTTTGCATGCTGACCCACTCACTGGTAGAAGAAAAATCATAGACACTTGTGTCATATATGGCTTCACCAAAAGTGTAATCCTTGTCATGAGAAAAACACAAGGATTTAAAACCACCTTTGACCATGTGTCTCTGGTATTCAATTGACAACAAGTCTCAAATTTGATCACTGATTAATAGATCATTGCTCTGATCTATATCTTCTACCTCTTCTTCTTGCTCTTCACTACTGTTGTTGGTGTCATCAAGTTGTGACTCACTTAAGTTATCTGCTAATAGTTTTTCTTTTTGAGACTGGGCACAAACAACTTTATCATCATTAATTTCAAGGCTGCACTTTTCTTCCTCTTATATCCCTACCATGTCAACCGTGCATTGTTTATCTTTTGGGGCTAAAATTTCTTGGTTACATACATCCATGTTGTTGTTTGCAACTTCAGCACACTTGTTACCATCATTGAGACTTGTCGATAACAAGTTCCTCATGTATTCATTTCTCATTCTATCCATGATGTCCACATAATCATAGGCCATCTGCATATCAATTATTTTGAGATCCTCTAGCAGTGCACTAGAACCTCTTCAAAGGCCTCAAAATACATACTTATGCAAGCTAGGGTATCATGCCCAAAACCTTCAGGTATTTGTGACAATTAAATTGCAAACCTGTGACTGAAAGCAACGCTGGTTTCTTCATCTCGCCTCCTAATCTGAGATAATTCTTTGACAAGATCAATGGGTTCTCTTGCAAAATTTTCCATGTATGCACCCACTAGCTCACCCCAACAAGAAAAGGATCTCTCAGGGAAAACTGAGTACCAAGCCTCAGCCCTTGCATCAAGAGATCTAAAACAAAATCTCATGCACATGTCCTCTTCTCTAAACAAATGTTTCTTCATGAAACTATGAAACCTTTGTACATGTACATTCCCCTCACATATGTTGTAACCATCAAATCTGGGCATTTGACTATAAATTTGAGCCGACATTGTTTGGAACTCATGCTCTACCCATGGTAGGTCCAACTGATCATACAATAGATCAAGAAAATGAATAGGGGGGGGTGGGGGGGGGCAGTTGCTTGAATCAGAGGCATGCCATGATTAAAACCCAACTGATCTTGTGAAGACATCAACCTTTCATTCTGATGCATAACATTTGGGGGTCCCAAAGTCTGAAGCTTAGTTAACTCCTCAATCCTCATCCATTTTGGCCAAGGCTTATAAAATTTTGGCCATTATATTATGGTTATGCACAATCATTTAAATATCTACATTTACAAGAGGTGCAGAAGCATAACCATAATCTAATAAAGTGATAGGGTTTCCCTAGCTTTCTCACACTTCTCCTATTGGAGTTGCTCACTCCACCAACTCCTCTAGGCCTTGCTATGCTTCAAGACCTCCTAGTCCCTCTCAAAATATATTAGGACTATTTTTTTGTCCACCTTAAGTTGACATTCAACAAGTGTCTTCACTAGGAACTCTACCAATTCAATGCTCCTCACTAGTTCTCAATCCTCCAAGCTGGCATTTTGTCACTCTCACCCCCAATGTTGTCATGTGTTTTGTAGAGGTGTGGAGGTTTTCACTCAATGTGGGATTTGGTCAACAAGTTCCATTTTTTTAATTTCTAAACTCATCTCCCTTACCGATTTCAAGAAAATGCTCAAAAAGAGGGCTACTAGGAAAGAGCCCCAATTAGGCCTCCAAATCCGGGTTTTTAGGATTTCTTGGTCATACAGTTCAAATGAACCTACAATGAGTTTTATGATTCTTCAAACACTCTTTGAACCCCAAGATATTTTGTTGGTTTTAGATCCCCAAGTGTTCGTAAATGCCCTAACCCAAAAATGAGGTTTTACTAGGGTTTTAAAGGCTTCTAGGACTGTGACTATTCCACTTGGTGAAAAGCTCATCAAATAGATTTTTCAAGGCATATCCTTTCATCTGCAACTCTATATGGACCTCGTGATCAATGCCAAATTCTTAGGTTAGGTTTTTGGTTTCACCCTTGCATTCTTTCATCATTTTTCACCTTGTCATTCCTAGTCGGGTTGCAACAGGACTCGCCTAGGGCAAGGTGGAAAAAATAGCAAACTTCATTTTCAGAACTCCTCCCTGCATATTTACAATTTACATTAGGATTCCTACCATTTCCCAATAGGCTGTGATGATTGCACAGTGGGATTTTATGGGGCAACCATTTTTCAGAGGTATACTATTTACAAGCCAAAACTGGTTGCTTGAAGACAAAATAGTAAAAGAACTAATAAAATCTATTTACAAAGCATGAAATGGATTGAATGGAACTATAACACACCAAATAAAAACTATCCAAGTTTGGTTCAATGGATTCAATCCATTTGTATTCACTCTTTTATGCAAAATAAGACAAAAATAGTGATAACAGTCCGAAAATGAGTGGTTTCGGATTGTCATTCACAAAAATCAATGTTTCCATCCTTGGTATCCATGCAAGAGAGGGTTTCAATAGTATTCCCCATGTTTGGAGGCATCTTAGGCCAATATTTTAACCCTAACTCCACTGCTAAGCTCTTTTAGGACCAAGTTGTCATGATAGCTTAAAAAGTTGTCATGACAACTTTTACAATTTTCCACATCTTGCCTTTCTCACTTAGGCAACCTATTACAAGTCATTACTAACTTCTATTTAAATATTTCTAAGGCTATTTTGAACCCCTCTAATACTTTAATCAACCTATGCCTCTTTTGACCATCTAGAAGGCATCATTGACTACTCAAACCAAGAACAACCAACTAAGTGCAAACCTAGAAATAAATCAATTAAACTAGGCATACACTTGACTCAACCTAGACTCTAATCACACACATTGGACCCTCCTGGAGTCCTTATTGGAAATATGACTTGGCTAAGGTCAGTACAATCCAAAATTTAAGAAGGACTATTAACCTAAGTCCTAGGTGCTCTTGCACCATAAAGCATTACTAGGATACATATTATTATGGCAATACCCAGGGTTTGAATCATAAAAATAGAAGGAACACCCATGGGATGAACAAATTCATTACATTCAGCCATCATCCTAGAGAAATAAACAAACACACTTAAGTGCAGCTGCAGTTACATCTTGCATATTAGGTCCAATAAGCAAGAACAAGAAGGAACTCATGTACCTTTTCTCTTCCAGCCGATACAACTTTGAATGAATAAATTTTTTTTGAGATATACACACTTTTTCTGAGTTCTTCCAACAGAGTCTTCAACTTTGTGTGAGGTTCCTTTTATACAGATTCACCACCTCCTTGCAGAGGAATATTCTTTGAACAACAGGGGGCTATTCAAAGTCTTTTAACATTTTGGTTCCTTTCTTCACTAGCAGAATCATTTGAGTCTTTCATCACAAAGGCTTCTACAAAATGTTTTTCTTTAATAAAAAATTTAGGGGCACATGACAAGCTTTAAAAACTTATTCCCAGTAGAGTCACCAATTTGTTGGTTCCCAAATCAGTGGGTCCAATTCCTAGAGGAATTGCCACTAACTCATGATTAGACCTAGAAAAGGATTTGGCCAACGAACAAGATTCAATCACAATGGTTGAGATCTCCTACACTTTTGGCTCCACAAGACCAAGGTGGGTGAACCTATGCAATGTCCTAGTAACTTTCAGCTTCAACTGCTCTTGACATTACATTCTACAATGGACCATCTCAATGAAAATATACCAAGGAAAGATGGATTAACTCCTGGTTATGGCTTTAAACTTAGTTTCTATGCATTTATGAACTTCATTAAGGGAAGGGGGAGGCTCTACACTAATCCTACTCCTAATGCAAAAAATAAAGAGATTTTGATACTGAAGAGATCTTGAAGAACTGAAAGCAACAACCATGGCCAGTGCCTTGTATGGGTAGCAGAGTCAACCTTACAATATGCAGACTTAACATTCAAGTAGGGAAACATGCAACCTTTGAGCTTTGAATGTTAATGCATTACATCAACATTATCCCTTTTGGTTTCACCAACAACCATACTGAAGAATCTCAAATATACACAATACTATTTCTATACCTTGAAGAAGCAAATTAATCTCTTCCTTGAAGAGAATCAAACAAGAAGATATACACCTGACTTGCAAGGACAAAACAAAAGATCCTTGATCATTTCATCTCATAAATTAGAGCATACATAAGAGAGACAACTGCAAATAAAACCTCTAAAACTATTTGTATTTAGGTTACAAACTATTTGAAACATTAAGAAACTACAGATTGAAGAAAACTAAGTTGTCATGAAAAAACATGCACTATGCACATGGAAGCCTTGCTTCCATAAAAACTACAATCTGAATCCTTTTTCACTAGCCCCAAATTCCCTTTAATAAGAACAAGGGAGAAAAACAAGCTACAAGCCAAGTGAGATACACTTGTGAAAATTTGATTGCATGGGATAAAATACACAATGAGGTGTCCCTCTTCCTTCTCTACACGCAATCCATCTAAAGGCAATCAATGCAAGTAGCAATGAGAATAGCCTTTGGGATCTGGGACCACGAGCCTTAAGACAATCAACAAAGGTATGTGTCTTGAGCCACACAAAATTTTCCTTAAGTTCATCCCCTGTTGCACCTTAACTGATCTCTGAATCTAGATTACTACATTTAGTAATCCAAACCTACTCTATGTCATTTCATCTTCTCGGTTCATGATCCCCTGGCACGCCCAAAGCTGTGAAATCCCGCTCACAGATCTTTTGATTTCATGGAGCCTCTCAACCATCTTCTGTCTAATCCTCATTCAATGCGAGCTCCCCCTTAGGCTTTGTCGTTGTGACCTGATTTTTTGATGCATATGTATCAGATAGGCTTTTAGAAGCATTTTAATGATAGTTAGTCTTTTGCAGATTTAATGTTGAACAGTATCATAAATGTATCATATATCTTCTAAAAATAAATGAGATCATTCTTATTTTTCTCCTATCTCTTGTGTTTTGTTGTATGAATTGCCATGTTAATGACATTCGCAGTTTGTCTTCTCTAAGGGGGAATGTGTATTTTCTAAAGGGCTTCATTTCAAGTAAATGAATTAAATTATGTCTTGAGTACTACAATATTATGAGAGATTGTGAGGACTTTATGAATGCATTCTCATTCTGAGCAAATCTTGAATGTTTAGTATTGAATCTTAATGTTGATACTATGGTGTTGTTTGTCATTAGGTCTGCTATTTGACTCTGTATCCCCTTTGATAGGCAGTGCTCATATATCTTTCAAGTTATGGATCATCCTTCCATTCTTATTTCGCCTTTTATATTTCAGGTTTTAGTTCTTCTATATTAGGAGTAGAAATAGATTAGAGTCATCTTTCAATGCAAGGAAAGTGATAAGAACTAAGGTTCAAGCCAAAATCAATAGTATATTATGCATTTCCTTAGTATATTTTCATTAAAAGCATCTGCTATATAGTGCAGTGTTGGTTAGCATAGAGCCAGATTATTGATAACATTGCAATAGGGAAACCCACCTAGGTTTTGCATAGCCTGAAGTGTAGAAGATTGTAGCTTATGCTGAATCTTGTTCATTGGCCAAGTCCAATCCCAAAGTTTGATCATGAGTTAGTGGATATTTCTCTACGATTTAGGATCTATTGATTTGGGAACCAGCACATGGCAGATAAGGCGTGCACCATATCTGGCGCACACCATATAGGTTTGGCATGTCGAACCTTTGGCTTGGCACACAAAGCCTATTTGGCGTGCACCAAATAGGGCGCACGTCTTATTTGGTGTATGGCGCACGTCTTATTTGGTGTATGGCACATGTCTTATTTGGTGTGCGCCAAATATTAATGTTAACATTAAAACTTCAAAATCACATTTCATACATTCATTTCTACCAAACCCACGGTTGGAGCTACATTTCTTGCCTTCCAAACTGTACACGTCAAATAGAAACATAGTGTAGTCACATAAATCTGTCCATTTTATTTAAATAAATTTTTTCTATTTATTTAATTAAAAATCCACTAGCCATCAGTTAATTAAATTAATTCATCTTCAAACATTCTCCTATTAATTAAATAAATTATTTAATTTATTTTAATTCATTCATTTAACCAAATTCACAATCAATTAAGTGAATAAATTTTATTTATTCAATTTAATCATCTTTCCTCTTTTTAAATAGATTAAATAAAACATTTATTTAAATCATTTATTCCCCCCCACTTGCATTTTCCTACATCTCCCACTTGCCTTTCCTAAATTCTTCTAGAACCTATCTAATCCTAATCAATTAGCCTAATCCATCCCCTAATTATTGTCACATTCCTAAGCAACTTGGAGTCACTTCTCAAAGACTTCAAAGTCTTTGAAAAGCATTTAATGCTTTGTGTGTTCAACAATCTAACCTCTAAAGTCTTCCAAAACCACTAATGGCTCTTACATGACCATTAATGGCTCTTACATAACCATTTATGGTTAATTCAACTTGCACTCATGTGTCTCCTCAAGCATTTATTGCTTTGACCATGGTTATCCCTTTTACCTTTGCACGAGTTTAAATCCATTGGATAAAAGCTTTATTCTTTGAATAAAGAATTTATTCACTCAACCCAATCTTGACCTTGACTCCCAAGTTAACTCTCAGGTCATGTCAAGCATTTAATGCTTATTCCCTCTCCTCTCAACTTATCTCACATTGACACTTGTCATCCTGGGATTGGGTTGAAAGCCCTCACATGGATTGAATATCATTCAATCCTGACCCTTGTTGAGATTACTCAATCTCAACCATCCATTGCTCCATTTTACCTATAAATAGAGCTCACATTCCTCATTTTCAAATCCTCAAGCATTTAGCATTCATAGTCATAATCCTAAAAACTTGTGTGCATCTAAGCTATAGTAAATTCTAGAGAGCATTTTAGCATAAATCACTAATATCTTGTTATTTTGGCCTAAAATAAATCATTTTAGCATCATAGCATCTAGTGTTAGCTTTCATTCACACTTGCATAGCATAAGTTATAAACATTGTCAATCCTGAACCTCCATAAGCATCCATAGTGCAAAAAGCTGCTGAGAGCCACACTAGTTTGGAACTTGCAGAAGAGAGGAACAAAGGAGAAGGAGCTAAGAGCATGTTAGGAGGCATTTGGAGATGTCTCATTATATTTACTTTCCTAGTTAAATATTCTTTCATGTTTTTGGTGTCTCTTTTGATATGCCTACTTAGATTAGTTTTTGGTTGATTAACACTAACAGTTTCTTGGTTTGTGTGTTATTCCACCACAGGTTTTAATCTAACTTGTCCATTTTGTAGTGCATCATTTGGTGAACCCGACGTGAATCCAACACTAGATTTTACTACAAACTACTAACTTTTTTTGTTTAAATTGACACACAGGTCGCGCTCTGGCACTTTTGATCGCGTTGTAGCGCTATTGAAATTTCACATTCTAGCGCTATTGTCTCAAATTTGGTGCTGTTGACCATTATTTACCGCTTTTGTGGCTTAAATAGCGCATTTGTGTTTGTTTTGGCACTTTTGTTTTTGTTGTCAAAGTTTTACTTTTAGCGCTTTTGTCTTCGTATTAGCGCATTTGTGTTAAATAGCGCTTTTGTTTGCACATAGAGTAGCGCTATTGTAACAGAACATTGTAAAAAAGACCATGTAATCGAAAAAGTAATTTTTCTTAGGCTTGTGGAAGCCCTCCCTATGTTTGGATTTTCCTAACTGTTCGTTTCTTGTGCAAGTTTTTAAAACTAACTCCTTTTGTTGCTTAAAGTTAAAATTTTTCATTTGGTGCTCTAAAATTGAACAACACAAACTTCATTTCTTGCAAGTTAGGATCAATCTTGTTTTGGTGCTCTAAAATTGAACAACACAAACTTCATTTCTTGCAAGTTAAGATCAATCTTGTTTTGGTGTTCTAAAATTGAACAAAGCAAAATTTATTTCTTGCATCAAAGCTAAAAATTCACAATCCACACTTCCATTTTGGTGCAAATAAAAGGAACAATCAATTTGTCTTATTTTGCAAACGATTTACTTCATGCATACATGTTTCAAATTAAGTTGACTAGGATTTCAAATTCTAGTTTACTCAAACATTTTGCCTTTGAAATTAAAAAGAACACCATGATGGTTGGAGCAACATCTCCAAATAGTTAAATCACATTGCGATGATGGGTTAAAAAGAACAAGTGCATTTCGTGTTTGGCACACTTGTGCAAAAGAGTTTGTCGAGTGGTCCTACTTCTAACACACTATCCTCTCCCTTGGCTCTCGTGGTCCTAGGTGCAAGAAAAAAGTGTTAGTAACACTCAAGTTTTATCTTTTTAAGAGAGGCTTGCCAAGGGATCGATCACTCTTGGGAATGACCTCGCACGGTAAATCCTTCGAGCCGCTATAGAAATTAGGTGAGAGTGAAAGCTGTAGCCTTGGGTATAGTTGTTCCTACAGTGTAACTTATCGAAAGGACAAATGGGCCCCACCACAACTTACAAGGCTCTTAAGTGAGTCACTACAGAATGAACTTATGTCCAAAGGCATCGAACATTACTAAATACCTTTAAGTAGTAGCCCACCTGTTCTATTGATTGAGGATATTTGTGATATAATTCAGTGCAAGAGCATAGATGGTTTTTCTCCCAAGATACTCACCATACATATTTCCTTGAGTAGAAATATAGCTTTTTGAAAAGTCACTTGTGGCTTGATGAAAGTGATGACTCCCCCATCATAGGGATCATCTATTTGTTATGCTCGTACAAGACTTAGTATATCACATCCTTACCTACCACGGCGGGATTCATAGGGTATGTAGTACCAAAGTTGAAGAAATATCAAGATGTGGGCTTAATTTATCACAACTGGCCATTTGACCTTAGGGATAAAAAGTGTTTGAAAGCGTTTTTGTTTTTTGAGTCAAGACTAGTGCAAATTGAGTTGACTTTAGGCTTTGGAAAAACACCTAAAATACACTTAAAGGAAAGGGTCATAAAAAAGTCTAAGGATTGGGTTGATCTAGACCCACACCTATTTGTGCCTTTTGAGGCAACATTCTTGTGTTTGTGTGCTTGCTTTGTTTTCTTGTCAAAGAAAAATCAAAAATCAATTCCAAGAACAAGTATTCATCCAACATAAACATTTCCAAACACCAACAAAAGATCAAAAAAAAAGAGCAAGAGTATCAAACTATATGACCATTCTTCACATCTTGAGAAAGAAGAATCTTCATCAAAACATCAACTTGAAGAAAAGACCATTGAGCTCAAAGACTCTTATCAAAAAGAGGAAATTCTTCTATCTTAATAGACAAATCTTTGTCTCTCATAGAGCCTTCTTACGTCACATGTGTCTTTATCTTCAAGGAAAATCAAATGAATTTGATCCAGAGTCATTAAACTACAGAGCTTTTACACAATATCAAACTTTGAGTTATCATAAAAACAAAGGAGGCAAGATCAATCCTGACTTCTTTCCAGGCATTTGCATCACATATAACATAGCTCGAGAAGAACCACCAACTCTCGAAAGAGAAGAGGGAGAATTTGTCCCATATGTGACACAAAGCTTTTATTGAAGTTAAACATTTCATCCATTATCATATCCATATCTCATCAACTCCATTCCAACTCTCAACACACCCAAAGTTTTTTGTCCTAAGTTCTATTCTAATATTGCTTGAATCAAACGCAAAACATCACTTTTTAGAGTGTCTCTACATCTAGGATAAACTCATCCTAAGAGGCATTTCTACACAGGTTAGAACTAGTCTATGAGTGAATCCTCTCATTACTAGATAGTTGAGTCTGTAACACATCTCAGATTCCTATAAACCTTATCACATCAAACTTTGTTAATCAAACACAAACAAGCAATTCAAAAAGAAAACTTTGGTCACATCTACCTTTAAGTGATAGAGATCCGTATGCAAAACATTTCACCAAACATCAATCTTTCATTTCATCATCAACTCATCATCATTTTCACCCAACTTCAAGAAAAACTTGTAAACAAAATGGCTCATACCAGGTCCTGATCTAGACAACTAGAAATTGAAGAGGAAGAGGAAGAAAATATCAATGAGTTCCAAGAAGCCCTTGGAGGAAATGTAAATGATGAAAATCTAGGCACTCCTACTCCTGCGGCAATAGAAAGGGCACAACACAACCCTATGTTTAATAGACTTTTTGATGAGATACTCAAGAGTAATGTTGATGCTCACTTTTTAAAACTTGCTCAAGAAGGAGCTAAACTACCCTCTAACTTTGATTTTGCACAACTAAGACAAGCATCAGAACGCCAAAGTCCTAATGAGGATGAAAGAGGTCAAGAACACATTAGATACAACTTTCATCAAGGTAATCCTCCTCCTCCTCCTCCTCCAAGTGAAATAGACATGTTGTGGCAACAAGTCGAGAATCTCGCCCAACAACTTCATAGTGGTGTAAAAATAAATCAATTTTTACTCAATGACATTTGTCCCTATCCCTTTGATAGGAATCTCATATGCCACCTTTTCCGCGAGGGTTTGAAACACCCAAGTTTGAAAAGTATAGAGGAAAAGGAGATCCTCATGATCATGTTAGAGAATTCCATTCAGCTTGCCTCAAAGTGGCATACGAGGATACATACCTAATGGACCTTTTTCTCCAAAGCTTGGGAGGAACAACCACATCATGGTTTTCCTGATTACAAGGTGGCATTAGGACATTTGAAGAGTTAGTCCAGAAATTCTTGGCACATTACTCTCGCAACATTGAACGTGATATCACCATGGCTGATCTATGTAACACTAAACAAAAACCAGGTGAGCTATTTTCAGTCTTTCTGCAATGATGGCGTCAAATGTCTAGTAGACGTTCTCTTTAGTTGCCTAAACAAGAACTAGTGGAAATATTTATTTCCAACTTAAATGATGAAATGGAATTTCACCTAGACGTCAAAGACACAGACTCTTTCAATGACACAATCATCAAAGGCTTAAAATGTGAGCGGGCTCTCATCAAAAAAGGGCTTATCAAGATATATAATGAGCCAAAGGATGGCCCTCACCCATGCTTCAATAGTGACAAACCAAGCTTCTGGAACAAAAACAAAAATATCATCAACAACGGAGTTGTGGATGCATGAACTATCAAAAGTGCACAACCTGTAGTTCGATTTGCAGGACGAAATCCCCCATCTAAGACTAACACAGTTGTTCCTCCAAATCAAGGCAACATCACATCTCAAGATGAACCCAGACAACATCAACAAAAACCAAAGCGAACATACACTCCCCTAGGGGAACCCATCGAAACAGTGTTACGACAACTGGTTTCTCAAAATTTGTTTACCTTACCCAAAACATCAAATTATGAACCTCAACTCAAACCTTCATGGTGGAGGGATACTGAACATTGTGATTTCCATCAAGGGAAAGGGCATAAGACAAGAAATTGTCATAGATTGAAAGATCTTATTCAGGATCTTATTGACTGAGGTGAAATCAAAATCGAAGGACATGACCCAAAGAAAATAAACAATGATCATCTCATGTTTAAAAATCCACTTCCATCACAAGATCAAAGGGGTCCTTCCACTTCAGGGAGAAACACAAATACTACCAATTATACGCAAGCCACTTATAATTACACTGTGAATCACCTATATGATGCCAGTGAACAAATTGCAACTATAACCATCGAAAATCCCAGCTCCACTTGCAATGTTGTTACACGTCGCAGCAAGATTACCATAAAGGCAGCTCCACAAGGCACCCCATCTATCCCAAAGCAGTATAACCTTGTGGAACAGTTAGACAAAATGCCCGCACTGATATCTATCTTAGAGCTATCGCACCTATCTCCATCCCATAAAACAATCTTGGATCAAGCTCTCCAAGAGGCGTTAGTCCCTACAAACCTAAATACAGATCAGTTCCAAGACATGGTCAGAAATCTAAGATCATCACCTTGTCTCACTTTCTCAGAAAGTGACAACTCCTCCTTCTAGCAATAATGCCTCACTCCATATTGAAGGGTTTATCAACCAACATAGGATCAAGCGAGTCTTGATCGACAATGGAGTAGGCCTGAATATCTGTACTCTACAATTAGTCATAGCTTTGGGATATGTGATTGAATCAGTGGATCCCCGCAAGAAGATAACAATCAAAGCCTATGATGATGCAGAGCGTTCATCCAAAGGAGCTGTGGTGCTACCAATCCAAGTGGGCCCTGTGGTGAAACAAATCATCTGTCAAGTTCTGAACCTTCTTCTGCCATACAATCTATTGTTAGGAAGACCTTGGATACACGCCATGCAAGCCATTCCATCCACCTACCATCAGTGTATCAAGTTCCCACATAATGGTGTAGAGATCACAATCTTGGGAGATGCAAACCCCTTTGCATATTGTCATAATATCAGTCATCAACCAAAGACTACCATTCCTAAAAATAGAGAAGCCATCTCCTCCACATCATACATAAGGCCAGCCTCTCTTACTAATTCAAACACCACTCTACCTAAGCAAGAAAAGATCAAGATGAAAATAGCAGAGGAAGGTCCTGGGGAGTACAATTTGAGCCAACTCTTTTGTGTTGGACAAATGCCTACTTCTCCTAGAACACACGGTAAACCTCCATGGTTACTTCAACAACCATTGATCAAGCTAGCATGTCCTTTGATGCCATTCATCTTGGGGATGAGTCAAGAAGAAGAAACACGAGATGAGGACTTAGCATAATGGATCTATAAAGATCCCATCACCACCAATATTGTACAAGCTAAGCTTCCCACAGATCAGTATGGTAAAGGCCTTCTCATTATGCAAAGAATGGGTTATGATGGTCAAAGTGCTTTAGGACCTTGCCAGCAAGGAAGACATGAACCACTGTAGCTGAAATTAAAACCCAAGGATAATATAGGCCTAGGCTTTCAAAAGGAGATTCTTCCTAAGCTCAAGTTCAAAGGAAAACCCAGCAAACCACTATATTAGCCTATTACAAAGAGGTCACCTTTGATTATAAAGGCAACATCAAATACCATAGCAACTGCCCCATTGAGGCTAAAAATTCCAACACAACCACCTACAATACCCATCATCCCACCAGCAGTAGCAATAACATCAATAGCACCATTAGCAGCAACAACTGTATCAAATCCCACAATTGTATCTACGACACCAGCAGTTCCAGCAGAAACAACAAATTCAACACTACCGATACTCCCCGTATCAAATTCATTGCTCCCCATAATCCTTCTTGCAGCACCGATCATTTCATCTACAATGGTACATCAGCCAATCACACCTGCAGTGTTTAACTCAAAGGACATCCCAGTATGGTATAGTAATCGGATACTGGAAAGTGACTCAGAGACCGACTCACATGAATGGGAATTTGATTCCATCCAGCTTAATACTTCAGATGAGGAAGACACATCACTACCTCCACCCTGCAAAGACATCCCTGTTTATGGAGAAGCACAGATAAAGACCTCTTAGGTTCCTGAGCTGGAAACTTCTTCCACAGACCCTACGTCACATCCTACGCCTGATTCTGATAGGGAGAGTACCATCCACGACCTTCACCACAACGTCTTAACCCTCACTGACACATCTAACGAACTCAACCTAATCGATGAGGTAATGCCCATTATTCATCCTAAACTCATCGAATGGAACCAACCTAATCCCCCATGTCTTGACCATTTCCAAAATGATGAGGTGCTCATTGAATTCTTGGAACTACGGGATAACATACCAAGTGGAGATCACAAAGTTGGATTCGCCATTGAACTTAATAGTGCAGCATACTTCAGGGTGGATGCCAAACCTTTCAGCTACAAAAATATAACAATAAAACATGGATCTTCCAGTGAAAACCACACCATGGCACTGTTTGATCCAACAAAATTAAAAGAAAGAGCATATCCAATGGTGAAAACCTCTCTAAGGCACCGAAGGATGAAAGGTTTGACATTCTCCCTTTTAGTACACAGCAGGAATGGTCGACAATTCTCATTGAAGAGACAAAAGAATACAACGTGGGGACTCCTGAAACTCCTCACCCCATACATCTGGCATCTCTTTTGACTTCAGAGGAACAACCTAAGTTTGTAGAGTTCTTCCAAAAGCGTCAGATCAAATTTGCATGGTCATATGCAGACATGCCTGGACTTGATCCTGATTTAGTCATGCATCACCTCACCGTAGCAGAAGGAGCCAAACCTGTCAAGCAAAAACTTTGCAAGATGCATCCTCAAATTTCAGTACTAGTCAAAGTAGAACTTAAGAAGCTCCTAGATGTTGGTTTCATTAGACCAATTGATTATGCAGATTGGATATCCAATATTGTGCCTATCGGCAAGCCAAATGGGGGCATCCGTATCTATACTAACTTCAAAAATCTGAATAAAGCATGTCCTAAAGATGACTTCCCCCTATCCAACATTGACATCATAGTGGATCTAACAGCAAGACATGCCATGCTTTCACTCATGGATGGTTAAACTGGATACAATCATATAAAGATCTCCCCAGAAGATCAACATAAGACAACCTTCACATGCCTATGGGGCACATACTGCTGGAATGTAATGCCTTTTGGTCTCAAGAATGCAGGAGTGACCTATCAATGAGCAATGACCACCAACTTCCATGATATGATGCATACTATAATGGAAGATTATGTTGACGACTTACTAGCAAAATCACTCACAAGAGAAGGTCATCTGGAAATATTAGATAAAATCTTTGATAGACTGGAACAATATCATGTTCGACTCAACCCAAAGAAATGTGTCTTTGGAGTAACCTCAGGGAAGCTTCTAGGATACATTGTCTCAATCAAAGGTATTGAGGTCTATCCAACAAAGGTCAAAGCAATCATGGACATGCCACCTCCAAAGAACATCAACAAGCTAAGGACACTACAAGGGCGGCTTCAATCTATCCGCAGATTCATTGCACAACTGGCTGATAAGTGTCGCCCGTTTATGCACCTGTTATACAGGAACATCCAATTTCAATGGGATACCCAGTGCCAACAAGCATTCCAGATGCTTAAAGACTATCTCATGAATGCGCCATTATTGATCCCACTAGATCCCAGTAGGCCTCTACTACTCTATATTTCAGCAACAAGTACAACATTGGGTGTACTATTGGCACAACACAATGTAGAAGGGAAAGAGTGTGTTGTTTACTACATCTCTCACACACTAGTTGGCTATGAACTCAATTACACACCTATTGAGAGAGCTTGCTTAGCAGTAATCTTGGCAGCCACTAAGCTGAGACACTATCTATTGACACATAAAGTATAGTTAATTGTAAAGATCGATCCACTCAAATATTTAATCAGTAAAGCAGCATTAACAGGCCGCTTGGCCAAATGGGTGATGATTCTAAGTGAATTTGACATTGAGTATGTGGACCATAAAGCTATCAAAGGTCAAGTCATTGCAGATCAGTTGGCCGATGCACCACTCATAGGCGATCATCCTCTCATTTCCAATTTTCTAGATGAGGAGATATTCATGATCACAACAACACAACCATGGAAACTGTACTTTGATGGTTCATACACTAGGCATGGCTCGGGGGTAGGCATTCTGTTTATCACACCTCAAGGTGATAGCATCCTGAAATCTTACAGACTCACATTTCCATACACCAACAACATAGCAAAGTATGAGGCCTTGATCACAGGACTCAAGCTAGCCATACAATGGAAGTTACAAGAATTACAAGTATATGGCGACTCCCAACTAGTCATTCAACAAGCCATTGATGAATACCAGACTAAAGATGACAAACTCATGCCATACAAACAACTGGTGGACAAATTAAAGGCGTCATTTACTACTATCACCTTTGAGAAGATACCAAGAGATCAGAATCGAGCTGCTAACGCTATGGCTACCATTGCGTCTCTCCTAGATCTTCCACATAATTCAACACGCTACGAATTCTTGGTAGAATAGCTTTGGATCCCCGCTTATGATATCCCCAAATCCGAGATGATATGTCACCTTATCGGTTTTGAATCCCCATGGTACGGTGAGTTCTATACCTACCTCCGCGATCACACACTTCCTCCTAACCAATCGAATAACCAACAAAAAACCTTCATTCGCCAAACCGCTCGATATACCATTATTGTTGAAACCCTATACTGACGCAGTCTTGATGGTACTCTCCTTCGATGTCTGGAACAAGATGAGATAACAATGGCATTGGAAGAGGTACATGAAGGAATTTGTGGAACTCATGCAAGCAGTCCGTCACTCGCCAAGAAACTCCTACGCACTAGATACTATTGGCCATCTATGGAAAAAGACTCATACTACTTTGTCAGAAAGTGCAAGAAATGCCAAGTTCATGGAGACCTAATACATGCACCAGCATAGGAATTACAACCAATCACAACACCATGGCCTTTTTGTCAATGGGGCCTTGACCTTGTGGGTAAAATCCATCCATCTTCATCCAATGGCCACAAATTCGTTATTACTACCACCGAATACTTCACAAAGTGGATCGAAGCTGTTCCACTTACCCAAGTCACTAGCAAGAAGATCGTCTCATTCATCCTCAATTACATCATCTATCGGTATGGTGTACCCATGTCCATCATCACAGATAACGAACTTCCATTCAAAAATCAGGATATTCCTGAGCTCTGTGAGAAGTTTCACATCCAACACCGCTTTTCCATGCCTTATTACCCACAAGGCAATGGTCAAGCCAAAGCATCAAATAAAAACATATTAAGAATCCTCAAGAAGACAATCAATGATGCCGGTCATGATTGGCAAGTTCAATTAAATCCATAACTATGCGCATATCGAACTAGCATTCGAACCCCTACAGGAGCAACTCCCTACTCATTAGTCTATGGTGCAGAAGCTATCTTACCTATTGAGGTTGAGATACCATCACTACGGGTTTCCTTGCACAATCTCATCGATGATGAAGCATACAGAGTATCATGTCTTCAGGACTTAGAGCTACTTGATGGGAAGCGACAAGATGCATACAATCACCTCAAGGCCTATCAGTAGCACATGAGCAGAAGCTATAATCATCAGGTTAGACCTCATACATTCGAGGTAGGTGACCTTGTTCTTCGAGAGAATCCTCATAACCAACCAAACCACGAACATCAAGGAAAGTTTGAATCAAATTGGTTGGGTCCATATGTTATCACTACTTTATTTGGGTCCGGGGCATATCAGTTGGCTACGTCAGAAGGAGAACCGCTAGTAGATCTGATCAACAGCATGCACCTCAAACAGTTTTATACATAAGCTACATAGAGCATCAGGCTCCCATGCATATCGGGAAAATCAACCAAAAACATTCAAAAAAATGTCTTGAAGAAAATACTAAACACATCAAAATAGTAAAGAAAAATCATGTATCCAAACGGTGAACAACTAGGTAAGTACGATGGTGAAAACCTGGTAAACAGGCGCCACTCATAAAGGCTATGACTCCATTGTCTTTCAGGCTTGTTGCGGTCATATTGACTACATTCACTCATCCAGCCGCCCCAAACCATGGCTCGTTATGGATCTGCAATTAATGATAGTACTTTACACGCCTCGCATCCTACTTTTTTAAAGTCATGTCTAAAACCTGGGGGCAATGCCCTTAATCTAGTTGATGGAAGTGGATTCTACATTATCTTGTGATTCATTGGGGTTCTTCATTCAAAACTGTCTCACAAAATCCAAAAACATTCAAAATAATCAAAAATACCAAAACATTGGAAAAATTGTCTCACAAAATACCAAAACAGTGGGAAGCAATCGTCAAAAATCCAAAAACATTGAAAAACTATCTCACAAAATCCAAAAAAATCAGAAAACATCAAAAATCAATCAAAAACATGACAAATACCTTGTACATACATTTTTCAAAGCAGATACCAAACAAACATTGTAAAAAACTCGCACGATGATCACTTCACATTTAACCAAACAGTCAACATCAACACTCAAACTATCTTCAACAAGGATGCATCCTTACCAAAACAAAGACAAAATGACATTTTCTTTGACAAGAAAATTATGTTTAAGCTATCAAATACTTGGTTGATTTGTGGGTTATTTATTCATACCAGGTTCCTACAACATTATTTGTGTATCTTCGGTGCATTATTTCTGTTGGTGTAAATAATTATTCATCATAGATATTATTACACTTACTTAAGTTTACTTAGGATAATGCATTTCATAGTAGTTTGGATATGAGACACTTGGGTGTTTGTGCCACATTGGGATAGTGTGTGTAGGAGAAATTCCACCTTTTATGGTGTTGATCTTGTTATTACACTATCATATCCACTTATTGTGGAGTGATAATTCCACCTTCGGTGGGTGATCCACCTCATGTGGAATATTATATTATTTCTCCTACCTACCCACACCTATTTCCTACCTACCCTTGTTTCTTATTGAGCCACATGTCATGTTTGTGTGCTCATACATATCCCTAGCCTTGCCTATATAAGCAAGCCTCTATTCATAGTATGCAACTATTGAAGCTATGTTACTGATCATTTCTATCGATGAGAATACAGTTTATTCTTGTCCTATATTGTGTCTCTATTTTGTACATTTCATTGTGCCCTTGATCTTGGCAAAATCCAACATGGTATCAGAGCCATTGGGGCTTCATTGATTCATCTTGAAGAGGCATTATTGCGACATCAAGAGGCAGATCTAAGGAGCAGCATCTTTTGGAGGCATCCTAGACCAAATCCGACCTCGCCATTGCGTCCAGAAGGCCGTTTCCATGAATTTTGGTTATAAAGTCGGCCTATTTTGGTGAGAAAAAATTTTTCTCCAATTTTACTTGTATCGTACGGATTTTCGGAATATTATTGTATTTTTTTCGAATTTTTTTTTTTTTTTCCTCTTCTGGGAATATTTTTCAAAAATTGAAAAAAAATCAAAAAAAAATTCGAAAAAAAATAAAATTGATTGAAAATATTTCAAAAAAAAAATTGAAAAACAAAAAAAAAACAAAGTTTTTGGGGGGTCCACAGACCCCCCCCCCCCCCCCCCCCCCCCCCGTGACCCGCAGGCTGCAAGTCTATCAGAGCGTACCTGTCTGCACGCACGTACCTGTTTGCTCCTCCCACCATCCGGTCCCGTTAGTGCCTCGTTCCTCCCGCCGGTACACGCCGCGTCACCTCCTGCCGCCTCCCGCACATCCTCGGTCTGCACACCACGCGTCCTCCCTGCTCCGCCCAGCGGCGCTCCGGCCTCTGTCACCTCCACTACGCCGAAAGACTATCTCTCTCCGTCGTCGTGGCTCTCCGCACCGCGCCACCAGCGGCTCCTCCCGTCGCTCCTCCTCTTCGGCACCTGCGTCACACAAACCGAAGGACCGCGCCCGCCACGTGGTAGGCGGCCACTGGCCCACGGTACAAACCTGCCACGCACTAATCCATACAGATACCACGCACACGCACAGTCAGATTACGTACATTGCCACATCAGCAGCCAAATCAGCCTACCCAGTCATCTTTCCGTACAGTACGGAATACACAGTCAACTGGCCACATCATCTGTCCGTACGGTACGGACGCTCGGTCAGCAGAGGGCGAAGTTTTTGCGACGGCCATACGGCCGTCAAATTTAACCCAGTGAATTGATGACGTCAGCGCCACATCAGTAGGGTTTGAAAATTTTTGGACCCCCTCTCATTGAGCTTTTTGATTTTGCAGTTCAACTTCAAATGGCCATAACTTGCTCATTTTTGCTCCTTTTTGGGTGCAATTTCTTTTTGAAATGGGCTAGAATTTCATGCTCTCCGCAGTGGTGAAGAAATTTTTTGATTTTGATGCACGGATTTTTTAGAAAATGCAGTTTTTGGTGACTATCCCTGAGTAATCCCAGTTTTTGCAACTTCAGAGGCTTCGTTTGGGGTCATACGACCTCCCTTTCAGGTGTTGTTTTTTTTGAAAGTGCGTATTTTTTCGTCTACTTTCACATGATGCTATCAGATTGATGTCATTATAAGTAGAAATTGTACTTTCAGATCTTGGCCATTTTTGGCTCTTTTGGTACTTGTATATTTGCTTGAATCTCAGTTAGATTCATTGCACTATTGATAGAAGTCTCTTGTATCTCATTTGAGAAGTTGTAAAATTTGCATCATAAGCCCACTTTGCCTTGTTTTGCAAGTGGCTCATTGTAATCGCACTAAGTATAAAGTGCCAAAATCATCACTTTAGGGGGGGTACATTGATTGAGTTAATTTGGGGGGGTGTCTCTTGTGCTTTTGTGCTCTTGTGTTCTTTCTTTTGCTGCTATGGGTTCTTCTAAGTGTCCTCTCTTAACTCCACATAATTATGCTACTTGGAAAATTGATGCATGGAGTAAACTTATGGAAAAAGGACTCACTCATTACATTGATGGAACTATTGTTGCTCCAGCTGATCCTAAGGCTGATCCAGTTGGTCACTTAGATTGGCTCACTAAAAATATCGTGGCAATTGGTACCTTAAGAAAGTATGTATCAAAGGATCTCATTTTTCATATTGAGAAATGTACTCTAATCAAGGATGCTTGGCAAAAGTTTCAAGACTTGTATGGTCAAGTTGATGAGATTAGGGGATATCAAATTGATAGTGATCTCACCATGTTAGATCCCAAGAACTTTGATACTATACAAGATTATGTCACTAAGGCAAATGATTTGAGGGCACAACTCAAAGATTGTGGCATTGATAAGAAGGATACTCAATTGATATTCAACTTGATAGGCAAGCTTCCACAAGAATATGCAGCATTTGTTTCTAGTTTCCAAACCCATAGGATGACAATGGGTTCAAGCTACACAATTCCTACATTTGATGCTTTCAATGAAATGTTGATGATGGAACAAACTAAGTTGATAAGCATGGGCATTCTTAAGGCTTCTAAGTCTCAAGCATTAGTGGCAAATCAAGGGAACAAAGAAAATCAAGGAAAGGACAACTCAAACAAGAAGAAATGGCAATCAAAGCCTAAAGAAAAAGCACCATCTTCTCCACAACAAGGAGATTCATCCTCTTCCAAGAGAGATAATTCACCAAAGAGAGAAAGACCTACTTGTGCTTATTGTAAAAAGATTGGTCATGAGGAGCATCGCTGCCATTCTAAGAAGATTGATGAGCTTACACGTATCATCAAAAAGCATAACATTGATTTGCCTAAAGTCTACAAGAAGGATGATTCATCAACTTCCACTTCCTCACATTCAAAAGGAAAAGGGCAAGCATTCATGGCTTCTACAAGTGGAAAAACTCACTCTTTGGAACAAGAAAAGGAAAAGCTCTATGTGCTACTATCAGTCATGATTCAAAGAGATGGCTTCTAGATTCAGGGGCTTCTCATCATATGTCATCTTCGCATTCTATGTTCTCTACATTTGAGCCTTGCACCATGCCACAGATTTTGATGGGCAATCATACATACATGGATGTGATTGGGAAAGGATCCATTGACATTGGGGATAACTCCTTCAATGATGCGTTGTGTGTACCCCACTTGACAAGCAATCTCCTTTCTATCTATCAAATCACACATGGCGCAACTAAGAGAGTTGTGGAGTTCACACCTGACTCAGTTTTTATTAGAGACATGGAGACTAGAGCTATCATTGCGACTGGGGTGGTTGATCATGCATCTCGGTTATACTCCTTTTTAGATTTTGTTGATGATGATGATTTCACATTTGATGATTCTACACATGATGATCACACTTATTGTGATGGTTCAGATTTTGAAGAGAACTTTGGACACTTAAACATGGGGATTCTCACATGTGACCCCGTTCTTGAGTCTTGTATCTCATCTCCTCATATTGATATCACATCACCTATTGCACCTGATGATGCAGATAGTGCGATAGTTTTGCCTTCATGTGATTCACTGCAGCAGGATATTCATTGTCTTCTAGCTTCAGATTCATGGGATGATTACTTGACAGATATTACAGGTTTGTTTGTGGAATCCTACATTGCATATTTGGGAGACATCATTGATGACATTCATCTTCTCTTTGATGAAGATGATCCTTCTTCGATTGTTGTGAGGGCACACTCTGACCCTCTTGTTCATTCTCTACATGATCATTCTTTCGAGGTTGACATGATTGTGGATACTTATGTACAGCAGTTGGAGGAGGTCTCTTTATGTTTTGAGGAAACATGTGAGTCTTTGGGACATGTTCTACATCCATCTCCACTAGATCTTGGAGTGCTTTTTTCAGCAGTGTGGCATAGTTTACCACCTTTGGAAAGGGCATCTTTCAGCATCGACATGGGGACACTTGAGCAGTTTTCAGAAATTCCTTTCATCATGAGTTTTCTTCATACATCTTCCCTTCATGATTGGGGAGACTTCATGGATACACCTTTGGTTTTGTTTCTTCCTAAGGGGAGGAATGTTGTTCGACATTTGTGGAGCAGTTTCTTCATACATCGAGCTTCTATCATTGGTGCAGATTCTCCATTGAGGGGGGGTCACAGTTTGACTTCTCTTCTTCTCTCATATGGGGGGGAATTTTTCCTCACATGGGGTTTTGTTCCTCACATTCTTCTATGAGAGTTCTCTTGTATGTTTTTCATCTCTCTTTTGGGGGAGGGTTTTTTCCCATTGGGTTTTTCTCTCTTTCCCCACTTTGTGAGAGATTTCATTGCATTGGTTTGCATGCATTTGCATTTGTACATGGGTACCTAACATGGCCTAGTAGTCGGGACCCATCTTGCATTGCTTAGTTGCATTGTAGACTTAAGTGCATTCCCCTAAGTTGCACTTAAGGGGGGGTGTTGGTGTAAATAATTATTCATCATGGATATTATTACACTTACTTAAGTTTACTTAGGATAATGCATTTCATAGTAGTTTGCATATGAGACACTTGGGTGTTTGTGCCACATTGGGATAGTGTGTGTAGGAGAAATTCCACCTTTTATGGTGTTGATCTTGTTATTACACTATCATATCCACTTATTGTGGAGTGATAATTCCACCTTCGGTGGGTGATCCACCTCATGTGGAATATTATATTATTTCTCCTACCTACCCACACCTATTTCCTACCTACCCTTGTTTCTTATTGAGCCACATGTCATGTTTGTGTGCTCATACATATCCCTAGCCTTGCCTATATAAGCAAGCCTCTATTCATAGTATGCAACTATTGAAGCTATGTTATTGATCATTTCTATTGATGAGAATACAGTTTATTCTTGTCCTATATTGTGTCTCTATTTTGTACATTTCATTGTGCCCTTGATCTTGGCAAAATCCAACAATTCCAATGAAGTACTGGTGCATGTCCTAATGGTGTCTACGTGAGAAGTTCACTAAGCTATGTGATCATAGGAAAAATACAGTCATAGATCACTACGGCTTGTTGACTACAGCGTATACCTCGACCATTTGAGCATGACCCATTATCAAGGATCCATATTCTTTATTCTCTATATATGTTGTTTGCTTATAGGTACAATGCTCTTTCTTTGGTTCCTCCTACCTCATCCAAACTGGATAAAGGTTTTTATCTCTTATTACGGTATGAACTTGTCTCAGGATATGATCAGCCCAAGATCAAGGAGGATGATCCAAGTCATGCATGAAAGAAGATAATCCTTGTTTGTTCCGCAAGCAATACTCAGGTCAACTTGACCCATTATATCAAGTTGTTTGTATTAACTTTCTATATCAAAATCCACGTAAGGAATACTTAGGTTATCTTGAATCATTATGTCAAGTTGCTTGTGTTTTCTTACAACATTTTAAAGCTCAATGATGAAAATAAAGCACTATGGATCGCCATTTCATCTCATCTGTATATATTGCATTCCGTTGCATACCGTCCATCCATTTCCTCATTCATTATTTATGTACATAATTTTGCATGCAAGTGTGAACAAAGTTACATATGAGTAGTTATGTGAAAATTGAGCTGGTTTTGGATACAATCGCAATAGAGTACTCTGATACATCATCAAGTGCATCATGCAAAGTCTAAAACAAACCTTGCATTCATATATCATCATCCCATCATCATTTCATTACATTTTAAAGTCACATTTGGATTACTCTTTAGCCATTCATTGGCATACATTTAAATATCATTTAGTTGCACTTACCCCATATAGTTCATTCTCATTTTACTTGCATTAGTATCATTGTATCCTTTCATTATTACCCTCATAATATTTTAGATTCACTTACATAGATAATTGTCCTTATTTGCATTTCCTACCATAATTACTCATTACTATACATTCATTTAAAAACATTCGTTAGTGATCATCATTTATCATCATTTCCACACTTATGTATCATACATTTGTTTAGGTTTTCATAATTGCATACATTCATTTATCTATTCATTAGTTAAAGTGCATTCATTCATCCATTTTATCTCACTTAGGATTCATTAGATTGCATTCACTATCCTTCTTAATTGCGTTAAGGTGCAGTTATTCATTAAGCACGAGTTGCATTATAATCACATTATCATTTTACTTCCTCATATTTTGACATTTAGAAATCATCATTTAAAACATTTGAACTTTACACTTGTTTATCCACATAGACATTTATTTTAAACCATCTAGATGCATCTACATAAATAAATCATTCATTCAAAAGAATTTGAATTAACATCATTGCATATCATTATCCCATCATTGTGTTAATATAAAGTACAAAATACTATCTATACCATCATAAATCATCATTTTATTATGCATACATGACCATCCTGGCACTACATACATCAGGCATTTTATCCCAAAACATCAATGCACACATATATCAACCTCCATCCACATATTAGCATCCATCATCATACAACATGCATATAGACATCATGTAAGAATAAATCATCATACAACATGCATATAGACATCATATAGGCATCATCTCATAAACACATACATATAGCATAAAACAAATATCCATCTAAGCATAAATCATGAAATCACCATCAAAGCCTAAAACATCCATAGCATGTCATCAAAATACATATCATCACAAAAATATGGGATCTCCTCATATATATCACTTCATGTATCAGAGTACAATGAAGTCTACAAAATTGGCTACCAAGAGTCATCCAAGACAAAGTCCAAAATCACAATATAAATACATGCATGCAAAATGCTCTCTTAGATGCCACTCTAACCAAATGCTGCACCACCATCACCACCTGCTCCCCCACTAGTCCCTGCACCATCCGATCTATCTCTTCGTGGAGGACCCATCAACCCCCCACTAGCTCCTGCGCCACCTAACCTATCTCTCCGTAAAGGACCCATCACACCCCCACTGCTCTGCATCCTCTGAGACTGCTTTGATCTAGCCTATCCCATCTATGAATAGCTCAATGCTTGCCGACTAGCTGGCACCACCTGCTCATATAAACCCCGCCAATACTCTATCTCAGCCTGTGCTTGCCAGACCTCCCTCACCAAAGCCTCCACAACCGGCCTCTGTCTCGGTACTCCCTCCAAGGCCTGCACTCTCTCCTACAACTGAATCACTCTCTCCATTGCACCATCCCTCTCCCGTAGTACTACAGTCAGCTCTGACTCTCGTGCAAATAGCTGCACATCTCTAGCTGCAACCTCCGCCTCTAGATCCTCCACCTATGTCTCAGCTACTGTAAGTCGAGTCTACAAATGTAATATCATATGGTCCCGAAGATCTCCACCCCTTGTCGCTCCCTCCCCTGTATCCATAGGTGCCTCACCTGTAGCTCCCTCTCCAGTGGCTCCCTCCTCTCTATCCATCGGTACCTCTCTCTCCCACATACCTCTCCCACCCAATCTAACTCCTCCCTGCATCAGAGGTCCCTGTGATATCGACAATGGCAAACTGCCTCTCCCTTTCTACTGAACCCGACCACCACTGCCACCTCCACCTCTGAATCCACCACCCCCACCATCCCCTCCACTTCCTCCATCACCACCTCCTCCACCTCCACCATCCCCTCCTCCTCCTCCATCACCACCTACTCCATCACCACCATCCCCTCTCCCTCGTCCATCTACTATAGGTCCTCAACCTCCTCTCCTCCTCCATCTCCATCTCCTATCCTCCTCAAAATCGAGAATCGGCTCTGCCAAATCTGATATCCGAGGAATCGGATGAGCCGCCATATACTGCGTATACTCCTCCGACACCCCTACATCTACCATCCTTGGCTGTATATCCCATGGCCTCGCCTGTAGCATCTACCAATGCCTGATCATAAGGTAGTACTAGCCCCCATGCGTACCTCTCTCGCACCACTCTAGCATACTCTCCCGATCCCCTAAGCAATCCCTGTCACCGTCCAAACTGTCTCATAACTCTGCCATGCAACTATCTCTCTACATGGTAGGATATCCTCCCAATGAGGAATCGGGTCATGAATACATATGGCAATGCCTTCGAATCATCCTCTCAGGGCTTACACTCAATATAGGGTCTCCAGATCACTACATCCAGATCATCCAGTGCCCGTCGCCACCACTCTAACTTCCCCAAGTGGGGCTGACTCATCATACCGCTATACATAAATACATAAGGCTGGTCGACTGTCCGAAATCTCAAACTCACAGGTTGAGTAATCGGTAAGTGCTCCCAAGCCCAAATATGCAGCAACGTCACTCCCACTGCCAATGAGCCCCTCTCGCGGTAGACTACCTCATGAAGCTCCTGATATAGGTGCACTAACACGCACAGTCCCCATGCAAACTGGGTCCCCTCTGTAATCATCTGCTCAATAACCTACCCCCAACCAATGGCTAGACCATGTCATCGCCCAATTAGACACAGTAGCCCCCCAACGATCCCTAACAACACTGCTGGTAATGGCTCGTACAACGCAACAATATCCTCCCAGGCTATAGAGCCATCATCAATATACACATCCTCATTAAAGAATCTCTGCACCGCTAGGGTACCCCACACTCTGTCGTATGTCGCCAGCTCACCTCGAATAGATATATGTAGGATGCGCCATACATCCTCTAGTGTCACTGTCATCTCCCCCTATGCCAAGTGAAACGTGCATGTCTCATTGTGCCAACACTCTGCCAATGCTGTCATCAAACCGTGATTCATCCAAATCACGAGCATATGCATCATATCATACAACCCAGTCGTTGCAATGAAATCCACCTCGGCCTCTGTCAGCCGATCACGTAGCCCCTGTGTGACAGGATGTCTCTCACGTAACTGTAAGACGCACAAATCCTTCTACACAAGTGCATCAACCATTATCATCAGTTGTTTTGTTTTAAACTTTCTTAAGTTTAAACCTAGACTATCAACATGTACTTTGATCAAGTATCTTCGGGTCTCAATAGGTAAGCAATCATGGCACACCTAGACTTCAACAAACATTTATCCTAATGACCTAAAGTCTCATCAGGGCTGCTATGGTTCAAAACAACTCTCACTTCACATCTCCATCCATCCATCACTGGCATCCGGAGATTATTTGTTCAAACACTGGGGCATCTATTTTTCTGCACAAAAGCGTTATTTTGCACACAAAAGCGCTATCTGCTAACAATAGCACCACTGCCCTAACAAAAGTGCTCAATAAACTATACAAGAGCACTTAAACTACAACAACACTATAGTAACTATGCAATAGCGCTGCTTCACAGCAATAGCGCTCAATTAACTCCTCAATAGTGCTAAACTAGCAATAGCACTCAAACACCTATATAATAGCGCTAAGGTTTGCAAAAGCACTTAAAAGACTGCACAATAGCGCCATTGCGGCACAATAACACTAATAAAATTGACAAAAGTGCCAAAACACAGTTTCAACGCTATTGTCTCGACTCAACTTAGACCTAGCTAAAAATGCATCAAAAAAGCAAAAAATTCAAAAACTCCAATTCACATACCGCTGGTCCATAGTCATCTGGTCACTGGAATCATCGTACTCGCTCAAATTGGTGCTCTGCTATTGGTACCAGCATCCTAACTACTCCTTGCTCTTCCAAAAAAATCACTATCAGAGCTAAAGTTTCACTATGGATGCAAATGCAAATGAGCCTATTTTTACCTCTTTCTCCCCATATAAACTCTTTGTCGTAACCGTAACTTCCCCCCACTCACCGTTGTGGTCTCTGTGAACTTCTTGAGCCTTCCATTTCTTCATTTTATCTCCGATTTCTCCTATTTTTCACCAGCATTGCTAACTTCTTCTCTTCTCTCACCCTACTAATTTTCATTATTTTTCGAGAAATCGCCTGATTTTTCGAGAAATTGCCCGATTTTTCAAAAAAAATTGGCCCATCTCTCGAGGGGGCATACCACCCATTAAATCAACATTTTATGGGGCATTTTTTCACACCTACTTTTCTTTCTTTGAAATGACGCGATAAACCGCATCATCTCAAAGAGGGGCAAATGTAGTCACATAAATCTGTCCATTTTATTTAAATGAATATTTGCTATTTATTTAATTAAAAATCCACTAGCCATCAATTAATTAAATTAATATTTAATTAATTCATCTTCAAACATTCTCCTATTAATTAAATAAATTATTCAATTTATTTTAATTAATTCATTTAACCAAATTCACAATCAATTAAATGAATAAATTTTATTTATTCAATTTAATCCTCTTTCCTCTTTTTAAATAAATTAAATAAAACATTTATTTAAATCATTTATTCTCCCCCACTTGCATTTTCCTACATCTCCCACTTGCCTTTCCTAAATTCTTCTAGAACCTATCTAATCCTAATCAATTAGCCTAATCCATCCCCTAATTATTGTCACATTCCTAAGCAACTTGGAGTCACTTCTCAAAGGCTTCAAAGTCTTTGAAAAACATTTAATGCTTTGTGTGTTCAACAATCTAACCTCTAAAGTCTTCCAAAACCACTAATGTCTCTTACATGACCATTAATGGCTCTTACATAACCATTTATGATTAATTCAACTTGCAGTCATGTGTCTCCTCAAGCATTTATTGCTTTGACCATGGTTATCCCTTTTACCTTTGCACAAGAGTTTATCCATTGGATAAAAGCTTTATTCTTTGAATAAAGAATTTATTCACTCAACCCAATCTTGACCTTGACTCCCAAGTTAACTCTCAGGTCATGTCATGCATTTAATGCTTATTCCCTCTCCTCTCAACCTATCTCACATTGACACTTGTCATCCTGGGATTGGGTTGAAAGCCCTCACATGGATTGAATATCATTCAATCCTGACCCTTGTTGAGATTACTCAATCTCAACCATCCATTGCTCCATTTTACCTATAAATAGAGCTCACATTCCTCATTTTCAAATCCTCAAGCATTTAGCATTCATAGTCATAATCCTAAAAACTTGTGTGCATCTAAGCTATAGTAAATTCTAGAGAGAATTTTAGCATAAATCACTAATATCTTGTTATTTTGGCATAAAATAAATCATTTTAGCATCATAGCATCTAATGTTAGCTTTCATTCACACTTGCATAGCATAAGTTATAAACATTGTCAATCTTGAACCTCCATAAGCATCCATAGTGCAAAAAGCTGCTGAGAGTTACACTAGTTTGGAACTTGGAGAGGAGAGGAACGAAGGAGAAGGAGCTAAGAGCATGTTAGGAGGCATTTGGAGATGTCTAATTATATTTACTTTCCTAGTTAAATATTCTTTCATGTTTTTGGTGTCTCTTTTGATATGCCTGCTTAGATTAGTTTTTGGTTGATTAACACTAACAGTTTTTTAGTTTTGTGTGTTATTCCACCACAGGTTTTAATCTAACTTGTCCATTTCGCAGTGCATCACATAGTTTTTGCATCAGGTAGTGTGAGATCTTCATCAAAATGACACAACGACGTCGAGGGGGTCGAAGAAAAATGTATTTATATTTTTTTACTCTCAAATTTTATTTAAATTATGGATTAAATTAGGTCTTTAAATTGAAAGTTATTTTAAATTGCAGCAATTCAAAATCCATTGAAAATGTTTAAAACCCACCACCACCTCCTTATGAAGAGCCTTCTGAAGGAGAGGCACAACCAACACCTCCCCCAATTTCTAGATATCCCCCAGGAACACAAGAAAACATATTAGGTCAAATTGAAGACAACAAAAAACAACCTGAGGAGTTGATAAATAAGCTGAAAGATCCTAATTCCACAACCTCTCATAGGACAAGCCTTGCGGAGTCACTACAATCTATTATAGCCCATGTAGGTTCAATGAGTGGTCAAATTAATATGTGGTCCAACAAAAGAGAAGAGCAAAAATAATTTTATGCAAACAAGTTATCATATGTTGTAGTAAAGAAAAAGAAAATAAACAAAGTTGACATGTGTGCACTTTTCACAGACCCTAGAACCAATCAACCCTTACAACATGGATGCAGGATTTTCCCTATCCATTGGTGCCACCACGAAGGGATAAGGAATATATTTTGGGATAGGTGGTGGAAGGTTTTTGATCAGCCGACATGTAATAATCATGAGGTGCCTCAGTATTTTTTGAGGAAACTCTATTGTGAGCTTGTCCTCGATAAGATCCCTAACTATTTTGACTACCTAAATTTTCAAGGTAGGGGTGTGGGATCCTCACATGACAGAGAAAGGGCACAATGTGACCTAAACTTGGCACCGAGATCCTTGGGTAGACCTATGGTGGATCATGTGGTTGTTTCCTTCCATTGTGAAGGACAATGTCGAGGTGGATACCATAGAGTCCATTAGCTCATTGACTCAGACCCTCATACAATATGTCGAGCCTCTAGTACATGCCGATGTGGATGAATCTTATAGGCCTCAAGTTCCATCTCACTACTGTCAGTCATGTGGGGCCCTTTTCAATTATCACCTTGATAGTAGTGAAAATGCACCTACACAACAACCATCTACTACAGAGAATATGGTCATGACAGAGTCTCTCTTGAATGAGACATTCGACATTGATACCCTAGTAAATTTTTACAACTTCATTTAATTTTGTTTATTAAATTTTATTTTCAAGTGTTAGAATAACTAAATTAGTACAATGACTGTGATAAAAATTTAGGGTCAGAGTGTTTTTACTACTTCTGACATTCCCCCAATCACGTTTTACATGACACCATCGAGTGATCAAGTATGTATCTAGTAAATAATTAAACTATTACAAGTGAATAGTCAACATTATATGAATGGTTTTTTCATAAGTCACTTTGGATGTCAAATAGTTTGGTGCTCGACCTTCGACATTGACACCTCACAGTGAAGTTTGTCAAGGTGTAGTACCCCTCGATCAGACTCTTTTTGTATGTTTTTGATGGACTTCAGTGGAACATTATTGTATATTGATTCCGATTTTACGCGATGTCATTTCATTCTTTATCTAGATTTGTGGTGTATGATTTTATGTAATATCTCAGTGCATATGATTTGTGTTATTTTATGAATCACTATCATGGACTGACACTTTTACCTTATATGTGTGTTGTGTTATTTATGTGTTGTGTGTTTGCATGTGTATGGGATGCGAGGAGATGATTTTCCTTCACTCACTTCGGCGAGACAGGGAACATCATGATTCTCCTTCATCGGTGTGTGTGTCGTGTCTGTATATATATATTTGTCTATATGCATGTGTGATTATTTGGTGCAGGACATTGCAGGTACAAGTACCGGGTAGGTACGGGGTATCGACTCCACTTGGTTTCACAGGTCTAAGCATGCCTTATATGTCCGATGGGAGTGGAGGAGATAGTTGTTGGACCCTAAATTGATCCATAGTTACACTCGTGTGAGTGTTGCAAGTCGTTTGTGGAGAAAAATTTCAAAATAAATTAATCTGATTGGTGGAGAAAACTTTCAACCCAGAAAGTTTAGGTTAAAATATATTTTTCCATATATTCTTGAAATTCACAAGAAGAGGAGGGCAGAAAATTGGGAAGAGAATTTTGGAAAAACATTATGGAAGGAGGAGCTGGAATTTGATTTGGGTTGCAAGGATTGGGATTCTTCCATCATTTTGCTTGCTAGTTTGCTTCAAGGTTGGATAATCTCTTCTTGTTCTAAAATTTAAATTTGATTTTTTCAGTTGCTTCGTGTGTGTTAAAAAATGTAAATCTTCCTGCGGATTCTTGTGGAATGATTGGAATGGAAGAAAGAGTGTTTATTATTGTTGGTTTTGTGAAATTTATATCATATGATTGCATTTAGGAAAGAAATGGTTAATTTCTCTATTTGTTGTTTGCTATTTGTTCATGGAAATCAACTTCTGGAATTACCTCTTCTATTTGGAATAGAATGAACTAGATTTAGCTTGATGTGTGCTTTCTAGTATCTAGCTGCCCAATATTCAGGGTTCTTGTTGGATTTTATTTTCACCATTTGCCTTATTGGTAAATATCCATTTGAAATTTGGATTTGGCACTGTGTATGTGTTTTCCCGTGAAATGATCCGGGAATGAATCGTGTTAATGTTAAAATGGATTTTAATGCTTTGGAAGCATGTTTTTAAATGTTTCGTAGACCTTACCTTACCCCATGGTGGGCTAGTTCCACCATGTGGGTCGATAGTGTCTGCTACCCACAGGTAGCAGTACTACCGGTTGGCAACACTGCTACCGGTTGGTAGCAGTGCTACCAGTCGGTAGCAACTGCCACCGATTGTAGCAGTTCTACTGATCGACAATACCGCTACCAATTGGTAGCAGTGCTACCAGTTGGTAGCAGTTGCAACCGGTTAGTAGCGGCACTACCGGTTAGTAGGCCTGTTACCAGCAGTAGTGGTACTACCGGCAGGTAGTGTCTGTTGCCTCGACAACAGCACTACTACGGGTTGGCCTTGGCCACCGCTTGACCTTGTACCCTTACCGGTACAAATTGGTTTATGCTATGAACTTAAATTTTATAAAATGAAATATGTTTTAAACTAGTTTTAGTGTTAAATGAAAATGGTGATTTTTCATGTGATTTTAATTATGTGGTTTAATAAATTTATCTATGAAAATCAAGGCATGAATTAGGAATTCAAATTGGTTAACTTGGATATTCTGGAAATGAATTAAATGCCTATTAGGAATTCATATTTTTATTCGATTGAGTATTTGACGTGAATTTTATCCTTGATGGAATATTGATTTGGAAATTGAATAGATGAGAATGGTAAAAGAGTGTTTTATTTAATTTTCAATCAATGATGTTGCAAGTTCTTATGATGTTGATTTTCTCAACGATTGTTTGAGTGTGGACTTAGTGAAATTAGCTTTCCTTGCAAGAGTTATATTGTGTTATTTCTAGTTCGTGGTTCAGTCGTCCTGTGGTGGCGTATTTGGTAACTTTGAACAAGTGATATATGATGACTTTGTTGTCTTAACCATGTAGTGTCTTTGCCTTATGGTTAACCAAGAATCAGTATGTCATTGTTTTGACCACTTGTTTTTGGATAGTGGTGTTATGGCTGTCTGCTTCACCATAGGGTCCTCGTGGAGCGACCATGTTTGTTTAGTGTCCTTTGAGAGAGTGGCTTTTGAATGGGGGCTACGCCCAAAGAGGTAGGCAGGATGACCCTTCGAAAGTAAGATAATAAGTGATAATCTAATTAATTGATTAGGTGGGTAATTCTCAAACATTAATAAAGATATTGTACCTCGCGCATAGGTGAGTGCTTGTACTGAGGCTCATAATGTAGTGAGAAGGTCTGGAATGGAAAACCGACCACCTTGTCTTCACAAAAGGCTGGTAAGGGTCTGCATGAGACTTTGTTGGAACCGGAGGATGGGAGAGGTTACCAGGATAGTGAGTCGGGACCTATGGAGGTTGTACCATGGTATCCATCTTAAGCTATGCGATGACACTCTCTCTTTAGGTTCACTTGTGTGTGTGATGTTGGTTCACTTGTGTTTTGTGATATTGAGTCACTTGTGTATTTGTGATGTTGAGTCACTTGGATTATTGTGGAGTCTCTTTGTGTTGTCATGGAGTCGTATTGTTTTATCAACCATGTCATGCTTTTACTTGCTTGAGGGTCCTCATCTATCTCCTAGCACGGTGGGGTGATTCCATTTTGGGAATTACATGGTCGGGTGGTAGTGCCACTTCCCATTGGATGTTCTTGTTCGTACCTTCATGCAAGGATTGGCTTCGCAGATGTTTTTGTGGATCGTGGCTCATACTTATCTCATCTTTGGAGATTATTGTTATTTGGAGACCTATGTGGTCATTGTATCATGATCTTTTACTAACCTTGTAATTGGTTAAGATGTATCTTTATATGTATATTGAGAAGCCATGTATTGGAAGAGCAATGTATTTCTAAGATTGGGATGTTATTTATCAGTTTCCTTTAAATGTTATGTGTGCATGCTTATTGAAGAGAAATTATATTATATCCTTTCAATATTTCAATGGTATAATCTGTTATTGAATATGGCTTCTTGTGATCATTGAGTTAATGATGGATTATTGGATTAACATTATTTGTGGAATTTATCTTTTGGTTTTAATTATTCGTTGGTAACCCTTAGGGAATTCTGGTGTAAGTCTTTCGCTTGTGTTATCATGTATGTTGTGTATTATGCACCTATTATGTTTATACTTTTAAAAAAAATTGTTTCACCCTTGTTGTGGGTTTTCCTTTGGGGTTCCTGGCGGAGTATTACATTTGGTATCAGAGCCCATGTTTCAACACTGGGTACTCTTGGTTTGTAGTGAGCCCATTGGTCATGACCTTTTGTGTAGGTCTTGTGGTGTTTCTTCCTTTCTTTTTCCTTGCCTTTGATCTAAACTTTTCTCTCTTGTGAAGTGTTAGGTCATGGCTAGGAAAGCCAAGGGAGGTGGTTGTGTTGGTGGCCGCACTAGAGGCAGAGGAGGAGGACGGGGTTGAGGTTCCGAACGCCATAGTCCTTCGCCACCACCCACTCATGCGAGTGTAGATCGGGATCAGTCATTTCATCAAGAAGGACCACATTCAAGAGAGAAGGTTCCCAAAAGGGAAGAGCTGCGATAGATGTTTTAGGAGGTGCTAGCTAGACTAGGCCCCAGACCTGAGGTGGATCAGCCCATCCATGCCCAGGTAGTAGAGCCCCCTCAATAGATTCTAGAGAGAGAGAGATATATCCTAGAGGGAGAGAGGTCCCAGTGGACCAGGACCCAGCTAACATGGGGCACATGAGAGACTTGATGAGGTCCAACCCTCCTTTCTTTGATGGTAAAGGTACCGGTCTCGAGGCAAAGACTTGGCTTATCAGTTTAGATCGGTGTTTCACCATGTATCTATATGGTAGAAACACCAAGGCGAGATGCACTATCATGCATCTTGAGAGTTTCGCTTCTATCTGGTGGAGGTTAGAGGAGGAGAGGATCAGTGTGAGCATTAACACTGGGTCATGGGAGATCTTTTTGGAGAGATTCAAGGCACGATTTCTCTCACCCCAGTGGAGGCAGTCGCATGCAGACGAGTTATATGCTCTATGCCAGTTTGGGTTGTTAGTAGATCAGTTTGAGAATAGGTTCTGTGAGCTCAAACAATATGCCGAGATCGACAATGATGAGGATATGCTTGTTCAACACTTCTTGAGGGGTCTTAATGACCGCATCAGTGGAGGAGTGATATTTTTTGAGCCTACTTCAGTAGAGGTAACCATGGCGAAAGCCAGGCTAGTAGAGGAGAACCTTAGCCATGCTCATGACAACCAGTCTAGAGTTCAGATTGGGAGTGATCCTTTCAGTGGGTCTAGAGGGAGAGGGAATTAGTCCCAGACTGTTGCACCTCTTAGGGGTCCTCAGGAACCTGGTAAGGGTGGTTAGCAGTAGTAGCCACCAAGACCGAAGTAGTCTCAGCGCCAGTAGGGTGGCAACTCTTAGTTTAGGAAGAGCAGGAACTGGCAAAAGAGTAGGCAGAACTTTCTAGGGCAGTCCTCGCAGGGTGCATCTCAGGCCCCTAATGGGGAGAGCTTTCAGAATTCCACTGGGCCATCTGGGAGTAGAGGACCTATTAGAGGAGCTTGCTTCTCCTATGGTTAGTTTGGCCACAAAGCTGCTTAGTGACCTCAGCATCCTCACTAGACGAGTAGCGATAGGCCAGCCACATCAAAGCCAACAATGGGGGATGCAGGTAGATCCCATAGAGTATTTGCAGTAGTGGATGATCGCTAGGCTGAGCATTAGAGTACCGTGATTGAGACCACAGGTGTGTTGTGTGGTATTCCTATATCTGTACTTTTTTATTTTGGTGCCTCAGATTCTTTTATTTCTTCATCTATTGTGAAGCAGTGCGGGCTCATGTCTGCTAAGTAGGTAGATAGGTGGCAAGTAGAGCTGGCTACCGGTGTGCATGTGTTGGTAGATGCCTTTGTTCCCAACTGTGAGTTGGACCTAGGACCCTTTGTCTCTTCCATTGACCTCCGGGTCATTCCCTTGGGGTCCTATGGAGTTGTGTTGGGGATGGATTGGTTATCATCTCACAACACTCGTGTAGACTGTCATCTGAAGACAGTAGAGTGTTTAGATGACCATGGTAGGAGAGTGGGGATCATTGGAGTTCAGCGATCGATATCCTTACGTATGATTTACACTATGCAACTTAAGCAGTGCATGCGTCAAGGGTGTCAACTTTTTGCAGTTTCTCTTAAGGATGTGGATGAAGAAGAGAGTCGATAAATCTCTCTTTATGGTCACCCTATTCTTCGAGAGTATGTTGATGTGTTTCCTTTGGATATTCTCGGTATGCCTCTGAAGCGAGACATAGATTTTAGCATTGACTTGGTTCCTGGTGCGGAACCTATTTCAAGAGCACCATATCAAATGACTACTCAGGAGTTGAGTGAGTTGAAGTTGCAAGTTGAGGAATTTTTGGCCAAGGGTTTCGTTCATCCTAGTGTTTCTCCTTGGGGTGTGCAGTTTATCTTTGTTAAGAAGAAGGATGCTTCTCTTCGGTTATGCATTGATTATCGACAATTGAATAAGGTAACCATCCGGAATCAATATCCATTGCCTCGGATAGATGATCTTTTTGATCAGGTAAAGGGATCCAAGGTGTTCTCTAAGATAGATCTGAAATCTGGGTATCATCAGTTGCACATTCATGATGCAAACATTCATAGGATGGCGTTTCGTACTCGTTATGGTCACTATGAGTTCACAGTGGTGCCATTTGGGTTGACAAACGTGCCTTCAGTATTCATGATTCTTATGAATGGGATTTTTCACACCTACCTTGACCAATTTGTCCTTGTGTTCTTGGATGACATATTGATTTATTCTAGATCTATGGAAGAGCATGAGGGTCACTTGCGTTAGGTATTGCAGTGCTTGAGGGAGAATCAACTTTTTGCAAATTTGGTGAAGTGTGATTTCTTCCAGTCAGAGGTGAGCTATCTTGGTCATCTAGTCTCGGGAGAAGGTGTATCCATGGATCCTTCTAAGATCCAAGACATTGTTGATTGGCCAGTGCTGACCAATGTTTTTGAGTTTCGAAGTTTCATGGGTTTGGCCGGATATTACCGTCACTTTGTACATAGCTTTTCTCAGATAGGCCACCCAATTACTTCTCTTCAGAGGAAAGGGAAGAAGTTCATTTGGTCAGAGCAATACAAATTTTCTTTTCATATGTTGAAGGAACTCTTTGTTAGTGCTCTGATTTTGGTAGTTCCTTATCCATCCAGAGATTTCATGGTGTGCACAGATGCCTCTTTAGAAGGTATAGGTGCGGTGCTTATGCAGGATGGACATGTGGTTGCCTATGAGTCTTGCAAAGTCAAGGATCATGAGTTCAACTATCCAATTCATGACTTGGAGTTGGTAGTTGTAGTGCATGCATTGTCTAGATGGAGACATTTCCTGTTGGGGCATCATTTTGAGCTGCATAGTGATCACCGCAGTTTGCATTATATTCACGCAGTTGAACTTGAATGCTCGATAGCAAAGATGGATGGAATTCCTCTGCGAGTATGATTTTGAGGTTTGTTATATTCAAGGGAAAGAGAATGTAGTGGTTGATGCTTTGAGCCATAGGCGGCATGAGGTTGCAGCATTGTCCCTTGGTGTGGACTTGAGTGAGAGAATTCTTGGAGTTCTTCCTCAGGACACCTTGTATCAGGATGTGAGAGTCATGGCAGATTTTGGAAGACCATTGGAGGGTAGATATTATGGATATACTCTTGAGTCAGATGGTCTTCTTCGACATCTTGGCCGGATCTATGTACCTCCTTTGGAGGGTCTTCGCATTTTGATCATTACTGAGGCTCATCGTGCACCTTATTCGGCACACCCTGGTGTCAAGAAGATGCATGTAGATCCTAGATAGATATATCATTGGGCTGGTATGAAATGTGACATTGCTGATTTTGTGTCGAAGTGCTTAGAATGTCAGTGAGTGAAGGTGGAGCATCAGCACCCTGTAGGGCTTTTACAGTCTAATTTGATACCAGATTGGAAATGGGATATCATTTCCATGGATTTCATTGTGCAGATGCCTGTTTCTTTGCATCATCATGATGCCATCATGGTCATTGTTGATAGATTGACCAAAGTTGATCATTTTTTTCCTATTCAATATTCTTATACAGCTGCAGTGGTGGCACGAGTTTTCTTGGAAGATGTGGTGAGATTGCATGGGATTCCAAGGCAGATCATTTCTAATAGAGACCTTGTCTTTACTTCAACCTTGTGGACCTCACTTCAGCATGCTTTGGGAGCCCAGTTGAACTTCAGTTCAACTTATCACCCAGAGACCGATGGTTAGAATGAGCGTGTGAATCAGGTTTTGGAGGACATGCTTCGCATGTATGTTATGGACCAGCAGTCGCACTGGGAGGAATATCTTTGCCTTGTGGAGTTTTCTTATAACAATGGATATCATATCTCTATAGGCATGTCTCCCTTCCAAGATTTGTATGGTCATCCTTTCCGTACTCCTTTGAGTTGGGCTCGGCTGGAGGATAGGGTGTGTTGAGGCCCAGATATGTTTCGTGAGATGGAGTAGCAGGTTGAGCAGATTCGCGGGCATTTGGTTGCTACCCAAGATAGGCAGAAGAAGTATGTTGATGCCCATGTTGGTAAATGCACACTCCAATGAGAAATTGTAGGTGATTGAAGGTATTATCATTGATGGCAAACTTGCAATCCTATGGCACCGACAGGCATAGGCAGCGACAGATAGTTTATCGGCAGCGACAAAGATGATTACCGACACTCCAGCCGACAAGATTTTGTTTATTACATTTTGTATTTAATTGTAATATCTTTTTGTAAGCCGACAAGGCGAATTGTAATAGGACTCATATATAAATAAGTATGAGATCTTGTAGATCATTTAGGATATGTGGATATGGTCAAATTATTGCAGAAGTAATATGCGAATATTAAGGCAGATTTTGGAGTAAGGTTTATGGTTATTTTGTGACCTTAAACCGGTACTAAACCTGGCATAGCAGATGCTGAACCAAAGTAGTACATGAAATTGGATTTGCATAATCCATTTTTGTAAGTCAGTGAGACTTCCCTTTTGTAATTAAGCAGTGAGCTTTAGGCAGTTGGCCTTCCTGCATGTGCAGGCCCCTATTGTAAGTAATATTCATTTATTGGCCAGTGAGTGAATATTGTGGGTCACAAATCTGACCGAGGTTTTTCCCACACTAGGTTTCCTTGTTAAAAATATTGTTTTATGGTGTTCTTTCTATGTTGTGGTTACTATTCTCATTTACTGCATTAATTCTTGTTTAGCAGTACACTGTTTTGGAATGCAATTTGTTTAATAAGATTAGAAAATCTTTAAACCGGCAAGATACTGATTCACCTCCCCCCCTCAGTATCTTTGGGAATCCTAACAATTGGTATCAAAGCCTAGTCCTGTTTTTTCAAAAGCCTGACAACTTGAGGAATATTCTGACACCGGTACAGATGGAAAACTTGAGAAAGCAATTGGAAACAACTCTTTCAGATTATGATGCAGAAAAGTTAAAAAAATATCAAACTTTAAGATGATCTGAAGACTGCACAGGAAATCATTCAAGGACTTCAAGAAAATATCACTATTGCTAGGAAAAAAAGAAGAGAACTTCATGAGAAGATACAGAGTGATGATGATGAAAAAGAAACTCTTAATGATATTGTAAGCAAGATGAAGCAAGAAAACATGACCTTGAGGAATGAGATGCAAGATATGACTATGAGATTTTGTAAAGACATTGAAGATAGAAAGAAGAATGAAGATGACCTGACTAGGAGAATCAATGATGCTGGAAATGAAAATCTAAGACTTAGTCATGAAAATGATATGTTGAAGACATACATGATTCACTTGGAACATGATAAAATGGAACTCATGAGACAGAAAGATTTCTTGGAAAATGAGTTGGCTACTACAAATCAACATAAGGAGAAATTCAAGAAAAGTTTAGAAGAACTTGACGACTTGCTGAAAAATCATAAACCTAATGGAGATACTAATGGTCTTGGCTTTGAAGTTGGTGAAAGCTCTAGTACTGCAAATAATCATGATCACAGTAAACCGGTAAGAAAACCCAATGCCTACAAATTTAATGGGAAATTCTTTAACTGTAACAAGTATGGTCATAGAGAAAATCAGTGTAGATCTAGAAACTATCAAAACACTAATGCACCCACCGGTTAAAGGTCTAAATGCAACAAAATTGGTCACAATTCAGAAAATTGTAGAATGAATGTAAGATGCTATGTTTGTGGAAGATTTGGACACTTATCTAATCAATGCAGAACACATACCAGCATAGGATATGGAAAAGCTATTTACAAAAATAATGTGACTTGTTATGTTTGTAACAAGATTGGACATGTTGCAAAATTTTGTAGAAGTAAGGCATCACCGACAAATAACAAAGGACCCAATTTGAAAGGTAAAGAGAAGGTTGATGAGGTAAAACAAGAATTTTCAAAACAATGGATTAGAAAGTCAGATCAGAATGTTAATGAAGTTATTCCTTCATTAGTAGAATAGAGTATCACTCCAGTGATAGAAGATTCTTCATCTAACTAAAAAGAAATCCCTTGGGGGTATGGCAATAAATTTAAAACATGCTAGTTTACCCTCGGTTGATGATGAAATACTTCTTTACCAGCAGATGAGTTAAGTTTTCACTTAATCAATGGGCATTTATTGTGGTAGTTGAAGGAAATGAAATTATAAAGCAAGTGTTTTTCACTCTTTCTCACTCACCAAGCATTCAAAATTCCTTAGAGCGTGAAAAACCCAAGCGAAGGCATCCACAACAAAGTGAAGCAAATCATTCAAGCATTCAAACCTAAAGGCAGATTGAGGTATTTATATAATGGCTTCCTCCTCTACACCTGAATTCATTGCAAACCCTATTGTAATTGAAGTGGTTAAACGCCCTAGGCCCATATTTAAGATAATACCCAATGTAGCGAAGAAGGATGATACCTTAGGAGCATTTTCTAAAATACCCAAAGGAGTTGTTTATGCTGAAGACCATAGGATTTGCATACATTGTCATATTGAGGAACTTGGTGCTAATGAGATTATGAACATGTATAGGACTGTAATCTGTGATAAGAATGGTAATGTGAAACTGGAACACAAGATAATTGAAACCCTAGGTTTTGTGGAGATACTTAGCATTCCTAATTTTCCCAAGGAAGTTATAAGGATTGTACTTATCAGTGTTCATGGGGAGTTCTTTTAGCTAGATTCCATCCATAAGATAACAAAAGAAGCAGTTAGGGCAAGGACTGGCTTACCTTCCACCAGTAGCAGACCAAAAAAAGGAAAGAAGGTCTCTAACGACACTATGATGACCCTAACCGGTGCAACATATGACAACATATCCTTGAGAGTCAATGATGTGAAGGATATCAATGTAAGATTCATTAGCATGATTCTAAGATACAAGACTACACATGCCAACAAACTAAACTCTATTTCTAGTTTATGTATCAAAAGTGCTTATGACATGGTAAACAGTAATGCACAAATTGACATATGTGAATGGTTGAAGGATAAACTAATTGACAATATGAAGAAAATTAAGGGTGATAAGAAAGGCACATTCAGATTTGGTAACTTACTTGTATGTCTATTGCTATACATCACTAAGGAAGTACCCGGTATGGGCAGAAAAGAATTTGGTTTTGACATACCGGTAGGAAAACAACTTTTGGATATCTTTAACAACATGGGAGATGACAGGGAGAAGAACATAATTGAACACTTTCAGGCACTAAAATCTAGAATGAAGATTAGGGAAAGACTATCTCAGGCCATAGTTGACAAATACCAAAAGGAAATATGCTTTGTTATAAAGAAGGATGAAATCCGCATAGAGGCACTGGTTCCAAGAACAATTTGGGTAACTGAGATGGGTTATGAGGTAGATGAGAACATAATAGAAACATATGCTAAAGCCCTCCTTGAAGCCCCTAGAGAACCAACAGAAGAAGTATTTAGAAATGCAAAAACTATGGAAAGCAAAGTTCAATCATAGAAACAAATAAAGAAAATATAACAAACAATTAGAAAAGAAACACGATAGGCAAAAGTAATCAAGGAAGATTTGTTGAATATGACTGGTATCAAGGAGAGTGACTTGGAAGGATTACAACTGGAAACACATCTTTCACCGGTTGGTACCTCCTCTGACAGTGAAATACCAGCAGAGTTTCAGAGAGTAGAAAGAAAAAGGAAACCTTTACCGGTACCCACTCCTACACCCAAGAGAACAAGATGGAAATAACATGCAGTAAGGCCTCCGACAAAGAAAATGAAACCTAGGAAGAAGAAGGAAAAACAAGTTATTCCTCCACTTGAAAATCTTCTAAATGAAATTACTGAAGATGGAAACTTGTCAAATGTTAGCAATTTGTATAATGCTTTCACTAATGAAGAAAAGGAAAGTATAGAAAACAATGTTATTTTACACCTAGACATTTACAAGAAATTTTTGATAGAAGTTGTAGATGACTTACCAAGTGACTTGTACAGAAGATTAGATGCAAAAAGGTTAGCAATTGTCGAACTAGATAAGAAGATTAAGGTAGAAAATATTTTCCACCGGTCACTGGCATGTAGCTTTAATGGTAGGCAAGGTGAATGAGATCACTGAGGAAACAACAGATAAATGGGATATTTTCTTTGTGGAAAAGGAAAAGAAAGAAGAGCTTAAAAGACCAAAGACTTTCAAAGTCTATCAAAAGGAAAAGGATAAAGGTAAAGGCAAGGTAGGTGGTCCTCCGAGCATAAAAGTAATAGATAACTTGCCCCCACCTCCTTCTAATACTCCACCTATTGAAACTGTTGATACACCACCGACAACAGATAATGTTGAGAGTATGGAGACAATGCATGAAGACACCAATCCTGATTCAGAGGTGTTATATACTATGAACATTGATACACAAGAAGTAAACATTGTGGTTGATAAGGAAACCGCTCAGAAGAAAGATGTGGCAACTGAGCCACCGACAGAGAACATTGTTGTAGAGACACATGTTGAGGATACAATTGAAAATATTCAGATTGGGATTGAAACACATACTGAAAAATCCACTAATCCCCTAGATATTGGAAAGATAGATACCACTGATGTACACACTAAGAAACCTACTGAGTTAGAGCAACCGACTACTGATAATACAATAAAATCTATTGAGATACCGATAGTAGACAGTTTAGAGGTACATACAGAGAAACCGGTACATAATATTGAGACACAATCAGAGAAACCAGCAATGGAAAGCACAGAAAAACCGACTGAGGTATATTCTGAGAAACATGAAGAGAAAAAGGTTCAAACAAAGACAGTGCCACCGACAACAGCTGAGAAACCCAAACCTTTGCTAGTTGAGATGCAGACTCAAACTGGCCTACCTGAGGTCAACATAAGCAAAGAGGTTACTCACACTGGCGGATTGCAAATTGTTAAGGTAGTGGGATAGTCATCTGGTTCCTCAACAAAATTCAAACTGACAAATGTAACAGAGGTATTACTGGATTCTGTAGATGTATAAAAATGACCATCTTCCTAAATGAATATTTTATGTTCATTTCCCTATTTAATTAAATCCAATTTAATTAAATTATCCACATTCTTCTATTTAATTAAATAAATTACTCAATTTATTTAAATTGAATTCACTATACCATTTAATGAATAAATCATTTTATTCAATTAAATCCCTTCTATCCACTTTTAATTAAATTCAAATTTAATTAAATAGCTATCCTAAATTGAATAAATCAAATTTATTTAATTACAACCAAATTGAATGAAAATCAAATAATTCAATTTAAATCCTATTATCCCTCCATCCACTTGCAAAATCCCAAACCCATTCCTAATCCCTTCTAGAATCTTCTAATCGCTTCTAATTAACCTAACCCTCCTCTAAACTTTGTCACATCCCTAAGCAAAGGGAGGTCACTTCTCAAATGACCCAAAGTCTTAGATAACCATTGAAGGTTTTCAAACTTCAACCACCAAAACCCTTAAAGTCTTTGAAAACCATTGAAGGCTTCCAAACTTCAACCACTTAATCCCCAAAGTCTCCAATAACCATTAATGGTTATTTCAAACCCTCCCACATGGTTAAAACATTTGTTTTGACTCAACCTCTACCCAACCCAAGGGTCTCATCAGGTCATTAATGCTTTGACCATGATTATCTCTTAATCATTTGCACAAAGGTTTATTCTTGGATTAACTCTTAATCCAGTGGGTAAACCTAATTTAGACTTGACCCTTAGCCTCTAGATAACCATGAGGTCTTCTCAGGCCTTTAATGCCTCCAACCTCTTCTCTCAACCCAATCCTATGTTGACACTTGTCACCATGTCATTGGTGCAAATTGTGCACATGGATCCCCAACTTTCAAACTTGGCCCTTGATTAAACCATTCAATCTTGACCATCCATTGCCCTGTTTATGCTATAAATAGAGCTCTCATTCCTCCATTCTTAACAATCATCTTTCAAATTTGAAGCATCACACTTATGCTCAAATTCTTTCAAGCTTTCATTTCATATATGCTCATCATTTAGCCTCTTTTAGAATAGAAATTAGTCTAAATATGCATGCTTAGATTACTTTCTTTATCATTTTAGTTCAATCATAGATTAAATATAGTATGCTAGGATAGTATTCATACTAATCTTGTCATCTTATCATTTAGTTTATTGCATTTTTAGCATCATACATAGCTTACAACACATCTCATACTAAAATCTATCAAAGCATCTCTCGTTCTCATATTTGCCATCCCTAAACCATTTTGCTTAGTAATCTGAGAGCAAAAACGTTGGTTTGAGGGACATTGTGAGATAGAGAACCATGGGACCCTCCTTGGGAAGCTGAGTAACACTACGTTACTCCATAGCTTGCATCAAGAAGTCCTGTGTGTGTGTGTGGACTGGTATTTCTCATATTTTCACATATTAAGTTTTATTCGCCCACTTTTCCCGCATACAGATTCCATCAAGAAAATCATAGAGTGTAATGCATAGGCATATAAGGCAATTGATGACACCCTCCCAATTTTTAAATTGATTGCACCCAAGTGCAATGTGGAAAATAAAGATTCTTTGAGCCAATTAGACACATTGTCTAAATACATAACCGACAATCTTCTAACAGTTGATCAAATTAATGAGGAGACTTTTAGTGAGAAAATGAATAAAGAGAAAGAAAAATTCTTTGAAGAGTCAATAAAGAGATGAAAGGAACACATTGATACATTATTACCAGCACTAGGAAAAACAATAATGGACTTTAAGAAGTTGTATAGGTATTCATGCAAGACAAACATTTTAACAGAGGACATAGATAAAGAGATCAACAGAGCACAAAAGGAAATAAATGATATTGCTAATAATCTCGTAGGTTCATCAGAACCCATATCGGTAATAGAGCAGGAAATTGTAGGCTTTGAAAAGAAAATTTAAAAATTTAAAAGAGATAAGGAGAGATTAAAGTTTAAGGCTAAGGAACTCAAATGTAGATTAGGTCCAAAACTAGACATCTTCATCTCTTTGAGAAAAGAGATTTCTGAGGCACTTGTTCTAGGACTTAAGACACCGGAAGAGAAAATGCACATACTCACCAGTACCATCCAAATGATAGAAGCAACATTGAAGGATAGTGAAAGGTTCACTAACAGTCTAAATTTTGCACTAGCAGATCTATATCATATTGTAACCCACCGGTTACAAGGATCCAGCTGAGAACTACACTCAGTTGACATTTTTGACAACCTTTGTCATTGATGTCAAAGGGGGAGTAGTGGAGATGAGAAAAATGATAACAGAAGAGATCATCTGCTCAAGGGGAGCACATAGTTTTGATAAGATAGTTGTGGCAAGATTTTTGGACAACACATTTTGGATACAATTTTGACTTTTTCTCATGAGTGTTGCCATCAATGCCAAAGGGGGAGATTGTTGGCAAATGCACACTCCAATGAGAAATTGTAAGTGATTGAAGGTATTGTCATTGATGGCAACCTTGCAATCCTATGGCACCGACAGGCATAGGCACCGACAGATAGTTTACCAACAGTGGCAAAGATGATTACCGACACTCCAGCCAACAAGATTTTGTTTATTACATTTTATATTTAATTGTAATATATTTTTGTAAGCCGACAAGGCAAATTTTAATAGGACTCATATATAAGTATGAGATCTTGTAGATCATTTAGGATATGTGGATATGGTCAGATTATTGCAGAAGTAATATATGAATATTAAGACAGATTTTGGAGTAAGGTTTATGGTTATTTTGTGAGCTTAAACTGGTACTGAACCTGGCATAACAGCTGCTGAACCGAAGTAGTACATGATATTGGATTTGCATAATCCATTTTTGTAAGTCAGTGAGACTTCCCTTTTGTAATTAAGCAGTGAGCTTTAGACAATTGGCCTTCCTGCATGTGCAAGCCCCTATTGTAAGTAATATTCATTTATTGGCCAATGAGAGAATATTGTGGGTCACAAATCCCACCGAGGTTTTTCCCACATCGGGTTTCCTCGTTAAAAATATTATGTTATGGTGTGCTTTCTATGTTGTGGTTACTGTTCTCATTTACTGCATTAATTCTTGTTTACCGGTACACTATTTTGGAATGCAATTTGTTTAATAAGATTAGAAAATCTATAAACCGACAAGATACTAATTCAGCCCCCCCTCTTAGTATCTTTGGGAATCCTAACAGCCCAGAGAGTAGATTGTCAATTTTTTGTTGGTGATCGTGTGTTTTTTAGAGTGCGTTTGTGGAAGAGTCTGATCCATTATGGAAAGGATTCTAAGTTGGCGCCTCATTTTGTAGGCCCTTTTGAGATCCTTGAGAGGATAGGACCTATTGCCTACCATCTTGCCTTGCGACCGAGTCTATCCCAAATCCATGATGTCTTTCATGTTTATGTTCTTCGACCTTATCATTCTGATGTGACCAATGTTCTTGATTGGAACACTTTGCAGGTCGAGGACAGGCAACTTTCCATGAAGCCCATGCGCATTCTTCAGCATTAGGATTTGACCCTCCAGGGTTGTATCATCGAGCAGGTAAGGGTCCTATGGGATCCAAGTGATGAGACCTTAGTGACATGGGAAGATGCAGTGAAGATGAGAGAACTTTATTCCTATCTATTTTAGGCTTCCAGGAGTAAGCCTAGGCTTGGGGGGGAGGATGTAGTACCCGTCCTTGATCAGACTCTTTTTGTATGTTTTTGATGGACTTCAGTGGAACATTATTGTATATTGATTCAAATTTTATGCGATGTCATTTCATGCTTTATCTGGATTTGTGGTGTATGATTTTATTTAGTATCTCAGTGCATATGATTTATGTTATTTTATGAATCATTATCATGGTCTGACAATTTTACCTTATATGTGTGATGCGTTATTTATGTGTTGCATGTTTGCATGTGTATGGGATGCGAGGAGATGATTTTCCTTCACTCACTCCGGTGAGACAAGGAATGTCATGATTCTCCTTCATCGGTGTGTGTGATGTGTCTGTATATATATATATATATATTTGTCTATATGCACGTGTGGTTCTTTGGTGCAAGACATTGCAGGTACAAGTACCACATAGGTACGGGGTATCGACTCCACTTGGTTTCACAGGTCTGAGCATGCCTTATATGTCTGATGGGAGTGGAGGAGATAGTTGTTGGACCCTAACTTGACCTGCAGTTACACTCGTGTGAGTGTTGTCAATCGGTTGTCTTCCACGTCTAGCTGGTATGCGAGTCATAGTCCTTTGGTTTGGTCATTTGTGACACTAATACATTTAGCCTAAAATTCCGACGAAGGTTTCCGATGGAGAAGGTATATTGTGATCAAACTTGATTTTTTTTTGAAAAAATGCCTGATTTTGTCAAAATTCTGACGATAATGCAATGACATTAGGGTTTTTTAGAAAAAGTGCCCATGTTCATCGAAATTCCAATGACCGTGTGCATTACTTAAAAAAAAAAAAAAGACCAAAATCCCGCCTCTTTACAAAATCCCGCCTCTCATTCGTCCCACCTCTGTAGCGATCATTGGTGTGACAAACATGGCCATAGTGGGGAATGGGGGAACGAAGTGCCATGGGCACAAAGTGCCAAGGGCTGGCACATAACCAGCGAGGACGACCACAAGGGAGCCCAAAATGGGCTGTGTAAACGGTGACGCCCGGGCCTCCGTCAACAGCAATAAGAGCTACGAATGGAGGAAGAAGTCATCTTTGAGAAAGAATTATGGATGCGAGCGCTCTTGAGGAATGGTATTTTTGCGGTGAAATTTTCTTGAACTTGTGCTATAGTTATATCAACAAAATTCCTTGCTAGTTAGGGTATTAGAATAGAATCAAGAAAATTTTCGGTTCATTTTCGTTACATTATGGTCGGAAAATAAATCTATATCCGGATACAAGATTGTAATCTCCTCCCCCATCACCCCCATTTATCCCTGTGTAATACTTATCCAGAGAATCTAAACAGAGAGGTAGACACAACGATTGGCCAGGAGCAGGAGATAATATGTAAGTTGGAAAATATCAAGGCTGCAACTAACAATTTCCATGAAAATAACAAGCTTGGAAAGGGAGGATTTGGCGCTGTATACAAGGTAACATAATCCTTAGTGGCCCTCTTTTCTATAGTTCCAAAAATGGTTATAAATTTATAGTTAGATATAAACATAGGATTAATGAGTTTTCCTTAGTGGTCCTCTTTTCTAATCTCGATTAATTTATCAGAACAAGTTTCAAGCAGTATTTTACTCAATTTATAGTTCTGGAATCGGTTGTAAATTCATAGTGAGATATAATCATAAGATTATTGTGTTGTCTTTCTGTCAGGGGACAATGCCAAATGGAATACAAATAGCAGTAAAGAGACTTTCCGTTCAATCAACGCAAGGAAAGGAGCAATTTCTAAACGAGGTTAAGCTGGTGGCAAAAATACAAGATAAAACAATTTTTTTATATTATATATCTCATCAAGATGAGTATTAGTCATTCTTGTTTAGGTATGGAAATATTTTGTGAGAGGAAATATTGTGGATGTGATTGACAAAGCAATAGTAGAAAGCATATCCAATGAGTAAGTTTTAAGATGCATTCATGTGGGCCTTTAATGTGCACAAGTAGATGCATTAATTCGACTGTCAATGATCGATGTACATGCAATGCTTTTAAACTCTCCAACCTCTAGAATTATAGGCACAAATTCAACTACTTCACTGATCACTCATTCAATCCATCCATCTATTAATGATGAAACTCTAACGGATTTAATTCCTAGATAATCTTGTTTGTTCTTTGCACATTAGAATAATAATAAATTTAATATCAAGTAGGTAGTGTTTTTTACAATTTTAATTATGTAATACTTTATCATTATATATCAGTGAGTCATATGAACTCACACTTCATGATTAGTATGTAATATCTCTAGTTAGAATATTAAGTAATACTTCACTAAATTTCTCACCTCAAAAATTTCTCCACCTTAATGATAGTTAATGTTAAGGATTGAATGAAACAAACTCTTGTTCATGGATCACCTTCTTAGCCTCCCATGGAAGTCATTCTTTGTGTGGTCTACCATGACCATAATCAGGGTCTTAATAAATGTATTAGATACTCTCTATTATCAATAAGAGATTTATCATAATATAGTCATGGCAAGTGGTTACAAATAAGATTAGTGGGTCCATAGTTCCCACTTGGTTTGTACTTAGAAACATTATCATTTCTTAGCATAGCGAGTGGTTACAAATAAGATTAGTGGGTCCATAGTTCCCACTTGGTTTGTACTTAGAAACATTATCATTTCTTAGTTGTATGGAAACTACAAATTCATGCATCTAGCCAACAATACACACTAGCTATTATATGATTCCACTAATTAGAAAAGCCTAGTCAATCTTATAGTTTGTGGAATTAATCATGTCCCTCATATAGAATATCTATATATGGAGTATTCTTGCCTATAGATTACCTATTATTTTGCTTAATAATGTGATTATTTCACATACATCATAAAAGTTCCCTTCTAATATGTTTGTGCATAAATCTTGAAACCATATTTTTATTAACCAACCAATGATAAGAACTATCTTAAACACGCCTCTATATTTGAATCCCACTAGCTTTGATAATCAACCATAATAACCTTAACAATGCATCGATGGCAACAATGTCTAATAAATCATCAATTGTCCTAGGTGAATCTAGCCAAAGCCAACCCATCAAATCCACTAATCTCCCTTGCATCCCAATCATAAAATTGTATGGTTGTTGGAACAAGCTTGGGAGATTTAGTTCTTCCTTTGCAGATCAACATACCCTATTTTGGTTTCCCAAGTATTTACTAAATAACTTTGAAGATAAATTGGGAAGAGAATCCATCATATAGATATTTCTTTTCAACAACCTTAGAGGACATTGTTTTGTCTATCATTTATTATAATAGCTAATACCCAATTTTTTTATAAGATAACAAGCAAAACCTCCTCTTCACAAACTATGTTTTCCTTAATAATCCAAGAATGAAAAAAGGAACCCACATAAAAATTACTTACTCCCTACCATGAAGGCAAAAGAACATCCAATTTAAAGATAGATGTACCAAAAGGAAAGAAATATCACCTCAAAATTTGTCTTGAACTTATACATTGAATCTATACACATGAGAATCCCCTTAATAACTCTCTCACAACTTTCAATGCTAGAAGAATGAGTGTTTTCACAAGACTTTCATACTATGATATTTATATCAAGATTCACTTGCATAGTTTTAGAGTCAATCTAACCCATTCTCATGAGTAGTTTACATGAACCCCTCATAAGAATGGATCACTTGGTACTCATTTCATCAAAGTGATGCTCATAGTATTATTGAAAAATTGTATTATTGTTCCAAATTTTGTGGATATTTAGGAGACACAAATAAAATATAAATGTAATCATTCCATATTTTTGTAGGAGATATTGGAATGAGACTAATAGGAAGAGTAGTAAACATGAGTCACAATGAGCACTTTAGAATAAATCTAAACATTGTAAGGAAGAGTAGCTTGGAAAAATAGAAGCGTAATTTATTTTCCAATATGCAAGATTATTACTTGGGAAAGAATCTTGAAAGAGGATTGAAAAGATTCCTTGAGCTAACATTGTCTCACTTATCCAAAATTATGAGGAAGGATTCATTAATGAAATGGTCATTAACAAGATGGAGAGAATAATAATTAGGAAGAGATAGATTTCACATGCTACTAGGTGACTAGATTGGAGAGAAACTAGAGGCAAATAATTTAGCTTGGCCATGACACAAAGTCTTAGAATAGATGCCAACCTTGGTGAATGGAATGAAAATCCCAAACAATTAATGAGTGGTGAGACAAGTAGAGGCATCTATAAATTTTGTTTTGAATATATATAAAATAAAGAAAAAATGGGACTAAAGCCAAGGGAAATGCACATGGAAAGGATATGATGAAAATCAAAATAAATAGTTTGAAGATAATATTAGTTACCTAAAGGATATTCCACTTGATTATTTGGTATATCATAACTATTTTGACAAATTTTGAAACCATTAGAGGTACCTTTTACTTCTGTAGATGAGGCATTCATTCATGTTGAAGTTGTGATAGCTTATTTGCCTCTTTATAGACAACAAATTATCCATACGAATTATCATGTATACTTGTAACCTCCATCCCAAACCACCTATTTCACTCTTCTTCCTTTGTGTACCTCTTTTATTCTTCCATTACCTCTTCGCTTACCTAAATTCAATCCAAAACATAGTGTATATAGCATCAAAAAAATTCCATATTTGATTAATATTATCCACAACATATCGAAAAGACAAATACCACACTTACTGTGTCATCAACCAAAAATAATTTACTTACATATTTAAAGAGTTCAATAATGGAGAAACATCCATGCAGTGCTCTACGCATGTCCTTGAAGGTTCAAGAAATACTTATCCTCTATTGGTCCAAACTTTAAATCACTTTCCATGCATGAAAATAATTGCAACCATACACAATTTCCCACCCAATAGATTCTCTCAAACTAGTTTACTATCTTAACATAGGGTCAAGGAAAAGCAGGCCAAAATAGGAATCCAAGTATTTTAAAAGCCTTCAAGACCATAGTGGTGAGGATTGAATTTCTTTGTTTAGTGGTATCTTTCTGTAGATTAATTAGTTGGGGATTCTATTAGGACCTTTTCCTAATTAAAAAATATATATAAAGATTACATCCCTAAATATTGCATTCATAATAGAATAAATTTATGCAATATTGAGACTATATTCATAATAGATTTATAGTGATGAATAAAGAAATATTTAAGATTATCAAAAAATTGATGTTTTCTTTCTCCCAACCATCATTGGATATTGGGTGATCTTTGAGGCATTATGTCAAATAGTTCATGTGCCTTATCTAAGCTTACATATTTTGCATGCATGTGTACCTGGGTAGTTGCACTACAACATCTATACTCACTAATCACATTTGGTTGGAAGTTTCTAAATCCATTTCAAACACATCTTGTGCATATCCTGCAATCTATACTTCCACATTTTCCAAACATGTCAAATAGAGCATTTCCAACCGTAAGCATCTAATATCAATTGCCCTTACCTTCTGCTTTGATGGAAGCCCATACTCTGTTCCAAAGCTCCCATTTTGACACAGGTAGAGAATACAAATAAAACTAATCGAAATGGAAATCTATTTGTTGCATTGACTTCATTGTGAGGACACTTATGTATTTCATTGACAGCATAAAGCAGGAAAGGACATGAGAATATCTCCTTGGGGAGGTATTCTATGATAGTTGTGAGGTAGATGAGAGTTTCTTATGCCATTTGCTTTGTTCTATGCAGTCAAACGTGAGAACACTGTTTGAATTCAAATGCTAATGGTGATTGTCTTTTTAACGGAAATAGACGAGAAGGGACGTCAAGGGAAGGAATGGGCCCACAACACACCTAAGCAATCAAAGCTTAGTGTGTGTTGTTTAAGGCTGCCCCATTAAGACATCATAATTGATTGGCTCTTCACTCCTAAGACCTTCAAAAGTCTTTAATGGCTTCATTGAGTCCTTTTGTCTTCCAAATTCACCTACACCAACTTGAATTCTCCTTCAATGCTTGATTGCCTGTTCACTTGGAATTGAATTGATTTTATAACTAAGAGATCACTTGATTTTATATGTCTTGAAAGCATTTTATCCTGATGGCTTTAAATTAAAGTACTTTCTCTTCTATCTGGTATTGGTGGAGCAGATCCTTTTATGATATGTAAGTTGAGAATATTTTATGAAAGGTCCCTAAATGAATACACTTTAAATTGATTTTAATATACCTTGAAGTGTGCAATATGGAAGGTTTGTATTCTTAATCTCCTGCCCATTTCTTAATTTAAAAGATGATATCTTTATTAAATATCTTTATTAACTTGATTTCTCCTTCAATTCTTGATGAATGCTTGATTGCATGTTCACTTGGAATAGAATTGATTTTATAATTAAGAGATCACTTGAATTGTAGGTAAACCTCTTCAAATGACAGGGTAGGCATTTTATTGTGATGGCTTTAAATTAAAGTACTTTCTCTTCTATCTGGTATTGGTGGAGCAGAGGTTGCATTGCATCGTCCTAGGATACATATTTCCGCAGATACAACACAAGTTAAATGTATCCTAGGTCGATGCAAAGCAACCTCTGCTCTAGAGATCACCAAAAAATAGAGAAAGAACTTTAATTTAATGCCATCTGGATAAAAGTCTTTAATCAAGACAGATAAAATTTGAGTTTGATTGTCATCATTTACTTTGCCAAATTCTTCACACGTAACTCCTGAATCAATTTCCTACTCACAAGAATTTTATTATGTCTCAAATATAGGGAAACAGAAGGCTTCAAATAGAAAACTTTAACATGCAACTAAATCCATTGACTAACCAGAAGAACAAAATTAAGAAACGGTTTGATCATCTGAGAGATGTTGTAGACTTGCAACTCACCAGCTAAGTTTTTGCGAGTAAGAATTTTTTTTGTTTTGGTTATGGTTGTGGTGTTTATAGGGAGACATTTACAAATTTATATCTATTTTCACTATTTAATGGTTTATGGGTTTGTAATGGTAATTTAATGTTCTTTCATATTTTTGTATATATTCTTTATAATAGCCTATTATATTGATTTGTTCTATTATGCATAATGGTGTGGGTCAGATGGCTTTGTCGTTGGTGCATGAAAGCATTGAATGAGTTCTACTTTTAAAAATTACATGAAACATTTTTAATTTATTTCATTCAGTGTTATTTGCAAAAAATGATTATCAATGATGTTTCCTTTCTCCAAGAATTATCTAGGATCTTTCCATCAAATAATATGTAACATCGAATGACTAAATCTTTTCATTACAAATGCTTATTTTATTTAATTATTATCTGAGCATGAATTAAAATTTATATCTGTACGGAAGCAGAACATACAAGTTGAAGAGTCATGTGCAAGCAAATTTCCTAAAAGAAAGCAAGCAGGCATTATCTTGAATGACATGAAAACAAGCTCATCAGCTGCCTAGAAGAGAGCAATTGGAGAATGGTAGAGGAAAGTGTTTAAGGGTGATAAATAGATAGATATTATGCAATACAAACAAACAATGTCTGGAGTGTCTGATGTGATGTCTCTAATTTATGTATGGAGGGTCTAACTGGTTTTGGAGTTCCTGCGAAACCTATTGGGCCACGCTTGGAGGAAATCAATGTGTTCATGCAAGGAGCACCTTTTTTCTATTATGAGAATGATACTTTTGCACCGAGGGATATTTGGAAGTCAATATCCAAAAATTTCTATAGTGTGGAACAAGAGTTGGCGAACTCGAAGTATAATTGTCAACTTTCAGAAGACCAAGAGGTTATGTACACAATCTCCCAATAGAAGAGTGATTTCAAGAATTACCTCTCCCCCCCATGACTATTCAGGAAGCACTTCCTCAAACAGAGGACTATTGGCCTCCATGGGATCAAAGAAAAAAATTAAAGCATAGACTCTAGACGATGTGGTGGTGTCCTTCGTGAAGAACTCTACACTATAATTGAAAATTTACGAGGGAAACTGCAAGATAGTGAAGAGAAATACAATCTTGAAAAGTGGGAAGAATGGATCTTGGTTTGGGTGGGGTCAAGTCAGGTGGCTCGTCTAGAGGTTGACGAGATAGAAATCATATTAGGATTTGAAAAAGATCACACTCGTGGAACTTCGTGTGCGAGTGATCGATTGTGGTGTTTGGGTAATGCATTCCAAATAGATACAATTGCATGTCATCAAGACATTACCCATTTGGAATGCAATTGTATCTATTTGGAATTCATTACCCAAACACCGCAATCGATCACTTGCACACGAAGTTCCACGAGTGTGATCTTTTTCAAATCCTAATATGATTTCTATCTCGTCAACCTCTAGAGGAGCCACCTAACTTGGCCCCACCCAAACCAAGATCCATTCTTCCCACTTTTCAAGATTGTATTTCTCTTCACTATCTTGTAGTTTCCCTCATGAATTTTCAATTATAGTGTAGAGTTCTTCACGAAGGACACCACCACATCATCTAGAGTCTATGCTTTAATTTATTTCTTTGATCCCATGGAGGCCAATAGTCCTCTGTTTGAGGAAGTGCTTCCTGAATAGTCATGGGGGGGAGAGAGGTAATTCTTGAAATCACTCTTCTATTGGGAGATTGTGTACATAACCTCTCAGTCTTCTGAAAGCTGACAATTATACTTCGAGTCTGCCAACTCTTGTTCCACACTATAGAAATTTTTGGATATTGACTTCCAAATATCCCTCGGTGCAAAAGTATCATTCTCATAATAGACAAAAGGTGCTCCTTGCATGAACACATTGATTTCCTCCAAGCATGGCCCAATAGGTTTCGCAAGAACTTCAAAACCAGTTAGTCCCTCCGAACATAAATTAGAGACGTCACATCAGACACTCCAGACATTGTTTGTTTGTATTGCATACTATCTATCTATTTATCACCCTTAAACACTTTCCTCTACCATTCTTCAATTGCTCTCTTCTAGGCAGCTGATGAGCTTGTTTCCATGTCATTCAAGATAATGCCTGCTTGCTTTCTTTTAGGAAATTTGCTTGCAAGAGACTCTTCAACTTGTATGTTCCAGCTTCCGTACAGATATAAATTTTAATTCACGCTGAGATAATAATTAAATTAAATAAGCAATTGTAAATAAAAAATTTAGTCATTCGATGTTACATATTATCTGACGGAAAGGTCCTAGACAATTCTTGGAGAAAGGAAACATCATTGATAATCATTTTTTGCAAATAACACTGAATCAAATAAATTAAAATGTTTAATGCAATTTTAAAAAATAGAACTCGCTCAATGCTTTCATGCACCGACGGAAAAGCCATTTGACCCACATCATCTCTTGTCGTCGGAATTCCGATGACAACTAATGAAACGCCCGACAAGGATGTTGTGCATCCGACGGCACTCCTCTATTGGAATTTTATACTTTGGAGTCAGAATTCTGATGACAGCCCGAGATGGTGATGGTATTCTTTCACGGAATGAGCATCCATGGTGGCCGTCAGAAAGGTTGGAGGTGATGTCAGAATTGCGACGACCACAAGGATAGTCGGAACTTCCGACACAAAGTTTTCGATGGCCTTTTTTGTTGATAGTGCGATGAAATGTGGTCAAAATTCCGATGATTGGCCATCAAAATTTTGACCCAAATGTACTAGTGTGAGTCGTCATTTGATCATTCTTTGTTTTGCGTGGTTTCATTCATCTGTATGGTTATTTAATTGAATGGATGATGCTATCTTATGTTGGCGTAATTAGTTAATTATTATGCTTTGAGATTATTGATTTAATTAAATTAATGATTTGCTAGATTAAATCTTTAAATGGCTTATTTCATTGTGTAATGTTGCAATAATATATTTTGTGGAAGGAAATAAATAATTGCATAGCCATTTAAATGATAAATGATTATGTTGAAAGAAAGTATTTTGGAAAATAGGAAATAAAATAAAAGCTTTTCCTTTTTACCTTTCCATTTTGACTTTTGCATTTTAATTGTTGGAAAAGAATTGTTTTTGGAAAAAGGAGTAAATCTGATTGCTTTTTACTTTAAAAATAAATTAATCTGATTGGTGGAGAAAACTTTCAACCTAGAAAGTTTAGGTTAAAATATATTTTTCCATATATTACTGAAACTCACGGGAAGAGGAGGGCAAAAAATTGGGAAGAGAAATTTGGAAAAAACATTCTGGAAGGAGGAGCTGGAATTCGATTTGGGTTGCAAGGATTGGGATTCTTCCATCATTTTCCTTGCTAGTTTGCTTCAAGGTTGGATAATCTCTTCTTGTTTTTAAATTTAAATTTGATTTTTTTTTCAGTTGCTTCGTGTGTATTAAAAAATGGAAATCTTCCTATAGATTCTTGTGGAATGATTGGAATGGAAGAAAGAGTGTTTATTATTGTTGGTTTTGTGAAATTTATATCATATGTTTACATTTAGGAAAGAAATGTTTCATTTCTCTATTTGGTGTTTGTCGTTTGTTCATGGAAATCAACTTCTGGAATTACCTCTTCTATTTGGAATAGAATGAACTAGATTTAGCTTGTTGTGTGCTTTCTAGTATCTAGTTGCCCAAGATTTGGGGTTCTTGTGGGATTTTATTTCACCATTTTCCTTATTGGTAAATATCCATTTGAAATTTGGATTTGGCACTGTGTATGTGTGTGCCTGTGAAATGATTTGGGATTGAATCTTGTTCATATTAAAACGGATTTTAATGCTTTGGAAGCATGTTTTTAAATGTTTCATAGACCTTACCTTACCCCATGGCGAGCTACTTCCACCACATGGGTCGGTAGTGTCTGCTACCCGCAGGTAGCAGTACTACCGGTCGGCAGCACCGCTACTGGTTGGTCGCAGTGCTACTAGTTGGTAGCGATTGCCACCAATGGTAGCAGTTATACTGATCGGCAGTATCACTACCGGTTGGTAGCAGTGCTACCAGTTGGTAGCGGTACTACCAGTCGGTATGCCCGTTAACAATGGTAGCGGTACTACTGGCAGGTAGTGTCTGTTGCCTCAGCAACAACACTACTGTGGGTTGGCCTTGGCCACCACTTGGCCTTGTACCCTTACCGGTATAAACTAGTTTATGCTATGAACTTAAATTTTATAAAATGAAATATATTTTAAAGTGGTTTTAGTGTTAAATGAAAATGGTGTTTTTTCATGTGATTTTAATTATGCGGTTTAATAAATTTATCTATGCAAATCAAGGCATGAATTAGGAATTCAAATTGGTTAATTTGGATATATTCTAGAAATGAATTAATTCTTGTTAGGAATTCATATTTTTATTCGATTGAGTATTTGACGTGAATTTTATCCTTGATGGAATATTGATTGTGAAATTGAATAGATGAGAATGGTAAAAGAGTGTTTTATTTAATTTTCAATCAATGATGTTGCAAGTTCTTATGATGTTGATTTTCTCAAAGATTGTCTGAGTGCTGACTTAGTGAAATTAGCTTTCCTTGGAAGAGTTATATTGTGTTATTTATGTTATGTGTTTTAGTCATCCTATGGTAGCGTATTTGGTAACTTTGACCAAGTGATATATGAAGACTTTGTTGTCTTAACCATGTAGTGTCTTTGCCTTATGGTTAACAAAGAGTTAGTATGTCATTGTTTTGACCACTTGTTTTTGGATAGTGGTGTTATGGTTGTCTACTTCACCATAGGATCCTCATGGAGTGACCATGTTTGTTTAGTGTCCTTTGAGAGAGTGGCTTTCAAATGCGGGTTGCATCCAAAGAGGTAGGCAGGATGACCCTTCAAATGTAAGATAATAAGTGATAATCTAATTAATTGATTAGGTGGGTAGTTCTCAAACATTAATAAAGATATTGTACCTCGTGCATAGGTGAGTTCTTGTAATGAGCCTCATAATGTAGTGAGAAGGCCTGGAATGGCAAACCAACCACCTTGTCTTCACGAAAGGCTGGTAGGGTCCGCATGAGACTTAGTTGGAACTGGAGGTTCGGGAGAGGTTACCAGGATAGTGAGCTAGGACCTATGGAGGTTGTACCATGGTATCCATCTTAAGCTATGCGATGACACTCTCTCTTTAGGTTCACTTGTGTGTGTGATGTCATTTCACTTGTGTTTTGTGATATTGAGTCACTTGTGTATTTGTGATGTTGAGTCACCTGGATTATTGTGGAGTCTCTTTTTGTTGTCACGGAGTCATATTGTTTTATCGACCATGTCATGCTTTTGCTTGCTTGAGGGTCCTCAACTATCTCCTAGCATGGTGGGGTGATTCCATTATGGGAGTTACATGGTCGGGTGGTAGTGCCACTTCCCATCAGATGTGCTTGTTCGTACCTTCATGCGAGGATTGGCTTCGCAGGTGTTTCTGTGGATCGTGGCTCATGCTTATCTCATGTTTGGAGATTATTGTTATTTGGAGACCTATGTGGTCATTGTATCATGATCTTTTGTAACCTTGTAATTGGTTAATATGTATCTTTATATGTATATTGAGAAGCCATGTACTGGAAGAGAAATCTATTTCTAAGATTGGGATGTTATTTACCAGTTTCCTTTATGTTATGTGTGCATGCTTATTGAAGAGAAATTATATTTTATCATTTCAATCTTTCAATGGTGTAATCTATTATTGAATATGGTTTCTTGTGATCATTGAGTTAATGATGGATTATTGGATTAACCTTATTTGTGGAATTTATCTTTTGGTTTTAATTCTTCATTGGTAACCCTTAGGGAATTCTGGTGTAAGTCTTCCGCTTGCGTTATCATGCATGTTGTGTGTTATGCACCTATTATGTTTATACTTAAAAAAAAAAAAATTGTTTCACCCTTGTTGTGGGTTTTCCTTCAGGGTTCCTGGCGGGGCATTACACAAGGTACTTACACTGATGTAACCTTTATTCATTAATGGTGTGGTAAAACAAGTTTAGTAGTTTTGATAATTGAATAAAGTTATTGTTTAATTTTCAGTTGTTGACATCAGATACTCCTCTTGATGTTCATGCTACATTGGATCATGGTGTTTGAGCAACAGTAACAAGTTCGGAAGCTTTGATAGAGGTATGAGACAAATTAGTACATTTTAGTTGTTCTTTTAATCGTATATTATTGAAAATTGTAATGATACTTGTATGTAGTTTAATTTCTATCATAATGCTTGTTGTAGGGCCTTGTCACTCCTAAGCATGAGTGTGCCCCCATTGTAGATGAACAATGTGATTGTATGCTTGTGGTAAGTAATTGTTCTATTATTTATCATTCTACAATTTATTTTTTATATATATATTATATATTGATGTCAATACTTTTGATTGTATCAATTGGAGCTCCAGAGATATCTAGAAAGGAGGACTAGTGAGCGCATTCGAAAGACACTAGCATCACATGCATCTCCATCCCCTCAACAATTGAAGGTATCTCATGATCTATTTCCTCATGCTAGTGGGAAATTAGTAGACTAGGGGCCTTTATTGTATGCCTAAATGGCATTTTTGAGCATTTTTTTTGTATTATGTATATGTGATATTTTATTGCCATATGGCTTTTGGCAAGTTCGTATCACTGTATCGGATATATATGCTATACTCTTATCGACATGAAATATCATGACTTTATGACTTTTTTGGTTAATGAAAATTATATTGCAACTCTTATCCATAATCACATATATACATTTGATGATTGAAATCGAGATTCTCTAATTGTAAGAACACTTTTCTATGTGAGATATTATATATTCTATAAGTTTTGTCTACAATTCTTATTACATTTTTAATTGAAATCAATTCTTGTTCGACAATTCAACTTCATAACTTTGTAACTAGTAAATATATGTATTTTCATGCCTAGAATTTCAATTTTGTCATAGTCCATGGAGACAAACAGTAGTAACATTATCCTAGTTACAATTTTAGTTTCAGTACTAGTCTCTTCACTTTAGTTAGAGTTAGTTTATTAGTGTTAGACTAAGTTAGAAAGTCTTATTTTGCACTAGTCTACATATATGCTTAAGAAAGAAATTACTCTTATAATAAGGTTTTACCTTTCTTTCAAGCACAAGCTAGATGTCAACTCTTACATTAAATTTGGACCCTCTAAACTACTTTCAAAATTCAAATAACTTTTATTTTATACCCATTCACTCAAAAAACAAAATGATAACAACATATTTAAAAAAAATCAAAATCACAATTGGGTGACTTGGCAACCAAAAGAACACCATACCTAGCGTAAACCCAACCTCTTGGATGTACTTGCATTCACAATTCATGCCCACAACGAGAAAAATGAAAGTTGCGCTATGTTGTCACCTTTCACTAAATGTATTTGAAGGTTTTTGATGTGACAAAAAAAGTATCACCATGGCCAAATGAAATTGAGTTGTCTAAAAGCGAGAGAGTTTTTTATAGGTTCCAACCACATAACCTTGTAGGTTCAGATGACTCATCCATACTTGCTACAGGATTCTAGATACGTGACGTGAAAGTTTGACAATTTTCACACTTTGAGCGCTCAAGAGAAAGCGACGCTAGGTTGTGGCTCAAAATGATTAGGAGACTTGGGGAGAAAAAAAAGGGCATACCTAGCATAAACCCAGCCACCCAGACATGCTCGAGCTAACGGTTCATGCCCATGATGAGAAAAATGAAATTTTCACTATGTTGCCACCTTTCATTGAATACATCTGACAATTTTTGATGCAACAAAAAAAGTCTAGGCATGAGAAAATGGAATTGAGTTGGAAAAAAGAAAGAGAGATTTTGTAGACACCCATCACATGACCTTGTAGGTTCAGGCAACTCATCTGTACATGCCACAAGCTCTGAGATACACGATGTCAAATTTTGACGGTTTTCACACTTTGAGCACTGAAGAGAAAGCATTGCTAGAGTGTGGCTCAAAATGATCAGGTGACTTGGGGAGTGACAAAAAGAATATGTGGTGTAAACCCGGCCACCTGGATGCGCTTGCACTGAAAGTTCATGGCCATGATGAGAAGAACAAAAGTTGTGCTATGTTGCCACCTTTCATTGAATGCATTCGACGGTTTTTGATGCGACAGAAAAAGTCTCACCATGGGCAAATGAAATTGATTTGTTTGAAAGAGAGAGAGGTTTATTTAGGAACCCACCACATGACCCAGTAGGTTTAGATAACTCATCCATATGTGTCACAGGCTCTGAGATACACGACGTGGAAGTTTGACGGTTTTCACACTTTGAGCTCTCAAGAGAAAGCATCATTAGAGTGTGGCTCGAAATGATCAGATGACTTGGGGAGTAAAACAAGGGCATAACTAGCATAAAACTGACCACTTAGATGTGCTAGCACTGATGGTTCATGGTAATGACAACTAGAACAAAAGTTGCACTATTTTGCCACCCTTCATTAAATGCATTTGACAATTTTTTATGCGACAGAAAAAGTATCACCACGAGAAAATGAAATTGACTTGTCCAAAAGTGAGAGAGGTTTTGTAGGCACCCACCACATGACCCCATAGGTTTAGATAGCTCTCCCATACATTCCACAGGCTCCGAGATACTCGATGTGAAATTTTGACTGTGTTCACACTTTGAGCACTCAAGAGAAATCCTTGCTAGGGTGTGGCTCGAAATGATCGAGTGACTTAGGGAGCGAAAAAAGGGTATACCTGGAATAAACCCGGCCACCCAAATACTCTCATGTTGATGGTTCATTGCAACGATGAGAACAAAGAAATTTTGTTTGACACAATGCACCACTGAGAGGGGGAGGAGATGAATCAATGGTTCTCAAAAATTTTCCTTTTAGCTATCCTTTTTGAGCAACACTGGTTTGTGAATCGAGAACAGTGCAGGATTACTAGTTAGGAAAGAGACTAACTCAAATACACACACACACACACAAGGAGACATCACATAGCACTAGTATATACGAGGAAAACCCAAGATGGGAAAAACCTCGGTGAGCAATGTTGCTGGAGAATACTGCTCCAATCCAAGCTCACAGTAAAACACGGTTACAAAGTTTAGGGCACCAACCCAAGGAGTACCAACCCCTGACTTTAGGGCACCAACCCAAGGAGCACCAACCCCTGACTTTAGGGCACCAACCCAAGGAGCTACAACCCCTATTAGTTTTATGGGCTACAACCCAAAGGAGCTTTAACCCCTGCACCGAGCTACAACTTAGTGTTCACAATGCAAACTTCAAATACATAAGTTGTTATCATGTTACAAGTGAATCTTGCAACCTTATCAAATGCCTTACTCTGTCGGTGGGGTACCCTTTCCTTTACCAACTCACTCTTCTTCCTACTCTGCACCTGTTGCTTCTCTATTGGATCTACATCTTACTCTCTACATATCACCGGTATCACACTCTGTCGGTGTAAGAACTACCGGTTCTTCTCTCCAATCGGTTGAAGGCTTCAACTAGGTTTTCTCTCACTCTCTTCTTAGATGCTCATTAAACACTTGGCTGATCTTGTTCTTACTTGCAGAAGTCTTCCACTTCACAACAACATAATATTCACCTCTTTAGCAACCCAAACAATCTCTTAGGCCTTTTTACTTATAGCCTTGATTTCTCGCCAAGAGCTAATTCAAAGTTCAGGCCGTTAGGGTTTCCTCACCATCCTCGAGGCAAACCAAATCCAATCAGATCTTGCATGATCTGATCTTTCTGACATCTGAATGCATGTCTCCACCATAGTCGCATCTCCTCAATCACACCTTTCATTCCCGACAATTTGCTTTTTACCTTCACAACAAATCCTTCGGTTAGTCACAAAAGATCTGTCGAGTTATTTCCTTCATCACCTTGATATTATCAATATCTCTTAGCTGGCTCGTAGTTGTCTTCTAGACCTCAAGCCTCAAACCCCTACAATCGCTCTGCAGCATGTCTGTAATTTGTGGGGTCTTTCATTAAAGTTGACGAACCCTGTAACAACCCTATCATTGTACATTCTATCTTTATCCAGCTACGGGTTTCCCATGTTGACTCCATGTCGACTATCTGCCAGCTTGGCACTTCAAGTTGGTCCAAGTAGGATTACCGACCAACCACCCTACTGGTTCCTTACTTCGGCCGGTTTGCTAACCCTTCCGGTCTCAACCATTCTACCGGTTACCTTGTCATATCTACTTTTGACTTGAATAGTCGATGGACACACTCAAATCGGTCTCCAGACTGATAAGTCCTAAGCATGCTCATTCCCACAATGGGGAGGTCTTCTACATCTACACCTTGCTTTATATAACCGGTAGACTTACATACTGGTTACCACTCTTGATGACACCATGTCATCATTCTTTCTCAAGGCTCCATCTTCTTTTAGTCAGGTCAGATTCCTCTATTTGCATCTACTCAGCCTTGCCTTTTCCCTCATTAGCTTTGACCATATCTCAACTGGTTTGTCAAGATGACAAACACTTCACACTTCCTCTATACTGGCATCATTCCTTTACTTCCTCACTCTTATCTTTCCAGAATATGATGCACTCAATGTATAATAGGAGATAAGCTCCACTTGCTAGATGAGATAACACTTTGTCTTCTGCATCCTACAATGTTCTTCATGTGATCTGATGTGATCACATTTACTGTTAGTCAATGCTTTGCATCATGACTACTTCTTCATCTAGTGGGAGTCCTGTTGTTTTGCAACCTCTTAGCATACCAGTTCATTCTTATCTTCCAGTGTTGATGTGATTCAGATAACACTCTACCTCTTCATCACAAACAACTACTCAAACACCTTTCTATCTCATCACACAAGTCAGGTGCTAACTTGTGTATTGATGACCTCTATGATCATCTTCTTTACCTTTATCGGTGTTCAACAACAAAAGGTGATATCCAAGCTATCACATACTGCACTCCTTCATATCAGTGTTTCACATACATCTCATCTATCGGTGGTCATCTCATACCGGTTGACATCAATGACAACACACTGCCAACAATCTCCCCCTTTGGCATTGATGTCAACGCATGTAGTATCTGACATACTATAGAATTCTTCTCCCCCTTTGACACAATGATAAAGGGCACTGTCAGGCTATTATTACTCTTTGTATGTGCCAATCATTGATAGAATACTTTCTCCCCCTTTTTCTTGATTAGATGTAACACTTGCTTAGATACCACTCATTATCTAGTCACCTGTTGTTGCATCTTCTCAAGTCACAACACTTGAGATGGGGAACTTAACCATCAACTGACACCAATTGAGTTTGTGGGTCTAAAGTGAAGAAAGACTACTACCAATTGTTGATGTGTCAGTGAATATTGCTCTCCTTCCGGTCAACCTGCAACACCTTTGCAAATTCCCTCTCCTTTAGTTTGGGCGGTCAACATTCTTACTAGTTCAAGCAAGCCAGCTCTTCATCTCGAGCACTTGAACTCCCCTTGAGTCATACATCTCAGGTCCTCATCTCCGGTTAGGTATAATACCAGAGTTCCATTCTTCACCATATAACGGTTTAGTTGTTCATATGTGATCATCTAATGATCCTTCATCTTTATTTTATCTAGCATAGCTTATGACATGATCCTGGACTTACACAATGTTAGACAATGTTATCATCATGCCAAGAATAAAAAATCAGTTAGCCCAAAAACACAATAAAAAACTGGGCCAATCATATGTCATTTAGGTGTTTTCCAATACCACCTGAGACATGAACTCTACATTTCAAGTTACCAGGTCTAATGCAATAAACTTCCAACTTTATTGTCTTACATAAACTGCATGTACCTATTAGCAGTCTTACCGGTAACATTCTGCACATATCGGTTAACACTTGATATTAATTGTTAACCATTAATTATTAACACATGCAATGGTGATCCATCACTGATCTGTAGATGTGTGGTTAGGGAAACACCTACACACTCTTGTCATCTTCTTCCTTTATGCCAGCAACAACATGGTTTTCCAATTTTCCTTCATTTCTGAGAGGGTGAATGATTGTTTCAATGTGCATTGCTCCCCTTAAGATTCTACATCTCCTTTAGGCCTTAGGAGATATTACATGTGCTCTTAATGCACAGTGTCGATCCATGGTCTTCTTTTCTTGCTTCTTCCTCTATGCTTGTTTGGTCTCACTTTTCTTCCCCTTTTCAGCCCGAGGAGCAGGTTTCATCTTCTCTTGCTGATCAACTCTTACACTTCCATATTTAGCACCAAGATAGGAGGTAGTGCTGTAGAAGCACACCACATCCATGCTAACCTCATGACATGGGAACCTTCTATTATACATGTTTTCTCTTCTTCTTCTTGTCATGGCATTGTGGCCATTTGTTGATTTCCTTGGATACCTTGCATGATCAAGAACACCACTCATCTTGTTTAGCTCTCTGCTACTTGTATCCTCTGTAACCGCTTCCATGTTGAGCATGACTATTCAACCAGTTGTTGTAGAACTGCAAGTTTTTCCTCCTGCAATCATAACTTCTATGACTAGATCTATTGTAGTTACGACATACAACATTAGCAATACTGAAAGAGGGGGTATGCATTCTTCTTCCCCTAGATGGATTATGCTCATATGCATACAATCTATAGCCATCTCATTTATTATGCCTAGGAAGAACACTTTGTCTATTCTTAGGCCTCATTTTATATTCTTCTACCCTATGGCCATAACTTTTGCATCCACAACAATAACTGAAGAGAGGAGGCTTATTACTTACAAATTTATTTTTCCAAACATGAGGTGTTCTTACCGGTTTGGCATATGCATTTTTCTTTCTTTGGGAAAGGATCTGGGGTTGTCCATTCTCTACAGATCTTTCATTTGTTCTCTTCTTCTTCCATGCTTGTCTTGACTTGGTGGCAGCATCATTTCTTTATCTTCTACCAGTAGGAGGGCTTCCCTTATTCATGCTACCAGTAACACTATCTCCCCTCATCTTTCCTTTTCCTTTTAGATCTGCATAGTTTCTCCATGCAACATCATTCTTCATTCTCATCTTGAGTTCATCTCAACATTTCTCAAGTTCTTTTATGAGATTCTCCATCTCTTCCTTCATCTTTTGACATTCCTTGTCCTTTGTTTCTACTTCTAGTTGGAGCTCCTGACATCTCTTCTCCTTGTCATCAAAGACTGAATTCAACTCACCAGTCAATCCTTGTACCTCTTCAATTTGAGATGTCAATATATAGATATTTCTATTTGATTCTTCAAGACATATTATCAACTGGCTGCATTGATCATGAACTGAAGCTTTATAATTTTTAAAATCCTTTCTAACACTTTGCAGCTCATCTAGTGCACTTACTAGTTGACATTCAAGATCTACTTCAGATTCATATTCATCATCATTCGCAAACACATCTTGCTGGTGGGATCTATCAGTCTTGTCACACTCTGATGTGTGTGCATCACTTTCTGTCTCTTGTGCCATGAAGAGATGAGTTTCCTCTTCATCAAAACTACAGCACCTAACGGATCTGCTATCAGCACTTCCACTTGTGTCAACATTGTTGTTCTTCATGCTTCCACAATCTGATTCAGCATTGCATAGCTCATTTCCATAAAGCATCTTCAATCTATCCCATAGACTCTTTGTTGTTTTGCATCTATCCACCTATGAGGAGACATCATCGGTGAGCCCACTGAGTATAGCCTTCATGACTTCTTCATTACATAGGTTTCATCTTTCTTCTTCAGTGCCAGCGGGGGGACATACTTTCCTAGGGAGACCATTTACAACTACCATCCATACATCAAGCCCTAGGGAGGATAGGAAGACTTCCATTCGGCAACACCAAATAGAATAATTTGATCCATCAAATACTGGAGTAGGGATTGACACTAAATAGACCATTGTATCCTTAGGTCAAAATCTACCCAAGTTGGAGATCACTCTTGTAACTGGGAACCTAGGCTCTAATACCAATTGTTTGACACAATGCACCACTGAGAGGGGGAGGGGGTGAATCAGTGGTTCTCAAAACTTTTCCTTTTAGCTATCCTTTGTGAGCAACACCGGTTTGTGAATCAAGAATAGTGCAAGCTTACCAATTAGTAAAGAGACTAACTCAAATACACACACACACACAAGGAGACATCACATAACACCAGTATATACGAGGAAAACCCAAGACGGGAAAAACCTCGGTGAGCAATGTTGTTGGAGACTAGTGCTCCAATGCAACCTCACAGTAAAACAAAGTTACAAAGCTTAGGGCACCAACCCAAAGATCACCAACCCAAGGAGCTACAACCCCTATCAGTTTTATGGGCTAAAACCCAAAGGAGCTTCAACCCCTGCACCGAGCTACAACTCAATGTTCAGAATGCAAACTTCAAATACATAAGTTGTTATCATGTTACAAGTGAATCTTGCAACATTATCAAATGCCTTACTCTGTCGGCGAGGTACCCTTTCCTTTACTGACTCACTCTTCTTCCTGCTCTGTACCTACTTCTTCTCTGCTGGATCTATAACTTACTCTCTGCATATCACTGGTATCACACTTTGTCGGTGTAAGAACTAACGGTTCTTCTCTCCAACCGGTTGAAGGCTTCAACCGGGTTTTCTCTCACTCTCTTCTTAGATGCTCATTAAACACTCGGTTGATCTTGTTCTTACTTGCAGAAGTCTTCCACTTCGCAACAACACAATATTCACGTCTTCAGCAGCCCAAACAATCTCTTAGGCCTTTTTGCTTATAGCCCAGATTTCCCGCCAAGAGCTAATTCAAAGTTCAGGCAGTTAGGGTTTCCTCACCATCCTCGAGGCAAACCAAATCCAATCAAATCTTGCACAATCTGATCTTTCTAACATCTGAATGCATGTCTCTACCATAGTCGCATCTCCTCGATCACGCCTTTCATTCCTAGCAATTTGTTTTTTACCTTCACAACAAATCCTTCAGTTACTCACGAAAAATTTGTCAGGTTGTTTCCTTCGTCGCCTCGATCTTCTCAAAATCTCTTAGCTGGCTCCTAGTTGTCTTCCAGACCTTGAGCCTCAAACCCCTCCAATCGCTTTGCAGAAACTCCATGATTTGTGGGGTCTTTCATTAAAGCTAACCAGCCCTGCAACAACCCTATCGTTGTACATTCTATATTTATCCAGCCGCGGGTTTGCCATGTTGACTCCATGTCAAAAATTTGCCAACTTGGCACTTCAAGTCTGTCCAAGTAGGATTACCGACCAACCACCCTACTGGTTCCTTACTTCAGTCGGTTTGCTAACCCTTCTAGTCTCAACCATTCTACCGGTTACCTTTTCATATCTACTCTTGACTTGATCAGTCAATGGACACACTCAAATCGGTCTCTAGACTGATAAGTCCTAAGTATGCTCATTCCAACAATGGGGAGGTCTTCTACATCTGCACCTTGCTTTATATAATTGGTAGACTTACATACTGGTTACCACTCTTGATGACACCATGTCATCATTCATTTTCAAGGCTCCATCTTCTTTCAATCAGGTCAGATTCCTTTGTTTGCATCTACTCAGCCTTGCCTTTTCCCTCATTAGCTTTGACCATATCTCAACCGGTTTGTCAAGATGACAAACACTTCACACTTCCTCTATACTGGCATCATGCCTTTACTTCCTCATTCTTATCTTTCCAAACTATGATGCACTCAATGCATAATAAGAGATAAGCTCCACTTGCTAGATGAGATAACACTTTGTCTTCTGCATCCTGCAATGTTCTTCATGTGATCTGATGTGAGCACATTTATTGTCAGTCAATGCTTCACATGATGACTACTTCTTCATCCAGTGGGAGTCCTGTTGTTTAGCAACCTCTTAGCATACCAGTTCATTCTTCTCTTCCAATTTTGATGTGATTTGGATAACACTCTACCTCTTCATCACAAACAACTACTCAAACACCTTTCTATCTCATCACACAAGTCAGGTGCTAACTTGTGTACTGATGACCTCTATGATCATCTTCTTTACCTTTACCAGTGTTTAGTAACACAAGGTGATATCCAAGCTATCACATACTACACTCCTTCATATCAGTGTTGCACATACATCTCATCTACCGGTGGTCATCTCATATCGGTTGAAATCAATGACAACACAATGCCAACAAAGTTATGCTATGTTGCCACCTTTCATTGAATGCATTTGATGGTTTTTTATGTGATAGAAAAAGTCTCACCACGGGCAAATAGAATTGAGTTGTTTGAAAGTGAGAGAGGTTTTTGTCAGCACCCACCACATTACCCATAGGTTCAAATAGCTCATCCATACATACCATGGGCTCTGAGATATGTGATGTGAAAGTTTGATGCTTTTCACACTTTGAGCACTCAAGAGAAAGCATCACTAGAGTGTGGCTCAGAATGATCGAGCAACTTGGAGAGAAAAACTAGGCATACCTAGCATGAACCCAGCCACTCAGACACGCTCGAGCTAACGGTTAGTGTCCATGACGAGTAGAACTAATGTTGTTCTATGTTGTCACCTTTCATTGAATGCATTTGAAGTTTTTTGATGTACCAAAAAAGTCTCACCATGGGCAAATGAAATTCAGTTGTCCAAAAGTGAGAGAGGTTTATGTAGGCACCCCTCCACACAACCTCATAGGTTTAGATGCCTCATCCTTACATGCCACTGGCTTCAAGATATGGAACATGAAAGTTTGACGGTTTTCACACTTTGAGCACTCAAGGGAAAGCATCGCTAGGGTGTGGCTCAAAATGATTAGGTGACTTGGGGAGTAGAAAAAGGGCATATGTAGTGTAAACCTGACCACTTGGACATTCTCATGCTAACGGTTCATGGCCATGATGAGAAAAAAATAATTTGCGCTATGTTGCCACCTTTAATTGAATGCATTTGATGATTTTTTATGCAACAAAAAATGTCTCACCACAAACACATGGAATGGATTTATCTGAAAGTGAGAGAGTTTTTTGTAGGCTCCCATCACACGGCCCTCTTGGTTCAAATGACTCATCCATACGTGCCATGGGCTTTGAGATACACAACGTGAAATTTTGATGGTTTTCACACTTTGAGCGCTCAAGGCAAAGCGTTTCGAGGGTGTGGCTTGGAATGACCAGGCAACTTGGGGAGTGAAAAAAGGACATACCTAGTATAAACCTAGCCACCCGGACATTCTTTCACTGATGATTTGTGGCCATGACAAGTAGAATGCAAGTTATGCTATGTTGCCACCTTTCATTGAATGCATTTGACAATTTTTAATGCGACATAAAAAGTCTCACCACAAGAAAATGGAATTGAGTTATCTGAAAGAGAAAGAGGTTTTTTTAGGTGCCCACCACATGACCCCATAGGTTTAAATAGATCTTCCATACGTTCTTTGAGCTTTGATATACGCAACATGAAATTTTGACGGTTTTCACACTTTGAGCGCTTAAGGGAAATCATAGCTAGGGTGTGGCTCGGAATGATCAGGAGACTTGGGGAATGAAAAGAAGGCATACCTAGTGTAAACCCAACCACCTAGATGCACCCGCACTGATGGTTCACACCCATGATGGGCAGAAAAAAATTTAGGCTATGTTGCCACCTTTCATTGAATGCATTTGACAGTTTTTGATGCGACAAAAAAAGTCTCACCACAAGAATATGAAATTGAGTTGTCTGAAAGAGAGACAAGGTTCTTTAGGGGCCCACTACACAATCCTGTAGGTTTAGATGTCTCATTCATACATGTCACAGGCTTCTAGATACACGACGTTGAAGTTTGACGGTTTTCACACTTTAAGCGCTCAAGAGAAAGCGTTGCTACGATGTGGCTCGGAATGATCTAGAAACTTGGGGAGAAAAATAAGGGCATACCTAGCATAAAATTGGCCACCTAAATGTTCTCACACTAACGGTTTACACCCATGATGAGAAGACAGAAAGTTGTGCTATGTTGCCACCTTTCATTGAATGCATTTGATAGTTTTTTGTGCGATAGAAAAAGTCTCACCACGGGCAAATGAAATTGAGTTTTCCAAAAGCGAGAGAGGTTTTTGTAGGAACCCACCACATGACCCCATAGGTTTAAATATCTCATCTATACATGTCATGAGCTTTGAGATACATGAGTTGAAAGTTTGATGGTTTTCACACTTTGAGTGCTCAAGGGAAATCATTGCTATGGCGTGGCCTAGTATGATTGGATGACTTGGGGAGAAAAACAAGGGAATACCTAGTATAAAATCAGCCACTCAAGTGTGCTCACACTAATGATTCATGGCCATGATGAGTAGAATGAAATTTATGCTATGTTGCCACCTTTCATTGAATGCATTTGATGGTTTTTGATGCAATAGAAAAAGTCTCACCATAGACAGATGGAATTGAGTTGTTTGAAAGTGAGAGAGGTTTTGTAGGCTTTCACCACATAGCCTCATAGGTTTAGATGGCTCATTTGTACATGCCATGAGCTCTGAGATACGCAACTTCAAAGTTTGATGATTTTCACACTTTAAGCGCTCAAGGAAAATCGTCGCAAGGGTGTGGCTCGAAATGATCGGGCGACTTGGGGAGAAAAAAAAGGGAATACCTAGTGTAAAATTGGCCACCAAGATGTGCTCATGCTGATGATTTGCACCCATGACAAGTAGAATGAAATTCGCGCTATGTTGCCACCTTTCATTGAATGCATTTGACGGTTTTTTATGCAATAGAAAAAGTCACCGCGGGCAAATGAAATTGAGTTGTCTGGAAGCAAGAGAGATTTTTTAGGTGCCCTCCATGTGACCCTGTAGGCTCATATGGCTTATCTGTACGTGCTCCAGGCTACCTGATACGCGACGTTGAAGTTTGATAGTTTTTACACTTTGAGCGCTCAAGGGAAAGCATCTCTATGGTGTGGCTCAGAAAAATTTGGTGACTTGAGGAGTGAAACAAGAGCATACCTAGTGTAAAATCAGCCACCCAAATGCACTTGTGCTAATGGTTCATTCCCATGATGAGCAAAGATAAAATTTACACTATGTTGCAACCTTTCATTGAATGCATTTGACAATTTTTGGTGCGACAAAAAAAGTCTTGGCATGGGAAAATGGAATTGAGTTGTCCGATAGCAAGAGAGTTTTTTTTAGGTGCCCACCACATAATCCCATAGGTTTAGACAACTTGTCTTTATGTGCCTTAGGCTTTGAGATATGCAACATCAAAGTTTGATAGTTTTCACACTTTGAGCGCTCAAGGAAAAGCGTCACTACGGTGTGGCTCAGAATGATCGGGAAACTTGGGGAGAAAAACAAGGGCATACCTAGTGTAAACCCAACTACCCAGACACGCTTGATTTGATGGTTCGTGCCCACAACAAGCAGAACAAAAGTTGCATTATGTTGCAATCTTTATTTTCTAGTTTCCTCTAAATATCAATTTTCTAAAAAGGTGAATTGGAGAAGTTGTTTGTGCCAGTAATACGAGTCTAATTGTTGACTTTGTGATAAAATATCTTATTATTTTAGCAATTACTCTTTTCATTTGAAAATGACATAAGTGTAACATAAAATATAATTATTGATTATTTTTCCATTTGAAAATCATATAACTATAATAGTGTAACACTAAATATCTCAATCATTGGAAAACAATATTATATTTCACATAAGTATCTCGTAAATACACTTAATATTACAATGACTCAAATATTTCATTTGTACAAATATACAAGTCATTTGTACATGTATATCCAAATAAGCTTGATATTATAGTTTATTTTTTTGCATTTACATTCAATTTAATGATCCATCTAGATCCGCTCTACTCTTTATCATGTCAAGAATTGCCTCATAGTCAAACTCATGAACCTTCCCTAGGTTCCTATTGAGTGGTCGAACCCCATATTTAGTCAAGTGAACATTTGATGTCACCACAAGGTTCAAATAATGAAGAATTTTTGTATGTGTCTCAAAGTTCTCAAATAACCACAAGTTAGATTTCTTCAATTTGTACCTCCTAAGCCATGTACCAATAACAACGAATGATCTTGTAGGGTATTCAATGCTTTCACCATCTACCACAAGGCCATCCAATTTATTTTTTACCTCCACACAATGACACAGATAATAATTTGTTCCTTCTTCATTGTCTTTAACTACAATAACTGCATAAACATGCCTTGCAATCATATGTGCATTTACGTACATGAATAGTGTGAACAAATAAGATATAAAATGAGTTTGATTAAATATGTAGATAATTTACTTGGTTGCACTAGATCTAAGACACAGTCAAAGTCAACTGATGCTTACATTTGTGTGAGTTGCAATGTTGTCTGGAGTCGATATGTCTCAAGTGGGCTTAGAGTTCCCGTACACCATTCATCGACCCACTCCTTTGACTCACACTCTTTCTATGATTCATTTGCACATGATGAACAAAAGCACACCATATGTTGTGTATGTATAGTCCATGAACCTACATTAGAGCTTCTAAAAGAGTGTAGATCACTCAATCTTATCAATGTACAACAATCCTCATATTTTGAAATGTTAGTATCATCTATCAACCAAAAAAATATATGAACTAAAGACTCTCCTTGATTACTTGGACCCATTGTAGCATTACACCACTCAACAATAGCTCTCGCATCTATCGAATTTTCTTTACCTATGTACTTTAACTCTTCTAGTGCCAAGGCTCTTTTGATGCATGCTCCTGCACCATCATTCTCCCCCTTTCCATGCCCAACTTCACAAAAATTCCACATATGTTGAACACTAGAGCTCTTATGCATTCTACTCATCCAATAAAACATCCTTGATTTCTTGGATTGTGATGTATAATCATCTAGCCATATGATATGCAAACATAATGAAATACCACTACTAGACAAATTACGGTAGAACATATCAAAGAAACCTTACACAAACTCTATAGAATGTGAGCGATCATTGCTGATATAGAAGTGATACTCCCTCAAATCTTCATGTTTTCATCTATACTATCAACAACATGCATGAATTTTATATGCACAAATATAGAAACCTATGTGGAGTTGTACTACTGGGATTGAACCTCATCTTGTGTCTTTAGTGTGTAATTCTCTGTGAATTCAACAACTGAAATGATGGTATCAAGTGGAAATGTGTCCTTTCATATCTTGAATTGCAAGTCCAACCATCAAGCTCTATGGGTATGCCTTGCATACTCATATAATATTTTCTCACGAAAAATGCCCATAAATTGATACACTAGAATCTTTTTAGTGACACCTTCTTGCTTGTTTTTCATCTTTTATACTATAGGCTACTGTCTTATATTTGCCAAATTCCAGTAGTTCATTCCCAATAACATGTGTATTATCCATATGTTTACACATTGGCAAATTTTGCAAGTCATTGCAATGAACACATGTGCCATCCAAGCATACTTTATTGTAAGATTGTTGACCATCAACTCTTTCACATAAAATGGTAGATATGAAGCCCCTTGAAGATCTAGGTGGAGCCTTTATGCTACATTCCTGCAAAATATTATTAGTATGCAAATCTACACATATGTGTCGATAAACATCATAATGATTAGAAAATTCAATATGTACTCTACAAGAACGAGTAGTGTGTTTGTGATTTATTTTGACGTAAAAAGGATTTTCCATTTCAAAAAATCTTTGACTACTTTTAATTTGAGGATACATGTCTAAAAATTTGCCAAAAAATTGTGTTTGAGTCATATCCAAAAAATGCTTCGAATGTGGATCATGGATTTGACTACCAATTCTCCTCCTTACAACATCTCTTTGATTAGGAGAGACCCTTGTGTTAGTCTTCCAAAATTCTTCAATCAGGGATCTTAAGGCTTCAACAACTACTTTATCTTTTCACGGTAGTCTACCAAAGAATGCCCATAATTCTTTTTCATTTGGATCCTCAACTCTTTCACTCCTTCCCACATCTCTCATTAGAGATTTTCTACTTGTTTCCATTGCTTTACTTGTATTTCTAATGAGTCAAGATTTCCTTGTTTGAGTTCTTACTATTATCGATGTGAGGACACATCATGTGACATTGCTATCTTTCATGCGTGTTGTAGAACCCACACTCTCATATGCACTCATTAGATTCTTCATAATTGATTTATCACTTGAATCATCTGATGCTCTTAGCCCAAGAATTCTCGTGATGGGCCTAAATTTTATATTTCTCATCATTTCAACAAATAGTTGGCATCTTCTGATCTCATTTAACTTCTCAAAATACAATCTCCAAAATCGGCTTAGCATATCTTTGACAAATACGCTTTGGAATCGTATCAATCATTGGCTGCAAAATATTAGTATCAATATGAATCAAATACTTAGGCCTTCTATGCAAAATTCTAGGAGGTGTTCTCAAAGTTTGAGTTGCCTCAATATTAGGAATGTTAACAGCATTAGGGATAGATGGCATACCTTCAACCGGAGATGAAAATGATGACGTACCTTGAAATTGAGATGTAGAAGATGGTGTAACTCCAACATTTGAGGACAATGGTGATGCACTTGCAATGTGAGATGTTGTAGAAGATGTGCATTCAACATGAGATGTTGTAGATGGTGTGCCTTCAACTTGACTCCCAGTAGATGACATGCCCCCAACTTTGCAGTTCAATTGTCTCATAGCATGAAGGTTTTGCATTTGTTTCCTTTGTGATGCCAATTCAATATCTCTATTCTCTTGCATGGATATTTCATGTTCCTCTTTTTCTATAGTGTTCAATTTCCGTCACGAAGTAGCCTCATTCTTTCTCTTTTCTTTGCATTATTGGCTTCATGCTCATCTGGTGTTATAATCTTTCCTTGTTTCCTCAGCATGATGATGAATTCTACATGTATGCACAAGATGTAGAGATGAGTTCATAACTTTCTTTACAAAAATCATATGTACTCTTAAATTATAAATTAAAAAAATCATAAGTTTTGTTACTCTAAATTATGAAATTTTTAACATGAATGCACTCATTATATTATTCTCTCATTGAATTGTAGTTAAATTGTATACTTTGAAATTTAAACAAATAAAAACACATAATGAAAATATTATCATGTAACTTTCTTTGCTATCTTAATATGGTTGCACTCATTATATTATACTTACATTGATATCTAGTTATTTCTTATTATAAAATTTAAACAAAGGAACTCATAATAAAAATATAAATTATAAAACCATGAGAAAATTACCTCATATGATAAAAATCACAACAAAAACTTCAAATTTTTGTTTTCTACATTGTCCAACCAACAAAAAGGTGGCCAAATGGTGATGGAATATGCTATGATATGTCAATAGAATCAAAAGGCATATATTTTTTGTTATTAGATAAAAGAGTAGACAGAACCAAAGAATGTGGAGTAGATTCACGATTCCACTATCTGTTTTTACCATTTTTCAAGGGCAGACCATATGGCGTGCGCCAAATTTGGTGCATGCCAAATGCTCTCTATCAACATTTTTAATATTCAACTAATGGGGAGAGAGAGAGAGAGAGAGAGGAGTGAAATAATGGTAGAGAGAGAGGGGGAGGGAAATAATGGGAGGGAGAGGGAGAGGGAAGAGATAGGATGGGGGAGGGAGAGAGAGAGAGGGGGGAGGCGGGAAAAAATGGGAGGGAGAGAGGGAGAGAAGAGATAGGATGGGGGAGGGAGATAGAGTGAGAGAGGGTGAGAGGGAAAGAGACTTGAGAGAGAAATAGAAATGGAGAGAGACTTGATAGAGAGATAGAGAGATGGAGAGAGAGGGGGAAAGAGGGAAAAGGGGAATGGGAGGGAGAGAGGTCATATGGTGTTCCAACACATGTGTGGGCCCTTAGGACGTAATATAACCCTTAACGACACCATGTGACCCCTCAGGACACCATATGACCCCTTTTAACATCCTAGTAAATGACATAACCCCTTATGACACCATATGACCCCTTAGGACAATATGATGTCCTAATGGGTCATATGGTGTCCTAAAGGGTCATATGGTGTTATAACACATGTGTGGGCCCTTAGGACCCCATATGACCCCTTAGGACACCATATTGTTAGACACAATGCACCACTAAGAGGGGGGTGAATCAGTGGTTCTCAAACTTTTCCCTTTAACTTCCCTATGTGTGTATACTGGTTATTAGATTTAACTCAATGTAGACTTACTGATTAGAGGGGAGACCAACTCAAATGCAATCACACACAAAGGAGACATCACATAACACCAGCATATACGAGGAAAACCCAAGATGGTAAAAATCTCGGTGAGAAATGTTGTTGGATTCTACTGCTCCAATCTAGCCTCACCATGAATCTTCGATTACAATGTTTAGGGCACCAATTCAAGGAGCACCAACCCTTGATATAGGGCACCAACCCAAGGAGCACCAACCCCTGAGTTAGGGCACCAACCCAAGGAGCACCAACCCCTGATTTTAGGGCACCAACCCAAGGAGCTACAACCCCTGCATTGAGATCCAACTCAGTGATTACAAACATAACCATTTACAAGTTAATAGCATTATTACAAATGAATTTTGTAACTCTTCTACAAATATCTCTATTGGATCTTCTATCCAGTACACTATCGGTTCTTTGCTAACCCACACACTGTTGCAACCTTGGCTAGTTCATCCTCTTCTCTTCTCTGTCGGCTCTCTCTTCTCTCTCTGCTACACCCCTGCTCTCCACTGGTACAAAATGCTTCTGGTTCTATACCTGCCTTCTCTATAGTCTTCTTCACTTCTTTTTTGTCGGCCTGAACTCTATCGATTCTCTCCTCTGTCAGACTCAATGGCTGACTACCAATTGCCTCACTATTGATGGTTGAACTCTTCAACCCATTTCTCACTCACACACTCAATCTCTTTTTTGATTCTCATTGAGTACTTGGTTGACTTTCTCTCTCATTTAGCAGCCCAAACAATATCTTTGTCTTGCATACTTATAGCCAAATTTTCCCGCCAAGATGTGAGTTTGAACTTGGAGCCTTTAGGGTTTCTTCCACTAATCACAAGGCACATAGAATCCAATCAGATCTCATTCGATATGACCTCCATGAAAAATACCTGCACATCACTGCCATTAACATGCCTTCCAATACACGTTCGCTCTATTTAACAAACACAGTCTTGTTCCTCGACCTACTTTGTCAATTACATTTAGTGATCTCACAGTTGCCTTTACCAAATCTGATTTGCAGTAGAAAATCTTTCATCGATCATGGCATCACTCAAATCTTCATTTTGCATCGAGCCACAAACCCACTGCAACTTGTCCATGATTGTCACAGTCAACATTTAATGTCGACCAACCGCCAGCTGCCTCCCCGACACGACACTTCACCACCCTCTGCGAGCTTGCGACTTCAACTCCATGTGGCATCCTTGTCGATATCCACCTCAACAAAGATCTCTTATGTCAGCTAGACTCGGTCACCGACAATCAACGCACAACCGGTCCTTTTCTGTCGGTTCTATAACCCTGTCAATATCTTACACTTTATCGGTTAACCATCATATCTACACTTTGTTGATCTGTCGGTGGAACACCTTAACCAGTCGCTAGACATGCCTATCCATAGGATGCTCATTCTCATCAAGTAGGATCACATCACTTAGCCTCTTTGTTCTCTTACCGGTTCTCATACTTATTGGTAGGCACCTTGATGACACCATATCATCAACCTTCAATTGTTTCCATCTAAGGCATCTGCATGCCAGTTGCATTCTCTATCTGCAACTGCTCCACTTTTCCTTCTTCATTATCAAACTGGACATCATCTCAGCTGGTTTGTCAAGGTGACAAACCCATCACTTCTTTACTCTTCCTTTTCTGTCTCGGTGGCACAATATGCCAACCCTTTCTGATCTAGTGCACATCTCTGATTACATGTACCTAAGGCATCATTTTTTTTCACTAGTAGATCTGGTGTGAGCCTTCAATCACCTACCTTCTACTTTTGTCTTATCTCACATAACTAAGATCCATACTTTGCATAATAGGAGATAAGCTCCACTTACCAGTGGGAGTGAGTCCTTGTCATCTGCATCTTGCAATGCACTCATGTGGATTCCCTGTTTGTGCAACATGTCTTCAAACAATCACATGTGATCCAATTGGGGCACACTCACTATCATTCATCTCTTCACATGGTGACTGCATCTTTATCTGGTGGGAGTCTTGTTGTTCTGCATCCACACAGCATACCGGTGACCTATACATTCTTCTCCTCCTGTGTTGATGTGATTTTAGGTAATATTTTGCCTCTTCATCACAAACAACAACTCAAGCACCTCGCTCATCCTACTTATACACTGGTCATATGCTTGTCGGTTGGCAACTACTCACTTGGTTGATTTATCTTCTCCATGTCAACACATCACTTACCAGTTGACATATTCTCCTTACCAGTGATAGTCTATATCAGTAACCTGCCTTTCTCTTCCACACAAGTCAAACATTGACTTGTATACCGGTGACTCCAAAGGTCATTCTACTGAATGGCATTCTCTCCCTTACCTTATCGATGCACTGCAACATAAGGTGATATCAAAGATATCTCATTTTATATGCATCCATGATAGTGTTGCACATTTATCTCCTATACCGGTAGCCCTATTATACTGGTTGACATCAATGACAACATAATGCCAACACATATGACCCCTGAGGACACCATATGACCCCTTTTAACATCATAGTACATGACATGACCCCTTATGACACCATATGACCTCTTAGGACAATATGATGTCCTAAGTCATATGGTGTCCTCAAGGGTCATATGGTGTTATAACACATGTGTGGCCCTTTAGGACCCCATATGACCCCTAACGACACCATGTGACCCCTTGGGACACCACATGACCCCTTATGACACCATATGACCCCTTTGAACAATATGATGTCCTAAGGGGTCATATGTTGTTCTAACACATGTGTGCACCCTTAGGACCCCATATGACCCCTAATGACACCATATGACCCCTTAGGACACCATATGATGTTCATATGGTGTCTTAAGGGATAATATGGTGTCCTAAGGGTTCATATGGTATTTTAACACGTGTTGCCCCTTAGGACCCCATATGACCCCTAACAACACCATATGACCCCTCAGGACACCATATGACCCCTTAGGACAATATGATGTCCTAATGGGTCATATGGTGTCCTAAGGGATCATATTGTGTTCTAACACATGTGTGGCCCCTTACGAAACCATATGACCATAGAGAGGTAGGGAGGGGGAGGAGAGAGGGAGAGAATGGGAGAGAGAGAAACACCTGAGAAAGGAGGAGAGTGAGATAGAGTTATAGAGGCTGAAAGGGAGAGACTTAAGAGAGAGAGACAGAGAGACAGAGGTAGGGGGAGGGGGAGAGAGAGAGATAATGGGAGAGAGATACACTTGAGAGAGGAGGAGAGTGAGATAGAGAGATAGAGGTGGAGATGGAGAGAGACTTAAGACAGAAATAATGGGAGACAAAGAGAGGGAAAGAGAGTTAGAGAGAGAGATAGAGAGAGGGGGGGGGAAAGAGTTAAGAGCAAAAGAAAGAGAAATAATGGGAGAGAGAGACGCTTGGGAGAGGAGAGAGATGGATAGATAAAGGTTGAGAGCGAGATACTTGATAGAGATAAGGAGAGAAACTTGAGAGAAAGAGAAAGGGAGTCAGAGGGAGAGAGAAAGAGAGAAAGAGAGATGGAGGGAAAGAAAGAATTGAGAGAGGAAGAGAAAGGGAGGGAGAGGGAGAGAATGGGAGAGAGAGACACCTAAGAGAGGGGAAGAGAGTGAGAGATAGAGATATTTGAGAGAGGGAGAGAAAAAGATAGCCCAAGTGAAAGAGGGAAAGAGAGGGATATATGAAAGAGAGAGAGAGAAGCTGAGGGAGATGGGAAAGAGAGGGAGAGATACCTGAGAGAGGGAAGGAAGTAGAGAGGGAGATACCTAAGAGAGAGAGGTAGGGGTTAATGAAGAGAGAGACGAAATGTAGGGAAGAGACCAGAGAGATAATGTTGATACGAGCATGTTGATTACTGAAATTTGGTTGTCTGAAATTTATATGAATACTCTGAAAACTAGAATTTGCATTATAACTCCTAGAGATCTAGAACCACTCTCAAACATCCTAACAATATACATAAAATATAACTTAAAGTATATATAAGAAAGAAAAAAGACAAATAGAAATGTTATATTTTATGTATATATTCCAAGAGAGAGAACACTTTGTGCTTTCTAAGATGAAAATTGCTATGAAATACATTTGTGCGCCAAATATGGTGCATGCCAAATAAGGTGCACACCAAATGGATTTTTGAATATTTTTTCATTTGGCGTGCGCCAAACGTGTTGCTTTGGAAATCACCAAGCCAAAGGCTTGGATTTGCCTTGGGCATCCAACCCAAAGGCTTGGACACCTTTGTCAGGCCTGAGACGTGTTTTCCAGTAAATATTGAAAATTTTCTTAATTTTTTGTTCCTATTCTCCGTCAAGTTTGCATGTGTTTCAATATCAATAAAACACTATACAATCATCAATCTCTCTCTTAGCTATCCAGCCATATAATTCTTTTCAAATTTTGATAATGTTAAGGTCTTCATCTATAATTTATTTTGTTAGTGTGTCCATTTTTTGTCAAAAACCAACATGTAGCATTTCAGCCATAGATTTTTACTCATTTATCGAATTTTGAAAAAAATTACTTTTTAAGAAACTAGACTCCATTCCACACAATTAAAAAAAATGATTTTTGATTAGTTTTCAGAAATTTTTAGGGGGAGCATGCTCAAATTTATGTTTTTCAGGATGTGTCCATTTCAAAAATTAGTAAAAAATCATATATTGATTAAAAAATTAACCGAAAAATATGGCATAAACTACATGGTGTTAGCTAATTTCTCACTAGAGCGATTTTAAAAATTCCAAAAACAAGTTGACATTTTAGGGGGAGCACACCAGGTGCTATGTTATTTTTTTTTGAAAAAATAATGCCACTTTGTGTGCTCCCCATTTTTGAAACCCTTCATCTCCACCATTTTAAAGAAAAATAGTTTAGAAAGTAGACTCAGAGCATTACAACTCTTGTTCTTACTACATCCTCTTATTTTGAGGGTAACTATGTTCATTTTCTTTTTGAAGTTTAGACTTTGTTAATATCAGAAAAAAAAAAAAAAAAAAAAGTGGTATCTTGAGACCCCTTTTTGGTCCCCCATCTTTGTGCACTTACCCTACAACAAAGAATGCATTAATAAAAAATCAAATTGAAAGACATTAATGTATTCAAATCCATAATTTTTTTTAAACTATAGCATGATTGATGTAAGAAAAAACCTACTCTACCCTCAAACTTCAACACAACACACAAAACATGACGAAAAGAATCTTTTCTTCCCTTTCAATTATAGACTGCAAATCAATTTTCATGAACTTAATATGATTAGGAATAAATTACAATTAAATGTCAAAAACATTAATTCCATTTCCCGCTATTTGCATTCTGCTCATTCCTTCTCACACTCTATTTTCATAAGTTGTTTATTTGTAGTGAAAAACCATTGTTTATTTCAAGCCTTACACAAGCCCTTGCACTCTTTCTCATGCCTCCTTGTGTCTATATTTCCAGCTACACACTTCACATTCCCTCACCTTGCTATTTTTTTCTCCAATGCAGCTACAGTGTCTTGTTTGATTGCAGTACTAATTATTGCAGTACTATGTATCTAAAGATTTGTAGAAAGGAGACAGAGGATAAGATTCATCAATATAAAATTTGAAATCTTCAATAGAAGCTACTATGTCTTGTTTGATTGTAGTACTAATTATTGCAACTGCATTGGTGGTTTGGGATTACACATTTTAATACCCCCCCTTAATCACAACCATCATTTCCAATTTCCTTCATTAACACTAAGCATAGACTCACATTGTTGGTACTCAGGGATTGTAGATTCTTCTTTTATACCTATAATTAAAATAATTATTGTGTTCATATAAAAAGGGATCCATCTATAACAAGTTACATGAGTAACTAGCCATTATATTCGTTAGTTCTACATGAGTTCTTTTCACATACTTGGTTTATCAATATGTTAAATTATATTGTAATCATTACCTTGGTCCCTCATACTTTGAGATTACACCATCTCACATTTTCACCTTAATAAAAGATTCAACTTCTTTGATTCACCATCTGTCACATCCCCTATTAGTGACACCCTTGCTAAACAATGCAGCTATGAAAATAATAAAAAATAAAATATTGAAAATATGTGAAGGGGAGAGACATGAGACATGATGCCAATATGGGTGCCACATGAAGGTATGGGCACCCATTAATTGGGTGAGATTAGTGACAGAAGTAAGCATGGTCATCCTTATTCATTAAATGCTTTAGAAACTTTCAAGCCACGACTAGAGTAGATAAAAATAAAGAGCATATTCCTCATTTTTGGAACCACATCCTTTTGGCCTACACACGTCAATGAGAGATTTAAAACAGTTCATGGACAACATTCAAAGCATAAGAGGGTAGATGGATGTGTTGTTTTTGGAGATAGATGACATGTGAGAGACAGAGGGGAGCTTGATTAGAGGAAATTGATGAGGCAAGGGAAGAGAATGAAGGAAAATAATATTTGTGTAATAAATCTAGTTTGAAAGGAAGAATGAGGGAGAATGGCGTAAGGAGAAAGGATGAAGAAATGTGAATCTTCCCTAAGAGCTCATGAACATGTTATGGCATCTATCCTAGCTAAAAGCAAAGAGGTAATTTGTGAGAGGGTAGCATGCACTGAGAGGGGAGACTTTAGAAATATTTGAAGAAGCTCAAGTATGTCAGGTAGGCTACCTCTTTGGACTTGTATGGCATATTGATGCAGGAGCATCCCCGATCGATGAGCAATCTTGCATCAACCAAAAATATTTCCTTTCAGTTTTGTTCTTATTTAGTTCATTGTGCAGTTTTATGTGTTCTTACTGGTTGGTACCGATAAGTTGCTTGTTTTTTCATGGAAGATCTTATTTTCGGTTTCCAGGCTGGTTCTTGTGCTTAATTCCAGATTTTCAGTTCATTTGGGTTCTGTTCCAGTCAGTTATCACTTCCAGTTGACTGTTTATGGGTTCTGAGACAGTTCTTGTGCTTATCGGTTGGTTTTCCTTCATTGTCGTCACAATTCTTGGCGTGTGGATCTAATTTGGGTCTTGTACGATGTTCTTTGGCATGTGGCCGACCTTCTTGCTGAACCACACCTCTTGGTTGTTATTTTCCGAAAATATTTCTTTAATTTTTAGGGTTGGCCTAGTTACATGTTTCATTTTCCTACATTGGTAAATGTAATCTTATGAGGCGGACCCAGATATGTTCTAGTGGGTATAAATATGATGTTATGTAATTATTTGTAAGGGTAGAGGAAGTAGAATTGAGAATAAGGATTGAGATTTGCATTTTGTGATCTAGTTGATTCTTAGAGTCTCGGTTGGATTATATCTGGCTGATAGCCTACATGTAACCGGTTTACTACCGGATGTTCTTTGATGATTATATGATGATAATGGGATGGTTTCCAGAAGTTCTAAAATAATAATATGGTCTGTTTATGTAATCTTGTTGTGTTTTGTTGTTGCTTTCGTTGTGTTTCTCTTGCTGCATAAGCCGATTGATTCTCTTTGAGGGTTTTATCAGTTATGGCTGCATCAAGTGGTATCAGAGTTGGTTATGGAATTGTTGATGGAAGAATTATTTGCAAACATTGAGGCATTCCTTTGGGTGGAGAGATCACCGATTGGAAGCACATTGCACGTGTCTTCAATAGATCATCAAGGAGAGGCAATTGAAACTGGTAGTCAGATCGTTGAGTTGAGGCAGATCACCGAAGTAGAAGAAGAGATTCTGCCTAGAAGGACAAACCCCCGAAGGGTAGAGAAGATGATGGAAGACTTCAAGAATGAAGTGAGGAAGGAAATATGAAACACTTTGGCTGGTTTGCGGAGGAACCCTGAATCTGAGGATGAATATGAAGAAGTCGGTGAAGAGATTGAAGAAGTTGAAGGACCAAAAGATGAAAGAGAGGAAAGATTCCTAAGAGAAGTGGCACAAGCGAGCAAATTTCATAAAGTTGAAGTTTCCAACTTTTCCAGAAAACTAAACCCAGAGGATCTAATTGATTGGATCAGGGAGTTGGAGGACTATTTTGAGTTTGAGGATGTCAAGGACCCACAGAGAGTCGGGTTGGCAAAGGCTAACTTGAAAGGGCATACTGCCTTATGGTGGAAAGAATTACAGAAAGACAAAGTAGAGAATGAAGAAATGAAGATCACCTGGTGGAGACAGATGGTTGCAAGATTGAAGGCCAAGTTCATACCAGGAGACTATGAGTTGGAATTGTTTAAGAAGTTGGAGAACCTAAAATGAGAAACATGAATGTGAAGGAATATACTGAGGAATTATACAAGGTGGTGATTAGATTTGGAGATAGAGAGATGGACAAAGAAAAGGTGGTGAGGTACATCAATGGACTTGCATTTAATATTCAAGATGAGATGAGTATGTTAAGGGTTTCCACAGTTGAAGAATCTTACCATTATGCTTTGAAGGTTGAGGAGAATATGAGAACAAAACGACCAAATAGAGGGAAGGAGAAATTCATAGGATAGGTGAGTGGCAGTATGAAGAAACCAGTTGAGGAAGATGAATCAAAACCTAAGTGGAGTAAAGAACCGAAGCAGTAAACACAGAGGAAAGGCAATAGCAGTATCGGTAGAGAATTTCTTGGCAAATGTTTCAAGTGTGGACAAACCGGACCTATGAATGTAAGCAGGGAATGGCAAGAAGTTGTGTGGCAAATGAGGAACTGGAAGGTGAAGGTATCGGATCTGACTATGCACCGGAGCAAGGAGAATCCCTTATGTTCAGAAGAAAGGATTCTAAATCTACTTAGAGGAAGAGTTTTTTCTAGACTGTGTGTAAATCAGGTGGTAAGTGTTGCAAGGTTATTGTAGATATTGGAAGCACTAACAATTTTATATCTGAGGAGATGGTTGTGAAGCTTGGATTGAAGAGGCTTGAACATCCTTGTCCTTATGAGGTGAGTTGGTTGCAAGATGATAAAAAAATAGAGATAAAGGAGCAGTGTTTGGTGAATTTTACTACTGGGCCTTTCAGGGATGAGGTTTTGTGTGATGTTGTATCTGTGAGTGCTTGTCATGTCTTGTTGGGAAAACCTTGGTAGTTTGATAGAGGAGCTATTTATGACTATAGAAAAAACCTAGTCACTATTGAGAAGGATGGGCAGAAGTTTACATTGATTTATTTGAAGGAGAAAGAGGAGGTGAAGAATTTGAGTCCTAAGAAAAGTTGCATTACTGAGAAACCGGTGGCTAAGGTTATACCGGAGGGTGACATGATTTTATAGAAGGATTTGACAGATGAACCTGATGGACAGATGGAACCGGATGAGAGAGAGCTTATGGTGACAAACTGAATGAAGTCTTGTGGCAGAAACAAATCAGATTTGTAAAAGAAAGAAGACAATAAATAGAGAAAATGTGCAGATCTGAAGCAAAGGAAGAGAAACAAAGAGAGTCAGGGGTTAGAGAAGCCGGTTGAGGCACTAAAGGAGCTAAAGAAGAGGTTGGCAAATAAATAAGATGTTTGGATTAGAAATGAGCATGGGGTATTTATTTAGAATCCTTTTAGATTTTCATGAGTTGCCTCTCATGGAACATATTTTTCTACTTGGGTTTTCTGATGTAGGAGCATCCTCGGTCGATGAGAAATGTTTCATCAACCAAAAAGATTTCCTTTCAGTTTTGTTCTTGTTTAGTTCATTGTGCAATTTTCTATGTTATTACGTGTTGGTACCGGTAAGTTGCTTTTTTTCCTGGAAGATCTTATTTTCGGTTTCCAGGCTGGTTCATGTGCTTAATTCTAGACTTTCAGTTCATTTGGGTTCTTTTCCACTCAGTTATCGCTTTCGGTTGACCGTTTCTAGGTTCCAGGATAGTTCTTGTGCTTACCGGTTGGTTTTCCATCATTTTCATCGTGATTCTTGGCATGTGGATCTATTTTGGGTCTTGTCTAATTTTCTTTGGCATGTGCTCAACCTTCTTGTTGAACCACACCTCTTAGTTGTTATTTTCTAGAAAGATTTCTTTAATTCTTAGGGCCAACCTAGTTACACGTTTCATTTTCCTACATTGGCAAATGTAATCTTATGAGGCCGACCCGGATATGTTTCGATGGGTATAAATATGATGTTATGTAATCATTTGTAAGGGCAGAGGAAGTAGAATTGAGAATAAGGATTGAGATTCGCATTTTGTGATCCGGTTGATTCTTAGAGTCCTGGTTGGATTGTATCTGGTTGATAGCCTGCATGTAACCAGTTTACTACTGGATGTTCTTTGATGATTATATGATGATAACCGGATGGATGCTAGAAGTATTAAAGAAATAATATGATCTGTTTATGTAATCTTGTTATGTTTTCTTGTTGCTTTCATTGTGTTTCTCTTTCTACAAAAGTCAGTTGATTCTCTTTGAGGGTTTTACCGGTTATGGTTGCATCACATCCCCATAGATAAGTTTTTTTTATTTGCATTGTTCTTGTCATGTGTGATACATAGTTTGTGCTTGAGCTTGAATTACTCTAGTGTTGATTGTTAAATATAGTAGTAAGGAGAGGAAGTACTGAAGCTATTGTGTATACTTCACATAAACTTGCATTTTCCTTAATGTCAGAGACTTGTAGGTGTTCACAAACACAATCGTATGTATGTGCCTTAATGTACCCACTTATAAGCATCTATATAGATATAGACATTGTTATGTATTTATATTCTCACAAGGGATTCATATTTAGTGTTTCACGCTATTATCATGAAAGTAAACACATTATATACTATGCACGTTATTTTGATTGGGATTTCATATCTAATACTTATAGTTTGAAATATGGGTATAGGCTATTTAATAGGGCGTGAAAAATTAAATAGAATGATAATCCTTGGTAATTTGAAAAACATAATCCTATCATGATGGGTAGACTTATGATATTTTGTGATATGCAATAGCTCGCTCTAAATACTTCATAATAACATGGTTATGAGAGAATCATGTGAGGTTGATTGAATCCATGTGTACTAGATGGAAAATTCAAGAATTCTCTTTGAATCTATTAATTGGCAAAAGAAGTGTACTTTGTGATTGTCCCTCACTCAAGCAATTGGAAAATATGATCGCTTACATATGAACTAATGAGTATAGAATAATATTACTTGATTCCATTTAGGATGAAAGGAAACCAAGAAATACGACTTTAATCTCATGTGTGTTCTCCTTAAGGTTTAAATAATTATAGATTGCATATAAAATAATGATGAATATGCATCCAAAACCATACTCATGCATAATATTACTTTAATAAATTCTTTGTTAATAACCATCTTTCATAATATGGGTACTAAGTGCATTGGGTCATAATAAACTCAAAATATTATAGCCAATAGTGGCTTAAGATGTTTGTGTAAAATAATCATGTTATTACTCCATGGCTAAGAAGTGTCTTGGACCTTAACTTGTATCATGAAATTAGATTGTCATGTGGTGAAGAGATTCTAGTGGGTTTGGCCTTAATTAAAATGTTGTTTAAGATTATGATACCTTTATATTATAAACAATATCAATTCCCAAAAGCTAATATTCATCTTTCCTAAGGTCAATATCAATGTGTCCTTTAATTTATTAATACTATGATACATGGAAAATTGAACATAGTGTTGGTTATTAATAACTCTACAACTATTGTTCAGTAAACCTTATCTAGTAGAACCTAATCATGCGATATGGTTATAATTGATTTGCACTATTATTAATTAAAATCATAGGTATATCTTTATATGAAGACTTAACAAATATATTGTCTTCACCTATCTTGAGCATGGCATTGGTAATAGTCACTCTTAAGAGAAGTTTATCATTATTGATATATTCTTCTATATATAGTTGGATAAAAAACTACAATATACATGTCATACTTATCTTGAATATAATAGTTTCAAATACTATGACAATGGTACATGATACGAAGTTTTGTTTAATAACTCAAAGTACAAGATTAGTGGTTGAGTTTTAAAATTGAGCTCTCTACATTTGGTAATTATATATATATAAAAAAATATTATGATATGGTGGATATCCTACCATGTTGGTATCTATAATTATTAGCATTTAATTATAAATATCAAGTGCAAAATTATCTAGTGCAAGAACCAAGCTATTATAGGAACAATGGGTTATACAATCCAGAAAATGAAGCTAAAAAGTTAAGAATATTATTATCACTATTATTATACAAACCATAGTGCTCTAAATACCTCGAGTGCATAATATTATATGGTGACCATGGTGAGAGTGTGATATCTAGGTGGATGATGATAAGTATGCATACCTTACTACAAACAGCCTCGATTTATGATAGTGCATACATCACACATAGTTGAGAGATATGTGCCTAAGTGGGTTTTGTGCTACTTTGAGAAAGTATAAGGACCTCCTATTAGAGAGGTAATTAAAATTGGGAAATATCTCTTTCTAGAAGAGGCTAAAACACATGATGATCTTTAACATTCTTATTATGATATATTGTGCTTCATAATATCATTTTATATCCCAATGTTAAGCCTATTAAGAGCAAGATTTTAAAAAATAAATCATAAGGTCGCATTATTGGTCATGACTTGGATAGAAAAGATTTTAAAAGTCAGCTTTATCCATCCTACTAGCTATTCATCTTGGACATCTAATATCATTGTTTTCAATAAACCTAATGGCCATATTCATGTTTGCATTAACATTTCTGATCTTAACAAGGCTTCTCTTAAAGATGATTTTTTGCTTCCAAATCTTAATATGATTGTAGATCTTTAATTGTAGGCCATGCCTTGTCATATTTTATAGATGGCTTCTTGGGCTATAATCAAATTATTATTAATATAGAAGATCAATATAAGACAAACCCTTGGAATACATTTTGTTCTTTATTACATGTAAAACAGGTTTCTAAGGGACTCAAAAACCTTTTACAATATGTTTCTAAAAAGATAATCATGACTACACAACAACAGACTCAAAAGACAAAATGTTGCAAATAAAGAAAGACATTACAAATGAGCAACAAAACAAAACAACAAAATGTTGCAACTAAAGGTAAACACAATGGACCTAAAGAAAACCAACAAAAAACACCCAAAAAATGCATCAAAAACAACAAACACAACAAGAACTGCTTCAACAACTTCAAAGCATCAATATTCTCCAACTCTTGCAAGTGGAAACTCTTATGAATCTCAATGAGCTTATGCAAATCCTTCTTTTCAACCCTAGCATATTTCTTCTTGTCTTGAGTCTTGAAACTAGGACCCTTTTTATTAAAATTAGTCATCTCCCCTACATTGGTTGCATCCACAATTGGGTCATCTATAAGTTCCTTCATCTTTTTAAAAATTATACAGATGCTTTCAACACTAGTTTAGATAGTGCATTTGCTGACATTGATAATTCATTCCAAATTTTTGTTCACCTATTGTATATTCTCCTCCATGCCCTGAATTTTACCCTCAAAATCACTCTTCATCCCTTGAATTCTACCCTCAATATGACCTTTCAACAAGCTCACCTCTTTCTTAACATCTAAGGAAAATTAAAAATCAACATTTAGACCATACCCCTTTTCAATATTACCCTCCCTATTGGAAACAAACCTATTTTGAAAAGGTCTCAACTTTATGTCAATCTGATTAATCTCCATGTGGAACACTTTTGTAAGTCAAAATTGACCCCCCACGCCATTCGTTGTAAGGCCAAGCACATTAAAAATGTACTCCCTTCTCTTTGGGAGGTCAAGGGGAGAAAGATTCAAATCTCCTTTGGCATTTATAATTAAATGTAATGACTTTGATAGTGTTTTCATTAGCAATCATATTAGCTTTCTCATTCCCTTTAGATAGAGAAATATCCTTATTATCCCTAAAAAAAATCTTTTTACCTTTCTCAGCCAAAATGAAATTTATTTTTATATAATCTTCATCCCCTATTTGTGACCCATCTGACCATAAAATCTAGGCTCTATTTATTTTCTTATCAAATTAGACCCTCTTTCCTTTGTCATCCTCAGAAGGGGGATCAGGAAAGGTACCATCTTCCTCCTCAACTCTCCATTCCTCATCATCCTGAGACCCCTCCACCTCTATATCAGAGTCAGATGAAATTTCAACATGATTTTTATAGCCACCAATATTTTTCTTAAAAGGGGAAGAGTGGGTTTTGAAATGTTCTATGATCAACGAAACTAGACCCTCATGCCAAACAAGAAACTTAGTATTCTTTGTGTACTCTTTCAACCCAAATTCTAGGGAGGCAAGTAGATAAAAATGCAAGGACACATAATACTTATGGAAAAAATGATTAAGATAAAGTAAATACCATAGAAAGTAGCAAAACAAACATCCAAGGACAGATAACATATCGGAACCTTAACAATTTTAGCCCAAATTGGTTTAATGGAATTGATGCCATATCCCCGACAAGAAAATTTAACAAGATTGCTTCTTTCCTTACCTTTGAAGAACATTTCCATGCCTTTATCAACCACCAAAGTGCAATCTTTATTTAACTTTGGTGGTTGATTGAAAAATTGCCTTTATTTAACTTTGGTGGTTGATTGAACATTGGTGGCTATAAAAATCATGTTGAAATTTCAACCACCAAAGTACCTTACCATCAACCACCAAAGTGCAATCTTTCTGTCCTTTCAAAAAAATCTTGGTCATCTTAGGGTCATACCTATGCAATTTATCCAAGGGGTAACACCAGCTTGCCATCCAGAACCTTCCAAATCCTACCTTTCCTTTTAATGCTCTTACAAGATAGGGGCTCAAATCTACTCATGTCACCACCCATGGTAATTATTATAGAAAAAACCAGTAAAATGAGAAGAGAAATACATCTCCATCAGTGAAAACCATGAAAAGAGTCTAAAAGAACACCCATAATCTTTGTGAGGAGACCCTGATCCATTATGACCTTAGGTGATATTTCCAATGCAACCTCACTACTCATCAAAATTAAAGATAGATTCAATGTTATAGGATAACGACTCATAATTATACCAAAAGTGAGTTGAGTCACTAAAAATTCTCACATTGTAAAATGTATTAGCAAAGCCATTACCCTCCCTATAAAAATGGGAGATATAAAGTCTCCAAAGAGTTAAGGACCAATGAGTCCTTAATATATGATTTGATGAACCAACTAGGGGTACTAACATGTTTAAGGAAATTAATTATGTTTGGAGAGTCCCCTTCCACCCATATTTTACAAAAATCTAGAGAAAAAGCTAGTTTCAAGTTGTGATAGGTTGGCATAGCTTCAAATAGGTGGTTAGTTTGGAGGGGTACATTTTTTTATGTAGTCATGATATTGAGATTAAATAATGCAAGGGCAACTTTCTAATGGGTGACATGACTTTAATCTTTCATGATTTCATTCATAAGATCTTAGAATATTACATTGATGACATCATGGATAAGTCTATTTATACCTAAAATTGCTTCTAGGCACACAACTTTAAGGGGAAGTCAATGTTGGGGGACCTATGCATTCGCATTGAGTAACCTCTAGGATTTTAGAAGTCGGATATTTGCTTACTATAGGGAGGAAAAGGGAAGAAAGAACATAAAATAAAATTATTCTAAGGCGATACACTAGACTTTTAACCCTTATCAAACATGCATAGAGAATCTCATGTATATTACAAGTGTTTGGAATTAAATAGAGGAGAGCCAAACTACCCACTACTGTGAAATAGGAAAACCACCTCGACACTTTTGCATGATACCGCGCCAGCTGGCCAACACACAGTCTATTAAGGTCATCGAATCCTTTGAAATAAATAAATGCTTTCGGCCTGTGGCTTTCCATTTGTTATCAAGATCAAAACTACCATCGTAACCGCTCCATCGCAATAGACCTTGGATCTATCTAGAATAGCGCCTCAAAAATGGTTGGTGACCCCTCAATACATTGGTCACACTTTACAGGTGGCATCCCACCTTCCATTATACAAATGTGTGGAGTCTCCCGCTCCCACCTAGAAATAACACGTGACAATAGAATGGGGAGTCTTCTGCACGAGAAAAAATGTAACCTCAAACAACCCGTAGAGCGGACATGTGTTCTTCAAGAAGCTTCCTTTTGAACTACGGAAAGAACCCGCGAGAAGCAAAGGGGAATGCCACATGGCACTCGGGAGGGACTTTATGGTGGAATAAAAAAAAGGCCATCCAAAATGCGCGCCATGCCAACACGTGGTAAATGTGTGTGAACTACAATTTGGGGCCCTTTTACTTTTTTAATAAAATGGACGTCACAAACTTGGATAAAATAAAAATGCCCTTTTATGAACAAAGTGGATTATGAATCCACATCTATAACCTACCAAGATCATATTAAGAATATTTGTCTCATCTTTGAAAGGCTTCAACTCTACAAAATTAGACTAAATCCCCTTAAGTATGTATTTGGAATAAACATTGGTAAAATGTTAGTATTTATTGTCTCTCACCATGGGGTCAAAGTCAATATTAATAAGATTGATGGGATCGTTAACATGTCTCCACCTAAGAACATCTCTCAAATTTGTAGTCTACAAGGAAAGATCCAATAAATTCAAAGATTTATATCTCATTTAGATGATCATATCCTTCCATTTACATGTTTGATCAGTGTCAAAAGGCTTTTGATTCTACCAAGAGTTGTTTGGACAATCCTCCCATTTTGATGTTGGCTATGCATGATAGACCCTTTCTACTTTATATTTCAGCATAACTTCATGCTTTGATAGGTTTACTAGCTCACTATGATGATGATGGTAAACAAAGAATAGTCTATTACATTAGCTATATCTTAGTCAACTATAAAACTTGTTATATTAGAAAGAGATAAAAGGCCAAGATGGCATTGATCAATTAGCATGTTTTCCCTCAACTTATTGTTTTCCTAAGCTAGACATGTTCCCTGATGGAAACCTACGTACTTTCGAACAAGATTCTACATAGTAAATGTATTTTTGATGCATTGAGATGTCAAACAATTTTGGAGCAAGTGTAGTTCTAATCTCACTTGATGGTAAACTAGTTATCTTTCCTTTCATTTGAACTTCCATTGTACAAAGAACATTGTTGAGTATGAAGCCCTTATTGTTGTCTTACATGTCATGATAGCCTTAGACATCAAACATGTCCATATCTATAGTGATTCTAAATTGATGGCAAAATAATCATGAGGAAATATCATGATAAATAGAACAAGTTGTCTTAGTATCAATATTTGTCTTTGTCCTTGCTTAATCAATTCACTTCTTTCACTATTGGCAGTGTTCCTAGAAGAAAAAATCATCATGTAAATGTAACGAAAAGTGCATCTTCTCTTGTACTCTCTGATGATGAAGTAGATTGTATAATTATGTGATCCGGGTTCTCTACTCTCCTATTGTATTAGATAAACTTGATCTTCAAAGTCCTATGTGTGCAAGCATAGACCTAGGAGAATAGTATTCTCACTTCTATAACTATTTGAAGACCAAAAACTTTCTTGATGATACTAGTAAAAATACCTACATAAATGGATACAAAATTTCCACATGATACATTATTCTATCTAATGTCCATTATCGCAAATCTTACAATGGTCTTCTTTAAGATGTCTTACTAAGTCTGAGATACCCCTTACCCTTCAAGAGGCCCATTTAGGCCCTAGGGATGGACATTTCAATGGTAAATCATTAGTAAATAAATTGTTACATATAAGATACGACAACTAGGTAATAAAACACAATTCGGAGATTGGGTATCTTTGAATAGCTAGTTTTCCTGTAGCAAAGGCTAGTTTACTTATCGACCAGAGATGTAAACTTAAAATGGGCCAGCACTGTATGTGCACCAAGTTCATATCACAACCATTCTATATTGCTACGGGAAAGGAAATTATTTAAAGTAAACATGCAAAATCTTTGTGAATCAATACTTAATCCAAATTCACAACTAGAAATCACTCAAACAATTACTACTAAATGATAACATTCTGGCAAGCGGATAGGAACTACTATGTCGTTGTGGCTGCAGGAATAGACACGAGAATTGTTTCCAATGGCTACAGGAACAGACAAATGCCAAAACAAATACTACTAAAGAATGAAAACTAACTAAAAACACAAAGGATTACTCATGAAGTGGGCCCCCTTGAGTGAGCATATCCAGAACTTTCTGATTACAATTGTTTAGCTTTTAAACTCACATAGATCTCTTTATTCCATTTTGACTGTGAAAATACATAAAATACCAGAAGTCTGAGTATTACAAATATGATGGTCGTTCTCTACTACTCTTAAAAGAGAGAGAGACCCCTTTATTTATAAGGCAGCTTATAACAGATTCCTAACTGGTCGACCACATTCCTACGGGATAGGCGAATAGGATTCGTTAAACAAAAAGAAGAAGAAGAAGTCAGCTCAGGAAAATAGAACAACATCTGTCCTGTGGCTGAGAAAATATAGCATGACATGCTTCCTAGATCTAAGCTCCACAAAGAACAGTTATAAATGTTTCATAAATCATTCTTCTGAAGAACTAGTCAAGTGGCTTTGATCTCCCTTATTACTGCTTTCTTTTGACTGGGTCTGCATTGTGGCTATATACCTAGTACTTCTTTAAATGGCCACTTAGTCTTTCATTCTGCTTTGTCGACCCTGCATCATGATATTAATGCGCACAACAAACATGTGTATATACTAATGCTAACATGATATAATTTAAACCATACTTAAGATTGATTTCAGATATTTGCCTAGATAAATCATTTAAAAACCATTATATGACAACCTTAAGTATAAGTCAAATCAGTTTCAGAAACACTTAAAAGCTATCAACTAGGAGAGTATCCCGATCTAAATATTATCAAATCTCAAGACCTGGGCAGGAGTATTATAACAAAAATCTATCAAAATAGAGCCATTATTTAGGCTCATCATCTCCCCCTAACCTAACTTCTTGCTGATCCTCCAACAACAGGAAAATTCCAAATTCAGGCATTGATTCTGAAGTTGCGAGGAGTGACCTACCTAGAACCTCCTGCAGACAAACTCCAATAGAATCCTTTCATTTTCTTCAATCTCGTCCACTTGGTAAATTCTACTGCTTCACTATATGGTGGATCATTATCCCTACATCCCATCAGTGGCCATAGGAGGATTGGAGGCTGAAAACTGAGAGGCAACCAATGTCTTCCCTTTGTTCTTCCCAAGTGCATATATTTGGGCGCCCTCTTTAGTGTCGCATGGTAGTTTTGAACAAAGTGTGGCTCAGATTGCCTTAGGTCATCTGGCAGGCTATTTCATCATTGGATCAAATGTCTTGTTGCTACTTGTCCTTCCCTTCGAGCCATTTGTTCATATTCTTTATACACTTCCTCTCTTAAGGGTAGAATATATTTTGCAAAAGTTGGCTCATAGACAATCTTTTGCCAGTCAAAATAGAGTCTTCGAGGCTCTCTTCATTCAACCCTTAACGGTAATTAAAGGTAAAGTTCTTCCTTTTTGTGAACCTGAAATTGCTCTCCTCTTTCTATTTTGTTATGCATCTATGACATGAGAGATCTCAATTAGATATCTCCAATGTAGAGGAGAGGGTTCCAATCGACATCATCTAGAACAACATCGTTATGTAAATACAATTCACAAAGTAGGTTCTTAATGGTTGTAGGAGATGTCTAATAAACATTGTAGAATTCCTCAAGTGTCTATAATGAGGGAATTAGATCACTGACAATTCTTATCACCTAGAAACTGATATGTTGCTCTTTTAAATATAGAGAATAAACACGAGGAGGTGCTCGACATTGCATTAGTTGTGGTACCATAGTGGCTACCGTTTCCACCCTAGTTTTAGGCCAAGCAATTTCCTTGTACTTTTGTTCAATAATTTTTTTTGTCGATCGATTATCATCTACTTTTTTACCTTTTCCAATTCCCACTCCTGATAAAGGGAAAGTGCCATTGCATGACTGGTAAGGGAAGTGGGTGGTTTATGAATAGGTGCCCTACATTTTATCTTTTCAACTTTTCTCCCTGCTTCAATAACCTATTCTGCAGCGGATGCCAAGCTGTCAGGCCTTTCAAAACCTACTTCTCCTTGCGGCTGCTCAATGTTCTGCAGTTCTTCCTCTTCATGCAGTTGAGGTTATTGTTCTTCATGTAGCTGTGGTTCTTTCTCTTCATGCAGTTGCAGTTCTTGTTCCCTTTGGAGTTCCCTTGGTGGAGAAGGAGGAGCATCATTGTGAGGTGGACTGTGTGGCTCTTGTTCTGGAGAATCAACCAGAATGGTAACATTTGGCTCCGCTGATTGATCTTGATTTTTAAATTTTTTCCAAAGCCTACCACTACTTCTCCAAGATTTCCCTTTAGCAGCTACAGGACTACTTCATGTAGCTAACTCCTCAACCACCTCAGTGGTTATAGGAGAAACTATTTTTATACTTTCCTTTTCTTGGCCATAGGAGAGGGTATATTCTCACTTTGATTTTTCCCCTCCTTTTCAATGTCAACTTGTTTTTCTTTTCCTTTTTCCTTTCGTATGGCAGCCCTAGTTTTTATCAGGTGAGAAGGAACCCCTGTTGTAACTTTTTCTTGTAAGGGTTCCTCTGCTGCAAGAACATTTTTTTCTAATGATATTCTGGAGGATGAGGGTTCAACAGGGGAACCAGGTTTTTCAAGATTTTCTAAATTTACAAGTTCTTGAGATGGAAGTGGTTCCTCTGAACCCACATTTTCTACCCTAAACCTTCTAACTTCAACAAATTCATACCAAGACATTGGAGTAACATCTCTTAAAGACCTTTCAACCAATAGCTTAGTTAGGCAATGATGAGAAACAGAGTGAGGCCTAAATTTCTGGGTTTCAGGTGCGCTTATAGAAAGAAGGTTGTGCAATATGTTTGGAACATTCATCCTCCTCCTATGACACAGATGACTCAGAAGCTTGAAATGATGGGAATCCAGACACAAGAACCTTCCTTCACAGGTTAAATACTTCAAAATATATAATGTTGTAGCTCTCCATTCAGGCGGAAGAGATTCTTGCCTAGTTCCCTGTCTATCTACTACTAAAGGTGGGTCTCCTTGCCATGTAAACTCTGCTCTTGCACTACATGCATCCTTAGATTCTGGGTACTTTTCTCCACCTGCTGGCAACCTGGTTACTTCTGCAGTCCATTCCTCTGTCAAGTAAATGTATATACCAGTTAGATACTGATTCACCCCCCCTCTCAGTATCTTTGGGAATCCTAAAAATTGGTATCAAAGCCTGGTCCTCTATTTTCAAAAGTGTAACAACTTAAGGAAGATCTTATCACCAGTAGAGATGGAAAACTTGAGAAAGCAATTGGAAATAGCTCTTATAGACTATGATGCAGAAAAGGTGAAGAATATCAAACTTGAAGATGATCTTAAAGCTGCTTGGGATATTATTCAAGCACTTCAAGAAAATTTTACTATTGCAAGGAACACGAAGAGAGAACTTTGTGAAAAGATGGATAATGAGGAAAATGAAAAGGAAACTCTTAATGATTTGATAAACAAGCTATGACAAGAAATCAATACAACAAAGAATGAGATGTAAGATATGACTATGAGATTCTATAAAGAAATTGAAGACAGAAAGAAAAATGAAGAAGACTTGGTTAGAAGACAAAATGATGCTGGAAATGAAAACACAAGACTCAGTCATGAAAATGATATGTTGAAGACAGATCTTATGCACACACAAAATGACAAAACTGAACTCATGAGACAAAGGAATTTTGGAGAATGAACTGACTGCTACAAATCAACACAAGGAGAAATTCAAGAAAAATTCAGAAGAACTTGGTGACGTGCTGAAGAATCAGAAGCCTAATGGTGATACAAATAGCCTTGGCTTTGAAACTGGTGAAAGCTCCGGTACTGCAAACAATCATGATCATAGAAAACTGATAAGACAACCTACTACTTACAAATTTAATGGCAAATGCTTTAACTGTAACAAGTATGGTCATAGAGAAAATCAATGTAGATCTAGGAATTATCATAATACTAATACACGCACCGGTCAATGTTCTAAATGCAATAAAGTTGGTCATAATTCAGAGAATTGCAAAATGAATGTAAGATGTTATATTTGTGGAAGATTTGGACACTTATCTAATCAATGCAGAACACATACCGACATAGGATATGGGAAAGTTATTCAGAAGAACAATGTGACTTGTTATGCCTATAACAAAATTGGACATATTGCAAAATTTTGTAGAAGTAAGGCATCACCGGAAAATAACAAAGGTCCTAGTTTGAAAGGTAAAGAAAAGGTTGAAGAGGTAAAGCAAGAATTCTCAAAACAATGGATCAGAAAGTCAGATTTGAATGTTGATGGGAATACTCCTCCACTGGTAGAACAAAGTAACACTCCATCGGCAGGAGACTCTTCATCTAACTGAAGAAAAATCCTTTGGGGGTTTAGCAACAAAATGAAAAACTTGCTATTATTCGCTCGGTTGATGGTGAGAAGTTAAATGTGGTAGTTGGAGAAAATAACATTATAAAGCAAGTGTTTTGGCTCCTTTTTCATTCATCGAGCATTCAAATCTTTGAGAGCACAAAAATTCCCGAGCGAAGGCATTCTAAGCGAAGAAGTGAAGCAATCCATCAAATCATTCATCCTTAAGGCAGATTGAGGTATTTATAGCTATGGCATCTTCATCCACTCCTGAATTTATTGCAAACCCTACTGTTGTTGAAGTTGTTAAACGCCCTAGACCCGTATTCCAGCTAGTTCCCGAAATTGCAAAGAAAGATGATAGCATAGGTGCATTTTCTCAAATCCCTAAAGGAGTAGTATATGCTGAAGACCCTAGGATGTATATACATTGTCATATTGAGGAATTAGGTGATGATGAGATTAAGAACATGTTTAAAACTGTGATTTGTGATGAATTTGGAAATGTCAAACTTGAACATAAGGTAGTAGAAACCCTAGGTTTCACTAAAATTCTTAGTATCCCAGATTTTCCCAAGGATATCATAAGGATTGTGTTAAGAAGAGTACATGGTGAATTTTTCAGGTTGGACTCAATTCATAAAATCACAAAAGAAGTAGTAAAAGTTGTAACAGGGTTACCCTCCATCGGTAACAGGGTGGACAAAACAAAGGTCTCAAATGACACAGTGATAAACCTAACTGGTGCAACATTTGATAAGAGATCTCTAAGGGTAAACGATATAAAAGATATAAATGTCAAATTTATCAGTATGATCTTAGGTTATAAGGCTACACATGCAAATAGGTTAAACTCAGTTTCTAGCCTATGTATCAAGAATGCCTATGATATGGTCAATGATAATGCAAGGATAGATATATGTGAATGGCTTAAAGATGAGTTGATAGACAATTTGGGTAAGATCAAAAGAGATAAGAAAGGAACATTCAGATTTGGAAATTTACTTGTTTGTTTGATGTTGTACATAACCAAACAAGTACCCGGTATTGGTGCTAGAAATTTTGGCTTTGACATATCGGTAGGAAAACAACTATCAGATCTATTGGACAATATGGGAGAGAATAGGGAGAAAAACATAAATGAGTATTTTCAAGCATTGAAGGCTCGAATGAAGACTAGAGTAAGACTATCACAAGCCATTGTGGATAAGTATCAAAAGGAAATATGTTTTGTGATCAAGAAAGATGAAATTTGGATGGAAGTAGTTGTCCCTAGAACTATTTGGGTAACTGTAATGGGCTATGAAACAGATGACAACATCATAGAAACATATGCAAAAGCCCTCCTTGAAGCTCCAAAGGAATCGGAAGAGGAAGTTTTTGGAAATGTTCAAACAATAGAAAGTGGAATTCAATCTAGAAAAAGGGTTAAGAAGGTTGAAGAAACCATAAGGAAAGGAACCCGATAGGTAAAGGAAATCAAGGAAGATGTTCTAAGACAAACTGGTATAAGTGAAAGTGAGTTGGAAGCACCTCAACCGGAAACTCATCTTTCATCGGTTGGAACTTCTTCTGAGAGTGATATATCAGCAATATTTAAAAGGGTTGAAAGGAAAAGAAAACCCTCACTGACATTCTCTCCTTGTTGGTATTTTGGTATGGTTTTGTCATTGATGTCAACAACTACTAACACTTATCAACTCTTGCACTTTGGAGAATCAACAACCTTCACTGGCAAGCAAATGACTCATGCACAGTCACCAGTATTTGGTACACCGGTAGGATATAATGATCATCGGCACTTGGAATGGCATGGAAAACACTTGGTTATGTCGAAGACATCATTTGGACACCTCTTCTTGGAGATTTGATTATTGGTATATTCATATTTGCATATTTGTTGTTACCGGCAAATAGGTCCAGGTTATACACCGACAGGTTTATCTTTTCCAGATCAGCATGGAACGCTATGGAGATGATTTATTATTGTTGTAAATGCATTAAGCCGACATGTTGAGTCGGTTATTGCATTGGGCATTAATTTAATTGTAAATTGATTTTATTGTAATATCTTTTAGAGTCGACCTACTAAAATTGGTCCTAGGTTATGATATAAATGTAAGATCTTATTTGTAAGATCGGTTGTGGAATGCGAAAAAGAATTGTGTGAAGGTATATGCGAGATTAAGCAGAGCTATACATGTAGATATCATTTGAAGGTGAAGCAAGGTTTTTGTGAAAGCAAATCAGAACTACACTGGTACCGAATCCAGCATATGAAGATGCTATTTTGAGCAGTACATCCTTATTGGATTTAACCATCCAATTGTATTCAGTGTGACTCCTATTTTGTGATTGAGCAGTGAGCTCTAGGCGCTTGGCCTTTCTGCATGTGCAGACCCCATTTGTATACACTTACTATCTGCAATAGTATCATCTAATTGTGGGTAAGGTTTCCCACCATGGTTTTTCCCTTTACAGGGTTTCCACGTACAAATATTGGTATTAAGTGTTGTGGATGACTTTGTCTTTTTGTTTCATGCATTAATCTTTACCGGTATTGCAATTATCTGATAAAATTGTCCACCGGTATAAAAGATTGGTTCACCGGTATTAAGCAGTAAGTTGGTTAAGTTGTTTTGTTTTGAATTTATTTGACAACTAATTCACCCCCTCCCCCTCTCAGTTGTCTTTGGGACCTAACAATTGGTATCAGAGCATAGTCCTCTTTTGCAGAAGTTTTACAGCTTGAGGAGATCCAATGTCTACTAACTATTTCAGGAAGGACAGTCCTAAACTTGATGGAACCAACTATGGCATATGGAAGATCAGAATGGAGACACATTTAAATTGCATTGGAAAGGACATCTGGGATGTTACAAAGAATGGCTATACTGCTCCTACTCGAAGCCGGCCTAATCCACCTAACTTGACTAAAGATGAAGAAAATGATTGCAAAGCAAGAGAAGCACTTTTGAGCGCATTAACAGATCAACAAATCATGGGATTATGAGATAGATCAACTACTAAAGCTATTTGGGATCATTTGGAAACACTGAATGAAGGAGATTCCATAGTCAAAATTGCAAAGATTGAAAGCTTTCGGGTCAGGTATGAAAATCTAAAAATGGAAGAAGATGAAAGGATTTCTACTTTTATGGAAATAGTTAATGAAATTGTTTTGGGTATTAAATATTGTGGAGGAACCTTAAGTGAAGATGAAATTGTTTCAAAAATACATATAAAATGAAGGTCACTACTATAAAGGAGTTAAGAGCAATGCCTAATACATCAGTAACTAGAGATACATTGATTGGAAAACTTTCAACCTTTGAAATTGAGGAATTTGGTCATGTTGCTACTATAAAGATAGATTTAGCCTTTAAAGCATCAACATCATCTGCATCATCATTTGAAAAATATGATTGGAAAGCCTTTTATGCAAGAGAACTTGAAGAAAGCAGGAAATAAAATGAAGAACTTGAAGAACTTGAAGCACTCTTTGCAAGGAAAATGCCTAAAGGTCCAGTTGGAAGTAAGTATGAAGGTAAAGCACCCTTTAAATGTTTTAACTGTAATAAGATTGGTCACATGGCTTCAAGATTCCCTGATAGACATGCTAGACTAAGAGAAGAAGCTAGAAGAACATACAAACCTAACCCTGAATATCATATATACATATTTAAGAAGAATAAAGATAAATCTTGTTATCTTGCTGATGAAGGAGTGATTGATGATTTTGATGAGGATCCGACAGACAATGGATGGGTTTTTGTTGCTATAATAGAAGATCAACTGACACCCCCAATCCAACCGGTAGAGCAGGCCTTGGCAGCTAAAATTGAAGTAAAGGGTGAATGGATCATTGATTCAGGATGCTCACATCATATGACAAGTGATAAAGGTAAATTCTTGAACTTTCAAGAATATAATGGAGGTCTAGTGATATTTGGAGATGATAAAGCTTGTCTAATCAAAGGTAAAGGTACAATATCTCTTGATGGTAAGCATAATACTAACAATGTTTACTATGTTGAAGGTTTAAAGCATAATATTTTGAGTGTTGGTCAATTAGTTGAGAAAGGATTTCATTTACAATTCAAAAATGGAAAATGCAAAATCATGAATAGAACTGGTTTAGAAATTGCAACTGGTAATCAAACTAGACGAAATATCTTTCATTTGAATAACAGTGAAAAGACATTCTTGATTGCACATATTGATGAAAGTTGGCTATGGCATAAGAGACTCTATCATGTAAACTTTGATTGTATTGTGAAAATTAGTACTACTAAGGAAGTTAGAGATTTACCTAAAATTGTCAAACCTCACAATACAGTATGTAAGGAATGTCAATTTGGAAAACAAGTTAGAACTACCTTTAAAAGTATTCCAGAAAAATCCAATAATGCTATTGACTTAATTCATACTGACTTATGTGGTCCAGCTAGAACCAAAATCTTTCAAGGTGATAGATATTTCATGCTAATCATTGATGACTATTCTAGAATGTGTTAGGTTACTTTTCTGAGAGAAAAATCAGAAGCACTTGGAAAGTTCGAACTGTTCAAAGCAATGGCAGAAAATGAAACCGATAAGAAAATCAAATGTCTAAGATCAGATCAAGGAGGAGAATTTACATCTAAGGAATTCAATGCATTCTGTGAAGTGAATGGAATCAGAAGATAGCTATCAGCACCTCGGACACCACAACAAAATGGAGTTGTTGAAAGGAAAAGCAAAACTATCTTGGATGCAGCTAGAAGTATGTTATCAGAAGAAAATATACCACATGTATATTGGAGAGAAGCAGTAAGTACATCAGTCTATACATTCAACAAAGTTCACATCAAAGGTGAAACCGATAAGACCCCTCATGAACTATGGTTTGGTATTACTCCTACTCTTAAATATTTCAAAATATTTGGAAGTAAATGCTATATTAGAAGGGATGAGTATATTGGCAAATTTGATCCTAGAAGTGATGAAAGAATATTTCTTGGTTATTCATCTAAAAGTAAAGCATATAGATGTTTTAACAAAAGATTGCAGAAAATTGTTGAGAGTACAAATGTGAAGATTGATGAACAATTCAGAGAAACTTCAAGGTACATAGATTCTGAACCGGCAACAAAAATCCTAACAAATTAACCTATACTAAACCCACCAGTACAGAATGAAGATCCAATTACACTGATATCATCTGAAAATTCCACTGTGACTGAGGAACAACAGCAAACAAAGACACCCCGATATGTAAGACTGAATCATTTTGAAGATCGGATAATTGGAAACAAGTATAAAGGAGTTATGACAAGAGGAAGATTGGCAAATGAAGAGGTATGCATTATTTCTCAAATTGAACCATCATCAGTTAATGAGGCATGTGAAGATAAACACTGGATTAAAGATATGGAAGAGGAAATAGAACAAATTGAGAAGAATAACACTTGGACATTAGTTCCCCGACCTAAAGATAAAAATGTAATTGGAACCAAATGGGTATTCAGAAACAAAATTAATGAAGATGGTAAGGTTATCAGAAATAAAGCAAGACTAGTGTGTAAGGGATATTCTCAAAAAGAGAGAATTGATTACAATGAGACCTTTGCACCGGTAGCCAGAATTGAGGCAGTCGGATTATTTTTGGCTTTTACAGCACACAAGAACCACAAACTATATCAAATGGATATTAAATGTGCATTTCTAAATGGAGATATTGAAGAAGAAGTTTACATTGAACAACCTGATGGATTTTCTTTGACAGACAACAAAGATATGGTTTGCAGGTTAAGGAAAGCTTTGTATGGATTGAAACAACCTCCAAGAGCTTGGTATGCAAGATTGGATAAGTATCTTTTGAAGATTGGTTTTTCTAAAGGTAATGCTGACAACAACTTATATTATAAAGTGACTAATGATGACATCTTGGTTATAGAAGTTTTTGTTGATGATATAATCTTTGGAGGAGAAGATGGACTATGTAAAGAATTTTCTATTAAAATGCAGCAAGAATTCGAAATGTCTATGATAGGAGAAATAAAATTCTTTTTAGGATTGCAGATTTCACAAACTGACAAAGGTATATTCTTGAGTCAATCCAAGTACTTAAAGGAGTTACTAAAGAAATTTGGGATGAAGAACTCTAAACCAATAAGAACACCTATGACTACAAGTGACAAACTATCACTAAGGGATGAATCTACACCTTTTAATCCAACTAGGTACAAATCTATGAGAGGAGGTTTACTGTATTTGACACAAACCAGACCTGATATCTTGAATGCAGTATGTATTGTTTCAAGATTTCAGAGTAATCCTAGAGAAAATCATGAATCAGCAGTAAAAAGGATTTTCTGGTACTTACAAGGCACTACAAATCTTGGACTATGGTATCCTAGAGATGAAAACTTTGAATTATGTGTATACACAGATGCAAATTGGGTAGGAGATGTGGATGATAGAAAAAGCACCACCAGAGGAGCATTTTTTCTTGGAAACAGACTAGATTCTTGGTTGAGTAAGAAACAAAGTTGTACATCCTTATCAACAGCAAAATCAGAATATGTTGCAGCAACAACTAATTGTACACAGGTACTATGGCTTAAACAAATGTTGAAAGACATAAAGATAAAATGCAAGGAACCTATTACTATCCATTGTGACAACACTACAACAATTGATATATCTAAGAATCTGGTACTACATTCTAAAACCAAACATGTTTCTATCAAATTGAATTTTCTAAGGGAGAATGTTGAAGCAAAAGAAATTAAACTGGTTTATGTGAATACTAAAGAGCAGATTGCAGATATTTTCACTAAACCTCTACCTAAGGAGACTTTTGAATATCTTAGAGATCAGCTTGGGGTCATTCCCCCACCGGTAGATACGTAGAGAGTTGATGTTTGTCATCAACCGACAGAATTAACAGAGAAATTTTTTACTCTGACATTGATGAAGAAGCTACTTCTTAGGGGGAGTAGTTCATATACTAAATTGGTTGGTATTTTGTATATGAACTTGGTTTTATAGTAACTTTGGCATTTGATGTCAAATGGGGAGAGATTGGTATGGAAAAACAAACGGAAACGTATGTCACTCTTAGGGGGAGAGATTGTTACTTTGAGAAAGATTACTTATATTTTGGTAATTATTGGTATTTTGGTATTTGGCATTTCTGTTTTGGCACTTTGATGGTTTTTCCATCTTGTGTTGCCATCAATGCCAAAGGGGGAGATTGTTGGCATTTTGGTATGGTTTTGTCATTGATGTCAACACCTACTAACACTTATCAACTCTGGCACTTTGGAGAATCAGCAACATTCACCGGCAAACAAATGACTCATGCACAGTCACCGATATCTGGTACACCGGTAGGATATAATGATCACTGGCACTTGGAATGACATGGAAAACACTTGGTTATGTCAAAGACATCGTTTGGACACCTTTTCTTTGAGATTTGAATATTGGTATATTCTTATTTGCATATATGTTGTTACCGACAAATAGGCCCAAGTTATACACCGACAGGTTTATCTTTTCCAGATCAGCATGGCACACTATGGAGATGATTTATTATTGTTGTAAATACATTAAGCTGACATGTTGAATTGGTTATTGCATCGGACATTAATTTAATTTCAAATTGATTTTATTGTAATATCTTTAGAGCCGACCTACTAAAATTGGTCCTAGGTTATGATATAAATGTAAGACCTTATTTGTAAGATCGGTTGTGGAATGCGAAAAAGAATTGTGTGAAGGTATATGCGAGATTAAGCAGAGCTATACATGCAGATATCATTTGAAGGTGAAGCAAGGTTTTTGTGAAAGTAAATCAGAACTTCACTGGTACTGAATCCAACATATGAAGATGTTATTTTGAGCAGTACATCCTTATTGGATTTAACCATCCAATTGTAGTCAGTGTGACTCCTATTTTGTGATTGAGCAGTGAGATCTAGGTGCTTGGCCTTTCTGCATGTGCAGACCCCATTTGTATACACTTACTATCTACAGTAGTATCATCTGATTGTGAGTAAGGTTTCCCATCGTGGTTTTTCCCTTTATAGGGTTTCCATGTACAAATATTGGTGTTAAGTGTTGTGGATGACTTTGTCTTTTTGTTTCATGCATTAATCTTTACTAGTATTGCAATTATCTGATAAAACTGTCCACCGGTATAAAAGACTGGTTCATCGGTATTAAGCAGTAAGTTGGTTAAGTTGTTTTGTTTTGAATGTATTTGACAACTGATTCACCCCCCCCCCTCTCAATTGTCTCCAAGACCTAACTCTCCTACACCAAAAAAAACCAGGCAAAAACAACAGGCAGTAAGGCCCCGAGCAAAGAAAATGACTCCTAAGAAGAAGAAGGTAAAACAAACTATTGCTCCTCTAGACAAACTTCTTAGTGAAATTACAAAGGATGGTAAGTTGAAAAACATCAACAAAGTATACAACACACTATCAGCTAATGATAAGGAAAACATAGAGAACAGTGTAATTCTACACTTAGATATATACAAGAAATTTTTGATGCAAATTGTAGATGAAATTCCTAATGATCTGTATAGGAGACTTGAAGCTAGAAGATTAGCCATTGTTGAGCTGGATAAGAAAATTAAGATTGAAAAATTACTTGCAGTGCATCCAGTTAACTCACCTGATGAAATAGAAAAATTAATTAATGAAGCAAACCGGATAGTATTCTCCACTTCTCATCGGCATGTAGCACTAATGGCTGGTAGAGTAAATGAAGTATCTGAGGAAATAGTAGATGGATGGGATATATTCTTTGTGGAAAAAGAAAAAGAGCAAGAACTACTTAGGCCAAAAACTATCAAAGTACATCAAAAGGATAGAGATAAGTGGAAAGGTAAGGTAGGTGGACCACCAAGCCTAAAAATAACTGACAATATGCCCCCACCTCTTTCAGATACTGCTCTGATAGACACTACTGACAGACAATCGGCCATAGAGAGTATGAAGACTCCGATAGAAGATACAAATCCTGAATCAGAAATTTTATATATAGTAAATGTAAACACTCAGGTAGTTAATGTTGTGGTTGACAGAGAAACCACTGAGGATAAGGAGAAAAATGTGACTACTAAGTCACTGGCTGCAGAGGTTGAGTTGAACATAGAAAAACCTTCACAGGCAGAGCAACCGACAGAGGATACCACTAAGGAACCGACAGATACAACAGATAAACCATCTGAAGAACCGACAAAAGAGAGTTCTGAGGTACAAAGAGAGATTACATCTGAGAAACTGGCAGTTAAAAGCTTAGAGAAACCCTCTGAGATATAGATAGAGAAACCAAAATTAGTACAGGTTGAAGCATAGGTTTAGACAGACACAATGCCATTGGCCCAAACTAAAAAGAATAAACCTTTGTTTGTAGAAATGCAAACACAGATAGACCTACCAGAGGTCGAATCAAGCAAGGTAATTACCACAACTGGTAGCATGGATATTATAAAGACTGTTGGACAAATATCTGGTATAGCTATGGCAAAATTCAGACCTACTAATGTAACAGAGGTCCTTTTAGATTCAATAAAGAAGATCACAGAATGCAGTGCACAAGCCTATAAGGCTATTGATGATACAATTCCAATTCTTAAATTGATTGCACCAAAATGCACAGTTGATAATAAGGATTCTTTAGGACAACTAGACACATTGTCTAAGTTCATCATCGGTAACATATTGACTGTTGATCAAATAAATGAGGATACATTTAAGGAAATAATGATAAAGGAAAAAGAGAAATTCTTTGAGGATATTGTAAATAAGAACAAGGAAGAAATGGATACCCTTTTACTGGAACTTGGAGAAATAATTCTTGACTCCAAGAAACTGTACAGGGACACCTGTAAAACAAACATTTTGACAGAGGATCTTGACAAGGAGATCAGCAAAGCACAAGATAAGATAAACAATATTGCTGACAATCTGATAGGAGCATGAGATTCATTTTTGGAGTTAGAGAAGAAAATTGCAGAGCAAGAAGAGAAAATCAAGAAGTTAGAAAATGACAAACAAGGAATAAAGGATAAAGCAAAGGACTTGAAATACAGACTTAGTCCAAGACTTGAATACCTTATTTCTTTGAGAAAAGAAATATCTGAGGCTCTAGTTCCCAGACTAAAGACACCAGAAGAGCAAATGCACATACTCACTGGTATAGTGCAGAGAACACAAGAGGCAATAAAAGATAGCAAGATATTCAGCAATGGTATAAATTTGATCTTGACAAATATATTTCAGATTGTAACCCATCGATTACAAGAATCCAGGCAAGACTCCATTGACACCAAATGACAAACTTTGTCATTGATGCCAAAGGGGGAGTATGAGATGAGAAAAATGAGAAAAATGGTCAGAAGAAAGGACATCATCTACTCAAGCGGAGCATACATTTTTGGCACACAGTTTTGGTAAGAAATTTTGGACACCTTTGATTTTTCTCATGAGTGTTGTCATCAATGCCAAAGGGGGAGATTGTTGGCAAATGCACACTCCAATGAGAAATTGTAGGTGATTGAAGGCTTTGTCATTGATGGCAACCTTGCAATCATATGACCCCAGCAAGACAAAGATACCGGTACCGACACGGACAGACTCTACACCGGTAGTGAAAGGAAGGATATCGACACCTTGGCCAACTTCAATTTTGTTTAAAATGTATTTTGTAATTAATTGTAAAATCAAATTAAGCCAACATGGCGAGTTGTACTATGACTCATATATGTATGAGATCATTTTGTAATGGGAAATGTGTTAAACATGATGCGAATTATGCAGACCTCATATGCGAATTATTGGTTAAGGGTTTATGTATGTAGTAGAGCTTAAACTGGTACTGAATCTGGCATAGCAGATGCTAATCTGAAGCAGTACAAGACATTCGATTAGTATAATCTAATTTTGTAAGTCAGTGTGACTTCTTTTATAATTACGCAGTGAGCTCTAGGCACTTGGCCTTCCTACATGTGCAGGCCCCTCTTGTAAGAGTAATATTCCCTCATTAAAATACTATGTTATGGTGTGCTTCTCATGTTTTTGTTATTGTTCTTAGTTACTGCATTATTTCAGGTTTACCGATACATAGTTTTAATATGCTTTTCATGTTTTAAGTCAAGTAAATTTATATACCGGTTAGATACTGATTCACCCCCCCCCCTCTCAGTATCTTTGGGAATCCTAACAATCCTAAGGTTTAACAGGTGTCCACACATGCAGAGGAGGACTAAAAAAGGACACTATGCAAAATATCATAATGATAGTTAATATGAGTTAATTATATACATGCAATAAAAACAAATACACACAAGCATACCTAACATCACGCGATAATGACTGCAGTTGAAGACATTGAGCCATCATGCATGGAAAACGAGGCAAAATTGGATGAAGTGAGTGGAAAGAAATGAGTGAATACAGAATGGAATATTTATTGCGTAGAAATGTACTTCCTATAGATAGGGAAGTATTTATTATGAGCATGCAACAAAAATTTAGGATGGAGAGGTAACGACAAAGCCATCGCCAGTTGTTGCGGGAATATCGACATTTTCAACTGTGGAGAACTGTTGTAGAAATTTGTCCTTACTAAGAGGCTTGTGGTACAGGCGCAAACGATGACCATTGACTAACAATTTAAACTTGACAGGATCAATTGTGGATAATTGGACGATACCATTAGAGAATGTTTCAACTATCTCATAAGGTCCTAGCCATCGTGTCTATGCCCAAGTTATCTTTATATCTTGAATCATAGAGAAGGGCCCAATGACCTGGTTTGAATGATTTAACTTTAATATAGCGATCATGCCACTTCATGCACTTTTGAACTGATTCAGTTTGCTACAAGGCTTACTTTCTTATCTCATCTAAGGCATTAAGTTGTAGGAGCCTTTCCTCTTGTGTTGCAGAAAGAGTCATATCCAAGGCAATGGTTGTTCTCAAGGTTTTATGCTCAAATTCCACAAGCATCATTGCTTTTGTTCCATATACCATTTCAAAGGGTGTAAACCCCGTTGTGGTTTTCCAAGTGGTTCTATAAGCCCATACTACTTCAAATAACCTACTAGATCAATCATTGCAGTTAAGAGCTACTATTTTATTCAATATTGATTCAAGGTCCTTGTTAGTGGTCTCTACGTGTCCATTAGCTTGAGGATGATAAGGAGTGTATTTTTTGTGCCTTACATTATATTCATTAACCAGGGCGGTAATCAAAGTGGAAGTGAAATGTGCCCCTTTATCTGTTACAATTTCTCTAGGAACTCCATACCGAGTGAAGATTTCCTCATATAAAAATTCCGCTACCTTATTATCCCTAGCATGCTTGAATGCTTTGACCTCTACCCACTTTGTGACATAGTTGGTACAAACAAGAATGTACAATTGACCATTTGATGACGGATCAATTGCCCCAACAAAGTCTAAGACCCATTTGTCAAATGGTGTAATAGCTACCTATGGATGTAAAGGCATTTCATCAAACCGAGTTGGTCTTCCCATTCTCTGACATCTGTCACATTTCTTGATATACTTGACTGCATTCTTGTGTAAGGTTGGCCAATAATACCCTGTAGTCAATATCTTGAGAGTTGTTCTTTTGCCAGCAAAGTGACCTCCACAAGGCTCATCATGACAGGCATGAAGTATATCATATGTCTCATCTTCCCTTACACAGTGCCTCATAACTTGATCCGGTCCTGTATAAAATAAGTAATTTGCTATCCATGAGAAGTTGAAACTTTTTTCTACCAGCAACCTTTTTTCTTTTGGTGAGAAATGAGAAGGTATCTTGTTAGCTGCTAGGTATTTAGCTATATCAGCATACCATGGACTGTTCAGATTAATGAAAAATAAATGCTCATCTAGAAAAGAATCATCAATGACTTCAGGATTGTCTAGTGTTTGAATTCTAGATAGAAAATCTGCCACTACATTTGCTTTACTTGGTTTATCTATGATAGTAATGTCAAATTCTTGCATTAATAACAACCATCTTGCCAATCTACCTGTAATAGATCTTTTGTTCATGAGGTACTTGATGGCTACATGATCAATATGCACAAAGATTTGATAACTAGTTATATACTGCCTAAACTTATTGAGGGTATAGATGACAACTAACATTTCCTTTTCAGTGACATTATAATTCAGCTCTGGTCCTTGCAAATTTTTACTAATATAATAAATTGCATTTTCTAAAACTCCTTGCTTCTACCCCAAAACTGCTCCTATTACAAAATTGGATGCATCTGTATGAATGTGAAAAGGAAGAGACCAATCAGGTCCTTTAAGCATAGAGGCCTCAGTTAAGGCTCCTTTTAATTTAGAAAATGCCTCTTCACATGTAGTTGTCCATTCGAACTCAAAATCTTTTGTTTATAGAGAGTACAGAGGTCCTGCTATTTTACTAAAGTCCTTGATAAATCTCCTATAGTACCCTGCATGGCCTAAAAAACTTCTTACATCCTTTTATTTTGCATGGGCAGGAAGAGAAAGTATTACCTCAATTTCGGTTGGATGTACTTGAATACCTGATTGAGATATATGATGCCCCAACACTATACCTTCTTGCATCATCATAAAACATTTTTCACTATTTAGGGATAAATTGTGATCCTCACTCTGCTACAACACTTTGGCCAGATTTTGTAATGCTTCCTTAAAGGTGACCCCATAAGCAGTAAAATCATCCATGTAAATTTCCATACAATCATGGGATATATCTAAAAATATACTGAGGACAACCCTTTCAAAGGTTGCAGGAGAATTACATAAACCAAAAGGGAGAACTGAATAGGCATATGTGCCCCAAGGGCAAGTAAAGGTAGTCTTTTCCTGATCTTTCAGAGCTATCCTTATTTGATTATAACCACTTAACCCATCCAAGAATGAAAAGTATTGCTTACCTGCTAGAGAATCTAACACTTGATCTATGAATGGAAGTGGAAAGTGATCCTTTTTGGTAGCAGTGTTGAGCTCCCTATAGTCCACACAAACTCTCCATTTCCCTCCTTTCTTTGGAATTATAACCAGGGGGAAACCCATTGATTGTCTGAAATAGGGTAAATGCATCCTGAATTAAGCAACTTTTGTAGTTCCTCTTTAACTATTTCTCTTAGGGAAAGATTAATCCTTCACTGAGGCTGTCTAATTGGTTTACAATCTTCTTTGATATAAATCCTATGGGTACACAATGTAGGATTTAATCCCTTCATGTCATGATAATCCCATATGAAGGCTGGTTGTTGGACTTTGAGTAATTTTATTAATTACAATCTTTGATCTACTGCTAATTGACTATTGACATTTAGATTCCTTCCTGCGGCAACCCCTATTGAGTAACTGACTCAACATTAGACATTTCAGACAGACAAGAGGTTTGAATCTCTTGTGGCAGTAATGTATGAAATATATTTGTGTTTGCAAGAGAATCTAAAGAGCTTGTAGATGGAAAAAGAGTATGCAAAGGACTTTCTGGTATACCCGTGGACTATTGAGCTACTCCATAATGATTTCTTATGATGTTAGAGAGTAACGTAGCATGCTCTTGAAGTCTTATGAATGGTTCCCTTGTTAACATCACCAGTTGTTGAACAAAATTAATTTCCTCTTCTTCTTCTTCTCCTATATTTGGCCATACTACTTGCTCATGATCAAGTTGTGGTTGTGCTGGAGAATAGAGTGCAAGAGTTTTAGTAGTAATACCGTTTGAAATGGTCATGTCCCTTGATTTGCAACCTATGTATGCATCAGCTGTAGCAAGCCAAGGTCTTCCGAAAATGATTGGATATCCCCCAATGTTGCCTTAGGAGAGAGTATTATAAAAATAGTCGGGTATTCCCAAGAGTCTAATGTGACAAAAAATATCTTCAACCATCCGTTCAGGCCAGACAATAGAGCTATCAGCAAGCTGCAGGACCATTGGGGTTGATCTAAGACTAGTAATGTTGAGTTGTTGCATGACATCTTTAGTCATCACATTTATGGCTACTCCTAAGTCTATCAAGGCATTTTTAATTTGAATTCCATTAATAAATACCTTCACCATGGGGCTACCTGGGTCAAAATATTTAGGGATAACAATTTTTCCTAACATAATATCAGCCAGTTGTCCTACTACATGCACTATTTTTGGGTCATTTTTCTTTCTCCCGAGTTTCTTCAAACATGCTTCCTTAATAGCTATTCCATATATGGGAATATCCTTAATAGATTGAAATAGTGGAATCTTTACACATATATGTTTTAACTGATCAATAAGATCAAAAGCTATATCATCCTGATGCCTAGACACTTCCACCTGCAATCTTTGAGGAAACGGGGGAGTTCTTACATGTGTGTCTAAAGTCTCAGACTGATGAAATTTCTCAGGGTTTCCAAGTTGATTAGGTGTGTCTTGAGCAATCTCCTCAGATGGTAATTATGTTATGACTAGAGGAGATGGAGTAGGCAGTGTTGTTCCTGACCATAAGTGAATATCACTTACATTGAGAGAATATGCAGGATAGTTATTAGGATCAGTTGAAAAAACTTATTGTTGCTGCTAAGGTTTGTTATTTGGATTTGGCACAGGTTGTGTTGGCAGTTGGGTTGGCTTGGGAGGAGTAGCATTAGGAGCTAGTGGCATTAAAGGTGGTTGTTGGGTATATTGTTGTGGCTGCAAGAAACTTGATGATTGGTTCACCCATTGCTATCCTCCCCTCCATTGTGGTGACTATTGACAGTTACCTTGGGGAGGTGACCAATTCCCTTGTGGCTGATGCCATTGAGAGGAAGGACTTTGATAATTAGGCCAAGGGTTTTGAGAGTTATTCCAAGATTGAGGAGTATAATTTCCAAAATTTTGGGAGTATGGAGGTTGCCACTGATTGTTCCGTGCATTGAAGTTAATATAAGGATTTGAAAATGACAATGGATCTTGTGGCATACCTTGTCTTGGAGGCCAAGGACTTTGTTGTGCAACATAAAAGAGTTGTTCATCATCTCCATAAATAGGTTTGAAATCTGGGGAAGCCTGTTGGCTATCAACTTTAGCTAGCAGTTTACATTTGCAGTCCTTCTTCTTTTGTCGACAGTGAGGACAAAATTCAGCAAGCATAACCTCTACCTCCTCATACTTCTTTCTTGCCTGAAGTGTATCCAATTGAGTAGCCATATTATTGGTTATATCCTCCTTAAATTCCTTTAACAAATGATTTATTTCCATTCTTGAAATTGTTGTGGATGACTTTGCAATTGAATAACCAAGCCTATAGCGTCTTCCTCTCTTGGCTGCAACTCTGGAGTACTTTTGACAGATTTGTCTGATGTCATCCCATTGAACTTGAGTAATATCTCCTCCTTCCATGATGTCTAAGGAGTCAATACAATCTTCATTGATTCCCCTTAGAAAGATCAACTTCCTAGAGTCTTCACTCAGAGTACTATGCTTGGAATTCCTGACAATAAACAAAAACCTCTCCAAATAGTCTTCCAGGATTTCATCTTCTTTTTGTGTCATCCTGATGATATCATCACCATGTCGTTCCATTCCCCTGCAATAGTCTTTATACTTATCCAAGAAGTTTCTCTTTATCTCCTCCTAGGTAGTGATTACATCTCTTCCTAGACTCATAAACCATCTCAAGGCAACTTCTTTCAAAGTAGCAGGGAATAATTTGAGTTTATGGGCATCAATGGTATAATCATAACTTCTACAAAGGATGTAAAATTCAAACAAAAAGGCATCTGGATCTTCTGTTACCAAACCATGAAATTTTGGAAGAGAAGAAGCTAGTATATTCTTCAAATTTGCATTACCATGTTGGTCAGGAATGGGAAATTCAAAGGTTGGGTTTACAGATGGAGGTGGAGGATTTGTTGCCATTGGTCCCTAATAAAGGACTAAAGGTAAAAAAATTTGCTCAAGGGGTTCATTTAGGAAGTCCAGGTCTCCTTCTGACAGATTAAAAACACCTCTATTTCACACATAAGTTTCTACAAAAGGGTTTACTTCAAGTGCTTGATCTGATCTTATGTCTTGAGTGCAATGCAATAGAATAAATCTTCCTAATGCATCTCTTCTCCTCCTATGCATGCAGATTAATGAAGAAATTCTAAAAGCTAACTAAAAATTTAAACTAATGGTTACAACAGGTTCTTAGTTTGGCACCATTCCTCTATAACGGTGCCAAAAATGTTGGTCCTCACAACTGGAATGACAACTAGGTAATAAAACACAATTCGAAGATTAGGTATCTTTGAATAGCTAGTTTTCTTGAAGCAAAGGCTCATTTACTTATCGACTAGGGACGTAAACTTAAAATGGGCCAGCACTGTATGTGCACCAAGTTCGCATCATGCAACCATTCTATATTGCTACAGGAAAGGAAATTCTTTAAAGTAAACATGAAAAATCTTAATGAACTAATACTTAATCCAAATTCACAACTAGAAATCACTCAAACAATTACTGCTAAATGATAACGTTCTGGAAAGCGGATATGAACTACTCTATCATTGTGGCTGTAGGAACTGACATAGGAACTGTTTCCAGTGGCTGCAGGAACATATAATTGCCGAAACAACTACTACTAAAAAATGAAAACTAACTAAAAAACACAAAGGATCACTCACCAAGTGGGCCCCCTTCAGTGAGCATATCTATAACTTTCAGATTACAATTGTTTAGCTTTTAAAATCACATAGATCTCTTTATTCCATTTTGACTATGAAAATACATAAAATACCAGAAGTTTGAGTATTACAAATATGATGGTCATTCTCTGCTACTCTGAAAAAAGAGAGAGGCCCCTTTATTTATAAGGAAGCTTATAACAGATTCCTAAGTGATCAACCACATTCCTATAAGATAGGCGAATGGGATTCATTAAACAAAAAGAAGAAGAAGAAGTCAGCGCAGGAAAACAGAACAACATCTGTCCTACAGCTGAGAAAATATAGCATGCCATGCTTCCTCGATCTAAGCTCCACTAAGAACAATTATAAATGTTTCATAAATCATTTTGCTGAAGAACCAGTCAAGTGGCTTTGATCTGCCTTATTATTGCTTTCTTTTGACTAGGTATACATTCTGGCTATATACCCGGTACTTCTTTAAACCACCATTTTGTCTTTCATTCTACTTTGCCGACCCTGCATCATGATATTAATGTGCACAACAAACATGTGTATATACTAATGCTAACATGATATAATTTAAACCATACTTAAGATTGATTTCAGATATTTGCATAGATAAATAATTTAAAAACCATTATATGACAACCTTAAGTATAAGTCAAATCAGTTTCTGAAACACTTAAAAGGTATCAACTAGGAGAGTATCATGATCTAAATATTATCAAATCACAAGACCTAGGCAGGAGTATTATAACAAAAATCTATCAAAATAGAGCCATTATTTAGGCTCATCAATGATGTCTTACTAAGTCTAAGATACCCCTTACCCTTCAAGAGGCCCATTTAGGCCCTAGGGATGGGCATTTCAATGGTAAATCATTAGTAAATAAATTGTTACATATAAGGTACGACTGGAAAATAATGGAGCACGACTTCTTTTCCTTTATCAAAAAGTGTCCTCGATGTTAACAACATAACAACCTCATTCAAGCTCCTACAAAATAACTCCACCCTCAAGATTGGTCATTTTCAACATGGGATTTATAAATTAAAAGAAAGATATCTCCCCCTTCTACTAAGGGACATACTTCTATCGTAACAACTAAAAATTACTTTATAAAGTTTTAGAATCAATGACAGTCCCAAAGACACTGAGAGGGGGGGGTGAATCAGTGCCTAACCAATTTTCAGAATACTTATACTTATTTAAAACTTTGCATCCCAAAATAGTGTACCAGTAAATAAGAATTAATGCAGCAAATAAGAATAACAGAGACAGCATAGAGAACACACCATAACACAAGATATTTAATGAGGAAACCCGGTGTGGGAAAACCTCGGTGGGATTTGTGACCCACAATATTCACTCACTAGCCAATGAATAAATATTACTTACATGAGGGGCCTGCACATGCAGGAAGGCCAATAGCCTAGAGCTCACTGCTCAACTACAAAATAGAAGTCTCACTGACTTACAAAATGGATGATTAAATCTAATACAATGTACTGCTTAAATCAGCATCAACTATGCCAAGTTTAGTACTGGTTTAAGCTCAGTCTATAACCAAAACCTTGTTGTCCTTATACAAAATTCTTCTATCAATTTCACATCATATAATTCCTCTTTCATCACACATACCACTTCCCAAAATGACCTACAAGACTTCATACATATATGAGTCTTTTACAATGTACCAAGTCGGCTTACAAAAGGATAATTATATTACAATAAAATATATTACCATGTCGGCTTGAGTACCGGTATACTGTTGCTGATGTAATCTGAATGTCAGTGTAAGTGTCTATCGGTGCTGGTGCTTGCCAATGTATGTAGAAATCTTAATGTTGGTGAATGCCATTTGGTTTCCTATCAGTCTGTCAATCAGTTTGCCATCAATGACAATACCACCATTCTCATAAGAGTGTAGAATGCCAACAATCTCCCCCTTTGGCATTGATGGTAACACTCATGAGAAAAATAAAAAATTGTTATCCAAAATTTGATATCCAAAAAGATGTGCTCCCCCTGAGCAAGTGATCTCTAAATAAGAATTTTTATCCTTCCACTACTCCCCCTTTGACACCAATGACAAAGATTGTCAAAAATAGTCAAACGAGTGTAGGAGTTTCACCTCAAGATCTGTAACTGGTTAGTTACAATCTGAAAAATATCTGTCGAAATTAAATTTAGATTCTTCATAAACCTTTTTCTATCATTCAAGGTTGCCTCAGTCTGTTGGATCGTGTCGGTGAGATAGTGCATGTGTTCTTCCGGTGATCGCTCTCCTTGAAGTAATGCCTTAGAGATTTCAATTCTCTGAGAGATAAGATTGTCCATCTTAGGACCAAGTTTATCTTTAAGTTCCCGAGCATTTGACCTTATCCTTGCCTTCTCTTTCTCAAGTTTCTCTAATTTCTCCTCAAAACATGTCATTTCCTACTCAATAACTGATATATGTCCAGATGAACCAATTATATTATCAGCTATGTCATCAATTTCTTTTTGTGTTTTATTGATCTCCTTATCTATATCCTCTATCAAAAGGTGAGGTTTGCATGTTTCCCTATATAGCTCCTTGTACTCCAAAATTGTAGAGTTAAGTACTGGTAATAATGTATTCAAGTGTTCTGTACACTTCTTTATAGTGTCTTCAAAGAATTTGTTTTTCTCTTTTTCGACTCTCTTCTTAATTGTGTCCTCATTCACCTTATCAATAGTTATTACATTATCAACAATAAATTTGGACAATGTGTCCAATTTACCTAAAGAATCCTTAATATGATCTATGCTACAATTTGGTGCAATCAACTTAAGAATAGATAAAGTGTTGTCAATTGCCTTGTAGGCTAATGCATTGCAATCCATTATCTTCTTGATTGAATCCATAAGTACCTCTGTAACATTGGTAGGTCTGAATTCACCTGTAGATGTGTCGGATGTCTGACCAATTATATTTATTACCTCTTTTCTTCCATCAGGTGTATCCATTTTGCTTGCATTTTCCTCTGGTGGATCAGTCTAGGTTTGCATCTCAACCTGCTAAGGTTTCTTAGACTATTTTAATGTCTCTGTGATTGTCGGTTTCATTGTTTTTGTGTGTACCTCTGCCTCAATTTGTTTCTCTGAAAGTTCAACTGTTGGTATCTCTGTCTTCGGTGGCCTTGTGCAAGTACCTTTATCTTCAATGGGTTTTTCAATCTCTGATGGTTTCTCTGTTTGGGTTGGGATCTTAGCTTCCTGAGATTCAACTGTTTGTGTCAGTTCCTCTGAAATCTTTTCATTATCAACAATGTCTACTTTAACCTCTGAATTATTTTTATCCACAACAAAGTTTACCTCTTGAGTATCCACATTCATGGTAAACAGTATCTCTGATTTAGGATTAGTATCATCATGTGTAATACCTTCAGTGTTAATAACCGGTGGATCTTCTGAGTGTACCGATGCAGTATCCAAAGGTGGTGGTGGAAGATTGTCAGTAATCTTAATGTTTGGAACTCCACCAATTTTTCCTTTACCCTTGTCTTTGTCTTTCTAATACACTTTGAATGTCTTTTTAGGTCTATTCATTTCCTCTTGTTTTTCTTTCTCCACAAAAAATATATCCCAATTATTTGCAGTCTCATCTGCAATCTCTTTCACTCTTCCTGCCATCAAGCTCACTTGTCGGTGTCCACTAGCAAAAATGGACCTGTTTGCTTCAGATATCAATTCATCAATTTCTTCTCTTGAATTAACAAGATGTATAGCTACAAGTTTTTCAATTTTTAGTTTCCTATCCAACTCCATTACTGCTATCCTTTTTGCTTCCAATCTTCTATAAAGTTCATTCAGTAAATCATCCACAACTTCAATCAGAACCTTCTTATATATGTCCAAGTATAAAATAATGCTATCCTCAATACTCTTCTTGTCAGAATCATTAAATGTATTATACAATTTATGCACATTAGTCAAATTGTTGTCTTCGGTTATTTCATTCAGCAAATCATTCAAAGAAGGGGTAATCGGTTGTTGTTTCTTCTTTGGTGTTAGTTTCTTGGGTGGTCTTCTTACTACCTATTATTTATTTCTCAAGGTCCTTTTTCTCTTAGGTAAAGGAGAGGGTACTGATGAAGGTTTTCTCTTCCTCCTTTCAACTCTTTTAAATTCTACTACCTTATCATTGTCAGTTCCAGAAGATGTCCTAATCGGTGACAAATGTGCTTCTGATTGTAATCCTTCAAGCTCACTGGCTGTTATACCGCTTAACTTCATGAAATTTTCTTTTAAATCACTTACCTTCTTAGAAGCATCTCTTATGTATTTTTCTCTCTTCTTTCTTTTCTTCAACAGATTTACATCACTCTCAATGGTCTTAGCACTACCAAATAATTTTTCTGATGGTTCTCTCGGTGCATCCAGTAAAGCTTTAGCATATGTCTCCAAAATAGTAAGATCTACTTCATATCTCATCTCGGTGACCCAGATAGTCCTAGAAAGTATTGCCTCCATCCATGTCTCATCTCTTTTGATAACAAAACAAATTTCTTTGTCATATTTATCTACTATACTCTGTGTTAACCTTTCTCTACCTCTCATCTTAGCTTTAAAAGTCTTGAAATACTCATAAATGGTATTCTCACAATCTGATCCCATACTGGTGAAACCTTCCAGAATTTTCTTACCTACTGGGATGTCATATGCAAAGTCCTTGTGACCAATATTGGGTATTTCCTTAACAAAGTACAACATCAAACATACAAACAGATTTCCAAAGCGGAATGTGCCTTTCTTGTCTCCTTTAATCTTTTTCAAGTTATCAATAAGCTCATCTTTCAACCATTCACAAACATCAATCATTGCATTATTGTTTATCATCTCATAAGCACTGTGTATACAGAGACTAGAAACATAATTTAGCCTATTTGCATGAGTGGTCTTGTATCCTAGCACCATACTTACAAATCTCACATTTGCATCCTTAATATCATTTACTCTAAGTGATCTACTGTCAAATGTTTCTCTGGTTAGGCTTGTCACCATTTTGTTGGGAATCTTCTTTGTCTTATTAGGTCTACTACCGGATGAGGGTAAACCTATAACTGCCCTAATTGCTTCTTTGGTAATTTTGCAAATTGATTCTAGCCATATGAACTCTACTTAACACAAGTCTGACGACCTCCTTAGGGAATACATGGAAGTTCAAAATATCAACAAAACCTAAGGTTTCCACAATCTTGTGATCCGGTTTAATAACTCCTTGCTCATCAGTTATAACCTCATCATACATTATCTTCAAATCCTCAGATCCTAGATCATCTATATTGCAATGTATGTAAATCCTAGGGTCTTCAGCAAATGCTACACATTTAGGAATTTTTGAAAATGCCCCAATAGAGTCATCTTGTTTAGCAATTTTGGGAATTATCTTAAACACGGACCTAGGTCTCTTAATGTTCTCGACAATGGTAGGGTTTGCAATAAACTCGGGAACAAAAGAAGAGGCCATTGAAAAATACCTTTTACTACCTGAAAATATTCTAAATATCTAAAGAAATCACTTCACACCTTCGCCTTGAATGCCTTCACTCAGTTTTCATGCTCTCTGATAATTTGAATGTTTTGTGAGTCAAAAATGAGAGAAATCCGATGATTTATAATGGCATATCTTCCACCAACCACATTAAATGCTTGTCAGTTAAGTGAAAACTTAACACATATGTTGGTAAAGAAGAAATCTATCTTCTCACCATCAATCGAGGGTAATCTGCATGATTTTCAACTTGTTGCAATACCCCCAAAGGGTTACTTCTCTGTTGGATGAAGAATCTCCTACCGGTGGAGAATTACTCTATTCTACTGGTGAAGATATAGTTTCATCAGTTCTCTGATCTCTTTTCTTAATCCATTGTTTTGAAAATTCTTGCTTTACTTCATCTACCTTTTCTTTGCCTTTCAAACTGGATCCTTTATTGTTAGCCGGTGAAGTCTTGCTTCTACAAAATTTTACAATATGTCCAATCTTGTTACAATCATAACAAGTTACATTATTCCTCTAAATAGCCTTTCCATATCCTATGCCAGTTTGTGTTCTACATTGATTAGATAAGTGCCCAAATCTTCCACAAACATAGCATTTCACATTCATTCTGCAATTTTTTGAATTATGACCAATTTTGTTGCATTTGGAACATTGACCGGTGGGTGCATTAATATTCTGATTATTTCTAAGTCTACACTAATTTTCTCTATGACCATACTTGTTACAGTTAAAGCATTTCCCATTAAACTTATAAGTATTAGGTTGTCTTACTGGTTTACTCTGATCATGATTATTTGTAGTACTAGAACTTTCTCCAATCTCAAATCCAAGTCCATTAGTATCTCCATTAGGCTTCTGACTTTTCAGCATGTCATCAAGCTCCTTTGAATTTTTCTTGAATTTGTCTTTGTGTTTGTTTGCAGTAGCCAACTCATTTTCCAGAATTCCCATTTGTCTCATAAGCTTAGTTTTATCATGTTGCATGTGAATCGGATCTATCTTCAGCATATCATTTTCATGACTAAGTCTCAGATTTTCATTTCCAGCATCATTAAGTCTCCTAGTCAAGTATTCTTCATTCGTCTTCCTGTCTTCAATATATTTACATAACCTCATAGTCATATCTTGCATTTCATTCTTCATATTATTGTTTTCTTGTCTCAACTTGTTTGCAAGTTCTCTAAGAGTTTCTTTTTCATCATCATCTTTCTGCATCTTCTCATGAAGTTCTTTTCTTTTATTTTGTGCTATAGAAAAGTTCTCCTGAAGTCCTTTAATGAACTCCTATGCAGTCCTTAGATCATCTTCAAGTTTGATATTCTTCAATTTCTCTACATTAGAATCTTCAAGAGCTCCTTCCAATTGTTTTCTTAAGTTCTCCATTTGTACCGGTGTCAAAATCTTCCTCAAGCTGTTAGGATTTTTCAAATAGAGGACCACGCTCTGATACCAATTGTTAGAATAAATGATAGTCCCAAAGACACTGAGAGGGGGGGGGGGGTGAATCAATGTCTAACCAGTTTTTAGGATATTTATACTAATTTAAAACTTTGCATCTCAAAACAGTTTATTCATAAATAAGAATTAATGCAGCAAATAAGAATAACAAAGACAGCATAGAGAACACACCATAACACAAGATATTTAAAGGGGAAACCCGGTGTGGGAAAAACCTCGATGGAATTTGTGACCCACAGTATTCACCCACTGGCCAATGAATAAATATTACTTACCTGAGGGGCCTACACATGCAGGAAGGCCAACAGCCTAGAGCTCACTACTCAACTAAAAAATAGAAGTCTCACTGACTTCCTAAATGGATGATTAAATCCAATACAATGTACTACTCAAATCAGCATCAACTATGTCAAGTTCAGTACTAGTTTAAGCTCAGTCTATAACCAAAACCTTGTTGTCCTCATACAAAATTTTTCTATCAGTTTCGCATCATATCATTCCTCTTTCATCACACATACCACTTCCCAAAATGACCTACAAGACTTCATACATATATGAGTCTTTTACAATATACCAAGTTGGCTTACAAAAGGATAATTATATTACAATAAAATATATTTCCATGACGGCTTGAGTGTCGATATACTATTGCTGATGTAATCTGAATGTCGGTGTAAGTGTCTATCGACGTCGGTGCTTGCCGGTGTATTTAGAAATCTTAATGCCGGTGAATGCCAATAGGTTGCCTATCAGTTTATCAATCAGTTTGCCATCAATGACAATACAACCATTCTCATAAGAGTGTAGAATGCCAACATAAAGTGGGTAGAAGCTTTTCAACTTCAATCCACTAACATTAAGGCAATCTATGGTTTTATTCTAGACATCATTTCTCACTTTGGACCACTTTCTACTCTTGTTTTTGACAATGGTAAGTCATTAAAAAACAAACAAGTCATTGAATTTATAGTACTCTGCTTAACTTCTACTCTTGTTTTATTGGATGCTTCATCCTAAACAATAGATTGAGGATGGTAAGTCATTGAATTTATTTAATTAGAATTATAATTTCCATGTATCATGTTCTATGAAATTTATTTTAATCATGATCTTATATCATTGTATCATTCATCACATATTTCATTTTTCTATCTAATATATCATAGTGTTACATATTTTATTTTCATTAGCATTTTAATTAGGTTTATTTCCATTATCAATGTTATATTTGTACATGCATGTTATTCTATAAGTTTTTATAATTATGCCTCATTAGATCATCATTGTTAAACATATGTCTCACATGTGTTTAATTAGATCATGATAGTATATAATCTAACATACATAAATAATCATGTGACAAGCATACACTCATAAAGAAACACATACGTACAAACATGTAGAGCCAAAAAACTCATCAATGTATCTCAAAATATACAATGATCACAATGTACATGTACCACCAATACTATGATAAAATATAGTGTGTGTATATAGATATGTTTGTATCAAAATAGTACAAGAATATACATCAAGGAGAATGTACCCCAAAGTCATATAGGCTTGGTGAATTTGGATCAAGAGGAGGTGGCTAGCATATTGAGGCATGTAACTATGAGCTCCCCTCTCAACTCTACTATCTACTCCCTTAGAGAATACATCTAATCTCTCTATTTGTCCTCTTGCTCTTGAGCCACCATAAGATCATCCATTAATTGTTGTACTTGGGGATGTTGCACATCAGTGGGGGAATTGCTACATTCAACATCAACCTACCTCCTAACTTCATCGATTTGACTCTAAAGAGCATAAAATTCCCTCTTGGCACTCTCTTCTCTTGTCACAACTAATCTCTCTTAGAAAGTATAGTCTTTAGATTTGTAATTTATGATACTAAATGTAAAGAATTGATGCCAATAGCTAACAAGATGAGAGGGGGGGGTGATTCATACAAACTTAATCTTCCATAAAATCAACAGATTCAACCTCGGTAACTAATACTTCAGCAATATAACCAAAAACTGCTAAACATGCAAACTCATAAACACATAATCATCATAACAAATATAACACCAGATTTAATGTGGAAACCCAAATAGGCAAAAACCACTGTGGGATTTCAGACCCACTAAGAAATATACTCTTCTAGAGTATGCTCGGTTAAAAGCAAATCTTGTTAAAGATTACAAACACATTGCTAGATGTGACCCGGTTAAGGGATTTCCCTCTTATCTGTTAGGATCTTCACTTTGTTAGAAGTGACCTTGTCAAAGGATTTCAAACACTCATTTAGAATGTCAACTTGCTAGAGGGTTTACAAATAAGACTGTTAAGTCCACTCGGTTAAGAGATTTTCTGTCACTTACACAATAATAGTAATAAAAATATATTTGCAACTTCACATCTAAAATGCTAAAGTAGATTCTTATTTTCTCAAAACAATCTAGTCATAGGACTTATCTTATCCCTCTGTTGGGCTCCTTACTCTATTTATTCAAACAGATCTTCAAGCTTCTGTGCTTGGTAATCACTATGTAGCATCCCTGTGCTTACACTTGCCCACATTCATTGTTCATCAATAATTTCTTGTTTATAAACAATTCTAACCGCTGAATCTCCTTAATCACATTTACCATGATCAATCTTAACCATTAGATCTTCAATCTTGACTAGGTTCAATGTATCCTTCGATCTGAAAATGTTTTACCTTGCCTAGGGACTTGCATTCCTTTCTTGGAACTTGCACAAGGTTATTGTGGTTCAATTTGCATTGTAGGTCTTCCTGCCGATCTTTCATTGCCATAGACCTCAACAAACTTCATGCGCGACATACCAATCATTTATACATCTCCAACTCATCATTGTCCTTCATTAAATAATGCTTTTATCCATCCAACGTGATCTGTCATAACTTGGTTGTAACTCGGTAAGTACTAAACTTTACTCGGTAGACATTCCGCCTTCATTAACCGATATCAATAACCTTAGGGTTTACCGACTAGGTTCCTTAGGGTTTACCGACTAAGTTCTTTGCTCGGTAACATAGTATAGTATTAACCTTGCAATTAACAACATATGTAGGATATCAAAACAATCTAAACATCATGATCTCATCATTTTCTAACTCGGTAATAGTTGCCCATTGAATAACTTATTTCTCCCCTTTCTTATCACATTCTTTCTGTGTCTTTTACCGACTACTTAATTCTCTTCAAATCAATCTTCTCAAGATATGGCAACATCATACTGAATCAGAAAATGAATTTATTGACATCAATGACAAAATAATGTTATAAAGATAGTTATCATCCTTTTTCAGTTATATTAGATAATCTTCAACAACCTTCTCAATATCCTTAATGAATATCAACAATCTTTCTTTCTACTAAAATGCCAACAAGACTGTCTTCCCTCTAATACCATTGGTGTGTCATCGTTCTTAGATTTGTGTTCATTTTCACCTCCTAGACTTAGATCTCCTCATAGGCCCTCTTAGGCCATGCTATGGGCTCAAATATCTAGATGTTTTGTATAGATGTTTGTTAAGGCCATGATCACATATAAGGTTAGTAACACTTGCAAAACATGAAAATCTATCACAAAATTATACTTTTTAATTTCCTATCATTCTCACCAATACATTTTGAAAATTTCCAAGATATAAAATATATTTTAATTGACTACTATGTTAGCATTCCATAAGGACGCTTGTGCATCCCTTAGACGCTGGTGTTACATCCAAACACTAGCATGCTAGATGAAGATTAGTGCATGTCTAGGGGACAAACACATGACCCTTGGACTTTTGCATGGTGCTCAATTATAGGTATGCTTGTTGGATGTTAATGAGTGTCTTGGGACCTATAGCTAAATTTCACCTACTAAATGAAGTTAAATAGCAACAAATTTTGTGTACCTCATCTAAAACCTTGTACCTCATTTGAAACCTTTTCCTTCTCTACATCAGCTCTGAGCTTGTTCACCCATGATAATCTAAACTTACATTTAAGTCATTTTCCTAAGAACTCTCAATTCTCTCAACAAAAATCCTTTTCATGAATAGTACCAATGAGCTTTTGAGGGACCCATTGTGGGCGTACATAGCCAATTTTTTGCTTCATTTTCATAGAAACTAGGCTTGGACTGAGATATCTTCCTATTTTTCCATCTTGGATAGGGGTAAAAATATGAGGGGTTATATGTTCATCTCCTTTTATCAAATTGCTCCAACTTAGTCATTCCTCTCATCATGGTGGTTTCTTCTAATTTAAAAAAACTAAAATAGTTTAGCTTTTGTAGAATATTTTTCAAGATCTTTGATGAATGTTGTAGATTCTTGATGAGCATGAACATTGGAGGCATCATCTGAATCCACCTAGTTGACCTCAACATCCCCTATAGAATCATTTTTGGTACCAATTAATAATCTTAACTCATTTATTGACTACTTTTGTGTAAATGATTTATTTGTACAATCGGCTTGCTAAAGTGGGGGCAAAATATAGTATAAAAAATAAGAACGTGATGGTAATTTCATACTTTTTCATTATGGCCTTAGCATTTAGGAAAAATCTATGTTCAAAATTAATATTTTTGACCTCATAGATGGCAAATATGAAGCATCCATAGTCTATGGTTTGAAAATCAACAAAATTCTATCTGATGACAATGTTGTGTGCAAATATTTGTGTAGTGTAATAATGTCCTACTAATTTTTGAGATTCAAATGAGAATATTCCATGTGTTTTATCCATGACACATGTCATAGTGACCAAACAAGAACATAATATCTCCTCCCACCCATTTGACCAAAAATTCTTCCCTCTCTCTCTCATTTGGAGAAGTTATCATTCACTTTTCACTCTTTCTTACTCATAGAAACAAAAATGTACCAAAATTCTTTCAAATAGCAGCATTAGAAATGATCTAAGCTCATTCATGTCTCCTACACTTTCAAATATATTAGATTGTATCAAGAGAGGAGCAAAGAGGTTGTTGGTATTGCTCTCTTGCATATTGTCTTTTAATATCTCCATCTAACTATGTCATACATTTAACGTGATAGGGGTTTTACTCTGTAGTGGGGATTGATTATATCTCATGTCTATTTATTTTATGTCTTTTATTTTTATTGTTTATATTTTATCTCGCCTAGCTATCTATGGAGGTCAAAAGACCAAAAGGAGGGTTTGATTGATGTAAACCCTTATAGAGCCCCCAAAAAATTTCTTATTCTTCCTGTGTGTAGGTTCAAAAGTGTGATGAGCTAAAAAGTAGCTATCTAAGAGCTTACTAGTCATTTTGGACTGGATGGCAATGTAGGCACACTATTATTTGTTTGCAGCTATTCTGGCTGCAAAAACACAACTGTTGTGCTACAGATGTCAGTAACATGACAGTTATACATCGTTGAATTCGTAAAGAACGGCTGTGATTTTTCGGAAGTGTCAATAGCATGCATTTACTAACCCCGTTTTGGATCCAGAATAGTTGTGTCCCTATAATTCACACTAATGTTGGTGTCTATGGCTAAGAGCCACCCCAACTAGTGATAACTTCCCCTTTCTTTGTGTTATATATTTTTGTAAAATAGGCTTTTTTATCTCTTTACATATAGTTGTAATTAAGCAATTTCCATCTTGTACCCTTTTCAAAATAGTATAAAAAATAATCTCTTAACACATATAGTCTTCATCAATTTATGTAAGTCATTTAGTTAAATTATCATTTGAGGTAATTGAGGGTTATTTTCTCCTTTAGACCATGTCATCTTGAGGGTATTGAATCTCCTCCTTTATAGTTATTAACATTTTATTTTTTATGTATATGATTACGACATGTGTCTTCCTATCATTATATATTTCCTCTTGACATAAAATTATACATTATATTTTTCTTTAAATAATTTTATATTAATGACTTTGTATTTAAATAGTTTTTCTTTCACTTTGCTTTCATAGATGTGACATGGATGCTTCACTTCCTACTACCACTATAATTTGTCTCTTTACAGAATTACTAATTGCATGATAATATATATACATACCAAAAAAGTAAGATTTATAAAGAAATAAAATAATTATTTATTTAATTTTTGCCAAAAAAAGTAATAAAACAAAAAATGATATCAAATAAAATTTGAAAAAGAATAGGGATAGTAATATTATAATTAAAATCTATAAAAAATGATAGTGTACTTATATATTTTTGTAATATGGAGATAATTTTCTATAAACTATGTTAAGTGATATAATTTGATACTCGGTGGTATATTATCTCTTCTATTTCAATCTCATAGCTATAAAGTGTATCCATAAACCTACAACTTTGATACTTAATTTGTAGCAATGAACCTATATTGTGGCTTTGATATGTGTGTTCTTATTAGTCAAAAAAATATGGAGCAAGGATGGGTACTACGAATTAATATACCATTTGGCATGGCAAGAAGCCTATGCTCAAATGTATTGTCATGCTCTAACCATTGTGAATGCAAGGTTTAAGACACCAACTCTACATGATTTTAGTGGTCTACTACTAGAATAATATGTTAAAATGTATGGCTAATGATACAAAACTAAAAGAGAATATGGTGGAAGAAGGGATGCAACATTTTATTTGATAGGTGGATTGATTGTAAAATAGAACCTTAATTAACTTTCTTGTACCTTTAAGTGACACATTCTAATGTTCTTGAATTTTCTATATGCCTTGCATAAATTCAAAGATCTATATGCTTTGAAAAATTTATTAAATATAGTGGTCAAGCAGGAAAATGTGGGTAATGTCACTCGACTTTTGATTCACTACTCAGTCACATGTATAGTTGCATAAAAAATCTTCAAGAGAGGCATCCTACATTTTTTTGGATCCATTGTGATATCCATTACATTATTTTATTGTTTGGGGATTCTGGAAAAATTGGATGGGTCAAAAGTGTATTTGAAGATGTTAGAAACATCGCAAAAAAAATTGCAACCATACTTGAGATCCTAGCTTCATGAGAGATCACACCAAAGTAAAAGTAGTACAACTAATTGGTTGTTTATGTCTCCATATTATAAGAGTGGAAGTGGAGAAGGTCATGAATATAATATTCAATTTAATGTATTCATCATGAGTACAAAATTCACACTTAAGATAACTTACAAAATTATGATTTATGAATATTTTTCATTTTTTCTTTTAAAAAATTAAGTGATGAAATCTTTGGACAAGGCCCTACATTTCTTCGATAGGATAAAATGTTGATGAATTTTCTCCATTAAGCCATGAATAAGGTCAAAGAGATCATATTACATGAATATCATAGAAAGAAACTAAAATTTGAATTTTTCCATTGAAAATAAAATGTGGGGGTTCAGTAGTGGGTTCGTGTTGAGTTATCAGTAGCTCAAAAGCTGTTGATTGCAGAAGTTGCTTCAGTGTAGCTCGAGTTGAATGCTCAGAAAGACATTTTTCTATTTTGTAAATAGAATTTTTCCTAGATTTGTGAGGTTAACACCAAGAGCGGTTTTATGTGTGAGTTAGTCTAAGTTATGTGAGACAAGTTCCCTTTCTGGCGTAGGAGCACCTTGTCAAGTTCAAGCCTCCATGAGTCAATTTTGGTTTCTGAGATTAGGTTTGGTAAATTAGTCATGTAATAAGGTCTAAAATACCATATTAAACTTTTTTGTATTGTTTTGGAGTCTTAGAGTGTCATTTTGGGGGTCATTTGTCAAATAATGTAAAAATTGTCAATTCTTGCAAAATTGTCATGTTGAAAAAAATGCAAGAATGGGAATATGAAGAGTCAAATGATGTAAGGAAGTTAAGATTCAATTGGGGAAGGTTTGGAATAATTTAAAAATTATTTTTTGACGTTGGTAAAGTGGTTGGAAGCTATAATTGTCATTTTTGAATATCAAACACTAAGCTTTTCTTGCGTTTTTTATAGAAATATGCTGCTACAGGCTCTTGTATGGCCTAGTATGATAAGAACATGTAATTTAATGAGTTGGAATTGATATAGGGATGAGTTAAGCTTCATTTGGGTTTTTTTTTAGAGTTTTTCATTCAGATTTAATATTTTATAGAGATTTTACTAAAACTGGTCTTAAAACCCTGAATTTGAGGGTTTGAATGAATAAAATGATTGCCAGAGCTATTCCACAATGTAGAAAATGCTTTAAATTGGTGGAATAGAAGAAATAGATGTAATTTTTGTGTTTATGTGGTTTGCAAGAGCAGGGAAAGCGGATTGTTAAAGTTTGAGTGATGCCCTAGTTGATTTCATTCAAGTTTTAAGCCAAGAATGATGGCTAAGAGTTGGAGTTAGAAGAAAGGTAATTGGAAATGGTTGGAAGATAGTTTGGAGAGGGTTTTCAGATAATATTACTGGTGTTGGGAAATTTATTTGAGTCTTGGGATTCATAGGACTAATAAACCCTTGGTGAAATAAGCCTAATTAAGCCTTTATGCAAGCATAGCAACAATTGTTTTAGGGTTATGTTCCAAAGAAACCCTAGGAGATTTAAATATATGTTGTATAAAGCTAAAATGGGTATCCAAAAGTGGTCTCATATCTTCTATATCAGTTATTTTTTTAAAGTTATGGTCAAAATACATGAATTTCTACTCTTTTAAGCCTTAGGAGAGCATAACGGGCCATTTTTTAGGGAGACATTCTGAAACAACCAATGCTAATTATTTAATATGTTTTAGGGGAGCCAAAAGGGTATCCAAAAAAATTTCACAATTTGGGAATTAGGCCTTCTTTGAAAGTTATTAATGACTGGCATGTTCAGGAGGGCTACAAGGAAACTAAGTTGCTAATGAAGGAAGGGTCTTGAGGTGAAAACCCCTAACACTTTGTGTGATAAAATAATGTTGTATATGTCATTTGAACCCCTGCTATGCATAAATAGGTACCAGATCCCAAAGATCTGGGCAAGCGAAGAAGTTTTGGAGTTTTGTGTTTGTCTTTTGCAGGTTGAAGAGAGAATCTAGATGCCAAGAGACTACGTGGTGAAAAAGAGAGGAAACCTAGGTGCAGTGTCATGAAGACAAAGAGAAACAAAGTGAAACAAAGTGAAAGAGACTTGCTTGAATAGAGATGGATTTGTTAAGGAGATATTTGCAAGTTCAGGGTTCGCTAAAGAAGAAACAAAAGAGGAAACACAAGGAAAAAGAGAGAAAGAAGGAAAAAGAGAAGGCAAAGTAAATGGAGATGGAGCAAGAGATTAGAGAATTGAAACAAGCCATGGAACAAAAAAGAAAGGATATGAAGGAGTTGGAAAAAATAATGGAACTTGAAATGAAAATATGGTATTTACCAATCAAAAGGAAGATACCATGGCCTATTAAGAAGATTGTTCAGAAAAGAAGACAATTGGAAGCACCAAAACCATATGAGAAGTAGCCTTTGTTGATGGAAGAAGACAAGGAACAAGCCAAGAAAGTTGAGATGATGGTAGAAGAAGAAGAGAACATGGAGGTTGCAGCCAGTCTTAGACTTGGAGGTGTGAAGACAACAAACATGGAGAATGATCTAATTTTAGAGAGAAATGATATTGAGTTGGTGTCAAGATTTGATATGTTGCAAGTCAAGGATGAGTTGATTCTTGGAATTCAAACTTGGTATAAAAGATATGTTTATATGGTGTTTTCTTGGATGTTTTCAAAGGAAGATAATAGGTATTCAATTTTTTTCACATCAGAGGTTGTCAAACTTGGGCAAGCAACATACATAGGGGTAGCATATAAGATGGGAGAGGTGAAAACCAAAGGTGAAGAGATCATAGTTACACTACTAAGGGAAAAGAATAAGGATGGAATACACTATTTTCTTGTTGTGATTGCAACCTTAAGGAAGGGTAAACCTAGATTCAAGATGAATAAAATTATTGATGCAATTTCAATGATTTTTTCAAGTGAAGAAGGAGCCAAGGATCAACCTTCAAACAGATCTCTATAGTTGGAGCAATTTCTAGGTGGCAAGGAGTCTATCAATTCAAAGCTTCAGTACCTGATCCAGTGGAAAGGATTACCAAATTAAGGCAGAATTTGGAGGCCAAATAATGATGAGATACATCATGATTTATTTTTACAACATAGTCCTCAAGGGGACTTGAGTTCCTTTTTGGTTGGGAGTATGGTGCAAGAGCACCTTGTCAAGTTCAAGCTTCAATGAGTCAATTTTGGTTTATTATCTTAGTTTTATTAATTTAATCATTTATTAAGGTCTAAAATACCATATTTAACCTTTTTGTATTATTTTGGAGTCTTAGAGTATCATTTTGGTGGTCATTTGTCAAAAAATGTAAAAATTGTCAATTCTTGCAAAATTGTCATGTTGTAAAAAATGCAAGAATGGGAATATGAAGAGTCAAATGATGTAAGGAAAGTTAAGGTTTAGTTGTTTTGGTTGGGGAAGGTTTTTAATACTTTAAAAAATATTGGTGCACGTTGGTAAGTGGTTGGAAGTTGTAACTGTCATTTTTCAATATCAAACACTAAGCTTTTCCTATGTTTTTCATAGAAATCTACTGCTACAGGCTTTTGTATGGCCTGGTATGATCATAACATGCAATTTTATGAGTTTTAATTGGTAGAGGGATTATTTAATCTTCTTTTTCTTTTGGTTTGATATTTTTTCATTAAGATTTGAAGATTTTATAGAGATTTTACTAAAACTGGTCTTAAAGCCCTAAATTTGAGGGTTTGAATGAATAAAATGATTGTTTGGGCCATTCCACTCTGTACAACATGCTTTAACCTAGTGGAATAGCATAAATATATGTATTTTTTTTTTATGTGGTTTGTAGGAGAAGGGAAGACGGATTGTTAAAGTTTGAGTGATGCCCTAGTGGATTTCATTCAAGTTTTAAGCCAAGAATGGTGGCTAAGAGTTAGAGTTAGAAGAAAGGTCATTGGAAATGGTTGGAAGAAGGTTTGGAGAGGTTTTTAAGATCATATTATGCCAGGTAAAGTTTTTGGGGAAGTGATTTGAGGCTTGGGAGTCGTAGGACTAATTAACCCTTGGTGAAATAAGCATAATTAAGCCTTTATGCAAGCATAGCAGCAGTTTTTTGAGGGTTATGTTATGAAGAAACCATAGGTCATTTTAAGATATGTTGTATAAAGCCCAAATGGGTATCCAAAAGTGGTCTCATATCTTATGCATTGGTTCTTTTTTGAAAGTTATGATTAAAATACATGAATTTATGCTCTTTTAAGCCTTTAGGACAACATAACAACCCATTTTTGAGGGAGACATTCTGAAACAACCCATGCAAATTATTTTAAATGTTTTAGGGGAGCCAAAAGGGTATCCAAAAACATTTCACATTTTGGGAATGAGGCCTGCTCTGAAAGTTATTAATGATCATCTTGTTCTGGAGGGCTACAAGGAAACTAGGTTGCTAGTAAAGGAAGGGTCTTGAGGTGAAAACCATTAACAGTTTGTGTGATCAAATAGTGTTGTATATGTCATTTGAACCCCTTCTCTACATCACTTTCTCTTGCATCATGTAAGGGATGTTCCTCTTAGGTCATTTTTTGTAAGGAAAGTTTCACTTCTCTTGCATGATTGATGTTTCATCAAGAGGGCTATATATGTAAGATCATTGTAGAAACTAGGATTAGATTCTTGAAGGAAATTTTGCTCTTGAGGTTGAATAGAAGATTCAAAATTTGCATGTTTTTCCCCACATTGGGGTTTCTTGGGTAAATATGTGTTGTTCTATTATTTTGTTTGTGTGAATTTGCTTCCACTATTCATTATTGTTAATTAACCTTGTGTATTAATTGTTATAAATCAAATAAGAAAGAATTGTTTTGGTTCTATTATGTGAAGTTTATTGAGAAATTAATCTGTGGCTAGGTTATAGAAATTAACATGGTTTTAGAGCTCTAAACTCTAATTACGAAGGCAAGTTTTGTATCAAAGATTTCTTCAGATTTTAGATTTCATTTCTTCAAGGGTTTTATTTCACAATAGCAACCAGTGTTCAATATGAGGATAGGCTTGAGGGTGCATCTAACTTCTTACAATGGAAGATTCAGATTACATCTTGTATTTGATTTGTTCTCAAGGAGATCAGGGTATGGATCTATGCTAGTATAGAAGTGACTCCACCAACAAATGATCATATTGCCCTAGATTCATATGAAATTAAGGAGGCCAAGGCTCAGAGGATTATTCTTGATGGGGTAAAAGATCATTTGATTCCTCATCTATCTAGGAAAGACACAGCTAGGAAAATGTGGGATACACTCACAAAACTTTATTAGAGCGACTATCAGAGTCGTAAGATGATGCTCAAGGATAAATTGCATAATACAAAGATGTCCAAGGGTGAGAGTGTAACCTCTAACTTCTCCAAGCTGACACAAATCAAGGATGAGTTGGTTGTTGTTGGAGAGAGGATTGTTGATGATTAGCTAGTGGAGATAGCCTTGAATGGCTTTTTAAAGCACTGGTAAGTGTTTATCAAGTATGTTGTCAGCAAAGATTTCCTACCTAACTGGGCAAGGCTTTGGGATGATTTTTTTCAAGAAGAGATTCATGAAAATTCTCATCGGGGAGGTCAGACAAGAAGGTTGAAGATGAAGAAAAATTTTCTCTTGAAAGCAAGGGTAAGAAGAAGTTTGATAAAGGGCAAACTGAAGGGTCTTCTTCCAAAAATGGGAAGAATAAATATCTGAGTAAGATAAAGTGTTTTTTCTACCATCGGATAGGTCACTATGCCAATCAATGTCTAAATAAGAATAATAAGGACAAGTAGAAGAAGCAAGTTGCTGCTACAAAAATGATGGACGAGTTTGCAACACGGTTTGAGAATGAGTTTCCACTCATTTCCCGTCTCTCAAGTTCAATTGGCAATAGTGTATCGTAAATTGATAGTGGGGCTTCTTTCCACATGATGGGAGAGAGACAATATCTCACCAAGTTGGAGGAGAAGAAGTTGGACTTCTGTATTGAGCTTGGAACAATTCCAAGTATCATGCAACTGGTGTTCGCATGGTCAAGTTTCAGAGGAAGTCTAGCAAACCTTTGTTGGTGGAGGACGTGTTGTATGTCCCTGGCATGAAAAATAAATTAATCTTTACTTATACTTTGGAGGACAAGGGTTACATCGTGACCTTTGAAGGGGACAAAGTCTATATTTGTCCTAAGAATTCCAAGGTAGAAAAAGTGATTGGAGTTAGTCATGGAAGCTTGTTTGGGTTATAGTTTGAGCCAGCACATGCATTGGTGAGTAGCAGTAGAGGGCTTGGAGAATTATGGCATGGGAGGATGACTTATCTTCACCATGGAGCACTTAATGTGCTCAAGGAAATAGTGACGGGGTTTCTTGAGATGAAGATCGAAAAGAATGAGGTGTGTGAGGGTTGTGATCTTGGGAAATATGCCAAGACTAGTTTGCCAAGCAGTGACACTAGATCCGAAGGGATTTTGGATCTCATACACTTAGATGTATGTGGGCCCATGTCAACAACATCCTTGAATGGGTATGAGTATTATGTTAAGTACTTTTATTGATGATTTCTATAGGAAGAGATATATATTTTCTAAAGAATGAAGAGTTTAAGGAGTTTAAGGCTCTTGTGGAGAACCAAACAAGGGGGAAGATCAAGATATTAAGGCTTGATAATGGAGGCAAGTATACCTCAAATGCCTTCAAATATTTTTGTGCTCAGGAATGTATCAAGAAAGAGATGACAGTTCCGTACAACCCTTAGCAGGATGGGGCTATTGAATGGAAAAATAGGGCTATAGTTGGAGAATCCAACACAATGCTTCATGATCAAGATCTACCTTGGTTTTTATGGGAAGAAGCTTGTAATACAGTTGTGTATTTGCAAAATAGGAGCCCACACAAAGTGTTGGGAAAATTGACTCCATAAGAGGTGCTCATTGAGAAGAAACCAAATTTGGAGCACATTCACATCTTTGGGTGCCTTGTGTATTATCATATTCCCATAGAGAAGAGAACCAAGTTGGAACCAACTACAGAGAAGGGTATCCTATTTGGGTGCAGTGAAATTTCTAAGGCCTATTGTATTTACATTCTTGCCCTCGAGAAAATATTTTTTCACAGAGACGTGAAGTTTGAGGACGGAAGGGCTCTTCAAAAGTCTGATAGTTTGATAGAGGTTCAAGAGGAGGAGCAAGAACCCAAGGTTGAGGTTACACAAATTCCTTAGACTTCAATCACGCAAGTTGAAGAGTAGAGTAGGAAAGTCAAGAAAGTTTATCAAGAGGAGGAACAAAGAATTCTTCATCCTTAGACTCCTATCACAAGGAGGAGAAATAAGGCGATTGAGAAGACACTAAGAGAGGCCTAGTAGTATGTTGGTGATCCTCATGATCCAGTCAGATAGAGAAAGACTCCCAAATGTTATTTTGATTATATGGAACTCATGAGTGAACTGATTGAGGTGGAGCCTTCCATCTTTCGGAGGTGTCCAATCATCAGGTATGGAGAGATGCCATGGTGGAAGAGTATTCTTCCATCATGAAGAATAGCATGTGGGAGATAGTGCCATGACCCAAAAACAAGTTAGTGGTGGGGTCAAGATGGTTTTATAAGATCAAGCATGTTGCAGATGGTAGTGTGGAAAATTTCAAGGGTTGATTAGTGGCTAAGGGGTTTTCTCAAAAGGAAGGGATTGACTATGACGAGACCTTTGCTCCAATAGATAGGTATTCATCCATAAGGGCTATCATTTTTCTAGCAGCACATATGGGTTGGAGGATTCATCAGATGGATGTGAGGATGACATTCCTCAATGGAGTAATTGAGGAAGAGATTTGCATAGGACAACCAGAGGGTTTTGAGGTGCATGGGAGGGATTCCCAAGTGTGCAGGTTGAAGAGAGCATTGTATGGGCTCAAAAAGGATCTCAAGGCATGGTATACATGTATTGATGGTTACTTGCAGAGCATGGGCCTCACCAAGAATAAGGTTGATCCAAACCTGTACTATGTCCAAGTGAAGGGAGAGCTTCACTTATTGTTGTTATATGTTAATGACTTGTTTCTTATAGGGTCATAAGATCTCATAGCACACTACAAGTGATATCTTGTAGGATTGTTTGAGATGAAGGACTTGGGGTTGATGCACTACTTTTTGGGATTGGAGTTATGGTAGAAAGAGGAAGAGATCTTCCCTGGACAAGGGAAGTATACAACTGATATCTTGAAGATGGAGGAATGTAGACACATGTCCATTCCACTTGTGACCAACTAGAAGAAGATCGATGATTCTAGATCAGAGATAGTGGACCCAAATTTATACAGACAGTCGATAGGCTCTCTTATGTATTTGGTCAACACTAGGCCAGACATTTGTTTTGCAGTGAATTTACCTAGTTAATTTATGGTGGAACCTAAACGTGTGCACTGGATAGTTGCAAAGCATTCTTTGAGGTATCTCTGAGGCACAGTTGATTATGGGTAGACGTATATTCAATAGGATGGAGTGAAGCTTGAGGGGTTCATCGATACAAATTGGGCTGACAATATAGTTGATAGGAAGAAGACTTCAAGGTGTTGTTTTAATTTGGGATTATGAGCAATATCTTGCTACGGTAGGAAACATAAGTCTGTTGCACTGACTTTTGCAGAGGCCGGGTAAATGGCAGCCAATATGGCTACATGCGAGGCTATCTGGCTTCAAAAACTTCTAGTTGAGCTCTTTGATTAGGACCTATATCCTACAGTCATTTACTATGATAATTAGAATTGTTTCAAACTCTCTAAGAATGCAATGTTTCATGAAAAGTTAAAGCATATTGAGATCAAGTATCACTTCATCAGAGATTGTATGGAGAAGGGGACAGGGAAGTTACAATACATTCCTACAGATGAAAAAATAGCAGACATCCTGACGAAGGCCTTGATGAAGAGTGAGTTTGTATTATTTAGAGATAAGATGGGCGTTGTGTAGAACACCTTCCTCACTAAGAGGGAGTGTTAAGTTTTTTGTAGCTCAAAAGGTGTTGAGTGTGGAATTTGCTTAAGTGGAGCTCAAGTTGAATGTTCAGCAAGAGAATGTTTTCTATTCTATAAATAGAATGTTTCCTAGAGTTGTGAGGTTAACACCAAGAGAAGTTTTATGTGTAAGTTAGTCTAAGTTATGTGCTTGACAAGTTTACTTTCTCTTCCATCATGTAAGGAAAGTTCCAGTTTGCATCATGTAAGGAATGTTTCTCTTAGGTCATGTTATGTAAGGAAAGTTTCACTTCTTTTGCATGATTGATATTTCATCAAGGGCTAGATATGTAAGATCGTTGTACAAACTAGGATTAGATTCTTGAAGGAAAGTTTTCTCTTAAGGCTGAATAGAAGATTCAACATTTGCTAGTTTTTCCCCACATTGGGGTTTCCTAGGTAAATCTCTGTTTTTCTATTATTTTGTTTGTGTGATTAGTTTTGTGTGAATTTCCTTCCACTATTCATTATTGTTAATTAACCTAGTGTATTAATTGTTATAAATCAGATAGGCGGGAATTGTTTTGGCTCTATTATGTGAAGTTTATTGAGCAATTAATCCATGGTTGGTTTATAGAAATTAATAGTTCTTGTACCAACTTATGTGTTTCCTAGTGTACTTCCTGCCACAATACTCTACTCCTCCCTCATATCAAATTAATAATTGGCTCTAGAGATGGTAGAAAGGATGAAATGCAAATTGATCGTGCAATTTTTTAAGATATTCCTGATGAAGAGGTTTTTGATATTCCTCGCGAATAGGAAAAACCTTCTACACAATCCTCTCCTAGTTTGTAGAGACCTTCTTATAAAAAGGCTATTTGATCTGAGATAGAGGAGCCTATTACCCCAAACATGACAACATTTTTTATTATGCAAGATGAATCAGAGTTGGAGTCCTAAGCAACTCAAGTGGAAAATGAAGGCATCGTCTAAGGAAGAGAATTTAGAGATTGAGAAGATGGTAAGGTTTCCTTTGGTGCTAAGATTCTCACCATTTCTCTAAATCTTGATATGCTTGATGATATTAGAAGTGAAGTAAATAAGCTAAAAAATATTGTTATTTGCTTCATTTGTGTGAACTCAAACTTCCTTTCCTTTTGTAAGATTTTTGATAACTGGATTTTGAATGTGTGGGGAAAGAAAATGGGTATATATGTTTCTTTCTATCAAATGTTGTAGAAGGGTGGGTTTGTTGTGTTTTTTAAAAGTCATTAAAAGTAAGATAGAGTGGTTAAAAAAGAGTTTTGGAATTTAGGGTTGTTGGTAGTGGGCCAGCATCCCTCGCAAGGACTCACGACATGGTTTAATGGCCTCCTATGTATTCCATAAGTCTTGTGGTTGTATCGGGCATTGACAGGTCAATCTTTTGGTGCAACGGTAACCCTAGCTTGTAACAAGTGGTATCATAGCTTGGCCACATGTTCAAATCATGCAATTCACAGTGAGTGACGCTAGGAGGGGGATTATTTGCAGTGGGCCAGTGTCCCTTGTAGGGATTCACGACATGGTTTAACAATCTCCTGTGGATTCTGTAAGTCTAGTGGTTGTATCGAGCATTGACAAGTTGATCTTTTGGTGCAATGATAACCCTAGCTTGTAACAAGGGCAGCCCTTTTTAAGGGCTACGCCATGGTTTTCATAAGAGAAATGAGAATAAATTATGGCTAAATCTTCTCATAGATGGTTGGAAATAATATATTTGTTGAATCAAGAACCCACCAAAGTGTTTAAAAATATCGCATCTAAAGAATCTTGGACTGGTAAGAAGCCCTCTATATAATATTTTAGAGTGTTTTGATGTACAACTCATGCATTTTTCCAAGGTACAACGGATAAAATTGAATGCTAAGTCTTTAAAATACATTTTCCTTAAGTACAATTCAAAGTCAAAATGATATAGACTTATGGATGTATTAGAAAAGAAAGTTTAAATTAGTAGGGATGTTATTTTTAATGAGGAAACAAGATGCTACACCTCTTCCCCACCATCTCCTACTAGTTCTCAAACATCAAAGGTCACTAAACCTGAAGCTAAATATCTTTATGAAGAAGCATGAGAAGAGGCTTCATTTCCATCAAATCAATTTCCCCCTCTCTCACCACCTCCATCCTCATATCATGTACACAAAAAATTTCCTAAGTGGTACCAGACAACAATAAAGGATTCTAAAGGTGATACAGCTACATATCCATATCTCATTGGGACTCAATCTCATAGAAAATATTATTAAAAGGTGAATCTATCTCTCATGTGTACAATTATTAGAGCTCAAAACTAGAAATAGTTTAAGAAGCTCCTGAGTCACTACTTTGGAAGAAATACATGGATGCAAAATATTAAGCCCTATTGAGGAATAATACATGGGAACTTGTTTATCCTCAACTATGGAAGAAGGATATTGGATGCAAGTATAAGGAAGATGGTAGCATTGATAAATACAATGTTTAACTTGTGGCTAAAGGCTATGCATCGAAGGAAGACATTAACTATGATGAAACATTTGTCCACCACAACAAAAATCAAGACTATTCATTTGGTCTTAGTGATGGAAGCTCAATTTAGTTAAGAAGTTCATCAAATGGATGTCAAAAGTGTCTTTCTTAATGGAGAACTCAAGGAAGAATCCTATATATTGCACCTAGAAAATAGCAAAAAGTTTGTAGACTTATCAAATCCCTCTATGGTCGTAAACAAGCTCCTCAAGCTTGGTAGATAAGCATCTCTTTAGTAATGGATTCATTGGGAATTCTTATATAATCCCAATTTTTACCTCAAAGAGCAAGGGGGGTATTATAATGTAATTGTGTATATCAATGATTTGTTCATCATGACAAGCTCACCACAAATGATTGATGCTACAAGGAATAATCTCAAATGATCATTTGACATGATAGTTTTTGAGTTCCTATATTATTGTCTTTGAGTTGAAGTGTGGAAATAAAGGAATAATATATGTCTCTCAAATGAAATACACCAAGAAATACCTTAAGAAAATCATAATGGAAGTCTACTTTAAGCTTCACTTTATTTTTGGGATCTAATTCAATATCTTTGGGGAGAAAAAATCATACCAGTATGGATCACTCTTCCACATAGGTATAATATCACACTAGAGGTGGAGTTGTCTATTAAGTGATATGGTTATGTCACATTTGGTCAAGTATGGGTGTTCCTAAGATATATCATACCACATTTTTTTATGATAATTAGAGTGTGTTGAAGCTTCTTTGTAATGATATTCACCAAATCTCTTGAACTATCAAGTTTGAAGCTTTTCTAAGTTTATTTGTCATCTCGGGCATATGATGTAATAAGGGGGGATTGTTAGAATATTATTATTATCACAACATTCTTATCACTTTATTACCAACCTATAGATAGTTGTTTGGTTGTGCTTAATTATAGGTGATTGTAGTATCCACATTTGATTTATAATTATCTACTACTCCTAATTCATATGGCATCTCCTTATTTTTTCTCATTTGTGATCACTTAATATTTTATAAATTGGAAATTTTTTGATTAAGTAAAAGTAGGTATTTGAAAGGTACCCGAACCTTGTACAAGCCAGGAGAACAAAACTGCTAGAAAAAAGTGCCTGATCACTTCAAAAAGACAAAATGATCCCACCGAAAGGGATCAACTAACATAACATATCATTAAAAACCTGGAACAGACAGTGAGAGGAAAGCACAGAGACAGCAAAAAGATAGAACCTAGGACACCAATAGAGACCTAAATATTATTCATAATTTCCTAAGCATGAACAACCATTTGTTTCATGTTGTTCGCTGAGGTCTTTAGTTCCTCTAGCTCACGACCTTTGATGTCGCCCTTGATCTTTGTGTTAGCTCTGGTCCCCCTTTCATGGCCCTTCTTGTCCAGTTGCTCTTTATCACCATCCTTCTCAACATTGTTCTCAAATGTGTTGATAAGGATGGTCATGTTGTCCACCGATGATTTGAGGATTTGGAAATTTTGATTTGCAATCTTCTTGACGTTGAGTTCCAACCTGTCAATTCTACTACCAAAGTCATTCATTTTATTTTCTATTACCTTTCTATCTCCCATCTCATTGACCTTTTTTTCCGTAGCTATGATTTTTCCAACCATACATTCAATAGCTTCCGCATTATGCAGAACGGCAACCAATTCTTTAACATGTTCAACCAAGGGCTTATCACCAACTGTAACTCTTGTGATAGCCTGCGAATCTATTTTCAAACTATTGATATCCTTCACCATGGTAGCAATGGTCTCACAGAAGGCTTTAACAGTATCATTGTCACCACTGCCACTTTTATCCCCTTTATCCTCCTTTTGCAGACTTGTGGTATTCACGACCTCAATATTGCCCATCACCGGGTTACCCTCCCCTTCTTTATACTGACCCTCAACCTTCTTGTTTTCTTCAGCCTCCTCCTCAGAATCAACCAGAATGTGGTTGATGTCTGAATTGTTACCCTTTTTAGTATTCTTCCTCTGAGTCTTCTTTCCAGTAGCTTTCCCTTTCTTTTTTTTAACAATTTTTTTCTCAAAGGATTCGATTTCAGAATCCGACATTTCTAATTCCACAATAATCCTTCTCTTCTTGGCCCTATTCCTCCCTTTTTTGCTAGTTTCTTCTGATTCTCCCCCAGTCTCTGATTCAAAGTTAAATCCACTAGCTTCACTCTCTGTTGTCTCATCTCTTGCATTTTTTCCTTTAATAGGCTTTTCAATGCACTTCCCCTTAAGCATTTTATAAACCAGGATCATAAGCCCCTGGTGGAGGGCATGGTCACCTTTAGGGTCCTTTTGAACCTCCTTTATAGTATGATCCATTAAGCATGCTAGGTAATAGGGTAGGCTCACCTTTTCCCCATGACGGAAAGGGATGCCTGTAGGCTCTGGTAAACCTACCATCTAAGGTAATGTATGCAATAGAAGTGAATAAAACAAACCTCCATGGCCTGCAAATTCTCTTCGGAGCATGGTAGGAGTTGTCGATTTTAATCATCTTTCTCCTCTCTTTGTCCGTGACAAGAAACTTATCTACTGCTTTATCTGATAGGCCTCGGTCCCTGTAAAATTTCATTCCCTCAGTAGTCATCCCTATGGCCTCGGAAATGACCTCTTCATCAACATTCATCATCTGAGATCCGATAAGGATTTTGCCATTTTTCTAGTTCTTGATGAAATAGCTAGTGATTGTGGGGTCTTTCCCACTTAGCCGCTCCATGAAAACATTCAGACCCCCCTGCTGAAGGATATCCCAGACTTATTTGTTCTTTCTCTAGTCAGAGCAGGAAGTAGGTTTGAATCTTTTCTTGTTACCTCCCTTTTTCCAGCACCTTCCTTGCAATTCCTTCTCTCAGCTTGATAACCTCTCCTCTGGTTTCTGTGGGTACTTTGTAAGAACACCCAGAATCTATGCCAGATAATAATGATAAGACACCTATATAAATGCTCATTATCTTCGATAAAACCCTGCATCGAAAAAGGCAGAAGGGGCATTAGAAATAATGATTAAAAGTACCATGTTGCCTTGTCTGGCTCCGGTCCTTATTAAGCAGGGATTTCATATCACTTGCGATCTCCATTTCACCATAACTAGTAATGATGTCTCCCAATTGGCAAGCCAGGTTGGCTGACCAATCAGTGTAGGAGTTGGCCTCCCTATACACATGTGTAAAAACACACATTTCAAATTCTTCGTTGATTTTCCTAGTTGCTTTAATAGCATTACTAATTGACCAAGAAGGCGGGAATTTCATATTTAAATAATTGATTATGTTTAAAGAGTCTCCTTCACACCAAAATTTAGTGCATTTAGCTTCCTTGGCAAGGATCATCCCATGGTAAGCCGCCATGGCTTCGGCAACATGATTAGTCTGATTTCCTATGGGAATACATTTTATGATTTTGCATATTCCCCATTCATCCCTTAGGACCACTCCACATCTTGCAACACCCGGGTTACCCTTTGAGGCCCCATCAAAATTGATTTTTATCCATCCCTTGGGCGGACTGATCCATATCACACCCTCTCTAGGGTTGATCTAAAAGCACTCTTGACCCTTTAATCTCCACTTTTTATAGATAAATTGATCATCCTTATCTTGAGGATTATCAATACCGCCTATGATATTCATATTTTCCACTATACTTCTTATTTTTTCAAACACAATTTTAGCCTTAGTAGTCTTTTCTCTGAAAACTCTATCATTTCTCTCTTTCCATATGCCCCAACACATGTGAGGTAAAGCAATTTTTCATGATAAGGTTGTGGATTTATTTCTTGAAGGATGATGCCAAGAATTGAAAATCTCCTGAATCGACTTGGGGAAACCCCAACTGACTTTGAAGTGATCTAGACAACTTCCCTAGACATTAGTAGAGAAAGGGCAATGAAAGAGCATATGATTTATAGTCTCCTCATTCTGCTTACAAAGAATAAAAAAACTAGGCATACTAATACCTCTTTTTCTGATATTCTCAGTAGTAAGAATTTTATCTTGAAGGGCTGTCCAAAAGAAAATGTTTATCTTAGAGGTGAGGCCTTTCACCCATGCTTTAGCCCAGCATGGGATTTCCAAGTTGTAGAACTGTTGATGATACAGAGAAGCTACTGTAAAAGTACCACTAGCTGTGAATTTCCAAATTAAATGGTCTTCTTCTTCAGCCCTCACCATAGAGTTCATGACTTCATTCAAACTACCCAAAGACTGGTCCACCTGAGATAAGTCCTTCCATTGTCCATCTTTCTAGTAATCCTCCATCTTGGTTCCAAATCTTTCCTTGCATTAGTTTTGTAATCTGTTCCACTTAGGGTTTTCATTCAAAGGGATCTCCAGAAGCCAAGGGTCATCCCAGAACTGGATAAGATTCCCTTTCCCTAATTTCCATTTTGCACCTTTGACAATTAAGTCTCTTGTTCTAGAGACATTTTTCCAAATATTGGATCCAATTGGGATAATCTCTACTTTGAGGAAGCTTTGATATAAATTGGAAATGTTATGTTAAGAGTATGTGAATTAATTTTCTACAACTTTTTAAATAATGACATTTTTATGGTATGCCTTTCTCAAAATGATTGTAGAAAAATTCATAAAATAAAATACTTTTTTGATGCAATGCCAAATTTTCCTAATTCATAAATTATTTTATAAATAGATCATGTAATTTTTGTTGATCATATTATAATGAAGACTAATAATCAACTCTTTTATGGAAGTTAGATTATTCCTCTTGTATGCACTTATACACTGATATAATGTTTTTTATAATATTGAGCAACTAAACAAAATAGAAGAAAGTTATCCAAATAGCTAGCCCCAATCCTCAATTAGGAATCCAACCCATTCCTTAAGTAATTTAAGAATTCAAACTACTATGATAGAATATTTTTTATTAAAATAAGCAGCAAAACAAGGGTGTTGGCTCTGTATACAAATAGCCCATGGGCAATATAAAAGGAAGGCAACAAACAAGGGTGTTGACCCTCTACAAGCTCAGGTCTAATAGACTATTAATAGCAGGACAAAAGACCACTGTTAAAGGCCTACCAAACCAACAATACAATAGCAAAGAGCTAGGAACCCACCTCAAGAGTGTGGATAATCACCCACAACTCGAATTGGAAGAGTTTGGGGTGGGGAATAATTACCTTTATGCCTACGACAAATGAGAGTCCATGCAATACTATTATTAGGATCATCATTGCAAGAGGGATCAAGTAGGGAAAACCCCTCAGGGTGTCTTTTGACACCGAGAGAAGACTTTTGTTGCAGAATAGCACCTGTAGTAGACTGTGATAGAATGTTATGAGGAAAAAGAGTTGATATTAATTGTCCCTGGAGTAATTTAAACTACTAATAGTCACTCTAATGTGTCAAATTATCACATTTACTTATTTCTCAATATAGGTTTATATAAACACTTCAATCATATTATCTAATTTTTTTATGATGAAATAAAACTTATAGATTTGCAATACATATTTCTTAAGGGAATTCATAGGTAAACACAACCATGAAGGAGTTTAATTGATATTATGTTGTAACTAATTGTTTTGTTAAGAAAATATTTTTAACATAATTATATTGATTGCTATGACACTGAAAATAAAAATATGAAGAAGGTAATCCAAGTTTCATGTGGAAAAGAGGGAACTAAAATCTCATACAACATCAAACAAAATATTCCTTTTTAGTATGAATCTATTTTGTTACACTCCAAGATTAACAATGGATAGCCTATATTCTAATTTTTTATATAAAGCATGGTTGCAATGATTACATTAATCTAGCATTCAATTGGTCATCTTGGTGCATATGATAACTATAAATTCCATTTCAATAGTATTTTATATTATATCATTACATACAAAGCATTCCTAAACTAGTTTATAAAGTACCACCCATCTTAGACTAGATTATGCATGCATTTAAAGTCCTATAGATGGACTATCAAAAAACGTTCATCTTTCTAATTTTAAACTAAAATTTAACTATTTTATTTGGTGATTCCTCACAAATATGATCATTTCCTATAAACTAGATATCAAATACTTCAATCTGTTTTGAATTGTATTTAACGTGATCATTCAAGTCCATCAATTTATCACATGATGGTCTAATTGGAAAAACATAACAATAAATCCATAGTGATAACCCATCCAAAGTACATCACTCAATACATATTAGCATCCAATAGCTCTATTTGTATATATATTGAGTCAGTCAAGGGGATTGTTAAATAAAAAGGAACTTGAATACTCTTACATCTATTATAGTAGGTCCAAATGGTGTTAATTTTGGAAGTGAGCATATTCTATATGCATCAAAGGCCTACTTCCACTTAGGGTGAAAATACACCATCAACATAAAATTATGCCATGTAGAATAGAGGGTGTGATCCTATATCTCAATCCCTGGAATACTTAGGTCTAATTCATCATGAGGGCTATTGTTAGGGGCTAATCAACATTCATATAGTTCACAAAGGTGAAGGATTACCAAGGGATACCCTAGTTATGAAACAAGAATGGTGTATGAGTAGTTACCCTACAACAAAAAAAATTATAATTGAAGCTAATCATCATATCAAGAGGGTGTGCTAGTAGTCACCTATAGCATGAGGGTGATAGACATCATGGGCTACCCATGTTGCCAAAAAAAAGTTGGAAAAATCACTAAGGTCACAAGTTGTTATATTTTGGAAGCTACTTCTTCTTGCATGTAAAGACTCATCATTGATAGCCCAAATGTAATGGCAATTGGAATCCATTGTGCTATGTATATTCCATACTAATAATGTCTCTTCAGATTCTATGACCATTGGGTTGGAGGATAGACCCAAATGTTGTATGGGATATATGGAATCATCTAAACTGATGTGTACTTGAGCCATGTGATTGCCACCATCCCAACTTATGCAAAAGATCGAGAAAATGATGGGACCCAAGGTGTAATGCACAATACACTTGAATTTCTTTTATAAATGGGATATACTAAATGGGGTAGGTGTGAGTCACTCTATGTATGTAGGTTAGCCACTCATTGTGCACTTGACCTTGTTGTGTTAAGGATGCCAACCCCAATTTAGTATGAGATACACCAATCCCCCTTCATAGTTGAACCTTGTTTCAAACCAATAACCACTTAAGCCTATGACCTCTCCCCTTCATAGGATTGATCCTAGGATAGCATGTTAGGTCCACAAGGTTGAGGTGGACAAGACATTGGTTTCATTTGGGTGGGTTTGTTACACCCCACAAGGACACTAAAATGAAACCCAAATAGCCTAGGATGATAAACATGACCATTCTAGTTCATTTTCTCCTCAAGGTAACCACAATTGTGATCCTCCATTTTGAAAAATTAATTCAATGATATTGTTATAATTGTGTACAGTTAACCAAATTGATATTTGAATATGTTTATTCTATGTATAGAAACCAATTTTACCTTGTAAAAAACAATTTCTCGCATGGGTTAGGCTTCTACAAATTGTTTGAAATAATAAATAATTTACTTTTTCCATTGTCATAAATATTAGTTTTTATTTCTTTCTTAAATAAATATATAAAATAAAATTTCCACAATTGCATAATCCTTCCAGTTATTGAGGTTCTTTAAGTATATAACTTTTTTCATTGATTCACTTTTTTTGTACTCCTTCCAAATAGATTTTTTGGCAAACAATTAAAAGCTATTAGATTTTTGTGGATGTTATTATATAACTAGTAAAGTGCCTCAAAATGGAGTTTCTTTGGCATCCCCTTATAGAACCAATATTTTGTATTGAGGGAATCCCCCTCTTTCTAGGAATCCTTATCTAATGTTTTCTTTTTATTTTAAAGCGATGTTATTTATGCATTTGACCTACACAACCCTTAGTGAGGGATTTCCATAGGTTTGTTATTACAATATCGTATAATTTGTCACTACTTAGAACCATGTCGTTATGAGTTGTTATGAGTTATATTTTTTACATAAATGACTTAAGAGGTTAATATTTGATCTTCAAAAATAATATTGGAGTGTGAATTATACCACCATTTTATATACCATTATTAGTTCCTGCTTATACAAATACATTCATTGAATTCAATTTTGCAATTAATTCAACCAATCATTTTATAGAATTAAAAAAACTTGCATAACAATTCTATAGTACAACAATTTTTTTTAATTTATAATTTTAAAAATACTATTTTTCTTTCTTTCTATCGGCTTATATTGCAAATAGTAGGTATAAAATTCAATTTTTCCTTTCTTTAAATAATATTTTTTATGTCAAATGTCATATGGTATTAAATTTTTGAGAGTTGTCATTTCTTATTAATGACTTCTATGTACAAGGAATGTACAATAAACTTTATATTTAAAAAAAAATGTCATTTCTTATTGATGACTTCTATGCATGTACAATAAACTTTATATATTTTTTATATGTACTATGCAATCCAAAATAATCTTCCACATGTGAATAAAATTCCACCTCCTTATTAGTTTTTAATTAATAAAAATAATTGTTTTGTTTTACTTAAAATATGTGCTCTTAAAAGCATGTACAAAACATGTGTTTGTTTGTTCAAGTATCTATTATTAGTTACTTTATTATCGAAAAGATGATGCTAAACATATGATTTATTTATTTAATAAAATATAATCATTCCTTAATAATTATTTTAAAATAAATATTTGTTACTTACAAAGAAAAAGAATTATTGTTATGCCGAGAGGTGTATTATACTCACATAATGGATGAATAGATATCCGTCAATAAAAAACCCCTATGATTAAAATTGACACTCGTCATAATTTTAATTAGTTTTACTATTACTTGTATTTTTTATTTTTAATTTAATAAAAAAATTGCATGGTAAATTTGAAACAATCTAAATACTCTGAAAAAATGAACTATAAATGAGGTCCACTGAATTTGTGGATTTTAAATTAAATAATTAAAAGTAAATTAACTATCAATAAAACCTCCTTATGATTAAAATTGACACTCACCATTATTACAATTAGTTTTACTATTACTTTTGCTTTTAATTTTTAGTTTAATAAAAAAATTGCATGGTAAATTTGAAACAATCTAAATACTTTATAAAAAAAATGAACTATAAATGAGATCTACTAAATTTGTGGATTTTGTTTTAAATTAAATTAAATTAAATAATTAAAAGTAAATTGAAATAACCCAAATTAAATTATATAATTAAAACTAAATTAAAAATAATCTAAAGTAAACATTTTTTTTATCGATAATAGTCGAAGTAGTAATTATATTAATATTGAAAATAAGTATACAAAATTCTCCTATTGCAGCATATCATAAGTGTTTGAGAAATTGTCAAACCCCATTAAACTGTAGCAACTATGTTAAAGGCATGGTAGATAAAATCCATGCTTATACTATTTGCATATACTAACAGCTAGAATTGTCGAGAATAGATAAAAGCATGACTGAGATAAAAGCCATGCATACATAGGCTACCATCAAACCCTAGCTAGGGTGCTTTGCAACCAGATGATCCCCCTACCTCTAGGATAGAGTTATTTTTTAGCTTCTTCTTGGACAGTAGGCTACGATCCACAAATTCACAATCACCATGCAGGGGCATCCACTACCCTACAACATAGGGCTCTGCAACTATCTCTTTGACCCTAGCCCAAGCCTTGCGTGATTTCTTTGGGGGCATGCTTGACTCCTCAGGCAAATCTACATCAATCATGTCTTCTACCTCCATGGTTTTTGCCAACCACGGTTCATAACCCTCTTTTAGAAGATAATATTTCCACCATTTGCCACCACCCGAGGCATTTTGTCCAAGCCACTTTTGTAGGAAATCAATATTTCCTCAGATGTTACATTGTCCTCCACGATGAGAATGGGGCATTTTGTTTTCATCTTCCTTCTCTCATTGATGTCCCTTAGCCCAATAATGATGTGGTAATCTTCGAGAAACAAAGTCATCATGTTCTCATCCACATTGTTCACCACCACATTTAGGTCTCCTAGGAATTCCTTGTTGAAAATCGCTCGACGCGATTCTTTTGTTGTAAGTTTTGAATCTCCCATCACCAACAGAATCAATATAAAGGTGATCGAGATGTCACAGTTCACCCTATATTAGTGATCCAACATAATGAAGTCATCCCCTAAAAATTTCTTAACCACCTTAATCACCAAGTCATCCTCCAATGATAGAATCTCTAGCTAACGCTTATGCTTGATCTCACCCAAGAACAACATTTGTTGTTTCTTTGAGGTGCATCGAAGGGTTGATTCCATGCTACAAGGCTGAACCAGAGGTGCTCAATGCTAAAACAAGACTCGATGAAAAATAATAACCCTAATTCCTCTTTTTAGACCTCAAATGTAATACCCCTCCCTTGATCAGACTTTATTATACTACCTAGTGTGACTTCAATAGATGCTTCCTTTTGATTTATGTCATTTGGATGATACTCTATCATGAGAGGACATTACTATGTTATTTGGATGATACTTTTGGTTATTTATGCATTATATCATATGGATATTAGATGTGGTTTTTATTATGTTATTGACCATGGACTAACATATGTGCTTAATGTATGGAATATCTATTGTGTATATTCTTATTGATTGGTTGAGTCTATATGGGGTGTGAGGAGATGATTTTCTATCACTTGCTACAGTGAGACACAAAACATCATGATTCTCCTTCATCGGTGTGTTTGTATATGTTGGATATATATATGTATGTATGTATGTTCTCGGTGATGCAGGTTTGCAGGTACGAGGCATCGACTCCACCTAGTTCCATAGGTCTGAGCATGCCTATATTATTCCGATGGAAAAAATGTGGAGATAGTCATAAGACTTGATTATGTCACCCTTAACCTTGCTCGACTTAGAGCATAGTCAGTGTTATGTTAGCCTTATCGGTTTGCCACTTAGGCAATAAACTGATGTCTTGATTTTGGTATGTGTGTATTATGTTTAGTTTGGTTTATGTTTATGTGTTGTTATTTTATTATTATTTTATTGTTAAATAGTACTCGAGTTTATAGATTAATTTAATTAATAATATTAATGTAGAGTAATAATTAATTATGGGTAAGCATTAGTAAGTAAGTACATATAATACTGTGTGTGGTAATTATTTAATATTTGGTTATTAATTAAATAAATTAAAAGTAAGAATTCATTAAATCTTTAATTAATTATTTATGAGGTTAAATTATTAATTACATTTTTAAATTTGTGGAATTATTAGATTCCTTGAAATTTTAAATAATTAATGGGAATCATTTTCGAAAAAGGAAATGATTTTTCCCTTTTGTGTGAGCGCTATGTTTTAGGGAAGTTTCCTTTCCTCGGGGAGGTTTTTGAGAAATCCCCATTATATTCTGGAAAAATTCCAGAATGAGGGATTCCTTTTGTTGGTTGTTCGTTGGCAGATGATTTTTGGGGGAAAAAGACTTACTTTCTCGAAGAAGTTGTGCAGAAGTTGTTTTGGATTTTTTTTGGATTGGGGTGTAGGGATTGGAAATCCCTATGTGCTTGGTTTTTTTTCTATAAAATTTGTAATTTATTTGTTTGTTGAAGGATTTTTCTGTTTAATGTTGAACATAGTTTTCTTCTCGGGAAACCATAAATTTAATGTTATATTGTTAAATCTAGGTTTTCTAGATTATTACATATGAAGAGTAGAGAAATTTATAAATGGGGTTTTGGGCTGTGTTTTGTTGTTTTCCTCGTGTTGAAAAAAAATAAAAGTTTAAAGTTTTGTCTCCAGTATTGTATCCAGAAATTAAGGGATTCTTTTGATATTGATTTTTTAAAGAAAAAAACCCTTGTGCTTGATGAAATTTTATTTTGTTGAAATGTTGCCTGTATCTGCAGAGTCTGTTCGTTTATTAAAAAAAATTAATCATAAAATTTATTATGATTATAATTATGATTGTTTAAAAAAAAAATGTATTGGATTTTGTTTTATTAAAAAATTATTTAAATTTGTTTGTTTTGGCTCTTTTTTTGGGCAAGCGTGGGGGAATCGAGGCTCTGCCCACGACCCCCCCCCCCCCCCCCCCCACTTTCCCCTGATGTGGGCATGGCTATGGATTACCATAGCCACGGATGTGGTTTACCAAAGTCGTGGAGGCCATGACTGTGGCATCCACACCGTGGAGACCACGGTTCTGGGTCTCCACAGTCATGGGGGTTTTTGTAGGGGGTTAAAATAGTTATCAATTAAATTTATTTAAATTAATTTATTTTATTTTTATATATTTATATAGTTATAAGTTGATAAATGCAGTTTGATTTTTTAAAAAAAGGGTTTTATATATGTAAATGAGTTTTTGTTAAAAAAGCATAAGTGAATTTTTAATTATTAAGATTATTTGTTAATCAAGTTTATTTTAATCCTTTTTTTTTTTAAAGGAAATTTTATATAGTTAAGTATTAAAATATTGTTTGAGCATGTTATTTATTAGGGATATTTAAATACTTGGCTTCATTTTTTGTCTTGGGAAAAAAAGATTAGTTGTTAATGTTAAAAAGGAGGGAATGTGCGAGTTATGTAGTTTCATGTCTTCATTTTATATTGTGGCTACCATATGTTGAAGTTATGGTAATGTTGCACCTGGTTTGTAATTGTTACCTCTTAAGTGGTCATGTGATAGAGAGTTGACCAGATGTTGACTGTATCCCTTCTAGTCAAGTTATCCCTTGTGGAAGATGTAATTGTTGTGTTTAGCATTCCTTTGTGTTGAATTTTGACCGTGTTAACTTTATGAATTGGGATGGAACCTTGAGTAAGTTAAGTTTCATTAAGGGAGAGTGGCTTCCAAGTGGGGGGCGGGGCCCAAAGTGGCTACCAAGATAACTCATTGGAAGTTGACTTAATAAGTGATAACCTAATAATGTATTAGGGGGTTGGGTAGTTTATAACATTAAACAAGACTAATGTGCCCCACTCATGGTTGAGTGCTTGTACAGACTTAGGATGCAGTGGGAAGGCCTGAAATGGCATGATCAACTACCTTGTCTTCTCAAAAGGTAAGTTGGCACTGTAGGAGTCTTGAATAGGGGTCGAGGGTTGGGAGAGGCTGCCAAGATAACCCAAGATGGGGGTTGGGGCCTATGGAGAGCTGCTAGGATAACCTATCTCAAGATATACGATGACACTCTTCCCTTGTGTACACTTGTGTTGGTTTTATGTTAGAAGCACTTGGTACTTTCATGTTGAAGTCATTATGTTGTTATGTTATGTGTGGTATACCCAGTGATGTGATTTCAAACCATGTACTATTTGGTTGTATTGATTGAGGGCCTTGTGATTATCTCCTAGCATGGAGGGGTGGTCCTTTTGGTCCACATGGTTGGGTGGTAGTTCTTTTTCCTTCCATCGATAATTTTGTACCAGTCTTGCATGGATGGCTTCGTTTTGGTTCCAGCTTATTCTAATGGAGTTGGTCAGCTTAGTATCTTCAGATGGTGTTTCTATATATCTACTTTGTTGTATCCTTATGTATTGATATAATCGATGTATATGTATGTCTACATGGAAAATGATGTAACATGATGTACTCATGATGTATTATGATGTTAAAACAATGAAAATTAGTGGATAGGATTTCTTTTCTATAATTGAGAAACAATGGTTCTAAACAATTACATGTTTCATTTATTTCAAAATGTTTATGTTATGAAATGTATTGTATGAATCTTTACTTTGTAGAAATGGAATTACTTTGTAATTTAATTTACTTTAATGCATGAATGTACTATATGTGATCTTATATGGATTTGTGTATTTAAATGTGGCATGGTTAAAATTGAGTAAACACGTAGAGAAACCCTAGGGGAAAGTTGTAGAAGTCTTATGCGTGTGCAATAAACTTTAAACTTACTCTTTTAAGTAATTGAATACTTGTTAAATGTACAAAAAAAAATTATTAGCTCCTTTTTTTTCTAGTTTGATAGTTTGATCCTTTATGGTTTCTAGGAGGGGCATTACATTTGGTATCAAAGCCCAAATTTTAACACTGGGTACTCTAGTTTCATATGAGCCCATTCCATTGGCCTAGTTTCTTAACCTTAGTGTGTTTACCTTTCTAATGGTGTTCTTGTTTTGTAATCTTAAACTCACCTCTTGTGGTGTTTTGTTTAGGAAGATGCTTGGTAGGGTTCGTGGTCGAGGTAGAGGTTGGGGTCATGGATGTGGTCATATGGCCACTCAACAAAACCCTTCACCTTAGGTTTCCCATGAGAGTGCTGAGGAAGAGAAACATCAGTCAGATCACCTAAGTGACCAAAGGGGTGTAAGTCAACATAGTGGTCATCATAGTGGGCAACCTAGTGTTCAACAGGAGCTAGAGGGGGACCAGTTGCTTCAAGAGGTCCTTGCCCGATTAGGACCTAGATAGCAGAATTCTCAACAAGAGGATGTTCAGCATGGGGAATCACATCAGTCTGTGCATGTGGTTAGGGAGAGAGAGAGATCTCCTAGGAGGAGAGATGATGCAGTGGATCAGGAGGCTATTTTAGCAGCTCACATGAGGGATCTTTTGTGATCTCGTCCTCCTACTTTTGATGGTTCTGGCACTGGATTGGAGGTTGAGACCTGGCTGATTGACTTGGATAGGTGTTTTGTCATGCATCCGTATGGTAGTAACACCAAGGCGAGATACACTATTATGCATCTCAGGGTATTTGCTTCCACATGGTGGCGACTGGAGGAACAAAAGATTAATGTGGATATAGGTTCAATGTCATGGGAGTTATTTCTAGAGAGATTCAGAGCTCGATTTTTGTCAGACCATTGGAGGCAATGTCACGCAGACGAGTTCCACAAGTTGAGGTTAGTTGACTATGTCTATAGAGCAGTATGATCATAGATTCTTTGAGCTCAAATAGTATGAAGGTGTTAGAAATGATGAGGCGATGTTAGTGCAACATTTCATTAGGGGTATGAATGACCACATCAGTGGAGGAGTCTGCATGTTTGAGCCAAAAACCATGGAGATAGTTATAGAAAAGGTTCGGTTGGTAGAATATAATTTGACCTCAACTCTAGATGGGCAGGTTGGTGTATAGATTGGTAGCGCACCATCAACAAATTTTGGTACCAAAGGCGTGCAGTCTCAAGCTGCAAGACCCTCTAGGAGTTTTCAGGCACCTGCTAAGGGTGGACAACAGTAACAGTGGCGATTCCAGCTAAAACATAAGAATTTTTAGGGGCAATCCTCAGTACAAGAATGATCGAAACTGGAAGCGGGCCAAATAGAGTTTCCCTAGTCAGCCTTCTCAGAGTGTACCTCATGCCTCTAGTAGAGGCAATTTTTAGCAGTCTAGTGTACCGACTGGAGGTAGAGGGTCTGGTAGAGGAGGATGTTTTTCCTATGGTCAGTATGGTCACATAGTTGTGCATTGTACTCAGAGATCATCTCAGGCAGTGATTCAGAGACTTGTAGCGTCAGAGCCTACAGTTGGGGATGCATGCAGATCCCATAGAGTATTTGTAGCAGTTGATAACCACCAGGAAGAGCATCAAGGAATCTTAATTGAGACCACAGGTGTGTTAGGTGGTATATCTATTTCTGTACTTTTTGATTCAGGAGCCTCAGACTCGTTTATAGCCTCTTGTGTTTTGGAGTGATGTGGGATCGCATCATCTAGACAGGTGGATAGGTGGCAAGTTGAGTTGGCTACTAGTTCTCAAGTGGTCGTAGATTCCTTCGTCTCGAGGTGTGAGTTGGACTTAGGACCCTTTTCTACCATAGCTGACCTTTGTGTTATTGCTTTGGGGTTGTATGGAGTTGTTTTGGGGATGGATTGGTTAGCATCACGTAGATCTTGTGTTGACTGTCGATAAAACATAGTGCAATGCATAGATGACAGTGGTAGGAACGTGGAGATAGTGGGGATTCAGAGACCTATATCTCTCTATATGATCTCCTCCATGTAGCTTAAGTGGTGTATGCATCAGGGGTGCCAATTATTTTCACTTTATCTCAAGGACTTGGATGAGGAGAAACGTAGGGAGGAATCTTTGGATAGCCACCCTCTTCTTCGAGAGTATGTCGATGTGTTCCCTAGTGATATTCTGGGTATGCCTCTAAAATGAGACATAGACTTTCACATTGAGTTAGTTCCTAGAGAAGAACCTATTTCGAGAGCTTTGTATCAGGTGACCACTCAAGAGTTGAGTGAGATGAGATTGTAGATTGAGGAGTTGTTGGCCAAGGGCTTCATCTTCCCAAGTGTTTCACCATGGGGTGCACCAGTTATTGAGGTGAAAAAGAAGGATGGTTCTCTTCGGTTATGTATTGATTACCGACAGCTGAATAAATTGACTATCAAAAATTGGTATCCTTTGCCCAGGATAGATGATCTTTTCGACTAGGTTAAGGGAGCCAAGGTGTTCTCTAAGAATGATATGAAATCAGGGTATCATAAGTTGTGTATCTATGATGCAGATATTCATAAGACAATTTTTCGTACCTGTTATGGACACTATGAGTTCATGGTGGTTCCATTTGGATTGACAAATGCGCCCTCAGTGTTCATGAGCCTAATGAATGTATTTTTTCCTACCTACTTGGATCGGTTCAGCCTCGTGTTCTTAGATGATATATTGATTTACTCTAGAACCATGTAGGGACATGAGGACTACTTGAGACAAGTTTTGCAGTGTTTGAGAGAGAATCAACTTTATGCCAATTTGGTAAAGTGTGAGTTCTTCCAGTCTGAGGTGAAATATAGTGGACATGTGGTTTTAGGAGAAGGGATAGCAGTGGATCCTTCTAAGATCCAAGTTGTTATAGATTGGCCAGCACTGACTAGTGTTTCGGAGGTTCAAAGTTTTATGGGCTTGGCTGGATATTATCAACGTTTTGTTCAGAATTTATCCTGGATAGCTCACCCGATCACTTTCCTTCAAAAGAAAGGGAAGAAATTTATTTGGTTGGAGCAGTGTGAGGAAACCTTTCACACTCTGAAGGAGCTTCTAGTTAGTGCACCAATTTTAGCAGTCCTTGATCGAGCTCGAGATTTCATGGTTTGTACATATGCCTCTCTGGAAGGCATAGGAGCAGTACTGATGTAGGATGGTCATGTGATCGCCTAAGATTCTCGCAAACTCAAAGATCACAAATTGAACAATCCTATCCATGACCTGGAGTTAGCAGTCATAGTTCATGCTTTGGTCAGGTGGCGACATTTCTCGTTAGGGTGTCGGTTTGAGCTGCACAATGATCATCGTAGTTTGCAGTACATATTTACTCAGTCAAACCTGAATGTTAGACAATGTAGGTGGATGGAGTTCCTTTGTGAATATGATTTTGAGGTTTGATATATTCAGGGGAAAGACAATGTGGTGGCAGATTCTCTGAGTTGGAGATGGCATGAGGTTGCAGCATTGTCGCTTGGTGTGGATTTGAGGGATCGGATTCTTGAGGTCCTTCCAAGAGACATATGGTATCAGGAGGTTAGAGTTGAGTCAGAAGTGGGGAGGCCATTGGAAGGTAGGTATTCTGGATACATCCTTGAGGTAGATGGCCTTCTTCATCATCTTGGTCAGATATATGTACCTCCATTGGAGGGACTTCATAAGTTGATTACGATTGAGGCCCATCGAGCACCTTACTTGGCATATCCTAGTGTCAAGAAGATGCACACTAACTTGAGACAGTTGTTTCATTGGGTTACTATGAGATGAGATATTGCAGACTTTGTTTCTAAATGTTTAGAGTGCCAGTGATTGAAGGTCAAGCGCCAACACCCTGCAAGGCTATTATAGTGTAATTTGGTTCCAGATTGGAAGTGGGACATTATCTCTATGGACTTTAAAGTAGGGTTATCGATCTCTTCTCGTCGTCATGACGCCATCATGGTCACCGTTGATTGGTTGACCAAATTTGCTCATTTCACCCTTATTTGGTCTTCTTATACAATAGTAGTAGTGGCTCAAGTATTCATGGAAGGTGTGGTGAGATTGCACAGAATCCCTCAATGGATCATATCAGATAGAGATCCTATTTTTACATCTACAATTTGGACATCATTGTAGCATGCCTTGGGGACCTAGTTGAATTTTAGTTTCGCTTATCATCCGAAGACCAATGGTCAGACTAAGCGAGTGAATCAGGTTTTGGAGGAAATGCTTCTCATGTATGTTATGGATCAACAATCACTTTGGGAAGACTAACTTTATCTAGTGGAGTTTGCATATAACAATGGATATCACAACTCTATCAGTATGTCTCCCTTCTAAGCATTGTATGGTCATCCTGGTCAAACTCCTTTGAGTTGGGATCATTTAGAGGATAGGGTGTGGATAAGTAGATATGCTTTGAGAGATGGAGAAATAGGTTGAGCAGATTCATGAGTGTTTGGTGGTAGCACATGATAGACAGAAGAAGTATGTTGATGCTCACAAGGTGGATCATTTTTTTTCCATTGGGGATCGAGTATTCCTGAGAGTGTGCCTGCGAAAGAGTCCAATCTATGATGGAAAGGGTTCTAAGTTGGTGCCTCATTTTGTTGGCCCTTTTGAGATCCTAGAGAGGATAGGACTTGTTGCCTACCATATGGCCTTGACATTGAGCCTATCTTGCATCCACAATGGCTTTCATGTTTCTATTCTTATGCAGTATCATCCTGCTGTGACACATGTTCTTGATTGGAATGCTTTGCAGGTCGAGGACATGTAGCTTTCTTTGGAGCCCATGTGCATTCTTCAGCATTGAGGTTTGATCCTTAGAAGTCAAACCATAGAGCAAGTAAGGGTCCTATGGGACCCAAATGATGTCACTTTAGCTACTTGGGAGGATGCGACACGGATGAGAGATCTTTACCTGTACCTGTTTGTAGCCTTCTAGGAATAAGCCTAGTTTTAAGGGGGGAGGATGTAATACCCCTCCCTTGATCAGACTGTATTATGCTACCTAGTGTGACTTCAGTGGATGCTTCCTTTTGATTTATGTGGTTAGGATGATACTCTATCATGAGAGGACGTTACTATGTTATTTGGATGACACTTTTGGTTATTTATGCATTATATCATATGGATATTAGATGTGGTTTTTATTGTGTTACTGACCATGGACTAACACATGTGCTTAATGTATAGAATATCTATTGTGTATGTTCTTATTTATTGGTTGATTGTGTATGGTGTTAGGATAACCAGTGAACAACTGAGAGGGGGGGTGAATCAGTTGTTAACAGTTATAACATTTAAACCACAATACAACCTTAAACCGGAGCACATAAACATTCAAATACAGGTAAAGCAGAAATAGATGTCGGTAGACAAAGATAATGGTAAACAATGTAACTCAACAATTAAACAGATAATCAATGCAAAGCAACCATACCACATAACACCATGATTTGTACGTGGAAACCCCGAAAAAGGGAAAAACCATGGTGGGAAGCCTACCCATAGTTAGATGATACTTCTATAGAAATTATGTGATACAATGAGGGACCTACACATGTAGGAAGGCACACTGCCTAGAGCGTACTGCTCATTACAAAAGAGTCTCACTGACTACAGAGGTTAAAACCACCTCAAGATAAATGGACAACAATCCAACAAAGTGAACTTCTAGAGATAGCATCTACCATGTCTGATTATAGTCCCAGTTAAGCTCAATATTGAAGGTCTTTGACCTCTTCCTTAATCCCAATTAGATCACCTATGATCAATCTGATCCTTCGCATATGATATTACAATTCATGACCATGATACACTTTTTATTTTCTACACCACGATCTACAATGAGATCTTACATTCATTTATACCAACCCTAAGACCTAAACCAATTAGGTCAGCCACCTAAAAGATATTACATTAAGATCATTACATAATTCAATATTACAATGATATGCCATGTCAGCTTAATACCAAAACAACAATAAAAAATCCATAAATCCTCCTGAAACATCCCAATAACGTGTAGAGTACACATTATCATGATACCGGTCCATAACCTAGATAGGCACTAGACCTATTCTGGGTCCACCACACCAAAGCAATGTCTTCAAGAAATTGAAGCATGATCAAAGAACATCTTCAGCATCCTGAAATCTATCTAGAATCTGCAACAACACCACTTATGCATCCTGTCATGACTCCTCAGTGAAAGCTCTGTCGGTAAAGCCTTAAACCAATGCCGGTAAGGGTTTACAAGAGTGTATGATAGTATCCAATACCAAGCCAATACCAACTGACCAAAACATGCTCCAGAAGCATGTATCACATGTAACCAATCACATTCCATAGATCCAAACATGTCGGAAGTGTCCAACAGATAATCTCTTCTATCGGTAACACTAGATCTTCTACCGGTAACCAAAACCTGTCTGTTAGTAACCATCCATAACAGCTAGTGTTGACATCAATGACAAAACATCAATGCAACACATAATCAATTCATCCATAATGCCAACAATCTCCCCCTTTAGCATTGATGGCAACACTAGATGTGAAAAATATCTAAGTACTAATAAGTGCCAAACAAGTCTCCCCCTGCGAAAGACAACCAACAATCTGTGTGAATGATATCTCTATAAAGTTCTAAATAAATATATCCCCCTAATGTATACAACTCCTTTTTCTTTATTTTCACATCAATATCTCTCCCCCTTTGACATCAATGCCAGAAATCTGACAAAAATATCAAAGAAATAATGTAAACCTCAAAGTTGACTACTCCCCCTGAGTAGTAGCACCACTCATTAGTGCCGAAATGAATAATATTTATAATAATGCACACCAGATTGATGACAAAACTACATCAATCAAGTCTCTATCGATGGGACAGAAACCCCTAACCTGTCTCTCAAATACTCAAATGATTCCTTAGACAATGATTTAGTGAATATGTCTGCAATCTGTTCTTTAGTGTTCACATAAACCAATTTGACTTCTTTTTCTTCTACCTTGTCCTTCAGAAAGTTGTACTTTATTGATATATGCTTAGTCTTAGAGTGAAATACTGTATTTTTAGACATGTCAATAGCTGCAGAGTTATCACAGTAGATAACTACCGATTCACTACAATTTACCCTAATATCCTTCAACATTTGCTTCATCCACAAGACTTGAGTGCAATTTGTTGCTACTCAACATACTCAGCTTCCACAGTAGATAAAGAAATGCATGACTATTTTTTGTTGATCCATGAAACCAGTTTCTTTCCAAGAAAGAAAGCTCCACCAAAAGTGTTCCTCCTGTCATCAGTATCACCTGCCCAATCTGAGACAGTATATGCACATAAAGTGAAATCATCATTTTTGGAATACCATAGGCCATATTATGTTGTTCCTTGCAAATACCAGAATATTCTCTTTACTGCACATTCATGATTTTCTTTAGGAATAATTTGATATCTTGAAACAATACTTACTGCATTCATAATATCAGGTCTAGCCTAAGTTAGATATAACAAACCACCAATCATAGACTTATACCTTGTTAGATTTACTGGTGTAGAAGTATCCTTGATAGATAATTTCTCACTTGCCACCATAGGAGTACTTACCGGTTTGGAATTATCCATACCAAACTTTTTGAACAATTCCCTCAGATACTTAGTTTGACAGATAAAAATTCCTTTGTCAGTTTGAGTAATCTACAAACCTAAAAAAAAAATCATCTCACCAATCATGGACATTTTAAATTCATTCTTCATGTTGTTAGAAAATTCCATGCATAATTTATCTTCTCCTCCAAAAATGATATCATCAACAAAAACTTCAATAATCAGAATATTATCATCAGTGATCTTATAATATAAATTACTATCAACACTTCCTTTAGTAAAATCAAGCTTCAAAAGATATTTATCCAACCTTGCATACCAAGCTCTAGGAGCTTGTTTCAAACCATATAAAGCTTTCTTCAATCTGCAAACCATATCTTTATCATCTGTCAGTGAAAATCGACCAGGTTGCTTAATGTATACTTCTTCCTCAATCTCACCATTCAAAAATGCACATTTAACATCCATTTGATAAACCTTATAGTTCTTATAAGCTGCATAGGCAAGAAATAGTCTAACGGCTTTAGTTCTAGCTACAGGTGCAAATGTCTCACCATAATCAATTCCTTCCATTTGAGAATATCCTTTACAAACCAATCTAGCCTTGTTTCTTACAACTTGATCATCCTCATTTAGTTTATACCTAAAAACCCATTTAGTTCCAATAAAATTCTTATTTTTAGGTCGGGGAACTAAAGTCCAAGTTTCATTCTTCTCTATCTGATCTAATTCATCTTCCATGGCCTTTAACAAAAGTTTATCCTTACAAGCTTCAATAACAATTGTCGGTTCAATTTGAGAAATAAGACACACCTCTTCATTAGCCAGTTTCCTTCTAGTCATAACTCCCTTGTTCTTATCTCCAATGATTTGGTCTTCATAATGATTTAATCTTACATACCTTGGTGTCTTTTGAACTTTAGGTTCACTTATTTGATCATCAGTCACAGTTGAATTTTTTGATTGTGTCGGTGTAACTATCTCAACTTCCTATACCAGTTGAGGCATTGTCGGTTCAGTTATGATCATTTCCACTTTTGGTTCCCCGTCTTATGATATAGAATGTTTTTTTAATTGTTCATCCACTTTCACATTAGCACTCTCAACAATTTTCTGTGATCTTTTATGATAACATCTATATTCTTTTCTCTGAATTAAGTATCCAAGAAATATCCCTTCATCACATCTAGGATCAAACTTTCCAATTGAATCATCTCTTTTGATATAGCATTTACTTCCAAAACTTCTTAAATATTTAACAGTAGGTGTATGTCCAAACCATAGTTCATAAGGGGTCTTACCGGTTTTACCTTTGATGTGAACTTTGTTGAATGTGTAGACTGTTGTACTCACAGCTTCTCTCAAGTAGATACGAGGCAATTTGGCTTCCATCATCATAGATATTGTTGCATCCAAAATGATTCTATTCTTTCTTTCCACTACTCCAATTTGCTGAGGAGTCCTAGGTGCAGATAATTGTCTCCTAATTCTATTTGTCTCACAATAACTATTAAATTCATGAGAAGTGAACTCACCTCCTTGATCCGATCTTAGAAATTTGATTTTTTAATTCAATTTCAATTTCAACCTTCACTTTAAAGATCTTGAATTTCTCAAAAGCTTCAGACTTCTCCCTTAGAAAAGTCACCCACATCATTCTAGAATAGGCATCAATAATCAACTTGAAATACCTATCACCTTGAAAGCTTCTAGTCCTTCTTGGACCACACGAGTCAATATGAATCAAATCAAGTACATCATTAGATTTATCATGTATGCTCTTAAAAGAACTTCTAACTTGCTTACCCAATGGATATTCCTTACATACCAGATTATAAGGCTTCATAATCTTAGGTATATCTCTAGCTACCTTAGTTGAACCGATCCTAACAATACAATCAAAATTAACATGACACAACCTCTTATGTCATAACCAACTCTCATCAATATGAGCAATTAAGCATGTCTTATTGCCAGTGTTCAAGTGGAAGATATTACTTCCTGTCTGAATACCGGTTGCAATCTCCAAACCAGTCTTGTTAATGATTTTGCATTTTCTATCTTTAAACTGAAGTTGGAAACCCTTATCAACCAATTGATCAACACTCAAAAGATTATGATGTAAACCTTCTACATAATAGACATTATTAGTATTATGCTTGCCATCCAAATAAATAATACCTCTACCTTTGATCAAACATGCCTTCTCATCTCCAAATCTGACTTGACTGCCATTGTATTCTTATAGGAACATAAATTTCCCTTTATCTCCAGTCATATGATGTGAGCATCCACTATCAATTACCCATCCATCCTTATCTTCAACTTTTTCTGCCAGGGCCTTTTCTTCATTCTTGATATCTAGTTCTGGTTCATCTTCCTTCAAAGCATAGAACACCCATTCCTTTCCATTGTCGAATCCACTAGAAAAGTCTTCTGTTGGTTCATCTCTAGAGTCATCAGTTAGTCCTTCCTCATATGCTATGTAGCATTGTTTACTTTTCTTGAATCTATATCTGTTTTGGTTAGGATTAAAATATTTCTTAACTCTTTCCTCAAACCTTACATTCCTTTCAGGACATATAGATGCAAAATGACCAATCTTATTACATGCAAAACATTTGAAAGGTGCTTTTCCTTCATACTTACTTCTAGTTGGTCCTTTAGGTACTCTTCTAGCAAATAAGGCTTCAAGTTGCTCAAGTTCTTCATCTTCTTTCCTCGCGTCTTCCAATTATTTTGCATATAGGGCTTTCCAATCACTTTTGTCAATAGATGATGATGATGATGCATGAAAAACAGGTTCAGACTTTACAGCTCTAGAAGATCCAAATTCTTCAAGCTCAAAAGTAGATAATTTCCCAATTAGAATGTCTCTATTAACTGAAGTGTTTGTCATTATTCTTAACTCATTAATTGCAGTTGCCTTCATCTTGTAAGCCAGTGGAAGGGCTCTCAAGACTTTGGAAACTATTTCATCTTCACTTAGAAATCCTCCACAACATTGAATTCCCATAACAATCTCATTTACTCTTTCCATAAATACAACAATTCTCTCATTGTCTTCCATTTTCAAGTTTTCATATCTTACCCGGTAACCATCAAGTTTAGCAATTTTGACAGTAGGTCACCTTCATTTAAAGTTTGCAATTTGTCCCACATAACCTTTTTCGATGATTTATTAGTCAATCCCATGATCTGTTGATCAGTAAGTGCACACAAGAGGGCTTCTCTAGCTTTGCAATCATTTTCAATATTCTTATCCAAGTCTGTAGGAGCAAAATTGCTAGATGTCGGATCATAAGGTGTGTATCCTTTCTCGGTGATCTCCCAAATATCCTTGCCAAGACATCTAAGATGAGTCTCCATTCAAATTTTTCATATCCCATAATTTATTCCATCAAGCTTAGGGATTTCTCTTCTGAAAATAGTTGTCGGTGGATTAGAAGTGTTAGTTGCCATAGAATCTACCTCAAGCGGTTAAGCTTCTGCAAAAGAGGACCAAAGCTCTAATACCAATTGTTAGGATAACTGGTGAACAACTAAGAGGGGGGCTAAATCAGTTGTTAACAATTATAACATTTAATCCACAATACAACCTTAAACCGGAGCACATAAACATTCAAATACCGGTAAAGCAGAAACAGATACTGGTAAACAATGTAACTCAACAATTAAATAGATAATCAATGCAAAGCAACCATACCACATAACACCATGATTTGTACATGGAAAACCCTGAAAGGGAAAAACCATGGTGGGAATCCTACCCAGAGTCAGATGATACTTCTGTAGAAAGTATGTGATACAATGAGGGGCCTGCATATGTAGGAAGGCACACTACCTAGAGTGTACTACTCATTACAAAAGAGTCTCACTGACTATAGAGGTTAAAACCACCTCAAGATAAATGGACAACAATTCAATAAAGTGAACTGCTAGAGATAGCATCTACCATGCTTGATTACAGTCTCGGTTAATCTCAATACTAGAGGCCTTTGATGTCTTCCTTAATCACAATTCGATCACCTATGATCGACCTGATCCTTCGCATATGATATTACAATTCATGACCATGATACACTTTTTATTTTCCACACCACAATCTACAATGAGATCTTACATTTATTTATACCAACCCTAAAACCTAAACCAATTAGGTCGGCCACCTAAAAGATATTACATTTATATCATTACATAATTTCATATTACAATAATATGCGATGTCGGCTTAAGACCAAAACAACAATAAAAAATCCATAAATCCTCCTGAAACATCCCGGTAATGTGTAGAGTACATGTTATCATGATACCAGTCCATAACCTAGATAGGCACCAGACCTATTCTGGGTCCACCACACCAAAGCAATGTCTTCAAGCAGTTGAAGCATGATCAAAGAACATCTTCAACATCCTGAAATCCATCTAGAAGCCACACCAACACCACTTATGCATCCTGTCATGATTCCTCAATGAAAGCTCTGTCGGTAAAGCCTTAAACCAATGCTGGTAAGGGTTTACAAGAGTGTATGATAGTATCCAATACCAAGCCAATACCAACTAACCAAAAAATGCTCCAGAAGCACGTATCACATGTAACCAATCACATTCCATAGATCCAAACATGCCAGAAGTGTCCAACAGATAATCTCTTATGTCGGTAACACTAGATCTTCTACCGGTAACTAAAATCCGTCTGTCAGTAACCATCCATAACAAATAGTGTTGACATCAATGACAAAACATCAACACAACACATAATCAATTCATCCATAATGCCAACATATGGGGTGCGAGGGGATGATTTTCTGTCAGTCGCTACGGTGAGACACAGAACGCCACGATTCTCCTTCACCGATGTGCCTGTATATGTTGGATATATATATATATATATATATATATATATATATATATATATATATATGTATGTATGTTCTTGGTGATGTAGGTTTGCAAGTACAAGACATCGTCTCCACCTGGTTCCACAGGTCTAAGCATGCCTATATTATTCCATTGAAATTTTTTTGAAGATAGTCATAAGGTCCAATTATGTCACCCTTAACCTTGTTCGACTTAGAGCATAGTCAGTGTTATGTTAGCCTTATCAATTCGCCACTTAGGCAATAAACTAATCTCTTGATTTTGGTATGTGTGTATTATGTTTAGTTTGGTTTATGTTTATGTGTTGTTATTTAATTATTATTTTATTATTAAATAATACTCGAGTTTGTAGATTAATTTAATTATTATTAATGTGGAGTAATAATTAATTATGGGTAAGTATTAGTAATTAAGTGCATATAATACTTTATGTGGTAATTATTTAATATTTAGTTATTAAATAAATTAATTAAAAGTAAGAATTCATTAAATCTTTAATTAATTATTTATGAGGTTAAATTATTTTGTAGGGATAAATTTAATTACATTTTTTGAATTTATGGAATTATTAGATTCCTTGGAATTTTAATTAATTAATGAGAATCATTTTCGAAAAAGGAAATGAGTTTTCCCTTCTGTGTGTGCACTGTGTTTTGGGGAAGTTTCCTTTCCCCAGGGAGATTTTTGAGAAATCTCCATTATATTCTAGAAAAATTCCAGAATAAGGGATTCCTTTTATTGGTTGTTCATTGGTAGATGATTTTTTTGGGGGAAAAAGACTTTCTTTCTCAACGAAGTTGTGCAAAAGTTGTTTTGGATTTTTTTTGGATTTGGGTTTGCGGTGTGTGTGTCGGGCTGTGGATTTGGGCGGTTCTTCTGCAAATCTCACTTCCAGGAGTGCGTTTGAAGGTAGGGACTGGGAATCCTTGTGTGCTTGTTTTTTTTCTATAAAATTTGTGATTTATTTGTTTGTTGAAGGATTTGTCTATTTAATGTTGAACATAGTTTTCTTCTTGAGAAATTATAATTTAAATGTTATATTGTTAAATCTGGGTTTTCTAGATTATTACATATGAAAAGTAGAGAAATTTATAAATGGGGTTTTGGGTTGTGTTTTGTTGTTTTCTCGGTGTTGAAAAAAATAAAAATTTAAAGTTGTCTCTGGTATTGTATCCAAAAATTAAGGGATTCTTTTGATATTGATTTTTTAAAGAAAAAAAACCCTTGTGCTTGATGAAATTTTATTTTGTTGAAATGTTGCATGTATGTGCAGAGTCTATTCGTTTATTAAAAAAAATTAACCATAAAATTTATTATGATTATAATTATGAATTTATATAAAAAAATGAATTGGATTTTGTTTTATTAAAAAATTTATTTTAAAATACTTTGGCTCTATGTTCTGGACAAGCAGGCGGAGCTGCGGCTCTACCCATGACCCCACCTCCCCCTCCCCCGTGGGCACAATTGTGGATTACCACAACTGTGGTAGCTGTGACATCCACACCATGGAGACCACTATTGTGGGTCTCCACAGTCACAGTTGTGGGTCTCCACAGCCTGTGGTTTCCCACAGAGCCGTGGGGGTTTTTGCAGGGGGTTAAAATAGTTATTAATTAAATTTTTTTAAAAAAATATAATTTATATTATTTTTATATATTTATATAGTTATAAGTTGATCAATGCAGTTTGATTTAAAAAAAAGGGTTTTATATATAAATGAGTTTTTGTCAAAAAAGCATAACTGAATTTTTAATTATTAAGATTATTTGTTAATCAAGTTTATTTTAATGCTTTATTTTTTTAAAGGAAATTTAATATAGTTAAGTATTAAAATATTGTTTGAGCGTGTTATTAATTAGGGATATTTAAATACTTGGATTCATTTTCTCTCTTGGGAAAAAAAAATTAGTTGTTAATGTTAAAAATGAGGGAAAGTGTGAGTTATGTATTTTCATGTCTTCATTTTATATTATGGCTACCATATGTGGAAGTTATGGTAATGTTGTGCTTGGCTTGTAATTGTTACCTCTTAAGTGGTCATGTGATAAAGAGTTGACCCGATCCCTTCTAGTCAAGTTATCCCTTGTAGAAGATGTAATTGGTGTGCTTAGCAATCCTTCATGTTGAATTTTGACCGTGTTGACTTTATGAGTTGGGATGGAACCTTGAGTAGGTTAAGTGTCATTAAGGGAGAGTGGCTTCCAAGTGGGGGTCGAGGCCCAAAGTGTCTGCCAGGATAACCCATTGGAATTTGACTTAATAAGTGATAACCTAATAATTTATTAGGGGGTTGGGTAGTTTATAACATTAAACAAGACTAATGTGCCCCGCTCATGGTTGAGTGCTTATACAAAATCAAGATGCAATGGGAAGGCCTAGAATGGTATGATCAACTACCTAGTCTTCTTTAAAGTTAAGTTGGCACTGTAGGAGTCTTGAATAAGGGTCGAGGGTTGGGAGAGGCTGCCAAGATAACCCAGGATGGGGGTTGGGGCCTATGGAGACCTACCAAGATAACCTATCTCAAGCTATACAATGACACTCTTCCCTCTTGTACACTTGTGTTGGTTTTGTGTTAGAAGCACCTGGTACTTTCTTGTTGAAGTCATTATGTTGCTATGTTATGTGTGGTATACCCAGTGATGTGATTTCAGACCATCTACTATTTGGTTGTATTGCTTGAGGGCCTTGTGGTTATCTCCTAGCACAGAGGGGTGGGCCTTTTGGTCCACATGGTCAGGTCGTAGTTCTTTTTCCTTCCATCAAGAATTTTGTTCCAGTCTTGCGTAGATGGCTTCGTTTTGGTTCCAACATATTCTCATGGAATTGGTCAGCTCAGTATCTTTAGATGTTGTTTCTATATATCTACCTTGTTGTATCCTTATGTATTGATGTAATTGATGTATATGTATGCCTACATGGTAAATGATGTAACATGATGTACTCATGATGTATTATGATGTAAAAAAAATAAAACTTATTGGATAGGATTTCTTTTTTGTAATTGAGAAACAATAGTTCTAAACAATTAAATGTTTCATTTATTTCAAAATGTTTATGTTATAAAATGTATTGTATGAATCTTCACTTTGTAGAAATGGAATTAATTTGTAATTTAATTTAATTTAATGTATGATTGTACTAGATGTAATCTCAGATGGATTTGTGTATTTAAATGTGGTATGGTTAAAATTGAGTAACCACATAGAGAAACCCTAGGGGAAAGTTGTAGAAGTCTTCCGCTTGTGCAATAAACTTTATACTTACTCTTTTAAGTAATTGAATACTTGTTAAATGTAAATAAAAAAATATTATTAACTCCTTTTTTTTTCTAGTTTGATAGTTTGATTCTTTAGGGTTTCTTGGGGGGCATTACATCAAAGCGAGGTCGAAACCACAAAATTAGTTGATTTCATAATATTTTCACTCCTAAGAGGGAGAGATTACACCTCACCTTGCACATATGAATTAACAAGTAGTGTAAATGAGCTTCCACGCATGTATATCATATTTTCCCAATACTATTGGGAATTGCACTTTGATTGCATAACATATGGTATTAAACTCACATCATTACCCAACAATGTCATGATGTGAGATCTAGGTGTAATTGTTGACATCGGTGTTGTCCTTCCCTACCATGTCATCTCAATGCCTTGTATATGTGGCAGTATTAGATGGGATGTTATCCAGCTCAGCAGGGACCACATTCCCCTTATCAACACCTTTCTTTGCTAATTTGTCAGCCATATAACTAGCTTCACGATATATGTGTTTTATCTTGTAATCTTATATTGTATCCAAGATGTTCAGAGTCTGATCTAGGAGACATTTTAGCCTCCCATTGGGGATGGATCGTGTCCTTGAGGCATTGACAACAATTGTTGAATCCCCCTGTATTTCTATCCTATGAATTCTCTTTTCTTTTTATAACATAAGCCATTCTGTAAGGCCAATTTTTTTTGCAAATTTGTTTGTGGCATTCCCCAAACTAACTGCTTTTTTTGTAATGACATAACCTTCCCAAGAGTGGATAACACAACCTGCTCCATCCCTACCTGGGTTCCCCCGTGAGGCTCCATCAAGGTTGAGCTTATACCATCCCTGTTTAGCAAGAGTCCACTAACAGTTCCTCCTTTTATCTTGTCATTTATTCTCATCATTCCCAAAATGCAGAGGGAACCTTAATCCTGGCTAGTTCTTATGCATTTGGCTGTCCCATTCAAAGAATATGCAATACTTTTTTATTACTTTTATATTCCTACTACTCACCACTTCTATGATAGCCACCTCAATTTTCAAGAGAAGTCTATTCAATGGCAACTCCTTTTCTTTAAATATTCTCCTATTTCTCTCTTTCCAAAGTTCCCATAAAATAGGAGATGGACTGCATATCCATAGGCTGCCAAACAAACTAGACTTCATCAATATCGACCAACTCTTGAACTACTAGAGGAGGTTGGAAGGAAGTGCAGTAGACCAACCTATTTTATTGATCAACCACCTCCAACAGGATTGGGCAAAGGAACAAGTAATGAATAGGTGGCATGGGCTTTCCTCATCATTTGTGCAAAAGGCACATCTTGATGGCCCTTCAAAGCCAAGTTTCTTGAAATGTTCGACAGTTAGAATTCTTCCCTAGGTGGTTACCTAAGAAAAAAATCCAAGCTTGGGTAGGCAAAGTTTATCCCAGCATAATTTGATAGGGAGTTTGTCTCTTATTAGAATTGATCTTTTTTATACCGATTGGAACCCATCCTTGGATTTATATCATCCAGTCTTGGAGTTTATTGAGACAAATTTGTCAGTGCCATTGTGAAATGTGATGGTCCTACCTACAAGAACGTCCTTTAATCTAATCCACTCTCCTTGACTCATAAAGCTGGAAAAATCCTTCCATTTCCACCCTAAAGTTGATTGACACTCATCCAACACCACATAATTAATGAGATTCCTACCCCACCTTTGAATGAAGGAATCCTTAAAGGGTCTAGTGTCCATTAACTTATCTATAGGGGGATGGCCTCTCCAGGAATCTTCCCAGAAGAGTGTTGTTCGCCCATCAAATATATCTCATGATAGAGTCTAAGTAGGATATTTATGTTGTTCAAAATGAAATTCCATATTCTAGATCCTTTTGGGGGGTTGGGGCATCTAAATATTCCTTCTCTACTATCTGAATCAAGATATTTGGATTGCATCACCTTGTCCCACTTTAAATATGGATGTGTATACAATTTTCATACTACTTTTCCTCCAACTGCCTGGTTCTGCCACAGCAGGTTTCTGACACATGCCACCATCTTTCCTGGATTTGTAGATCTTTTCCCAGTAGATCATTGCAATTTTCTTATTTTCTGTCATCCCTTGCCAATAGATCCTTCTCATTATCTAATTGATTTTCTTATTGGTCCCAACAAGCAGGGTTAGACATGAGATGAGATAAATTGGCAAAGCTAACAAAAGAGTTTTGATCATAATTGTAATACCCTAAAAATGGTCATCTAAACCATGAGCCCCTAATCTCGACAACGTCACCAAGGTCCTAACCAAAGGCAATTAAATCAATCTTGAGCACACAATTAATTCTTTAATTGTCAAATGTCACATGGCAAAATTAATCACTCAATATTAATTAAATATTTGTTTAATTAATTGATCATTCCAAGAAAATCATTTAAAACAATTATCTTATTTATTTTATTAAATATCCTAGCATATTTAATTAAATAAATCAATTTGCCATAAATCTTCAAAAAAAGGAAACAAATCAAGAAAGAGGAATTGGAAATTATGAGCACAAATCTTCAAAAATGGAAATAAATCAAAAAAGGAATTAATTGACCAAAAAAGAATTATATATTGAGAAAAGAAATCAATTGGAGATAATCTTGAAAAAAACAAATTAAAAATTGATAAATAATCTCAAAGAAATCAATTAAAACAATTAATTATTAAAATTGAATGAAATAGAGAATAAATCAATTTTTTCTTGATTTTATCTTGATTTTATTTCAAATTCCTTTAAAACTGAGATAAGCATCCAATCACATCAATTCACCTGGATTGTGCTTCCTCTTGGAAAATCTTTACCACTCATCATCATTTGATCTTAGCCGTTGGTTTCTTTCTGAATTTTCTATAAATTTAGGCTCATCTCTCATTCAAAAGGAGGTTGGAGAATATATTGTTATTATACTGTTTTTGCTCTAGACTCATTGAGATATGTTGCATATTTATTATTTCATATTGATTAGATCATTTATCTCATTTATTGCTTAAATATTGTTAGATTAATCTTGCATCCATCTAGCATTCATCATGCTCATATAGATAAAATCCTTCATCTTGATGTTGTCTAGTCACTGGTATTGCTAAATAATCTGAGAGCAATCTTATACTCGCATCTTTTAGAAGGCAATGGGTTGATTTGTTATGGTTTACTATTCATTGATTATATCTGATGAACCATGCATGTAATGACTTGATTGAAGTGTTGTGTCTTGCAGATATAGATCCTTAGTCCACTTTTCACACACATTTCTGGCACCCACCGTGGGGCAGAAAATCACTTTTTTTTTCGGCCTCAAAATCATTTTTTTTTATCTTGCAGGTTTCGTTCATACAGTCTCTGCGAAATATCGTACAAGCATTTTCACTACATCATACGACATTATATTGATGCCTGCAGTTTATCATACGAAACAAGATTATATCCTATAAATTGTCGTACGAATCAGAATATGGACTCCTACGACAAACTGATTATGTTATATTCTGTCATTTTGTATTGATTTATGACTTGTACGACACACTGCTTATGCTATCTTTTGTCGTTCTATATTGATTTTTAACTTGTACGATAAAAGTGTTCTGTCATTCTGTTTTATGAGGATTGTCATACAATTCTGTTTTCTGATAGATTAAAAGCAGATTACCTTTCAAGATTTTTGCTTAAATTTTGATTATGCTAACGCTGACCCTGAATTGTCTTCTGTCAGCCTTAGATTTTCACAGCCTAACCAATTTCTTACAGGATTCTTGTCAAAGAATTTTATCGATCAAACACACACCTGTCGAAGAATGAAAACAACATGACTACTGATACGTTGTTTTTGCAGGTTGCCTAAAGAAAATCAACCAAACATCGTGTATTCTTTAAATTCATTTTTTTTTAGGCACCTAACTTGCTATCTGGTTAATGAACAAATCTGTCTTTTGTGTTTTCAGAAAAATCTGAGAGGTAGGAGAGTATGCTCTTGTCTTTTACAGACAATCGGAAATCTAGACCCTCAAAGCCTTTTTCTAAGTTTTGAGATTTGTGTACCTTTAGCGGGTCTGTCACAGTGGGAAAAAGTAATCATCCTATGAGAATGACCCAAGTGAGTACAGTTGGACCTGAGCATTCCAACTCACTATAATAAATAGGTCTCTGATGACTAAAGTCTCAGAGGATGGGATTATTTGAGTTTTCTCTTTGAGATCTCTCATATCGAGCATTTTGTAGGGCCTCACGGTCTCAATCACGTTTACGTGACTACAGCTTGTTTCGGTACCTTGTCGGGCTATAGGCCTCAATCATGCTTGCATGACTTCAAAGGGTAATTTCAAATGGAATTCTTGATTAAGAACTATAAATTAGAAGCTACCTGATTCACCTCTGAAAGGTTGATAATCTTTGTGCAAGAGAGATAGTAACTCTCCCAAGACACTTGCCATATCGTGCCCCCATTAGCGTTTGGAGTCAGCTAATATGGCATTGAGAATCCATTGTGCGAGACTCAGTGGTCGTATTCTGATTAGCTATTGGGTGTGTACCTAAGTCAGCAAGCAAAGGTTTTCTTCTCTAAGACAACTTCCATAGGGTTAGCGTGCTGTGATTGAACTATTATATATCTTGCATGTTTTCTGTGTTTTCATCCCTCAAATTAAAACTGGAATACTGAAACTGAAGAAAACAAGATCAAACAAACTCAATGATAAAACTCTATCTATGTCAAAGCTAGTCTATCATGGTCAAAAATTAGTCCATCTCAGAATTGGTCATACTCAATTGTCATACTCAACCATTGGAAAACTCAGAATTTTTAGTCTTTTCTCTGTGAACAGTCGTACGAGTCTAGTAAATTATCGTCCTACCCTATATCCTGTGTCGTACGAGTCTACTAAATTTTTGTCCTAAGGTCAATCCTCTATCATATGAAACCCAGCAGTCTGTCGTTCAAAGCTAAATCCTTTGTCGTACGAAACCCAACAATCTGTCATTCAAAGCTAAATCCTATGTCGTACGAGACATAACTGAATAGAATTATTTGTCATCTGAGACCTACCAATTCGTCGTACAATACTAGGCAGCAACTCATACGAAATAGAACTGTCATCATCCTAAACCTATTATATTGTCATACAATTTCAGAAATTCTGTCGTACGGGTCTCTAATTTTGCCAGTCCAGAATAGTCAAACCTGTCCAAAATAGTCTACAACGAGCCTCAAAATTGGTTATCATCCTCCTGAGCATAAACAACCTTGATAGTGTACCTCTTCCATTGTGTTGCATGATTTTGTCGATCAACTTTAAGTTAGTTCAAACAAACAGCTTATCAAACCTAAGTTAACTTAGATAACGTCTTACACAGGATAGATCATTCCTGAAACCATACCAGATCTTAAGTTACTTCTCTCAATCACTACGTTAAATGAACTACTAGCTATAATTTGATCTTGACTTCTGCAACACATCTCGCTCTCGGTCCTGTTGGTTACAAAATGCCTGTTCAAACCAGAAATTCTCGCAGCAAAAAGGACAAAGAAAAAGAAACGCCCTTTGTGTCAAAAGACAATCCATTCTTTGTGGAAGACCCCTTTTACAATAAATTGTCCTCGTCATAGATACCAGTTTATGACATACCATTCTTTGGTTAGCCCCTATCTCCCACCATGTCTGGGGAAAGACAAGAAAGAGAAGCTAATAAATGAGACACTCACGATGACTTTAGCAACCATGCCACTGACAGTGATTCCTCATCCACTGAATCTGATCTTCCTGAACCTCATAAAGTTGAAGTACATAGATGTCAGAATGATAAACAATTTCAAAAAATGATGAAGGTCATCATGGCTAGGGAAAAAGAAGACTATTTCCTAGAATTAGCAAAGCAAGGCGCCGAACTCCCTACTGGTTATAATGTGGAGGCCCTCGTCGCTAAAGAGGAAGATACACCATGGGGAAAAATGAGCAAACAAATGCAAGCATTACAAACTATGGTCACAAGAATAGAAAACAAAGATAAAACGCTAAAACAATATTCATCTGGACACAATATGCCCATTCCCATTTGACAAAAACCTTTACATGTCTCCATTTCCTTCACGAGTTGAGATCCCAAAATTTGACAAATATGATGGTACCTCAGATCCTCAAGATCATGTCAGATATTTTTGTGCCGCTTGTATGGAGTTCATGCACGATCAAACGTACCTCATGCACCTTTTCCCAAGGAGTTTAGGGGGTCAAACAATGGAATGGTTTGCAAGCCTACCCAAAGGGATAAAAACGTTTAAAGAACTAATCCAACTATTTTTACAACAATACTCATACAACATTCGTCACCCAGTCACTATGATAGAACTTTGCAATACCAGACAAAAGACAGGAGAACCCTTTCTCACCTTCCTCCAACGATGGAGAAAAATGTTCTCTAGATATTCACGAACTATCCCAGATCTTGAGAAAATGGATATCTTTGTTAACAACTTAGTCCCTGAATTGAAGTATAGTGTCCATATGCAAGTACACCCTTCATTCAACAAAATGGTAGATAACGCCCACAGAATGGAAGATGTGCTTATCAAAAAAGGAGATATATCACTTTGGAAAGAAACATCGCAAGGTTCTAGCTCTAAAGAAAAGAGTAAATACTGGAAATATGGCAAAGATAGCAACAAGAACATCGTTAATGATGGAGTGGTAGATAATATCCAAGCAAAAACAAAATCCACAATATTTAACTTGGCCAGTGGCATGCAAGCACTCAAGGCAGCTGAAACTACAACAGAGAATCCCCCAAAGAAAACAAGAGAATGGTTTAAAGAAAAACCTTGGCTTTCAAAGCCTAAGCGTGATTTTACTCCTCTAGATGAATCATATGAATTGGCTTTTAAAACTTTATTGGCAAATAATTTGTTAACATTACCAGACAATTCTAGACCATATGACCCAGAAATTAGACCCAAATGGTGGAGAGAAAATGAATATTGTGACTACCATCTGAACAAGGGACATAACATAAACCACTGCATGAAACTCCGACATGAAATCCAAGATCTCATTGATGCAGGAAAGATCATTATTGGAAATCACACAACTAATACTGATCATAAGGCCTTTAAAGATCCCTTACCCACTTATGAACAAGGAGATTCCTCAAAATCCAAGGGAGGAGCTAGAGTCCATTATACTTACACTAACAATGATAATGTGATCAACATGATTGAATCTGCTCAAGCTGAATATTGCAATGTGATCATAGTCCCAAACCACCAAAATCAAGCACAAGCTGCTAATGCCATGACTCGCGCTCAAAGGAAGATTACTCTCCAAGGAGCCAATTCCTCAACTTTCGATCAAACAACATCAAATCTACCAATTAGACAAACAGACACAATCATGGCTAAATCAAAACAATTGGCTTCATCTTCTTCTCCTAGTCATAGTATTGTTGAACAATTGAAGAGAACCAATGCTCAAATCTCCATTTTGGAACTACTTAAGATTTCTTCTGCTCATAGAGAGGTCTTGGACAAGGCTCTACTTACCACCAGTGTCCCTAAAGATTTAGACATAGATCGGTTTAAATCTATGGTGGGTCACCTGACTTCAAATCATTATCTCACTTTCTTTGAAGAAGATGATAACTCACTGAGTCACCCACATAACCAACCATTACACATTGAAGCCATGATCCATAAACACTGTGTTAAACGTGTTTTGATAGATGGAGACGCTGGGTTGAATATTTGTAGTTACAATCTACTAAAACAGCTGGGATTTTCTGAAAATATTATTGATCCAACAGAAAAGATAACAATCAAGACTTATGATGAATAAGAAAGAACTTCTAAGGGTCTGGTACTATTACCAATTAGAGTAGGACCTGTGGAAAGAGATGTCATTTTTCAAGTCCTGGATCTTCATCTTTCATACAACATCTTACTGGGTATGCCATGGATTCATGAAATGAAAGCAGTACCATCTACATATCATCAATGCCTAAAAGTTCCTTATAATGGAGTTGAAGTCAGTATCCCGGCCGATACAAGCTATACCTACAATGCATTAACGCAAAGTGCTGATGCTTTTGTTCCTCATAATAGAGCAACCTCCATAGCTGAAAGTTCAGAATCTTTGTGAAAAGATTTACAAAAGAAATTAAAAATCACGAACACTGGCATGGATGGATACAATATAGAGCCTATACTCTCACTAATGTCTCTTCCTCCATCACCAAGACAGTCGGGAAAACCGTCAGAGGTTATGAAGCCACAAATTTCAACTCCAAAAGTCATTTATGATGGCACCTTTATACAGTCCTCTACTTCTCTTATAGGTGAAATAGAAGGAGATGATGTTCTCAAATCACTTTTCAAAGAAGACAGTGCAAACAAAGAAATACGACATTATGAGATTTCTCTAACACAATATGGTCCAGGCTATAAGATGCTTCAACGCATGGGATATTTAGGTACTGGTCCTCTAGGAAAACATCAAAAAGGTATTGTTGAACCTATTCAGTTACAAACTAAGTCTACCAATGATAAAGCTGGACTGGGATATGATCCAAGAAAACAATCAGATCAGAAGAACACGTCCCACCATCAATGGAAGTGGAAGAAAAAGGTACTACCTTTAACAACACAAGAACTTAATACTCAACAAAGTAGAGAAGAGTGTGATGATGAACAAAAATAATTGCCCACCCAGAGAGAGGAAACAGATGGTAATCAAGTTCTAGTTATATCAGCTATAATACCACAGGAAGTAGAAGTCCCAAAGGATATGAGAGACGAAGTATACGGAATCACAGAATTGTTTGCCCCACTAAAAGTTCCAATCACATATACTGGCAGACAACAAGTAGACGATTCAAAAATTGATTCAAATGAGTATGAATGGGGTCTAGATCACATCTCAGATACATCTACTACAGAAACCCTTGAAGAATCCAGTGATAGCACGGATGATGCACAAGAACTGATATGCCTCAGAATACAAAAGGAAATAGAAGAAATCAGACTAAAAAGACAAGAAAACTATGAACGATAGCTGGAGGAAGAAAGGACACAAGCTATTTCTTCACCTACCAACCCTCCTAATGAGATAGGACAAATCAGGCATGGAACTACAAAAGAAGAACTAGAAGCTACAAAAATAGAACCAGTCATCAGTCTAGAGGAAGCTGAATGGAACAGACGACAGGGATTAACATAACCGTCAAAGTCATATCCACCAGTGTGTCAAATACAAGTAATCAATGAACCAAATCATGAAGGAACTTGCAGCATCAAAGATGTGGGTGTTGATACTATATATATCTTTACTAAGCCACTTGAAGATGAGTCAACAACTTCATCCTATGACTTTGATGACTTAGATAGGAGCTCTATTTATAACAACAAATATTCAACAATGCATTATGACTACTCTGTCATGAATGATGAGATATTGTCTACTGTCACACCACAGTATGTAGTCCAGTCTGAAGTAGGTGACGACGCTAGAAGTAGGTCGGTTGGGTTAGGTCCAATAAACACTAACATAAATTTTGATAATTGTGCCGTGACTCTTCCTGGTCTCGAGACACATACACAAGGTAGTCTTCTGGAACTCGACTGGTCGGTCCAAAGTCATGATGAAAGTACTATGAACTTCCTTGAACCTGTTCCAACCTTATCCTTAATGCATCCGAAACTGATTGATTGAACTCTTTATAACCAACCCTTGAATGTACCTACTTTTGCCAATGACTATACATTAGCCTATTATCTCAATGCAGTTGAACCCATGTACTCTTCCACCAGCGAACAAAATGAAAACATGAATGAAGCAGATATCAAGTATCTTAGTCGCAAAAATAAGAAAAATAAAAATAAAAGATCTGATGGCGAAAACCACATTGTGGCGGTGTCAGAATCTAAAAAAGAGAAAATAAAGGATGTACCTAAAGGTGAAAACCTCTCTAAGGTGCCTGAAGGTGAGATACTTGATTACTGCCAAGTTACTTCCAGGAGAGATCTTCCATATTGATCGAGCCAACTCAGCCAGTGAACACTGGGAGTCAAGAGACACTACACATCATTCATTTAGCTCAATCACTATCAGCAAAAGAGTTAAAATATTTCAGCAACCTTTTTTTAAGAAAAGAAGATCAACTTTGCATGGACATACCCAGATATGCTAGGGCTAGATCCTGATCTCATCATGCATCATCTCTCTATTACACCAGGAGTTAAACCAGTCAAACAAAAAATCCATAAGATGTATCCTCATGTGGCACTGCTAGTCAAAGCTAAACTAGAAAAATCATTGAAAGCTGGATTTATTAGAGCTATAGACTATGCAGAATGGATATCAAATATAGTACCTGTATCAAAGGCAGACAAATCTATTAGAGTTTGCACAAACTTCAGGGATCTCAACAAAGCATGTCCGAAAGACGATTTTCCATTGCCCAACATTGACATGATAGTAGATATGACTGTTGGATATGAGATGTATTCATTAATGGATGGATTCTTTGGTTACAATCAGATTAAGATAGCACCTTAAGATCAAGAAAAAATAGCTTTCACATGTGCATGGGGAACCTTCTGCTGGAATGTTATGCCATTTGGTCTAAAGAACGCAGGAGCAACTTACCAAAGAGCAATAAGCACTATCTTCCATGACATGATGCATAAAAATATGGAAGATTATGTTGATGACACCCTAGTAAAGACTATGAAGATATCTACGCATATTCAAGAGCTAGGCCTCATACTAGATAGAATGGAAAGATTCAAGCTCCGATTAAATCCTAAAAAGTGTGCGTTTGGAGTAACATCAGGAAAATTGCTTGGTTACATAATTTCAAAAAAAGGAATTGAGGTTGACCTTGAAAAGGTCCAAGCTATAATGGAAATGCCTCCACCCAAGAATATCAGCCAGATGAGAAGTTTACAAGGCCGTCTTCAGTCAATAGGGTGTTTTATATCTCAGCTAGCAGACAAAGCTCAACCCTTCACGAAGGTATTAAGGAAAGGGATTCAATACAACTGGGATAAATATTGTGAATGACATTTACAACAAATCAAAGAATATCTTTCTAATCCACCCATATTAATGCCACCGATTCAAGGTAAGCCACTGATCCTGTACATATCAGCTACGGATACTTCACTGGGGGCATTCCTGGCACAACAGGGTGACAATAAAAAGGAACGAGCTATTTATTACATCAGCAGAACATTAGTGCAATATGAAATGAACTACATTATAATAGAGAAAGCATGCTTAGCATTGGTCTTTGCATCACAAAAATTAAGGCACTATATGTTAGCACACTCCATTAAATTGATAGCCAAGATTGATCTGCTCAAATATCTTCTCAGCAAAGCAACGCTTACAGGAAGACTGGCTAAATGGGTCATGGTTCTTACTGAATTTGATATTGAATATGTGGAACATACAACCATCAAAGGACAGGTTATTGCAGACCAACTTGCTGATGCTCCACTTGAAGATAGTCAACCTTTGCATATCAAATTCCCAGATGAATCAATCATGCACCTTACTGAACAATTGTGGAAGATGCTCTTTGATGGGTCTTTCACTCAACATGGTTCTAGTGCTGGAATACTTTTTATTACTCCTCAGAAGTACTCAATTCTGAAAGCTTACAAGATTCTCTTCCCTTGCACAAACAACATTGCAGAATATGAAGCTTTGGTAAAAGGGATCAAGCTAGCCATCGAGTGGAAGATAGTTGAATTACACATCTATGGAGATTCTCAATTTATTATCAACCAAATCAATTATCTATATCAGACAAGAGATTAGAAACTGATGCTTTATAAGAGAATGGTGGATGATCTCAAGAAATACTTTACCTCCATATCATTTTAGTAGATCCCGAGAATGGCAAATAGAGCAACGGATGCGATGGCCACTTTGGCTTCTATACCACAGCTATAGGAATCTAATTTTTGCTTTGAATTCCTGGTGGAAGAGTTACATTATCCTACCTATGATTCTTGAGAGTCTCAAATGGTCTGTTCTATTATTGGACATGACTCATCTTGTTATAGCCACATTTATTCTTACCTGTGTGACCAGGTTGTCCCTGCTAATCTTTCCCGAAATGAAAAAAGGAACCTAATCCAAAATGCATCACAGTATGTCATCATTACTAACAATCTATTTAGACAAGGTTTAGATAATACTTTGCTTAGATGTCTAGAAATTGAGGAGTCCCAACGCACATTATTCGAGGTTCATGAAGGTTTTTGTGGATCCCATTCGAACAGTCTAACTTTAGCACGAAAACTACTAAGGGCTGGCTACTACTGACCAGACATGGAGAAAGAAGCTATAAAATTTGCTAAAACCTGTGAAAAGTGTCATTTGCATGGGCACCTTATACACGTTCCAGCAAGGGATCTCATACCCTTTGTGACACACTGGCCCTTTCAACAGTGGGCATTTGATCTAATTGGCCAAATATATCCTGCATCATCTAATGGACACAAATTTATTATCACTGCCACTTAGTACTTCACTAAGTGGGTAGAAGCGATTTCGCTCATCAAGGCAACCGGCAAATAGGTAGCTCTATTTATTCTTAATTATATCATCTGCAGGCATGGTATACCTTCATCCATTATAACTGATAATGGAGGACAATTCAAGAACAAAGATCTAGATGAACTCTATGAGAAGTTTAAAATCAAACAACACTGGTCCTCAGTATATTACCCTCAAGGTAATGGACAGAGGCATCTAACAAAAACCTACTGACTATCTTGCATAGAATAATGAACACATCTGGGAAGGATTGGCATCTGCAGCTCAATCCTGCATTATGGGCTTATAGAACAAGTATCAGAACACCTACTGCGGCTGCACCTTTCTCTTTGGTGTATGGGTCCGAAGCAGTATTACCTATTGAAGTAGAAATGCTATCTCTAAGAGTTCCCTTGCAAGCTCTTGTTACTGATGAAGACTATAAATATCTAGATTGCAAGAGCTCGAATTGCTGGATGAGCGTCGGCAAGTGGCGTTTGATCATCTTAGAGTGTACCAAAAGAGAATGTCCAGAGGATATAACAAGAAGGTTTGACACCAAGAATTTCAGGTTGGTAACCTAGTCCTTTGAGAAAATCCTAAAAAATAACAGTTTCGAGACAACAAAGGGAAGTTTGAACCCAACTAGCTGGGTCCCTATATTGTTACTGTGGCTTTTGGCTCTGGTGCCTATCAACTCTCAACATCGGAAGGAGAATAGCTCTGTGAACCGATCAACACCATCCATTTGAAGAAATTCTTCACCTAAATATTCTTTGCTTCAGCAGCTTATACAGCGAAAATGTCCTGAAGAAATTCTAAAAATCAGAAAATGTCCTGAAGAAATCCTAAAAATCAGAAAAATGTCCTGAAGAAATCCTAAAAATCGGAAAATGTCCTGAAAAAATCCTAAAAATCAGAAAAAGTCCTGAAGAAATTCAAAAAAAAAAAAAGAAAAGAAAAAAAGAAAAAAGAAAGGAAAAAGAGAGAAAATGCCTTGGTGAAAACCTGATAAACAGGCACCTTGGTAAAAAAAAAAAAATGAATCTCTGCCAGGTAGGTGAAAACCTGGTAAACAGGCGCCTCTTGTACTCAAGCGCTCCATCTATCAACGCAACATTGGCATTCCCGCTTTCATGCATCTTTGCTTTCGCTTGTACATATTTCAGTCACTTTTGTGACATCCTAGTTCATTGGAACCCTCATGGCTTGAAACCAATCATTGTCATAGTCTTAGGTTAATTGACAAGAGCACATTACATGTCCTAAGCAATGTCAACCAAGTCGACCTTACGTCAATGAAACCTGGTCATCCACTCCGAGTCAATCACCTGTCTCCTAACTACCAAAGAGTTTTATCACTGAGTACACAAGCAAACAACAAAACGGAAAACAATCACTAAACAGTTTGAGCTATGCATGAAAATTTTCTTTGTGTGCTATCTTTTATATTGGTTTTCGATTATTATTCACTCTGAGTAACTTGAGGAAGTCTATCTTGACTAAGAGGAGCAAGGATTGGGAGCATAATATTTTCTTTGTTTTCTGCTTGTAGGAATGATTCCAATGATTTGGAAACATCTAAATTAGCTGGGTGTCTGTGATAAGAGCCTTCACAACAAGGTGAAATTGCCTCACATACCTCGACTCCACTTATTTGAATGCTACAGGGAGGTTCCCATCATTTATTTGTTTGTTTTGAGGGAATTTCTTTATTGTGCAATCCGGGTCCATGCGTAATCTGTCCAAGGATATGAACGACAAAAGGGTCATTGCGGACAAGATAATTAATAATGCATATGCAAAGAAAAGAACTCTATTCTGCCTGCTATACTTGTAAAACGCTCAATGATGAAAATTAAGTTGTTCAAATCCAGTGACTAGGTTTAGGTTGCATTTTGCATCTCATTTTGCATTTCATTCTGCATCTTATGAATTTAGAGTGATTTCGGTATGGTAACAATGATCTCCTTATTTTTTGAATGAGCGTTGGAAGCTTCATCATTTCTTTGCTAAGTGGTCTCTTTTCATCATTTCTCCGATCGAGTACTTGTGTTTTGAGATGTTAGCTGCATACATGAGCGTATTATATAGATTCATACATTCACTATCATTCATTTGCATTCATCTTATTGCATAGAAAAATAAACATTTGCATTACTCATTACTCATTCTCATTCATTTATTTGCATATGAAAGGAAACAAAAATAGACATCCATATTTATTTGCATTCATACATTCATGCTGAAAAGAAATGCATACATATAGAATAAAGCATATAGTACAACATCTCATAAATGAATCAACACAAGTATGATGAAGTCCAATCAAATCTCATATATATATCATGTCAAGTCTAAGGTACAAAATGATGTCGAATGACATATACAAACTCCCATCGGAGCAAGAATTGTATAGGCTACAAAAAATGGGTGTGTCTACAAAAAATATCTGAGCTACAAAAAGAAATAATCTAACCAGCACCCTCTCCCTCATCGCCTGGTGGAGGAGGAGGAGCTTGATGCCCAGGATCCTGACAAGGTGCCCGTGCTCCCTCTGATCGTGCCATGTACTCTGAGTAGGGTATCACCTGCTGCACAATAAGAACTGCGACACTATATGTGGCCACGTAATAAGCTGCCCTACTACTCTGGAGAAGGACCTCTTGTCATAGAGCCTCTATCTCTGCTCTCGACTCTCCTCTCAAAGACATGATCTGGCGATCCCGCTCGACCCTCACCTCGGCAATCTGGCAATCTCGCTTGGCCCTCACCTCAACAAGTTGTCGGTCTCGCTCCGCCAGCTACGTCTGAGCCACTGTCAACTGTGACTGCAACTCTACAAGATGTGCCCTCATCAACTGTCAAGCATTTGTTCCCTGTCGCTCTCCACCCCAATCTCCACCCCCATCTCCACCTGTCGCTCCACCCTTCTCATCCCGTCACTGCTGAACCTATCTCGGAGCTGCTCCCTCCTCCTCAGTTTCACCCAATCTCACACCCACTCCTCCTAGGGATCCGCCCTCACCCCTCTATTGTCCACCCTCCATTGGTCCCCTGCTACTGCTAGCCCCTGGATCACCACCTGTCCGCCTCGAAACCTCGGCTCTTTGTCCCTGCCTCTGGCCCTATCCCTGTCCCTGTGCTGGTGCGGGGGCATCATCCTCAACATCCTCAATACGAGGAGCCTGCTCACCCGGACTTGTGAATCATGGGAACGGATGCTGCTAAAAATAATCTCTATACTAGGTAAATACCCCTACATCCGCTACATCATCCATGTGATCCCACCTCAATCGGTGTAAACCTATCAACTCCTGCATCGCCAAAGTGTATGATACCCACGGAGACCATCCCTATCTATCCTCATCTGCATACCGAGCATAAGTTGTATACTCCTACGAGATCCCCTGAGGCCAGACATACTGCCTCATCAATCGAGAAACGACGAATCGCTCCACAATGGTCTGTGACCTCCCGATTAGTGGGTGTGTAACAAACAGGTCCCTGCAAACTAGTCACCAGTCATCCCATGGCTCCAACCCTCTATATGGTTTCCATACCATGGCTATCAGGTCATCAAGCTGTCGTCTCCAGAAATATATCTTGCCCAGATGGGGCTGTGTAATATATCCGACATACCTATAAATGATTGGTTGCCTAAGCTCTCTGCTATTATCTACTATCGGTCGATAAATGGGAAGGTTCTCCCAAGCCCACACCTACAAAATATATACCCCGGCGGCCATGCTCCGCCCATCTCTGTACACGATCTCATGCATCTCTTGATACATGTGGGCTAATAAACAAGAGCCCAACCAAGTCTCTGAGGGGTCTCTATCAACCTCTCCAGCATCCGACCCCATCTGCACTGGAAGCCCTGCTGCCCTCTATCTGGCATAAGAAAACATCCTATGAATCCTGCTAGGACACATGCCAGAGGATACTCCTCACTATACCTGCTCATAAGAATATCCCAACTCATGGACCGAGTCAACATGTCAAGATCACCGAAGACATGCCTGACTACCTGCAATCCTGGAAGGTGCCCTAAATCATAATTCACATTGTCCCCAGCAAAAGGGATACGAAGGATCCTGTATACATCCTCAAGAGTGATGGTCAACTCCCCCATCGGTGGATGAAATGTATTATGCTCCAAATGAAACCGCTCTACCAATGCCATGAGCATCTCGTGGTTCACATGGATATCGGGTACTCTCAACAAATGAGTCAAGCCGCACAAGTCAATATGAGCCTGCTCAACCTCAGATAAATCTCGCACTAATATCATCGTGGGAGGATACACACATCTGAACAACACAAGAGGTAATTGAACCTGTAAAAAAAACCCAACAACGAAGCATCAAAAAACATTCCAAATGAGCCTACAAAAGAAGTAAAACATCACACAAATCCAACTAAGTCAAATGCAAAATCAAAATTTCATGTTTACACCCTCAAAAATGCTCACTGCCTCTCGAACGACAAAACACAGAAAAGCAGAATCTCGTACAAGCCAGGAATAGCTCTAGTACGACAAAACAAACTCAAATGACGAACTTTTAGACCTCGCATGACAAAATGGTATTTTTACAGACCTGTCGTACGACACATGGGTGGCCCTAGAACGACAAAACTAATGGTCTGAAATGATGAAAGAAAAATTACCAGTTCCTCGTATGAGACACGATCCTGTCCTGCATCATAAAATGTGATGCCTGACCCCAAACACGTGGAAAACTTGAAAAATGAACAAAAAAATTCAAATTTGGAAACATAAACAGGCTTAAGATCGATCACTTACTACTGGCTCATAATTTCGGGGTTGATTATGTCTTCTCTGGTGCTCGAATCAATGCTGACGAGTAGGGACCACCATTTTCTTCACAGAGGGCTTTTGAATTTTCAAACTTGGAGGGTTAAAATGAATTGAAAATTACACTTTTGTCCCATATATAGCCAACAACCTAATTTTTCAACTTGCTCCAATGGACACGAAAATTGTATCCTTAGCTAATTTGACCGTTCTAATTCCATTTTCGAGATCGAAATTGAAATTTGAGATCATTTTGCTAGTCAATTTCAGAATTTGGACCACTTAGCGCTTTTCATTAACAGCTCATTCTCTCTTCTAATTGCGCTCAATTTCCCATGAATCAATGCTGAATCTCAATTTAATTTCTACAAATCAACTTTGCGCTCACTTTCTTGCAAAATTTTCAAAAATTCCTCTGAATCAATTTGTGCTCAAAATAACTTATCATTGCTAAAAATTGCCTATAATCATGTACCCTCCCTATCTTTCGATCTCGCTCCCGAGGGGGCATACTCGTGACCTTATGACCTCAAATGTCAAGAAATTTTTTCAAATATTCATCGAAAGTCGAGAAAAAATCTTTTTCAACTAAAGAAAATAAATAAAATTCTTATCGCTAGGGGCATCTCAACTTCATCGCTTTATATCAAGTTGAGATCTCTCGACCATCTGAATCGAATCAATCGCTAGGGGCATCTCAACTTCATCACTTTATATCATGTTGAGATCTCTCGACCATCTGAATCGAATCAATCGCTAGGGGCATATCAGTTTCATCACTTCATATCAAGCTGATATTTGTCTTCGTCTGAATCAATCTCTTAACGGTAATCAGTTTCATTGCTTTTCATCAAGCTGATTATTCGTTTAAACTCAATCAAGGGTTTAAAGAGTATCTTCGATCACACTCAATATAAGCAGGTGTTCAATATTCGTCGCTTTGGATCAAGCTGGACAGTTTATCTTCATCGTATCTTGATCAATCAAGTTCAAGATCGAATTTTATCATCACTCACTTTGTCTAGATCAATCAAGTTCTAGATCAGTAAAATCCGCTTCTTGATCAATCAAGTTCAAGTTCGGTATCTTTTGTTTTCTATCATTTCTAGTTTAATCAAGTTCAGGAATGGTATTGCTTTAATCAGACTTCATTCATCTTCATCGCTTCGAATCAAGCTAAACACCTTGATTTCATCTAGTTCGTGATCAATCAAGTTCAGAACTGGTATCTCCTAGACATCAACTATTCTTTCAACCAACGCGCTGCTCGCACATTAATTCAAAGAGGGGAAAATGTAATACCCTAAAAATGGTCATCTAAACCATGAGCCCCTAATCTTGACAACGTCACCAAGGTCCTAACCAAAGGCAATTAAATCAATCTTGAGCACACAATTAATTCTTTAATTGTTAAATGTCACATGGCAAAATTAATCACTCAATATTAATTAAATATTTATTTAATTAATTGATCATTCCAAGAAAATCATTTTAAATAATTATCTTATTTATTTTATTAAATATCCTAGCATATTTAATTAAATAAATCAATTTGCCATAAATCTTCAAAAAAAGGAAACAAATCAAGAAAGAGGAATTGGAAATTATGAGCACAAATCTTCAAAAATGGAAACAAATCAAAAAAGGAATTAATTGACCAAAAAAGAATTACATATTGAGAAAAGAAATCAATTGGAGATAATCTTGAAAAAAACAAATTAAAAATTGATAAATAATCTCAAAGAAATCAATTAAAACAATTAAATATTAAAATTGAATGAAATAGAGAATAAATCAGTTTTTTCTTGATTTTATCTTGATTTTAGTTCAATTTCCTTTAAAACTGAGAAAAGCATCCAATCACATCAATTCACCTGGATTGTGCTTCCTCTTGGAAAATCTTGACCGCTCATCATCATTTGATCTTAGCCGTTGGTTTCTTTCTGAATTTTCTATAAATTCAGGCTCATCTCTCATTCAAAAGGAGGCTGGAGAATATATTGTTATTATACTATTTTTGCTCTAGACTCATTGAGATATATTGCATATTTATTATTTCATATTGATTAGATCATTTATCTCATTTATTTCTTAAATCTTGTTAGATTAATCTTGCATCCATCTAGCATTCATCATGCTCATATAGATAAAATCCTTCATCTTGATGTTGTCTAGTCACTGGTATTGCTAAATAATCTGAGAGCAATATTATACTCGCATCTTTTAGAAGGCAATGGGTCGATTTGTTATGGTTTACTATTCGTTGATTATATCTGATTAACCATGCATGTAATAACTTGATTGAAGTGTTGTGTCTTGCAGATATAGATCCTTAGTCCACTTTTCACACACACAATAATTAATCTTCTAGCCCAAGACAACCACTTACCCTTTCCAAGAGGATAGCTCTTTTTTCATTTTTTCTTTCAGAGGGTCCCATAGTTTAGATGTGTGAATTCATTTATCAATAGGGATGCCCAAATAAGTGTAAGGGAGCTTGCCAATTCTGAAGCTTAGCCTTTCCACTATTTTATTCACCTTTCCAGGCTCTATGTTGAAGAATAAGATCTTAGATTTTTCATTGTTGACAGCCTACACAGAAGATTTCTCATATACCTTTAAGATTTTCTTATACTCCACTGCCTCTTTCTTATTGTCAGTCTCTAACAAAAGGGCGTCATCTGAAAACTATTGATGAGTATTGCCCTGCACCCCACTGGTGATCTAGATGCCTTTAATTATGCCCCCCCCCTTTTAGCCGTGTTGATGCCTCTCCACAGAGATTCCGCCATGATTATAAATAGAAAGGGAGACAAAGGATCTCCTTGTCTCAGCCCATGAGACACTTCAAAGAAGTCATCCAGGGAGCAATTAACCAAAAATGAGAATCAAGGACTAGATATGAAGAGGTATATCTAATTTATCCATTTCTTGTTGAATCCAAAGGCCTCCAAACATTTACATAAGAAGCGCCAGTCCACTCTATCATAGGCTTTCTTTATATCCAGTTTGACAATCATGTTGTTTGATTTTTGGCTCTGGATAGAATGGATAGCTTCTTGAGCAATGATGACCCCATCTAGAATAGATCCGTTGGGGACATAACTAGTTCGCTCATCTGAGATGAGAATAAACAAGAGTGTTTCAAGTTTGTTGGTCATGAATTTGGCCAACAACTCATACAATACATTATAGAGGGAGATGGGCCAAAAATCTTCCCATTTTGATGCACTATCCTTCTTTAGAATCAAATCTATGAAAGTGTTATTTGTTTCTTTGAGGAATATACTTGATTATTGAGCTGACTCTAGGGCCTCTACTACATCACTCCTGACAATGTCCCAACATTTCTGAAAGAATCCAACCATGAATCCATCTGGACCAAGGCCTTATCCGCTTGGAATTGAGCTAAGGCATTTTCCACTTCTATTTTTGTTATCCTAACATTGATCATCTAGTTTTTCTCATCACTAATCAACTTGGGGATGTCCTATATAAGGCTATTCTGGATGCATAGATCAAACCCTTCCTGGTTATTTAATACCCCCTGAAGTAATCCACAACACTTTGAACAATTTCGCTCGATTCTTCCAATACAAAGTCATCCTCTTTGCAAATTTTGTTTATCTTGTTTGTTGCCCTTCGTTGCTTCACTAAATTGTGAAAGAACTTAGAGTTTTTATCCCCTTCATCTAGCCAAGTTTCCCTAGACTTCTGTCTCCAAAAGAATTATTCCTTGGCCAGTATGTCTTCATAATCTTGAAGAAACTTCTTTTTCAAGATAAAACTATCTTTCTCCATCCCCTACTGGAGAACCTGCTCATTCAAGTTTGTCATTTTAGCTTCAATCCTGAGTTTTTTTGAGAAGATATCCTTGAACTAATCCTTGTTCCAGTCTAATAACTTCTTCTTTGTGGCTTTGAGCTTGGAGACCAAATAGAACAACTTGGATCCTGAAAATGACTCTTATTTCCACCAACTGTGAATCAAGGAGAAAAAATTTGCATGTTTCATCCACATGAATTCAAATTTAAAGGGCCTTCTTCATGGCTTCTTATCACCAAGGATCTCAAGAATAATGGGATAATGATCTGAGCCCGACCATGGTTGAATTGAGGCTTTAGGGTCAAAGAAGAGGGATGCCAAATCTCCTTTGATGAAGAATATATCAAGCTTTTCTACAATAAAATTGAAACCCAGTCTTCTATTAATCCAAGTGTATAGGCCTCTCCCTATTTCAATCTCTAGCAAACTATTTCTTCTTAACCCAATTCTTAAATTCAAGATGGGATTGACTAGCTAGCTCCAAGCCCCCTCTTTTCTCAGATGAATGTAGAATGGCATTGAAGTCACCACCCAGGATGAAGTAAGATTATGGGAAATTTGTCAATAGTTGATCAATTTCTACCCAAACCTCTTTTTTCCTTAGATTGGGAGTGGGTCCATACACATTGTTCAAGGATTTCACAATACCCCCTCGCCAATTTCTACGAGCAATCAGGGACTCAAAGCTTAACACATTCTTTTTCCACAATATGGCAAGCCAACTTGATGCTCCATCGGCCTGCACTGCTTCCACTTCCAAAATCCAAGCTTCTTTGCAAAGGACTCTATTTATTCTATGGTCAATTTGGTTTATGTTGGCATTATGTGAACCGGTATGTGGACATAATGACATTGTATGTTGTCATTGATGTCAATATGTTGAAGAGGTATGAACCGGCATATGTGAGAACTAGTATAACACTATGAACCGGCATTTGTGCCAAAGTGAAGCAGTGTGCTTATTCAAGATGAACCGGCATATGGTTATGGGAATCGGCACATGGAAGCGTTGTATGACTACCAGTTGGTAGTCTCAACTTCAAGGTTTCCAGTTGAAGTGCTTCAAGTCTGTATGGCTCAACCGGTGATCTTTGTGTAATGAGTAAGCAGTATAACAAAGAACAGATCGTGTTGCCATGTCAGCCTTGTGCGCGTGAAGGATCTTGCATGAAGAAGACTATCCCTATCTACCTCGGGAATGTGCAAAGTTTGTAAATGGTGAAAACGCGTGATGGGTTATCAGCCGCCATAAAATCAGTGGAAAACAAACGATGGAGAATGTCTTGAGATTGGATCAAGATCTGCTGCATTTAATACAGTATGATCAATGGTCAAGATTGAACTATTTGAATTCCTTAACCTAACAGGTCTAGGGTTTAGGGTTTATGCTACCGACCTGTCTATTGTCCTATAAGGTCGATGTTGTGACTCTTTTAGAGCTTGTTGGCAAAAGTTGTGTGTGAGTATCCAAGAGAAGGGATACATGATTCTTGCCAGACCAGAGGAGAGAAGTGAAACCTGCAAAGTGTAAGTGCAGAAGGTGAAGAGGAGCTTAAGTGGATCTACACTGGCATTGAGTGTTGTTACCAGATCATTGAAATACCTATTGATCTCTAACCACCTCAACAGTTGGAAAATCCCCTAACAGGGTAGCCTTAATCGGCTTGCCGTAAATCCCTTAACAGGATAACTCAAAGTTATTGAGATCTAAAAGCTAGAGAGCTCTGGAAATCCTTTAGCTATTGAGTTCTTGAAATCCTCTAACAAGGTACCCTTAACTAGGTATTGTAGCCATCCCTTAACCAGGTGATCTCTAACAAGATCGGTTCCTAGCAGAACCTTTTGTAATGTCTTTAACCGGACAAGGCTTCTAACAAAACGGACTTCCAAAGAGTTCAACAACAAGCTTGTTGGTATTCATCCCCACCGTGGTTTTTCCCAGTTAGGTTTCCACATGAAAAATAGGTGTGTCATGTGTGATGCTTTGTTATTACTTGTTAAGCATATGATGGTTCTATGTTTTATGCCTGTCAATAAAACATGTTGAACTAGTTGTTGTGAAGATATGATGATAGATTGCCTGTTTATACATAAGGGTGAAATGGTAGTGTAGTTCTGAGTTGAGTGGAAAGCTAAGTGAGTAACCAGTTTATGATTGTTTTAGTTGTTCTGGGTTTTACCGATTACACTCTATTTCAAACCGGTGTCACTGTTTGCCAGTAGTTTGGAGTAATTGTTGTTGAAACGGTTTAGGACTGTATTTTGTCTGTACTGATGCACCCCCCCCCTCTTAGTACTAGTTTGGTACTATTTTCTCATCATTGATTTATCAATTGGTATCAATGCTTCCTCCAGGTCCTCTGTGTTATAAGCTTAACCGCTTGAGGTAAAGATCCCTAAAATGATGAAGAGGGAAGGTCCAAAGTTTAACAGGGAAAATTTTTGTATATGGAAAGATAGCATGAAGATATTCATCAGAAGCATGGGTGCTCAACATTGGAGTGATGTTGAGAACGTCTATGTTGTCCCTACCGATACTCTCACCGATGACCAAAAGAGAGAGATACAAGAAAATGGGCAAGTCATGGAAGCCCTTATTAGTAGTCTATCTGACATTGAGTTTATTGATGTTCAGGACAAGGTAAATCCCAAAGAGGTATGGGATGCTCTTGAAAATATCTATGGTGGTGATGAACATGTAAAAAATGATAAGGAAGAAAGCCTGAGAGGGAAGTTTGAAGATATGTGGATGGTTGAAGGTGAGACCATTCAGCAATATGGAATAAGAATCAAAATAGTTGTTGGAGAAATCAAGAGTGTAGGTGGTAAAATAGAAGATTCCACTGTGGTAAGCAAAGTTCTGAGATCCCTATTTCCGGTCTATGCAATAAGGGTTGCTGCTATTCAGGAGCTGAGATCAATCGATAAGACTAAGGTATCCTTGGACTCCATCATAGCCAAGTTGACAGCCTATGAGCTAAATAGTTTTGATGGCAGTGTTCAAAAGACTAAATCAGCTTTTAAAGCCTCTGCTATACCATCCAAAAAAGGAAAAGAAGCTAGCACTAGTGGTGAACCTAGACAGAGCAGAGAAATGGATGATGAGGAGATTCTGATGGCATTTGAAGCTCTCCTTGCCAGGAAGCTTCCTAAAGGAACTGGTAAATACAAAGGTAAGCTACCTTTGAAATACTTTTCTTGTAATCGGATAGGACATATTGCTATAAATTGTCCTAATGGCGATATCAAGGACAAATAAAAAAGGTTCAGGAAATTCAAAGGAGGAAACTGGAGAAATTGTTTTATGGCAGTTGATGAAGGTGTCACAGATGAAGAATCAGAGGATGAAGAAAATGAAGATATTGTGTTTGTTGTTGTCAAAGAAGATGTGTCAGACAAGAAGGCTCTTGTCTCCTGGTTTGATAATTCCAATGAGTGGATCATTGACAGTGGTTGTTCTCACCATATGATTGGTGACCAGAGCAAGTTTCTGTCCTTGGAGGAGTATGATGGTGGTGTGGTTCACTTTGGCAATGATGCACCATGCATGGTCAAAGGCAGAGGGTCCATCTCTCTGAATGGAAAGAGCAGTGCTGACAATGTGTACTGGGTTGATGGTCTCAGACACAACCTTCTGAGTGTTTCCCAGCTGAATGATAGTGGCCTCACTCTGGAATTCAAGAATGGAGTTTGCAGAATCAAGGGGAAAGATGGTGAATTGGTGGCCACCAGCATGGAGACCAAAGGTAACCTATTTCATCTGAATGCAAATATAAGTACATGTCTTATGGCTAAGTTTGATGATAGCTGGATATGGCATAGGAGATTCTGCCATGTAAACTTTGATAACATTGTGAAGGCTAGTAAGATCAAGGCAGTTAGAGGGTTGTCGGTGCTAAGCAAACCAGATAATACCTTGTGCAGAGAGTGTCAATTGGGGAAAATGTCTTCCTCAACCTTTAAAGGCAAATCTTTCACTGCTGACAACTTGCTTGATCTTGTGCATACTGATTTGTGTGGTCCTGTGAAAACTAGAAGTGTGTAGGGTGATAGGTACTTCATGATTCTCACTGATGACTGCTCAAGAATGATGTGGGTCACATTCTTGAAAGACAAGTCTGAAGCCTTTGTGAAGTTCAAAGCTTTCAGAGCATTAGTGGAGAAGGAAAGCGGTAAAAGGATCAAGTGTCTCAGAACTGATCAAGGAGGGGAATTCACTTCCGGTGAATTCAACAAGTATTGTGAAGAATTTGGCATCAAGAGGCAACTGTCTACCCCCCAGACTCCACAACAGAATGGCTTAGCAGAGAGGAATAACTGGACTGTGGTTGAAGTAGCTAGAACCATTTTGATTCAAGGAAAGGTAGCTCACACCTTTTGGAGAGAAGCGGTGAGCACTGCAGTCTACACAATGAACCGGGTACTCATCAAGAAGGGTAAGGATAAAACTCCTTATGAGTACTGGACCGGTAACACACATGTGGCTAGCTACTTTAGAGTGTTTGGTAGCAAATGTTACATCAAGAGGAGTGAACACCAGAGAAAATTTGATGCAAAATGTGATGAGGGAATATTCCTAGGATATTCCACCAAGAGTAAAGCTCTCAAGTGTTTCAACAATAGGACTCAGAGAATTATGGAAAGTATCAATGTGAGAGTTGATGAAACCTCTGAGAAACCGGAGGAAACTAGTAGTGAGCAAGCTATAAATGAGCCAGTTGCAACCTTCTGGGAACCGGTTGTCAGTCAACCAAGTACCAGTAACAGTGTTCCTGAACCGGTGAATGATGATACTGATGAAGACAAGGATGAAGAGGAAAAGCAAGAAGAACCAGTCAAGACTATTCCTCGGTATGTCAAGCTGAATCATGATCCTAAGCAGATCATAGGAGATAAGGATGTAGGAATCCTTACAAGAAGAAAGATCAATGAAAACTCATGTATGATCTCTGAATTTGAGCCTAAATCATTCAAAGAGGCACATAAAGATGAAGACTGGATCAAGGCAATGGAAGAGGAACTTGACCAGATAGAGAAAAATGGTACATGGTCCTTGGTATCCAGATCGGAGCATAAAAATGTCATTGGCACCAAATGGGCGTTTGGAAACAAGCTGAATGAGGATGGCACAGTGATTAGAAAAAAAGACAAATTGGTGTGCAAAGGATATGCTCAAGAAGAAGGAGAAGACTATGGAGAAACCTTTGCTCTTGTAGCCAGATTGGAAGGAGTTTTTATGCTTCTTGCATATGCAGCTTTTAAAGGCTTCAAAGTATATCAAATGGATGTAAAATTGGCATTCCTAAATGGTGTACTTGAAGAGGAGGTGTATATTGAGCAACCAGATGGGTTTTCCCTATCTAAAGACAATGACATGGTATGTAGGCTACATAAAGCCTTATATGGTCTAAAGCAAGCACCTAGAGCATGGTATGAGAGTCTTTATTCCCATCTTGTGAAGATTGGATTTGAGAGAACAAGTGAAGATAGTAATATCTACTTGAAGTCTAAAGGAGATCAGATCCTGACCTGTGAGGTATTTGTTGATGACATTATCTTTGGTGGAGATGACAAGATGATTCACGAGTTTGCTGATGAGATGAAGGAAGAGTTTGAGATGTCACTCATAGGGGAGATTAAGTTCTTCATTGGACTACAAATCCAACAGATGAAGGATGGAATCTTTATCACTCAATCCAAGTATGTCAAAGAGGTGTTGAAGACCTTTTGCATGGAAGATAGAAAACCGGTTGGTACACCGATGGTGACCGGTTGTAAATTATCCAAAGATGATGACTCAGCATTGGTTGATGAGAAGGAATACTTATCAATGATTGGTAAATTGCATTATGTAGTGCATAGCAGACCAGATATTGCACATGTAGTTGGCATTACTGCAAGGTTCCAGAAAAGTCCAAGAGAATCCCACTTGGTTGCAGTCAAGTGGATTCTTAGGTATCTGAAGGGAACTATTGACTATGGATTGTGGTATCCATATAGCAAGGACTTCAACTTGAAAGTGTTCACAGATGCTGATTGGGCTGGTAATGTAGATGACTAGATGAGCACAACCAGTGGTGCATTCTTCCTTGGTGGTAGATTGGTCTCATGGATGAGTAAAAAGTAGAGTTGTATCTCTTAGTCTACAATGGAAGCGGAGTATGTTGCAACTTTCATGAACTGCACTCAGACAATTTGGATGAAGAATGTACTGAAAGGCTTCAAAATCCCTATATCTGAACTGGTAAGTATATTTTGTGATAACACAAGTGCTATAAATATTTCAAAGAATCCGGTTTTACATTCTAGAACCAAGCACTTTGAGCTTAAGTATCATTTCTTGAGGGAAAAGGTTCAGAACAAAGAGATTGCACTGGAGCATGTGTCCAGTAAGGAGCAGTTAGCAGACATATTCACCAAGCCTCTCCCAAAGACTACATTTACACACTTAAGAGGTGAATTAGGGGTACTGCCCCTTCAGGAGGTGAACTAAAGGTATATGCTCCACATCAGTCATGTATTGCATAGTCAAATCTTTCTTCAGGATTGATGTGTTGAAGGATGCTACTCCTCAGGGGGAGTAGCATAATGAAATAGGGAATTTTGTGCCTCCACTTTGGCATTGTTGTCAAAGGGGGAGAAGATGTCAAATGGAAAAGATATCTGCAGAAATTGGGGGAGAAAATGTGAAGCGGAGAGATATCTTTGTATATTGCCATCAATGCCAAAGGGGGAGATTGTTGGCATTATGTGAACCGGTATGTGGACATAATGACATTGTATGTTGTCATTGATGTCAATATGTTGAAGAGGTATGAACCGGCATATGTGAGAACTGGTATAACACTGTGAACTGGCATTTGTGCCAAAGTGAAGCTCCATCAGCCTGCACTGCTTCCACTTCCAAAATCCAAGCTTCTTTGCAAAGGACTCTATTTATTCTATGGTCAATTTGGTTTCTTGCAATAACAATATGTCAGCCTGAATAGAAATACACCTACGCTTAACCAAGTGTTGCTTGCTAGGGGCACCCAAGCCCCTAAAATTCCAAGATAGGAGCTTCATTTCTCTTAGGGAAGGGGTTTTCCTTTCCCTAGTGAGATCATGGTTGTGATCTTCATTTGTCCTCCTGTGTCCCCATCCTTCATCTAAAGCTTTAAAAAAGACTTCCTACCTCTCTTGTTTATAGAGCCCTTACCACAGTCAAGTGTCTTTTTCAATATTCCTTTTTGATAAATATCAAACTTAGGTTCCTTGTAGTCTTCATCATCCTCAGAGACCACATACTCTACATTCCCACCTTCCCCCTCTTTACTCATAAATTTTGATTCTTTGATCTTCCTTATTAAGGTCTTTCTGCCTCCATGGTTTCATTCGACTCCTTATCCCCAGGCATGAGGCTCAAACCAATTCCTTCTAACAGGGGCGTATCCTCACATGAATTGATAATGTCTGGGACATTGGGAGTGGGTGTCTCTTCCTTGTGGGGGTGTTTTCAACTCCAACCATACTATTTGTCAGTTTCTCTCCAAACCCTGCACCTTGGCTTGGAGGCCCAACCACCCTCAAATTCCCATTGATTTCAGCCCATAGTTTATTTGTTTCAACAACCAACTGATCAAACCGCTCCCTAAGTTTATTATTATTGTTTGTGTTTCCTTGATCCAATGTGGAGTCATTGCTAGCTTCCATACATGGTATATTGGAGGATGAGGGTTGATTATAAGGGGAATCACTTTCATTGTTAGGACCAAGATTCATATTTACCTGTGGTTTGAAGTGGAAATCTATCCCTTTCCTTTTACAAAATAGATTGTGTGAGACAAATCTTTGACCAAGAATGCATCTACCTCCTCTATCACTCAGACCTACCATTACTTTTTGTTTCCTGAGCCCATTGTTTGTTATAATATCCATATTGTCCAAGTATTGGAAATCTGGATCTAAATCAATTAAAACCCTAGGAGTTTCAAATCTTCGGAATAAGAATTCTTCCTTGATTCCAATGAGGGAACCTAGAGCCTCTCCAATGCATTCGAGAGAATCTTTATTCTAATATTCTATTGGGAGATCGGAAAATTATACCCAATAGGGGTATCTTTTTGGTTTATAGAGCCTAGTAAAATTTGGTTCCCATTCTAATCTATGAAAACAAAAGCCCTAAAACAAAATGGTTTCTCCATCAAAAATGGATTGCTTTGTACTAATATCTACATAATCTAGAAGGAAGAAATTATTAGGAAGGGTTTTGATACTTACCTGGCCATGGTAGTTATCCGACCACCATTGGAGGATGTTCATCTTGTCCACTTCTCTACTCGTCCACTTAATGAAGAGACCACAATCCTTGTAATGGTTATAGATTGGGTTGGATATATTTGATGGGATGACCATCAATCACCTTTTCTAATCGGGAGGGTAGAAGGATTTTCTGTCCAAATCCGAGGCTATATTTTGCCATGCTTGATCCCTCTAATTATTCCATTGGGAAGCTTGTTTGTCTCTTAGTAGGTTTGGGCCATGCACATCAAACCGCTTCTTAGTTCAAGCAACCTAAGGAATCCTTATCTCGATTTGTTGATCTCTGTTTGGAAAGGGTTATCCATTTGGTAGATTATTCTTGGCTAATGGGTGCTCCTTCACACTAGGATTTTTGGCTCCACTGGGATAGTGTTTGCTCCCGATGGTATGATCTTCCTGCTCCTCTAGTTGAAGCCCTTTCTTTGTGCTTGTCTTTTGCCACTAAACCTACCATGTCAGGACTCTGCCTTCTGCTGACCTGCCATGGTGTTCCTATCGGTGAAGGCTTTTCACTTGCAATTTCACTCCACTTTTCCCCCTCTAACTATTCAATAGTAAAAAGTAACCTAAAGTAAATTCATATATATTGAAATTAGTAAAATATTTTGTGAATTTTATTTTAAATTAAATAACTTAAATAAAATTAGATTAAACTAAGACCCCTTATGATTAAAATTGACACACATTATAATTACAATTAGTTTTACTATTACTTTTATTTTTAATTTAATAAAAAAATTGCATAGTAAATTTGAATAAATCTAAATACACTATGAAAAAAATGAACTATAAATGAGGTCCATTGAATTTGTGAATTTAAATTTAAATTAAATAAAATAATTAAAAGTAAATTAACCATCAATAAAACCCCCTATGATTAAAATTGACACTCATCATAATTACAATTAGTTTTACTATTACTTTTAATTTTTAGTTTCATAAAAAAAATGCATGGTAAATTTGAAACAATCTAAATACTCTAAAAAAAATGAACTATAAATGAGATCCACTAAATTTGTGGATTTTGTTTTAAATTAAATTAAATTAAATAAGTTTTGAAATAACCTAAATTAAATTAAATAATTAAGAGTAAATTAAAAATAACATAAAGTAAATTAATATATATTGAAATTAGTAAAATATTTTATGAACTTTATTTTAAATTAAATCAAATGAAATTAAATAACATAAATAAAAATACATTAATAACTTAAATGAAATTAAATAATTTAAATCAAACTAAATTAAATAAGTTTCAAGACATGCATTTTCAATGGTCTCCATGTGTAGTATTATTAATGCATGGTGGTTAACTTGCAATTATTTTTTGAATAAAGGGGTACAAACTTTATTGAAAATCAGACACAAGAATTACAAAGAGAACCAGAGCCCTAAGGCCCCAGAAAAGAACCACCAAACCAGTCCTAGATCATCCAGCTTCATAACCATCCATGTCCTCAGTAAAAATATTCTGCAAGTACTAACAGTAACCTGCGGAGAGATGCTCCCAACCTTCAACTTTCCAATCACTACCATGTTTGAAGGCCCACTTGGCCAAACAATCAGCTGCTCTATTCCATTCACGAGGGATGTGGATGAAAGACACCTGCTCCATTAAAGAACTACTTTGGAGAATCTACTGAACAATCCCTACCAACTGCCACTGAATCCTACTCACCTTCTACTCAGTCAACAAGTTAACAACAATTTGTGAATCTGATTCACAAATTACCTTCCTTCATCCCAACTCCCAAGCACGCTCTAGGGCATAGAGAATCACAAATCCCTCCATAAAATTATTAGACTACCACCCTTTATGCACTGAAAAGAGGAAAACTACCTCCCCCTTGCTATTCCTGCCAACACCACCAACTCCAACAGGGCTTGGGTTAACCTTAGATAAGCCATCGGTGTTAATCTTGACATACTCATCCCAAGGGGGTATCCACCTTCCCACCCTTTACACCTTCTTCATAGCTTGTCTACCTCTCCTGACACAAGCTGAGGCAGGAGACAACTCCTGCAGACCAAACCTTCTCACAATATCTACCTCATCTCTACCCAGAGGAAAATTCACCTCACATTTAGCTTCCACTATCTCCTGGATCATAGCAATGATCATATTCCAAACTTGTTGAACAAACAATCTGACTTCACGAAAGATCCTCCTATTCCTCTCGAGCCAGATCTGCCATAGAATGAAGATGGGCCCAATATACCAGACAATCTGGAGGAAGGAGGACAAGATAGGAGGTCTGCCCAAACTGCTCCAGAACTCCACAAGAGAATCCGCGTGGACACAAGGATGCTTCCACACCCCCCACCAATAATGCCAAATAAGCACAGAGAAGGGGCATCTAAAGAATAGGTGTGAGGAATCTTCCTCCCCATTACCACACATAACATAGATAGAAGGCCCCAAGAATCCCCGCTTGCGGATATTGTCCCAAGTTAGGCATCTATTCAAATCCAAAGTCCAAGCAAAGCAGTTACACTTCGGCCAAGAAACATTATTCCACACCTGTTTCCACCAGTTCACCTCTCTTCCCTCAAGTCTTCAGTTCAACAGTTCCCGGTATCCACTAGCCACAGTAAAAATGCTCTTAGGATTTGGAGACCAAGCAAGCCCATCCCTACCCTTGAGGGAGCTATAGTGTCTACTCATCAAAATTCCATGCAACTCAACACACTCTTCCTCCATCCCAGCAACCGGCCACTCATTGGGAGCCTTCCACCACTCCAAATCCAGCTACCCACACCTATAAACAGCCTTGAAGTCACTCACCCTTGACCATCCCGCCTCCAAAAACCTATGGCACAGATTCCCAAGGTTAGGAAATTGATCAAGGATGGGAGGATATCCATCCCAAGAGTCGTTCCAAAAAAGGACCTCTTCCCCCCTCCTGCAAATCCAAAAGAGTCCTTCCTTAATGAGAGAATCCCCCCTCTTGAAAGTATATCAGATCGTTGAGCCCTTTCGCTCAAGCGGATATCTAGGGATTTCTTCCATCGGGATCCTTTGCATATATTTGATGGACAAAATCCTAGCCCAGCCTCGGTCCTGCTCAACGCACCACCTCCAGTACAATTTAACAGCCAGAGCTTCCCCAAATAGAATAGACTACCTTAAACCAAGCCCCCCCGACTGCTTCGGGCTACACACCAAGTCCCACTTGACAAGACTCCATTTGGAAGAGGAAAGATTGCCTGCCCATAAGAATTGCCTAGCCAAAGAATCCAAACCCTTCAAGAACCACTTAGGAGCCACATGAAGCATGCATTGATAGATCGGAAGAGCCTGAACCACCGACTGAATCAGTTGAACCCTCCCAACAAAGGATAGCCATCTATGAGTCCAGTGATCAACCTTCATGCGAAATTTATCCAAGATACGCTACCATGACTCCCTAGGAGGGTTACTAGGAGAAATAGGAATACCCAAATAATTCAAGGGCAGGGAGCCAACTTGGAATCTCAAGATAAGAGCAATCCTCCTTTGAATAGTTTCAGGAGTGTTGAAAAAGCGGATAGAAGATTTATCCTCATTGATCAACTGGCCTGAGGCTGCAAGATAAACATCCAAAACCTTACGCAGATTAGTAGCTTCTCTGATCTGAGCAAGTCCCATAAGGGTCGTGTCATCCACAAACTACAAATGAGACTGCGTCTGTAAGTCATTACCCCATCTCCAACCTTGAATAAAACCCATACCCACATTATGCTTAATCAACCTCCCCAGACCCTCAGCCAGAAGAATGAATAAATATGGGGAGAGAGGGTCCCCCTGGCAGAGACCCCTAGAAGCCCCAAATAGATCATTATGGTCTCCATTGATAAGCACGGAGAAAGAAGTAGACATAACACAACTCATAACCCACTAGATCCACTCATCAGCAAAGCCAAAAGCCCTGAGGATCTTCTAAAGGAAGGACCACCGAACTCTATTATAAGCCTTAGCCATATCCAAGTTGATAAACATAACTTTTTCCTTGGAGGTTGCCATAGAATGAATGGTCTTTGTAGAAATGACCACACCATCCAAAATTTGGTGCCCTTCCACAAACCCACTCTGCTCCTTAGAGATAACATTCCCCAGACACTTCTTCAACCTATCCTCTATCAACTTAGAGATTATCTTATAAATCACATTGCAGAGAGAGATAGGGCGGAATTGGCCTAACCAGTCGGCCCCATCACACTTGGGGATTAGAGCAATGAAAGTCGCATTCAAAGCCTGAAGCATTTGCTTATTCCTCTGGGATTCCTGGACTACTTCCAGTAAATCCATTTTGATAATATCCCAGAACTCTTGAAAGAATTCAACCGGGAACCCATCTGGTCCAGGAGATTTTCCTTTCCTCATGTGGAAAACAATCCTCTCAAGTTCTTCCAACAAAATAGGATCCAAAAGCTACTCATTCATCTCCCCCGCGACCAGAGAAGGAATGCAAGCAAGAACCTGATCCTCCTCCACTGTTTTCCCCGAAGAGTCCTCCCTGAAGAGGGACCGGAAAAACTATAACGACTCCCTAGATATCTCCTACAAGGATAGACACTGCTCACCTCTATCATTAACCAGAACAAAGATGGAATTACTGTGTCTTCTTGTTTTCACTGAGTTGAAGAAGAAAGTAGTATTCTTGTCCCCTGCTTGCAACGAATCAATACGAGACCTCTGCTTCCAGTATATTTCTTCCCGAAGCTCCCATTCCTCTACCACCTTGACAACCGTGTCTTCCTCCCTAAGCAAGGCCTCAAACAAATTATGCTCTCTAATTTCACTGGTGATCCCATTCAGCACAATTTGAGAAGCTTTCTTAGCATGAAAGATGTTCCCGAAACCCTTGTAGTTCCACTGTTTAAGCTGAAACTTAACAAATTGCAATTACTTGGCAAAAGTGTACATGGCAGTACCAAAGGCCGGCCTCCCTTTCCTCCACCACTTTGCTACAAGAACATGCAAAGTAGGATCCCGAAGCCACATAAGTTGGAATTTTAAAGAAGGAGAGCAAGCTACCTGAGCCGAAGAAGAAACCAGCTTGATGGGCCAGTGATCTGACCATCTCCAGTCAAGAATTTCAGAACTTGTGGACCACCCCCCACCAATCCAAAAACTAGAAACCAGGAAATGATCCAACCTCTCTGCAATCCAATACTCTCCCACCCTCCTATTGTTCCAAGTGACCAAACCATTACCAGGCTTAATGTCAACAAGCTGCAACAAAGATATATTGTCCTAAAAAAGGAAAGAAGAAGGTTCCAACCGCATAACACCCCCCTTCTTTTCACTCAACTCAAGGATGGCATTGAAGTCTCCTACCATAATCCAAGGATGAAAAGGGGCCAGCCTTCGCATACAAGAAATATGAGACCATAAGTTTTGCTTACCCTGAAGATCAGTAGAGGCATAGATGTTAGAAAAAAAGATGAATCCCAAGACTAGAGACAATCCCGGATAACGAAGATCTAGAGGCAACCCACCAGACAGGGCGAAACCTTAAAGGGTTCCAAAGACAGGCCACCCCTTGAGAGGAACTAGCTACCCCAATACACTGACACTCGCCTTGCCCCCACAGCTTCGGTACCAAACCCATCATACTCTTCACCGAAATTTTAGTTTCTTGCAAGAATAGGACATCAGGTGAATGATTCCTAATCAAATCCTAAACATATTTATGTCTAGGGCCATTGTTCAAGCCCCTCACATTCCAAGAAAGCACAATCATTTTGGATGATTGGAAAAGTGAGAATCCAAAGTCTTTACTGACCCCGACTCAACCAAATTCTCCCCCATCAATTTGATCTTATCCAAATCCTTCTTTCTGCCAACCTTTGAGCTCTTCTCTGAAGCACTTTTCTTAATATCTTTTTGATGCAAACCCAGGTAAATGGAGGACTTATTAATTTTAACCCCAGTCGGTTCCAATTTCAAAGCTATCGGAGAACCCTCCCCCTCAACCAAATTCACCTCCAAACCAGGAGTGAGTCCCAACTGGACCCTTACTGGCTGATCCATCTCCATCTGTTGGCTTCCAACCATTAGTAGGGCCTGGGTAGAGTCCTCAATTACTCTTTCTGGAGCCCCCCCTGATGCACCTTGATCCAAAGGGGTTAACCTCGGATTTACTTCATGATGGCTAAGGTCATCCAAGGCCTCAAATCTGTTAAAGGCATCGTCCTCCTGTCTCTCCTGTAAGGGCCTCTTTTGTCCTTGATTCTTGTTCTTTGCCTTAACTAAGACAAAACCATCAGCACCCTCAACCTCAACTGACATAGCACCTTTCCCTTTATCAGCCCTATCTAGGCTCGGATCTGACTAATGAGGTTGGCGCACCACCAGTTTATATCTAGGGCATTACGCTGTAAATGACCATACTCATGACACAAACGACAACAAAATGGTAAAGTCTCATAATCTAACTGTTGAACCCAAGAATAAGAGCCTACGCACATATCTATAGCATCTGGCAAAGATTTACTAAGATCAATTTCAACACAGATACGCGCAAAGGTCATTACCTTTCTCCCTAGGGTTTGCGTTGAAGATCCCACTGGCTTCCCAAGCAGAGCGACAAGCATCCATAACACATCAACCCGATAACATTCCACTGGAAAATGTGGTAAGCGAACCCACACTAGAACCCTATTCGGGAGCTCCTCTGAAGGGTTAAACCCCGTATGCCAAGGTTTGATAAATAACCCCACCTGGTTGTAAAAATACGGGCCTCCTTCAAAGACCCTATTGCGATCCTCCATGCAGTTGAAAGTAACCATGAAGTAGTTGTTTGCCAGCAACATAATCTCCATTTCCCCTTTCGAAGCCCAAGTCCTCTACGCTCAGTTTTCCAAAAAATGCAAAGAAACCCTCATTCCCAAAAACTTGCAATATAGCAAGTGTTTTGAAAAGTATTCAACGTCTTCAGCTATCATCTCAGGAGGAATAACTAGCTTTGTCCTCTCACCGCATCTCTCCAGACAACCATTAATCTTCATAATGCGAGAGCTACCAACACTCCCAAACACCGATTCAGAGGAGAAAAGATTATTGTTAAAAGTCTTCATACTAAGGGATGGTGACTTTGAGCCCATTGTTGCACGAAAATCCATGGCAGGAGGTGCCTTCAAGGCCTCACCACCATTATCCGACATTGGATCTCAAAAAAATAATAAAAAATAATGAGCCCACCCCCCAAAGGGGCACACAAGAAGGTACGACACCCAAGACCTCACCCCTCCCAAACACCACCAAGAGAAATAACCAGTCGAAGCCCCCTGCCCCACTAGAAACCCTCGGCCTGTAGCAAAACCGGACCCCCCCCCAAGCACAAGAAACCCCCACCCGCAAACCACCGCTTCACCTCCCACCCCCTCGACTGCTCCCTGCCCTGCACCATCCTCCACTTCCCTCCCCCGACGCTCCTGCACATGCATCCACCCACGGGCTAGGGCATCGATGCCCTAGCTCGGCAGCTCGCAAACCTTTCGCACGCACAGCACCATCCTCTCTCCGCTAAAAAATATTTCTGGTTAACTTGCAATTATAATAAGAATTCACAAATTAAATATTTAAATTTAAAGTAAAATAAAATAAAATAAAAGAATAATTTAAATTAATTAAATTAAATAATTTAAAATAATAAAAAATTAAAGTAAAAATAAATTGCATACATGTAGTGTTTAACAAGTTAAAATCAATTTAATATTTAGATTTATTTGACTTTATATATCAAATCTGTAATGCATTTATTTTATATAATTGCTTCCATGATTTAATTTTTTTATTTTGATAATATTTTATAAATATCGTTATTCATCTAATAAGTATGATATTGATTTCTAATTTTTCTTCATAAACAATTATCACATCAATATAAATCTAATAAATCTATATTGTTATCAATTCTTTCATTTGTGTTGTCAATACATTTTAGATTTTTCTTTCAAAGACTTTGAACAAGCTATTTGAGCAATTCACTTCAAACTCATTACTAACAAACTCTTTATTATTATTTATGAATATTAAATATTTTTATTATTTGATATCTCTTGGCATATCTTTACTTAGATGTTTGAAAATATAGGTATGCTAGTTTTATAATAAAATAAGAGTACTTGCTTTTATAGTATTCTAATAAAAATATTTGTTGTAAATTATTGATTATTATAATTTTGAATTATTGTTATTTTAAAATTATATTATTTTAATTATAATTTTGTAATATTAACTATAACTATTATTCAATAAAATAATATCAATAATTATATTATAATACAAACATTATAATGAAAATATACATTTTTCTTAAGAATATAATCCTAATTTAATTATAAAATCTATAAAATTATAATTATAATAATAAAATCAATCTTAAACTTAATTATTAATTATTAGTTTAAGATTGTATATTATTTTAATCATATTTATGTAAAAAAAATTTATCGGTAATGGGCCAAAGCCAGGTTGTACATATTTATGTAATATTAATTATAATTGATCTTAATAAAATAACTATTAATAATTGGGGGTTGACCCCGCAGTGCTGCTTCCATGGTTTGAATCCCCAAGACCAATGGTGGAAGATAGTATACAACAAACAAAGGTGGAGGTTGGAGGTGGAAATAACACGATGAAGAATTCCACATGCGATGGAGGAGGAGAAGATTTGGGAAGGAGGAAAGAGGAAATTGATGAGAATGAGGCCTTGGTATATATATATATATATTGAAAATATGAATTTTTTAATGACTAAATGAAAATTACTTAAATTTATAATTAAATGTTATAAAGTTATATTGTATACATTAAAATGATTAAAAAAAAAATTATGATATTTCAAAAAGTATTAATAAAAAATAAGAATGATTTCAAAAAAAATTATACAAAATTATAATTATAAAAACATACATATTTGACTTTTTTTTTAATAGAAATATTTGTTGTGTAATGCTTGTAATGAAATAGTTTAATTATTTGTTTATGTTTTTATTTTTTTTAATGTCAATGGTGTGAATCAAATCCCTATAAAATAGATAACCAAATTTGTTATCTATATTTTAAAAAATAAAAACAAAATTATTAAAATTTATACAAGAAATATCACTTTATTTACAATATTATAATAATAAAAAATGAAAAAAGTTATTTAAAGAAGACATTTATTTATAAAGAAATCTAAAAAAAGGCCTATAAAATCTATCATTCCTATAAATTTGCTCCTATAACTCCAATATTTGCTCCTATAAAATCTCAACTTTATTAAAAAATATATTTTTTATTGGTGCAAAAAATAAATCAATTATCCTTGTAAATTGATTAATTAGCCTTATAGTATATTTATACAACAAAAATCACATAATATAATATGAAACATTGATGCAAAAACTCACACACAATTTAATTCGGAAGCAACTAGTTATTAATTGTGAAATGTATAGCCCTGTGGATGACAGTGATCAGGTAGTTATCCAGAGGTTGGGTTTGGTTTGATTTCGGGGTAGGACCCTTCCTCGTAGGAATGGCCTATGTACCAGGAAGAAGGATAGACGGGATGGGTGTTGGACTCCAACCTCTTCTTTGGGGGTTTTGAAGATAAACACTGATGGTTCATCACGTGGCAATTTGGGGCATGCTAGAATTGGGGGAGTTGGTAGAGATAATAATGGTGTGGTGCAATTCTTCTTCTCCTTTTACAGGGGACATCAAACCAATAACTTCATGGAGGCCATGACAATTCTTTATGCTTTGGAGAAGGGTTGCCTCTTAGGCTGGATGAGAATTATTGTTGAGTTGGATTCTCAAATCATTGTGGATATGCTATCTAGCAAGCAGTTAGAGAGGGTTGGTTGGCATTTGGCTCATATTGCAAGACAAATTTTTGAGATATGTGGTTTTTTGGATTCTATTACCTTTTGTCATGTTCCTCGGGAACAGAATAAGGTGGATTACTTGGCTTGATGGGCTTCAGAGCAGATTGGTAAGTGGGAGGAGGACCTTTGGATAAGACTAGGGCTCTTCAAGATTTACTTACGGAAGATATGTGTAGACATATGGGTCAGTGGAGTGAGACTTGATTTTGGTGTGTTTGAGTTTTGGCTTTGTTTGGTCTAATTGCTTTGTAATGATTTCTTTTGATTAATAATTTTTTACCCCTTTGTTTAAAAAAAAAACATGGATGTGGAAACTTAATGTTTGTTATTTACAAGATTATCAATAAAAAATGAAAAAAGAAGTTATTTAAAATAGACATTTATTTTTTAAATATAAAGAAATCTAAAAAAAACCTATAAAATCTATCACTCCTATACACCAAATTTTTTCATCCATTCTATTATAGATAAATAATTTCTAGTTTCAAATCTATTTTGAAAACAAAAATAATAATCACATGTGATTGGTACAAAAAAATCGATTAACTTTGCCTACGACAACTACTAATAAAACATTAACAACATAATAAGTGGAATTTAATTAGAAGTATTTTATATTAAAAATATATGTATTATTTAAAATATGTTTATATTTTATATTAATATATACATAAAATAATTAAATATATATATTTTTTATGCATATAGAAGCAAGAAAATTTCATAATTGAAGACAATATGCATAAGAAATGCATCTTCATACATCATCATAATTGTAGTCTATGTTTAAACTAAGCATCAAGATTACCATAAATGCAAATTCTCATAAATTACAAACTTAACCATTATATGTTGAGTTTCTTTAAATGATTCATTCTACATTAGATGGCAATTCATTGAAATTTCAGATTTGTAATTAGTTGAATGTTGAAGCCTTAAACAACCTAACAATTCAATTTGTTGGATGTTTAATGCTAACCCAAACACATATGTCCTTCCATTGAAGTTGCAGGTGATAGAGTGCAGATTGCAAATATTGCAAGTGTTAGGTGAACTTTCAATCAACATCTCCATTTATATTAAGGCGATGCT